>NC_141874.1:690937366-691562366 GCF_056163025.1 Triticum urartu | reverse complement strand
ATCACATCATTAGGAGAATGATGTGATGGACAAGACCCAATCCTAAGCATAGCACAAGATCGTGTAGTTCGTTTGCTAATAGCTTTTCTAATGTCAAGTATCATTTCCTTAGACCATGAGATTGTGCAACTCCCGGATACCGTAGGAATGCTTTGGGTGTACCAAACGTCACAACGTAACTAGGTGGCTATAAAGGTGCATTACATGTATCTCTGAAAGTGTTTGTTGGGTTGGCACGAATCGAGACTAGGATTTGTCACTCCGTATGACGGAGAGGTATCTCTGGGCCCACTCGGTAATGCATCATCATAATGAGCTCAATGTGACTAAGGAGTTGGTCACGGGATTATGCGTTACGGAACGAGTAAAGAGACTTGCCGGTAATGAGATTGAACGAGGTATGGGGATACCGACGATCGAATCTCGGGCAAGTAACATACCGATAGACAAAGGGAATTGTATACGGGATTGATTGAATCCCCGACATTGTGGTTCATCCGATGAGATCATCATGGAACATGTGGGAGCCAATATGGGTATCCAGATCCCGCTATTGGTTACTGGCCGGAGAGATGTCTCGGTCATGTCTGCATGGTTCCCGAACCCGTAGGGTCTACACACTTAAGGTTCGATGATGCTAGAGTTGTTATGGGAAATAGTATGTGGTTACCGAAGGTTGTTCGGAGTCCCGGATGAGATCTCGGATGTGACGAGGAGTTCCAGAATGGTCCGGAGGTGAAGATCGATATATTGGACGAAGGGTATTGAAGTCCAGAATTGTTCCGAGGGTATCAGGTGACGACCAGCGTGTCCGAAAGGGGTTTCGGAGGCCCCGACAAGCGTTGGGGGGCTTTATGAGCCAAGCGGAGGGGGCACATCAGCCCACTAAGGGGCTGAGCGCCCCTCCCGCCCCATCTCACGTAACTTGGAGAGGTGGGGGCGCCTCCCCTAGGGCAGCCACCCCTCCCGGCTTGGGGGGCAAGTTTCCTAGGGGTCACTACTAGGAAAAGGCCTACTAGTGGCGCACCAGTTTTGCCTACTAATGGCGCACTACTGGTGCGCCACTAGTACCACGCCACAAGTATTATATACTAATGGCGCACCACGTCGTGCGCCATTAGTATAGACCAACATGCGCCATTAGTATGCCTCCCAGGGGGCCATATTTACCCATGTGCTTTGGCATACTAATGGCGCACTGTGGGGTGATGCGCCATTAGTATGAATATTAGGGTTTTTTACTTTTCTAATTTTTGCACAGCTTACAAAATATATTATTGGACAGAATATAGACTGCACCACACAGCAAGAGCAGATTCATCGAATACAATAGAAGAATAGTCTCCGAATACAATTCATCATATTAGTCCCCAAATTCAAAAGACCGAACAAAGATAGAACATTACAAGTCTCGGGACCGCAAGTAGCGAGTTTGTCGGAAGTAATACTAATCCTAACAAGTCCTACTAATCATCATCATACAACTTCTACTCGTTATTAATAACAAGTCATACGATCATCATCTTGATAGTCATCGAACCAACCCTACTTAATTGTTCTTAACACATGATCATCAGTATTAGGCAGGACCTAAATACCCTATTTAAGGTAAAATAGCATAAAACAATATAGACCCTGACTCTCCATTATGGAGAATGGAGAACATCCTATCTCCAATTCTTGCGCTTCGCTTCCTTTTGCTTCCAAGAACGTCCTTACGACTGTCCATACATTTTTTCCATCCTTTGATTTTCATGTCTCCACTTCTTTTAGAAATCTCGTACGGACAGTTGAGATTCGTAGGATTACCTGGTTGTATGTTCAAAACATTAAGACTCCATTTCTGATACATCAAATGAGACACACAATTCTCTGGGATTATCTGTTGAAAAACATAGTAATAACTTCATAGTTAGCAATGATGTACTAGTTTTAGAAGTATGCAAAAGATGCACGGATGTCGTAATAGTAAAAATCTTACCAGGGTATCTCCATGGTAGTTACCGTAGTTGAACACATGCACTAGTGGCACGTATTGACCATAATGTTGAGGAGTTTGATTGTGGATTTTGTAATTCTCAATGTCAGTACAAAATCCGTCCAGATGATTTTTCTCCTTGTAAGTTGTTAATTCGGAGCCATCGGTGTAGTGGGTTTTGTCTACCATCTCCCGCACATTCTTTGAATAATAAAAATAAGCTGTCAATGGAAATAAGCTGTCAACTATTTTGAAATAAACAATATAAATTAGCTAATAACTATGTTTGAGAAACTCACATAGTGGTAGAACTGGGGGCGTATCAACAAGGACCCAAATGTCCATATTGTCTTGGTCGATGTCAGGATTACCAAGATCCATGGTGATAAGCATACCCTCATCAAAACCATACATCTTGCAAAATGCTTCCCAATTTTTGCAACCAAAATGGGTTACGCTCTCAGAATTATACAGATTTACTTCAAAGTCCACATCGTGATGAGTCCTTAGGTGAATTTTCTTTGTTTCAGAAATTTCATGGTCTTCAAAATCCATCCTCTCCAAGACATAGCGTCTTGCATGGCATGGGATAAGCTATACTCAAATTGTAAAAGATGAAAATTACACGTTGAAATAGTTGAAGTCATGCTTAATTATGAAAAAAAACAATTGTCGTCGTTGCGTACCGTTTCAACTTCGAAGGTCTCCTCGAGCTTAATGCTGAAGCGCCGATCATCATCCAGGTGAGGCATGTCACACAGACCTCGATCGTCGTGGCACCAGCCGCACTCCCCCGGGAGACTTTCGTCGTCCGATGACGACATTTCCTATGTTCATAATTCAAAACTGTTGGAAATATGCCCTAGAGGCAATAATAAATTAGTTATTATTATATTATATTTCATTGTTCATGATAATCGTTTATTATCCATGCTAGAATTGTATTGATAGGAAACTCAGATACATGTATGGATACATAGACAACACCATGTCCCTAGTAAGCCTCTAGTTGACTAGCTTGTTGATCAATAGATGGTTACGGTTTCCTGACCATGGACATTGGATGTCGTTGATAACGGGATCACATCATTAGGAGAATGATGTGATGGACAAGACCCAATCCTAAGCCTAGCACAAAGATCGTGTAGTCGTATGCTAAAGCTTTTCTAATGTCAAGTATCATTTCCTTAGACCATGAGATTGTGCAACTCCCGGATACCGTAGGAATGCTTTGGGTGTACCAAACGTCACAACGTAACTGGGTGGCTATAAAGGTTCACTACAAGTATCTCCGAAAGTGTCTGTTGGGTTGGCACGAATCGAGACTAGGATTTGTCACTGCGTGTAAACGGAGAGGTATCTCTGGGCCCACTCGGTAGGACATCATCATAATGTGCACAATGTGATCAAGGAGTTGATCACGGGATGATGTGTTATGGAACGAGTAAAGAGACTTGCTGGTAACGAGATTGAACAAGGTACGGGGTACCGACGATCGAATCTCGGGCAAGTATCATACCGATGGACAAAGGGAATTGTATACGGGATTGATTGAATCCTTGACATCGTGGTTCATCCGATGAGATCATCGTGGAGCATGTGGGAGCCAACATAGGTATCCAGATCCCGCTGTTGGTTATTGACCGGAGAGTTGTCTCGGCCATGTCTGCATGACTCCCGAGCACGTAGGGTCTACACACTTAAGGTTCGATGACGCTAGGGTTATAGGGAATAGATGTACATGGTTAACGAATGTTGTTCGGAGTCCCGGATGAGATCCCGGACGTCACGAGGAGTTCCGTAATGGTCCGGAGGTAAAGATTTATATATGGGAAGTCATCATACGGTCACCGGAATAATTCGGGGGTTACCGTATTGTACCGGGACCACCGGAGGGGTTCCGGGGGTCCACCGGGAGGGTCCACCTACCCCGGAGGGCCCTATGGGCTATATGTGGAGAGGGACCAGCCCCTTAGTGGGCTAGGCGCCTCCCCCTAGGGCCCATGCACCTAGGGTTTGGGGGAACCCTAAAGGAGGGGGGCGCCCCCCTTGCCTTGGGGGGCAAGGCAACCCCCCTTGGCCGCCGCCCCCTCCTCAGATTGGATCTGAGGGGGGCGACCCCCCTCTCCCTTGCCCCTATATATATATGTGGGGGTTGGGAGGGCAGCCGCACCCATGTTCTGGCGCAGCCCTCCCCCTCTCCCAAGTCCTCCTATTCTCCTACGGTGCTTGGCGAAGCCCTGCAGGATTACCACGCTCCTCCTTCACCACCATGCCGTCGTGATGCTGCTGGATGGAGTCTTCCCCAACCTCTCCTTCTCCCCTTTCTGGATCAAGGCGTAGGAGACGTCACCGGGCTGTACGTGTGTTGAACGCGGAGGTGCCGTCCGTTCGGCACTAGGATCATCGGTGATTTGGATCACGACGAGTACGACTCCATCAACCCCGTTCACTTAAACGCTTCCGCTTAGCGATCTACAAGGGTATGTAGATGCACTCCCCTTCCCCTCATTGCTAGATTACTCCATAGATTGATCTTGGTGATGCGTAGAAAATTTCAAATTTCTGCTACGTTCCCCAACAGTGGTATCAGAGCTAGGTCTATGCATCGTTTCTATGCACGAGTAGAACACAAAGCTGTTGTGGGCATTGATTTTGTCAATTTACTTGCCGTTACTAGTCTTATCTTGATTCGGCGGCATCGTGGGATGAAGCGGCTCGGACCGACCTTACACGTACTCTTACGTGAGACTGGTTCCACCGACTGACATGCACTAGTTACATAAGGTGGCTAGCGGGTGTCTGTCTCTCCCACTTTAGTCGGATCGGATTCGATGAAAAGGGTCCTTATGAAGGGTAAATAGAAATTGGCATATCACGTTGTGGTTTTGGCGTAGGTAAGAAACGTTCTTGCTAGAAACCTATAGCAGCCACGTAAAAACTTGCAACAACAATTAGAGGACGTCTAACTTGTTTTTGCAGCATATGCCTTGTGATGTGATATGGCCAAAAGGATGTGATGAATGATATATGTGATGTATGAGATTGATCATGTTCTTGTAATAGGAATCACGACTTGCATGTCGATGAGTATGACAACCGGCAGGAGCCATAGGAGTTGTCTTAATTTATTTATGACCTGCTTGTCAACATAAATGTCATGTAATTACTTTACTTTATTGCTAAAGCGTTAGCCATAGTAGTAGAAGTAATAGATGACGAGACAACTTCAAGAAGACACGATGATGGAGATCATGATGATGGAGATCATGGTGTCATGCCGGTGACAACGATGATCATGGAGCCCCGAAGATGGAGATCAAAAGGAGCAAAATGATATTGGCCATATCATGTCACTATTTGATTGCATGTGATGTTTATCATGTTTTACATCTTATTTGCTTAGAACGACGTTAGCTTAAATAAGATGATCCCTCACTAAAATTTCAAGAAAAGTGTTCCCCCTAACTGTGCACCGTTGCGAAGGTTCGTCGTTTTGAAGCACCACGTGATGATCGGGTGTGATAGATTCTAACGTTCAAATACAACGGGTGTAAGCCAGATTTACACACGCAATACACTTAGGTTGACTTGACGAGCCTAGCATGTACAGACATGGCCTCGGAACACGGAAGACCGAAAGGTCGAACATGAGTCGTATAGAAGATACGATCAACATGAGATGTTCACCGTTGATGACTAGTCCGTCTCACGTGATGATCAGACACGGCCTAGTCGATTCGGATCATGTTTCACTTAGATGACTAGAGGGATGTCTATCTGAGTGGGAGTTCATTAAATAATTTGATTAGATGAACTCAATTATCATGAACATAGTCTAAATTGTCTTTGAAAATATGTTGTAGATAAATAGCTCACGTTGTAGCTCCCTGTTTCAATATGTTCCTAGAGAAAGATTAAGTTGAAAGATATTGTAAGCAATGATGCGGACTAGGTCCGTAGTCCGAGGAGTGTCCTCACTGCTACACAGAAGGCTTATGTCTTTGATGCACCGCTCGATGTGCATGTTGGAAATATGCCCTAGAGGCAATAATAAAAGCATTATTATTATATTTCCTTGTTCATGATAATTGTCTTTATTCATGCTATAATTGTGTTATCCGAAAATCGTAATACATGTGTGAATAATAGACACCAACATGTCCCTAGTAAGCCTCTAGTTGACTAGCTCATTGATCAACAGATAGTCATGGTTTCCTGACTATGGACATTGGATGTCATTGATAACGAGATCACATCATTAGGAGAATGATGTGATGGACAAGACCCAATCCTAAACATAGCACAAGATCGTATAGTTCGTTTGCTAGAGTTTTCCAATGTCAAGTATCCTTTCCTTAGACCATGAGATCGTGTAACTCCCGGATACCGTAGGAGTGCTTTGGGTATACCAAATGTCACAACGTAACTGGGTGACTATAAAGGTATACTATAGGTATCTCCGAAAGTGTCTGTTGGGTTGACACGGATCAAGAATGGGATTTGTCACTCCGTATGACGGAGAGGTATCACTGAGCCCACTCGGTAATGCATCATCATAATGAGCTCAAAGTGACCAAGTGTCTGGTCACGGGATCATGCATTACGGTATGAGTAAAGTGACTTGTCGGTAACGAGATTGAACGAGGTATTGGGATACCAACGATCGAATCTCGGGCAAGTAACATACCGATTGACGAAGGGAATTGTATACGGGGTTGCTTGAATCCTCGACATAGTGGTTCCTCCGATGAGATCATCGAGGAGCATGTGAGAGCCAACATGGGTATCAAGATCCCGCTGTTGGTTATTGACCAGAGAGCGATCTCGGCCATGTCTACATGTCTCCCGAACCCGTAGGGTCTACACACTTAAGGTTCGGTGACGCTAGGGTTGTAGGGATATGTATATGCAGTAACCCGAATGTTGTTCGGAGTCCCGGATGAGATCCCGGACATCATGAGGAGTTTCGGAATGGTCCGGAGGTAAAGAATTATATATAGGAAGTGCTATTTCGGCCATCGGGACAAGTTTCGGGGTCACCGGTATTGTACCGGGACCACCGGAAGGGTCCCGGGGGTCCACCGGGTGGGGCCACCTATCCCGGAGGGCCCCATGGGCTGAAGTGGGAAGGGATCCAGCCCAAAGTGGTATGGGGCACCACTTCCCCCTAGGGCCCATGCGCCTAGGGTGGGGGAAACCCTAAAGGAAGAGTCCTAGGAGGGGAAGGCACCTCCTAGGTACCTTGGGGAGGAGGGATTCCTCCCCTTGGCCGCACCCCCCTAGGAGATTAGATCTCCTAGGGCCGGCGCCCCCCCTGGCCCTCCTATATATAGTGGGGAGATGGAGGACTTCTTAACCCTTGCCTTTGGTGCCTCCCTCTCCCTCTCCAACACCTCCTCCTCCTCCATAGTGCTTGGCGAAGCCCTGTCGGAGTACTGCAGCTCCATCACCACCACGCCGTCGTGCTGTTGCTGGAGCCATCTTCCTCAACCTCTCCTTCCCCCTTGCTGGATCAAGAAGAAGGAGACGTTACGCTGACCGTACGTGTGTTGAACGCGGAGGTGCCGTCCGTTCGGCGCTAGGATCTCCGGTGATTTGGATCACGTCGAGTACGCCTTCCTCATCCCCGTTCTTTGAACGCTTCCACGCGTGATCTACAAAGGTATGTAGATGCAATACGATCACTCGTTGCTAGATGAACTCCTAGATGGATCTTGGTGAAACCGTAGGAAAATTTTTGTTTTCTGCAACGTTCCCCAACAGTGGTATCAGAGCTAGGTCTATGCGTAGTTCTCTTGCACGAGTAGAACACAATTTGTTGTGGGCGTAGATGTTGTCAACTTTCTTGCCGCTACTAGTCTTATCTTGCTTCAACGGTATTGTGGGATGAAGCGGCCCGGACCAACCTTACACGTACGCTTACGTGAGACCGGTTCCACCGACTAACATGCACTAGTTGCATAAGGTGGCTGGCGGGTGTCTGTCTCTCCCACTTTAGTTGGAGCGGATTCGATGAAAAGGGTCCTTATGAAGGGTAAATAGAAGTTGACAAATCACGTTGTGGCTTTCACGTAGGTAAGAAAACGTTCTTGCTAGAACCCTATTTCAGCCACGTAAAACTTGCAACAACAATTAGAGGACGTCTAACTTGTTTTTGCAGCAAGTGCTTTGTGATATGATATGGCCAAAGTTGTGATGAATGATGAATGATCTATATGTGATGTATGAGATGTTCATGCTACTGTAATAGGAATCACGACTTGCATGTCGATGAGTATGACAACCGGCAGGAGCCATAGGAGTTGTCTTTCTTTTTTTGTATGACCTGCGTGTCATTGAGAAACGCCATGTAAATTACTTTACTTTATTGCTAAACGCGTTAGCCATAGTAGTAGAAGTAATAGTTGGCGAGCAACTTCATGGAGACACGATGATGGAGATCATGATGATGGAGATCATGGTGTCATGCCGGTGACAAGATGATCATGGAGCCCCAAGATGGAGATCAAAGGAGCTATGTGATATTGGCCATATCATGTCACTATTTGATTGCATGTGATGTTTATCATGTTTTTGCATCTTGTTTGCTTAGAACGACTGTAGTAAATAAGATGATCCCTCATTAAAACTTCAAGAAAGTGTTCCCCCTAACTGTGCACCGTTGCGAAAGTTCGTCGTTTCGAAGCACCACGTGATGATCGGGTGTGATAGATTCTAACGTTCACATACAACGGGTGTAAGACAGATTTACACATGCAAAACACTTAGGTTGACTTGACGAGCCTAGCATGTACAGACATGGCCTTGGAACACAGAAGACCGAAAGGTCGAGCATGAGTCATATAGAAGATACGATCAACATGAAGATGTTCACCGATGTTGACTAGACCGTCTCACGTGATGATCGGACACGGCCTAGTTAACTCGGATCATGTTATACTTAGATTACAGGAGGGATGTTTATCTAAGTGGGAGTTCATTGAATAATTTGATTAGATGAACTTAATTTTCATGAACTTAGTCTAAAATTTTTACAAATATGTCTTGTAGATCAAATGGCCAACGTAGTCCTCAACTTCAACGCGTTCCTAGAGAAAACCAAGCTGAAAGACGATGGCAGCAACTACATGGACTGGGTCCGGAACCTGAGGATCATCCTCATAGCTGCCAAGAAAGATTATGTCCTACAAGCACCGCTAGGTGACGCACCTATTCTCCCTGCAGAACAAGACGTTATGAACGCTTGGCAGGCACGTACCGATGACTACTCCCTCGTTCAGTGCGGCATGCTTTACAGCTTAGAGCCGGGGCTCCAAAAGCGTTTTGAGAGACACAGAGCATATGAGATGTTCGAAGAGCTAAAATGGTTTTCCAAGCTCATGCCCGGGTCGAGAGATATCAAGTCTCCGACAAGTTCTTCAGCTGTAAGATGGAGGAAAACAGTTCTGTCAGTGAGCACATACTCACTATGTCTGGGTTGCATAACCGCTTGACTCAGCTGGGAGTTAATCTCCCGGATGACGCGGTCATTGACAGAATCCTTCAGTCGCTTCCACCGAGCTACAAGAGCTTTGTGATGAACTTCAATTTGCAGGGGATGGAAAAGACCATTCCTGAAGTATTTGCAATGCTGAAATCAGCAGAGGTAGAAGTCAAAAAGGAACATCAAGTGTTGATGGTGAATAAAACCACTAAGTTCAAGAAGGGCAAGGGTAAGAAAGCCTTCAAGAAGGACGGCAAGGGAGTTGCCGCGCCCGGCAAGCAAGCTGCCGGGAAGAAGCCAAAGAATGGACCCAAGCCCGAGACTGAGTGCTTTTATTGCAAGGAGAGTGGTCACTGGAAACGGAACTGCCCCAAATACTTAGCGGACAAGAAGGCCGGCAAAACGAAAGGTATATGTGATATACATGTAATTGATGTGTACCTTACCAGTACTCGTAGTAGCTCTTGGGTATTTGATACCGGTGCAGTTGCTCACATTTGTAACTCAAAGCAGGAGCTGCGGAATAAGCAGAGACTGGCGAAGGACGAGGTGACGATGCGCGTCGGGAATGGTTCCAAGGTCAATGTGATCGCCGTCGGCATGCTGCCTCTTCATTTACCTACGGGATTAGTTTTAAACCTCAATAATTGTTATTTAGTGCCAAGTTTGAGCATGAACATTGTATCAGGATCTCGTTTAATACGAGATGGCTACTCATTTAAATCCGAGAATAATGGTTGTTCTATTTATATGAGAGATATGTTTTATGGTCATGCTCCGATGGTAAATGGTTTATTCTTAATGAATCTCAAGCGTAATGCTACACATATTCATAGTGTGAGTACCAAAAGATGTAATATTGATAATGATAGTCCCACATACTTGTGGCACTGCCGCCTTGGTCACATAGGTGTCAAACGCATGAAGAAGCTCCATGCAGATGGACTTTTGGAGTCTCTTGATTACGAATCATTTGACACGTGCGAACCATGCCTCATGGGTAAAATGACCAAGACTCCGTTCTCAGGAACAATGGAGCGAGCAACCAACTTATTGGAAATCATACATACTGATGTGTGCGGTCCAATGAGCGTTGAGGCTTGCGGTGGCTATCGTTATGTTCTCACCCTCACTGATGACTTGAGTAGATATGGGTATGTCTACTTAATGAAACACAATTCTGAGACCTTTGAAAAGTTCAAGGAATTTCAGAGTGAGGTTGAGAATCAACGTGACAGAAAAATCAAGTTCCTACGATCAGATCGTGCAGGAGAATACTTGAGTCACGAGTTTGGCACACACTTAAGAAAATGTGGAATAGTTTCACAGCTCACGCCGCCTGGAACACCTCAGCGTAATGGTGTGTCCGAACGTCGTAATCGCACTCTATTAGATATGGTGCGATCTATGATGTCTCTTGCCGATTTACCGCCATCTTTTTGGGGCTATGCTTTAGAGACTGCCGCATTCACTTTAAATAGGGCTCCGTCGAAATCCGTTGAGACGACACCGTTTGAATTATGGTTTGGAAAGAAACCTAAGCTGTCATTTCTAAAAGTTTGGGGATGCGATGCTTATGTCAAGAAACTTCAACCTAAAAAGCTCGAACCCAAATCGGAAAAATGCATCTTCATAGGATACCCTAAAGAAACTATTGGGTATACCTTCTACCTCAGATCCGAAGGCAAGATCTTTGTTGCCAAGAATGGATCCTTTCTAGAGAAAGAGTTTCTCTCGAAAGAAGTAAGTGGGAGGAAAGTAGAACTTGATGAAGTATTACCTCTTGAACCGGAAAATGGCGCAACTCAAGAAAATGTTTCTGAGGTGCCTACACCAACAAGAGAGGAAGTTAATGATGATGATTAAGATACTTCTGATCAAGCTCCTACTGAAATTCGAACGTCCACAAGGACACGTTCCGCACCAGAGTGGTACGGCAACCCTGTCTTGGAAATCATGTTGTTAGACAACGGTGAACCTTCAAACTATGAAGAAGCGATGGCGGGCCCGGATTCCAACAAATGGCTGGAAGCCATGAAATCCGAGATAGGATCCATGTATGAAAATGAAGTATGGATTTTGACTGACTTGCCCGTAGAGCGGCGAGCCATAGAAAATAAATGGATCTTTAAGAAGAAGACAGACGTGGATGGTAATGTGACCATCTATAAAGCTCGGCTTGTCGCTAAGGGTTATCGACAAGTTCAAGGGGTTGACTACGATGAGACTTTCTCACCGGTAGCGAAGCTGAAGTCCGTCCGAATCATGTTAGCAATTGCCGCATTCTATGATTATGAAATATGGCAAATGGACGTCAAAACGGCATTCCTTAATGGTTTCCTTAAGGAAGAATTGTATATGATGCAGCCGGAAGGTTTTGTCGATCCTAAGAATGCTGACAAGGTGTGCAAGCTCCAACACTCGATTTATGGGCTGGTGCAAGCATCTCGGAGTTGGAACATTCGCTTTGATGAGATGATCAAAGCATTTGGGTTTACTCAGACTTATGGAGAAGCCTGTGTTTACAAGAAAGTGAGTGGGAGCTCTGTAGCATTTCTCATATTATATGTAGATGACATATTTTTGATGGGAAATGATATAGAACTCTTGGACAGCATAAAGGCCTACTTGAATAAGAGTTTTTCAATGAATGACCTTGGAGAAGCTGCATATATATTAGGCATCAAGATCTATAGAGATAGATCAAGACGCCTCATAGGTCTTTCACAAAGCACATACCTTGATAAGATATTGAAGAAGTTCAATATGGATCAGTCTAAGAAGGGGTTCTTGCCTGTGTTGCAAGGTGTGAAATTGAGCTCAGCTCAATGTCCGACCACGGCAGAAGATATAGAAGAGATGAGTGTCATCCCCTATGCCTCAGCCATAGCTTCTATTATGTATGCCATGCTGCGTACCAGACATGATGTAAACCTTGCCGTAAGTTTCGTAGGAAGGTACCAAAGTAATCCCGGCAAGGAACACTAGACAGCGGTCAAGAATATCCTGAAGTGCCTGAAAAGGACTAAGGAAATGTTTCTCGTTTATGGAGGTGACGAAGAGCTCGTCGTAAAAGGTTACGTCGACGCTAGCTTCGACACAGATCTGGATGACTCTAAGTCACAAACCAGATACGTGTATATTTTGAATGGTGGGGCAGTAAGCTGGTGCAGTTGCAAGCAGAGCGTCGTGGCGGGATCTACATGTGAAGCGGAGTACATGGCAGCCTCGGAGGCAGCACATGAAGCAATTTGGGTGAAGGAGTTCATCACCGACCTAGGAGTCATACCCAATGCGTCGGGGCCAATCAAACTCTTCTGTGACAACACTGGAGCTATTGCACTTGCCAAGGAGCCCAGGTTTCACAAGAAGACCAGGCACATCAAGCGTCGCTTCAACTCCATTCGTGAAAATGTTCAAGATGGAGACATAGATATTTGTAAAGTACATACGGACCAGAATGTAGCAGATCCGTTGACTAAACCTCTCCCTAGAGCAAAACATGATCAACACCAGAATTCCATGGGTGTTCGATTCATCACATGTAACTAGATTATTGACTCTAGTGCAAGTGGGAGACTGTTGGAAATATGCCCTAGAGGCAATAATAAAAGCATTATTATTATATTTCCTTGTTCATGATAATTGTCTTTATTCATGCTATAATTGTGTTATCCGGAAATCGTAATACATGTGTGAATAATAGACACCAACATGTCCCTAGTAAGCCTCTAGTTGACTACCTCGTTGATCAACAGATAGTCATGGTTTCCTGACTATGGACATTGGATGTCATTGATAACGAGATCACATCATTAGGAGAATGATGTGATGGACAAGACCCAATCCTAAACATAGCACAAGATCGTATAGTTCGTTTGCTAGAGTTTTCCAATGTCAAGTATCCTTTCCTTAGACCATGAGATCATGTAACTCCCGGATACCGTAGGAGTGCTTTGGGTATACCAAACGTCACAACGTAATTGGGTGACTATAAAGGTATACTACGGGTATCTCCGAAAGTGTCTGTTGGGTTGACACGGATCAAGACAGCCCACTCGGTAATGCATCATCATAATGAGCTCAAAGTGACCAAGTGTTTGGTCACGGGATCATGCATTACGGTACGAGTAAAGTGACTTGCCGGTAACGAGATTGAACGAGGTATTGGGATACCAATGATCGAATCTCGGGCAAGTAACATATCGATTGACGAAGGGAATTGTATACGGGGTTGCTTGAATCCTCGACATAGTGGTTCATCCAATGAGATCATCGAGGAGAATGTGGGAGCCAACATGGGTATCCAGATCCCGTTGTTGGTTATTGACGAGAGAGCGATCTCGGTCATGTCTACATGTCTCCCGAACCCGTAGGGTCTACACACTTAAGGTTCGGTGACGCTAGGGTTGTAGGGATATGTATATGCAGTAACCCGAATGTTGTTCGGAGTCCCGGATGAGATCCCGAACATCACGAGGAGTTCCAGAATGGTCTGGAGGTAAAGAATTATATATAGGAAGTGCTATTTCGGCCATCGGGACAAGTTTCGGGGTCACCGGTATTGTACCGGGACCACCGGAAGGGTCCCGAGGGTCCACCGGGTGGGGCCACCTATCCCGGAGGGCCCCATGGGCTGAAGTGGGAAGGGATCCAGCCCAAAGTGGGCTGGGGCGCCACTTCCCCCTAGGGCCCATGCGCCTAGGGTGGGGGAAACCCTAAAGGAAGAGTCCTAGGAGGGGAAGGCACCTCCTAGGTGCCTTGGGGAGGAGGGATTCCTCCCCTTGGCCGCACCCCCCTAGGAGATTAGATCTCCTAGGGCCGGCGCCCCCCCTTGGCCCTCCTATATATAGTGGGAAGATGGAGGACTTCTTAACCCTTGCCTTTGGTGCCTCCCTCTCCCTCTCCAACACCTCCTCCTCCTCCATAGTGCTTGGCGAAGCCCTGCCGGAGTACTGCGGCTCCATCACCACCACGCCGTCGTGCTACTGCTGGAGCCATCTTCCTCAACCTCTCCTTCCCCCTTGCTGGATCAAGAAGAAGGAGAGGTGCCGTTACGCTGACCGTACGTGTGTTGAACGCGGAGGTGCCGTCCGTTCGGCGCTAGGATCTCCGGTGATTTGGATCACGTCGAGTACGCCTTCCTCATCCCCGTTCTTTGAACGCTTCCGCGCGTGATCTACAAAGGTATGTAGATGCAATCCGATCACTCGTTTCTAGATGAACTCCTAGATGGATCTTGGTGAAACCGTAGGAAAATTTTTGTTTTCTGCAACGTTCCCCAACAGTGCAAACCCCTACAACGTCGTCTGTGGATGTTGTGAACACCTGACAGACACATCCTGATGACTACTTGATAGTTTAGTGCACCATACTTTACGGCTTAGAATTGGGATTCCAATGACGTTTTGAACGCCATAAGACATATGAGATGTTCCAAGAGCTGAAATTGGGATTTCAGGCTCATGCCCGTGTTGAGAGGTGTGAGACCTCTGACAAGTTCTTTAGCCAACAAGATGGAGGAGAATAGCTCAGCTAGTGAGCATGTGATCAGAATGTCTAGGTGCTACAATCACTTAAATCAAGTGGGAGTTAAACTTCCAGATAAGATAGTGATTGATAGAGTTCTCTAGTCACTATCACTAAGCTACTAGATCTTCGTGATGAACTATGACATGCAAGGGATGGAGTTGATCCCGGAGTTTTTCGCGGTGATTAAGACCATAAAAGGTAGAAATCAAGAAGGAGCATCAAGTGTTGATGGTTTAACAAGACCACTGGTTTCAAGAAGGGCAAGGGCTAGAAGGGAAACTTCATGGATGGCAAACCAGTTGCCGCTCCAGTAAAGGAACCCAAGGTTGAACCAAACCCGAGACTAAGTGCTTCTATTGTAAGGGGAACGGTCACTGGTAGCGGAATTACCCCAAATGCATGGTAGATAAGAAGGCTGGCAACTTCAACAAAGTATATACGTGTTATTAATGTGTACCTCGCTAGTACTCCTGGTAGCACCTGGGTATTGGATACCAGTTCAGTTGCTATTACTGGTGACTTGAAGCAAAAGCTACAGACTAAACGGAGACTGGCTAAGGGCGAGGTGACGATGTGTGTTGGAAGTGTTTCCAAAGTTGATGAGATCACCATCGCACGCTCCATCTGCCTTCGGGATTAGTATTGAACCTAGATAAATGTTATCAGGTGTCTACGTTGAGCATGAATATGATTAGATCATGTTCATTGCAATACGGTCATTCATTTAAGTTAGAGAATAATGGTTATTCTGTTTACATGAATGATACCTTTCATGGTCATGCACCCTATGTGAATGGTTCATTGAATCTCGGTCGTGGTAATACACATGTTCACGCCAAAAGATGTAGAGTTAATAATGATAGTACCACTTTCTCGTGGCACTGCCGCTTAGGTCATATTGGCGTAAGATGCATGAAGAAACTCCATGTCGATGGATGTTTGGAGTCACTTGATTTTGAATCGCTTGACACATGCAAGCCATGCCTCATGGGCAGGATGACTAAGACCCCGCTTTCAGGTGCAATGAAACGGGCAACTGACTTTTTGGAAATCATACATGCTGATGCGTGTGATCCAATGAGAATTGAAGCGTGCGGTGGATATCGCTATTTTCTCATCTTCACTGACGATTTGAGTAGATATAGGTATATTTACTTAATGAAGCACAAGTCTGAAACATTTGAAAAGTTCAAGCGATTTCAGAGTGAAGTTAAGAATCATCATAACAAGAAGATCAAATTCCTACGATCTGATCAATGAGAATATCTGAGTTATGAGTTTGGCAAACACTTAAGACATTGTGGAATTATTTCACAGTTGAAGCCACCTGGAACACTACTGGGTTATGGTGTGTCCGGATGTCGTAATCGAACCTTATGAGATATGGTGCGATCTATGATGTCTCTTATCAATCTACCGTTTTCATTTTGAGGTTATGCGTTAGAGACAGCTGCATTCACTTTAGATAGGATACCATCTAAGTCCGTTGAGACGACGTCGTATGAACATTGGTTTGGCAAGAAACCAAAGTTGTCGTTTCTTAATGTTTGGGGCTGCGATGCTTAAGGCTTCAGCCGGAGAAGCTCGAACCCAAAGCGGACAAACACATCTTCATAGAATACCCAAAGGTGACAGTTGGGTACACCTTCTATCTCAGATCCGAGGGCAAATTGTTTGTCGCTAAGAGCGGGTCCTTTCTCGAGAAGGAGTTTCTCTCTAAAGAATTGAGTGGGAGGAAGATAGAACTTGATGAGGTTGTCGAACCTTTACTTCAACCAGAGAGTGATGCAACACAGAAAGATGTTTTCTGTGGAGCCTACGTCTGTTGAATAGGAAGTTAATGATAGTGATCATGAAGCTTCGGATCAAGTTGCTATCAAACCTCGTAGGTCGACAAGGACATGTACTACTCCTGAGTGGTACGGTAATCCTGTCTTAGATATCATGTTGTTAGACAACAACGAACCTACGAGCTATGGAGAAGCGATGGTGGGCCCGTATTCCGACAAATGGTTAGAAGCCATGAAATCCGAGATAGGATCCATATATCAGAACAAAGTATGGACTTTGGTGGACTTGCCCGATGATCGGCAAGCCATTGAGATAAATGGATCTTTAAGAAGAAGACGGACGTGGGCGGTAATGTTACCGTCTATGAAGCTCGACTTGTGGGAAAGAGTCTTTTCACAAGTTCAAGGAGTTGACTACGATGAGAATTTCTCACCCGTAGAGATGCTTAAGTCCGTCGGAATCATGATAGCATTAGCTGTATTTTTCGATTATGAAATCTTACAGATGGATGTCAAAACAAGTTTTCTTACCAGTTTTCGTAAGAAAAGTTGTATGTGATACAATAAAAGGTTTTGTTGATCCTAAGGATGCTAAAAGGTATGCTGGCTCCAGCAATCCTTCTATGGACTAGAGCAAGCATCTCGGAATCGGAATATATGTTTTGATGGAGTGATCAAAGCTTTTAGGTTTATGCAATGTTTGCTAGAAACTTGTATTTACAAGAAAGTGAGTGGGAGCACTACAACATTTCTGATAAGTATATGTGGATGACATATTGTTGATCCGAAATAATGTAGAATTTCTGGAAAGCATAAACGGTTGTTTGAAGAGTGTTTTTCAAAGGAAGACCTGGATAAAGCTGCTTACATATTGGGCATCAAGATCTATAGAGATGGATCAAGACGCCCGATGGTACTTTCAAAGAACGCACACCTTGACATGTTTTTGAAGGAGTTCAAAATAGATCAGTCAAAGAAGGGTTCTTACCTGAGTTGTAAGGTGTGAAGTTGAGTAAGACTCAAAGCTTGACCACGGCATAAGAAAGAGAAAGGACGAAGGTCGTCCCCTATGCTTTTGTCATAGGCTCTATATGGTATGCCATGCTGAAGTACCGCACCTGATGTGTGCCTTGCCACATGTCTGGCAGGAGGGTACAAAGGTGATCTAGGAGTAGATCACCAGATAGCGGTCAAAATTATCCTTAGAGGAATAAGGAAATGTTTCTCGGTTATGGAGGTGATAAAGAGTTCGACGTAAAGAGTTACGTCGATGCAAGCTTAACACCTATCCGGATAGCTCTGAGTAGAGATACCGGATACGTATAATGGAGCAACAATTTGGAATAGCTCCAAGTGGAACGTGGCAGCAGTATCTACGATATAAAGTTTTGCGAAATACATAGGGATCTGAATATGGCAAGACTCATTGACTACAACCTCTCTCACAAGCATAACATGATCAAACCCAGAACTCTTTGAGTGTTTATCACATAGTGATGTGAACTAGATCATTGAGTCTAGTAGACTCTTGGATGTTGGTCACATGGCGATGTGACCTGTGAGTGTTAATCACATGGCGATGTGAACTAGATTATTGACTCTAGTGCAAGTGGGAGACTGTTGGAAATATTCCCTAGAGGCAATAATAAATTAGTTATTATTATATTATATTTCATTGTTCATGATAATTGTTTATTATCCATGCTAGAATTGTATTGATAGGAAACTCAGATACATGTGTGGATACATAGACAACACCATGTCCCTAGTAAGCCTCTAGTTGACTAGCTCGTTGATCAATAGATGGTTACGGTTTCCTAACCATGGACATTGGATGTCATTGATAACGGGATCACATCATTAGGAGAATGATGTCATGGACAAGACCCAATCCTAAGCCTAGCACAAAGATCGTGTAGTTCGTATGCTAAAGCTTTTCTAATGTCAAGTATCATTTCCTTAGACCATGAGATTGTGCAACTCCCGGATACCGTAGGAATGCTTTGGGTGTACCAAACGTCACAACGTAACTGGGTGGCTATAAAGGTTCACTACAGGTATCTCCGAAAGTGTCTGTTGGGTTGGCACGAATCGAGACTGGGATTTGTCACTCCGTGTAAACGGAGAGGTATCTCTAGGCCCACTCGGTAGGACATCATCATAATGTGCACAATGTGATCAAGGAGTTGATCACGGGATGATGTGTTACGGAACGAGTAAAGAGACTTGCCGGTAACGAGATTGAACAAGGTATCAGGGTACCGACGATCGAATCTCGGGCAAGTATCGTACCGATGGACAAAGGGAATTGTATATAGGATTGATTGAATCCTTAACATCGTGGTTCATCCGATGAGATCATCATGGAGCATGTGGGAGCCAACATGGGTATCCATATCCCGTTGTTGGTTATTGACCGGAGAGTTGTCTCGGCCATGTCTGCATGACTCCCGAGCCCGTAGGGTCTACACACTTAAGGTTCGATGACGCTAGGGTTATAGGGAATAGATGTACGTGGTTACCGAATGTTGTTCGGAGTCCCGAATGAGATACTGGACATCACGAGGAGTTCCGGAATGGTCCGGAGGTAAAGATTTATATATGGGAAGTCATCATACGGTCACCGGAATAATTCGGGGGTTACCGGTATTGTACCGGGACCACCGGAGGGGTTCCGGGGGTCCACCGGGAGGATCCACCTGCCCCGGAGGGCCCTATGGGCTGTATGTGGAGAGGGACCAGCCCCTTAGTGGGCTGGGCGCCTCCCCCCCTAGGTCCCATGCGCCTAGGGTTTGGGGGAACCCTAAAGGGGGGGCGCCCCCTTGCCTTGGGGGGCAAGGCAACCCCCCTTGGCCGCCGCCCCCTCCTCAGATTGGATCTGAGGGGGCCGGCCCCCCTCTCCCTTGCTCCTATATATATGTGGGGGTTGGGAGGGCAGTCGCACCCAAGTTCTGGCGCAGCCCTTCCCCTCTCCCAAGTCCTCCTCTTCTCCTACGGTGCTTGGCGAAGCTCTGCAGGATTACCACGCTCCTCCTTCACCACCATGCCGTCGTGCTGCTGCTGGATGGAGTCTTCCCCAACCTCTCCTTCTCCCCTTGCTGGATCAAGGCATAGGAGACGTCACCGGGCTATACGTGTGTTGAACGCGGAGGTGCCGTCCGTTCGGCACTAGGATCATCGGTGATTTGGATCACGATGAGTACGACTCCATCAACCCCGTTCACTTGAACGCTTGCGCTTAGCGATCTACAAGGGTATGTAGATGCACTCCCCTTCCCCTCGTTGCTAGATTACTCCATAGATTGATCTTGGTGATGCGTAGAAAATTTTAAATTTCTGCTACGTTCCCCAACAAAAACTACATAGGATGAGTGGTTCCTCTTCCAGATTAGGGTTTATCGATGACGAGCAACTGACATTAGTAATAACTATGAGTTGATATCACACTTTTATATGTATAACACAAGAGGCAGTTGATCCTACTTAATTAAGTACTAAGATACCCCGGCCCATGCATTTGTCGCAAGTACCCCATATGTCCTATTTTTAGCAAAGTCATGCTAAAATTCACGAAAAATTTCAGCATGACCTTTGTTGAAAATAGGACATATGGAGTACCCGAATTTGCCGGAACGGAAGTTAATCGACATTCCGGCAAACTCAAGGGCCTCTCGGGGTACCTGCAAAATCATCACGACATGATGGTCGGAGACAAAACCCAGCAAACTCCTTCCCTTCACTCGGGGTACAACAATGTATCTTCTAGCCATGAAAAATAATACCAACTAGGATCGGTATGACCTTCGTTTTTCATTTTCTGTATGATCAATTAAATCTTCTACAAGCTTATATGAAAAGGTTCAGCAACTTGAAACATAACTCTTGCTTGGTGTGCCAAATCATTTCATTTATATTTTAAATAACAGTAGGAATTATTTCATAATAGAATTTACCCCAAAAACAAATTCCTTTAATGCCATTTTCAAACTCTGAGTTGCCTCTGTTGCACTAAAACTAATTCAAATAATTTTTGACTAAAGTAGGAAATCAATGTTGACTAAATTTTTTAAGTGCTCTTCCTAAAAATCACTAAAGTAGGAAATCTTTAACATAATGTACCCTGCAGCTTTGTTCAATTGGTACAGTCAACAGTGGGTTTCGTTCAATTGATCAGGAGTAGGAGATCTTGGTGTTAGACCAAAAATTCAGTTATGTCGTCGTCCAAAAATTGCTAATCTGATGTCACAGTAGCCACTATCTACCACGCATCATACAGAAGCACATCAGGCAACCGAACTAGCAGCAGCAGCCAATTCACATTAGCAGGATCATTGGTTGTGCCAACAAAATCACACTAAGCATTGACAGTACCAACAACATTGCCAGCACCATACAAAATTGTTTCACTGGCAGCCACCAATCCAAACTAGCAGTTCACACTAGAGCAGTACACACGAGAGAGGAGACAGAGAGACGAGGAACTCACCGGCGTCAGGCGGTGAGGGCGGGGCGGAGTCGGGGGACGGAGGCGCCGGCGGCGAGGCGTGGAGGGGTCGGAGTTGGAGGAGGGAGACAGCCGGCGGCGCGCTTGGGTGGGGTGGGGGAAAACCTAACAGAGGGGCCGAGCGAGCGTGAGAGAGAGAGGGGCCAAAAATTCAGTGCTTCTTCAGAGGAGGTCAAGGACGACGGCGATGGCGGCGTAGCAGCGGGTGGGGCGGCGGCGGGTGGGGCAGGAGGCCGAAGGCGATGGACGGGCGGAGGAGGAGGGGGGCTTACGGGCGGAGGAGACCGGGCGGCAGCGTAGTGGTTGGGGCGGTGGTGCAGTGGGTGGGGCGGCGGCGCAGTAGGTCGGCGGCGAGGACCGAGACGGCGAGGCGGGGCGCGGGGGTTGTCGGAGCGGGTGTGGAGCGAGGGGGGAAGTGGAGGGAGGGACGAAGGGATCGAGCGAATTAGCTAGGGGGAAGATTACTAATGGCGCACCCCCTGGCGGTGCGCCATTAGCTAGGGGGAAAAACTTAGTAATGGCGCACCTGTGGACAGTGCGTCATTACTAGTTAAACTAGTAATGGCGCAATGTCTACATGATGCGCCATTAGTATGTTTGGAAAAATGAAAAAAAATTGTTACTAGTGGCGCACCTGCACATGGTGCGCCACTGCTATATTGTAGTGGCGCATCACATGTCAGGTGCGCCATCAGTATCCATTTTATCTATAGCCCTTTTCCTAGTAGTGGGTGGGGGCGCCCAAACCCATCTAGGGTTTCCCCTGTGGCCGTCGCCCCTCCCCTAGGGAACCCTAGGGCGCCTCGTCCACCCCCTTTCCCCTATATATAATGAGGGAGAGAGAGGGCAGCCGTACCCTTCCCCGCAGCCCCTCCCCCTCTCCTACACCCCTTCCTCCTCCGTAGCGCTTGGCGAAGCCCTGCCGGAGAACCACGAGCTCCATCACCACCACGCCGTCGTGCTGCCGGAGTTCTCTCTCAACTTCTCCTCTCCCCTTGCTTGATCAAGAAGGAGGAGACGTCCCCGGGCTGTACGTGTGTTGAACGCGGAGGCGCTGTTGTTCGGTGCTTAGATCGGAATCGACTGTGATCTGAATCGCTGCGTGTATGACTCCACCAACCGCGTTCTTGTAACGCTTCCGCTTAGCGATCTTCAAGGGTATGAAGATGCACTCCCTCTCTCGCGTTGCTAGTATCTCCTAGATTGATCTTGATGACACGTAGGAATTTTTTTTGATTTATTGCTACGTTCCCAACAGTTTTTGCTGAGGTGACATGTTTGCTTTTTTTTTAAAAAAAGGGGTGACATGTTGAGATAAATAAAACTAGTGAGAATCAACTACTAAGTTATACACATATTTGTTCTACTCATCATGTCACTGGCTATTAGGCACCTTGCCAACATGGTCCGTGGGTGATGACACAACTAGAATCGTTCTTTTTGCCGAGTTGCGAAAAAATAGGCAGAGCCCATAATAAGCTCGGCGAGCCTCCATTAGCCGAAACTCCGCAAAGATGTGACCCCTGCAATTTTGATTTTTTAAAAATGTAAAAGAGAGGGAATAGTATATACATGCCGCTGAAAACTAAATCCAACCTTGCTAAAACTTGGAGACATAAAAGAGTCTAGTTCTTTTCGGCTTTATGCCGTATCAAGGTTACAAGATCCAACAAGTCTACAGAAAAAAGTTCTTTCTATTTGCAAGTGTAGGATGAAAGTGTGATCAACGTAAACTAGGGATACAAAAGTGGCCATCCTGCGAAACATACACAGCTTGGATTGCATATATAAAGATGATACCATGAATTTATTATGAAAGTCTACAAAAGCCATGTTTTATTACAAGCAAATTGAAAAGCAACTATCTATGCCATTACTCCAATCAACCTTAAAAAAAGGCCATTACTCCAGTGGAGGGTCTGCTGCTGGCTAGATCGATCTTCTATGCGACGGTGTTTCTCATGACGATCAGATCACACCTGATGGTGAAGCAGTCGTCATCCCGCAGCTTGCACTTTTCGACAATCACCCGATCTTCCCAACCACTGAAAATCTCGATACCTACATGTGAGAAGGGAAGAGTTCGTGTGGCGGTCACCGGTTCCGTGCCTTTATACGGCTTGCCGTCGCTCCCCAGAAAGCTGAGCGTGGACTTGACCGTCACGCCAGGCTCCTTGGCCGTTCCTTGGAGACATAGGTAGGCGTACGCTTGGCCAGCATACCCGTCAGGGTAGAAATGGATGCACCAGTTGTAGCCGCCGACGCTGAACGTTTTGGAGCTTACATGATTGCCGGCGCCCATGCCGTCGAGCAGCGAGTAGTTTGTCACCTCGAATTTGTGTGCGCCCGTCGCGGTCTTGGTGACGCATCTCGACGACGTCTCCGCTCCGCACGAAGAGCTGATGTTTCCCATGGCAAATCAAGATAGCCGGCGGGCCAAGGGCAAACGCACGGGTGAGCTCCAAAGAAACCAGGTCATCTATATATATTTGTAAGCTGTTTTCTCGAAAGTAGAACGGATTACAGTACTATACTAGGAGGATACCAAGTCGGAGTAGGAGAGCATCGTCCAGGATAACCGGTACGTCGCACGAACTACGTACGTGCCGGTGACACGTGTACAAGCACACACACTGTCGTATCCATGTAAAATAAGAAAAGAAAAAGGGCACGCACTAGAGTGAGTGCACGCACACATCCCAGGACTGCTTCCCTTTTAAACTCACGTCGCCGGACTAGCTAGACACGCGCGTATGCTTTTTTACCGACTTGTTATTTTGGAAACGTTATAGGTCTGATTGCAGTATTGTACAATTTCGCGTGAACAACTCGAAGGCCCTTACAGCAAGTCTAGCCGATCCCATATAATCGGTTAGCAAAAATGTTAGATACACGGACTAAGGCCCTATTTGGTTCAGCTTTTATCAACGGATTCCGCTGCCGTGTAGCAGAATTTAAATTAAAGGACGAATCCAGCAGAATTCGATTTTAAAAATCCGCTGCCAAAATCTGAATCAAAAGCGGAAGCAGTTCAGGACGTGCTTTCCAAAAGGCCAGTGCTAGGTGCTGGCGGACCGGCCCAATTTTCAGCCGGTCGCCTAGCAGCCGACCGATTTAATTAGATTAGATTACTGCCAGCCATTAGATACGTAACCGTCATCGTCTTCCCACGCGCAGGTCTTCAGACACCCTAGACAAAAGTGGATCACGCACCACATGCAGCCCACACGCATCAACTGTTGCGCCGGTGGCAAGTATCTCTCTCTTCCAGCACCGCCGACAACCATCTCCGCCGCCGCAGCCCTCCGGCAGCCCCGTTCACATCACTTCTCGCAATCCTCGCTGGTAGCAAATGTCCAGTTAGTCGCAGCAAAAAACTGGTCGCTAGTAGCAGCTTTCTCTTCGCCGCAGTTGCAGCCATAGTAGCACCGTCGTCGCCGGCCGTGGCACTGCTCCACACCGGTGGCAACACCGCTCCTCAGGTCACAACACCATCTGCTGCTGCTGCCGGTCACAGCGTCTTGGTCGTTTTGCGTCGCCCACCATACTGCCACGATTCGGTTGTCGACGCACCACCAGCCGCTCGTCGTCCCTGCCCTTGCAGCACCGCCCGCCCATGGTTGCAGCACCCACGGCCAGTAACCTCATGATTCATCAAAGATGGATGTAACAATCAATATCGCCGGTAGTAGTAAAAACCCGAAAAGGTGATAGCAAAAATATACAAATAGTTCCAACAAAAAAACATGGCAACACAATTTGGGTTAGTTCGAGCAAAAATCTAAGACGGTGGTAGCAAATTGATACACAGGTTCCAACAAAGACAAAACGTGCTCGCAAAACACTTGATTGGTTTCAAACAAACACGGAAGATGATGGTAGCAAAATTTTGAGCTGGTTCCAACAAAAATAATCATGGTTCCAGCAAAAAAAAACTCGTCGGCCGTCCGGATATAAGCGTGTTCCTAAAAGAAACAGCGGTTCCTACTGGACAACGGCCATGGACGCCTGAGACCTGACCTTGAAGCATCACCAGCTCGCCGCCGGTCGCCGTCCTCACATCATCCGTTCCTCGTAGCACCCGTCCTCGCCGCCGGTCGCCGTCCTCGCAGCCGCCGTCGTCCCGTAGCAACGCCATCATCGCTCGACGCTTTCGTCGTTTGCAGCAATTAGCTGCCTCCGTCATAGCACACTGATGTTCGTCAGGTAGTTGTTGTTCGGCGGAGCGGTGACAAGAAGGCGGCGAGGACGCTGTCGCAAGCGAGGCGACGGGTGATTGTCGTTCGATGAATCGACCTGGAGGAGGTTGACGGGAGCAATAGTGCCGAGGTGCGGTACAAGAAGATCTCATCAAGATCGTCGTTCGGGGGTGCGAGGAAGAGGCGAAAAAGTTGCGAGCTGTCGTCAAGGTGTGCACATGAGCTATCAGTTTGTGTGCGCGTGCGTTTGTGCTATTCTGATGTGATCGATCTTGAGGGCAAATTTCCAACATTTGGTATCTAGAGCAAGGTTCGAGTGAAGCTGCGCTTGCCCCGAGGTAGCGACCCTGCTAGTGCCTCGGGGCGGGCAATAGAGTTGCTGTTGTAGCGATGAAGAGAATTGGGCGGTCGTCGTTCGGCATAGCGGCGACGAGAAGGCGGTGAAGGTGTTGTCGCAAGAGAGGTGACGCGTGATTGCCGCTCGGCGGAACGATCCGTAAGAGGGCGACAGGGCTGTCGTCGGCAAGGCGTTGGTGATCCTTGATGGTTATGGAGGTGTCGAAGTTGTGACACCGAGGAAATCATCGAGATCATTGTTGGATGATGCAAGGTGGAGATGGCGAAGTTGCGAGCCGTTATCAAGGTGTACACATGAGTTCTTGCAAGCTGCGTCCAAGAGCTCAGATGTGTGAGTCTTCTGCTGCAGTTGAGATGCGTCACTGGCGGAGGAGAATTGCGAGCGAGAGCGGGCGGAAAAAGGAATTTGTGCCTTGCGTTTCCGTTCATGATCATGGAGTTCCGGCGAGTTCATATACGGTGAAAATGAGTTGCACGTATATGGCGAGTTGTGTTGCTGCTGGACATGAGGTGTCGTTTGATAAGATGTGGCATCGGCGACATTGAGAAAAAGAAAAAATATGGCGGGTGAAAAGATGTGTTTCCCCGTGCACAAGCAACCGATGAGAAGACGAAGATCAACGTGAAGATGGACGAGCACCAGTTAAGTTGAGTTCCTGCATGAGGCTATGCGTTTAGTCTGCATGTAGCACGCTAAGATGTGACAGCGTGGCTGGTAGTCCGGGTAATCGTTGGTTAATGTCTATGAGTCGGTATGCAAACGAAGTTACGGTGACGATGAAGTGGTGGCCATCGTTGTAAGAAGAGAGAGGTTGCGGTCCGATAAGTCACGTCACCGGAGGCAACCGGCGGGACAAGATGAAGAGACGATCGTCTGCGTGTCTTGTCGAGTAAGAAGTTGAATGTTTGAATTAGGGGATGAATGTTGGAATAATTCAAACATATAGTAGTTATGATTAGTAAAAGATGATCAACGTTGCCGGTTGATACGGAATAGGTAAGTCTGAGTTTGGTATTAGTCCTATACGTGTGAGTCTAGTAGTACTTGGCTGCGTCCGATTACTTTATTGGTTTCATTGTCGGTTTAGGTATTAGCCGGTTATGTGGTAGGTTTAGTTTAGGCTGAGTCCTAGTCGGTTCCTGTTTAGGTTTGCTTCGATCGAGCGTGTATATATATACATACGATCTGGGCTGGAAGATTGTATCGTGACGAGTAATATCAGAGAGAAAAAATAAAAGCAATAAAGAGAGCGATTAGAGGGTGTGAGACGCACCCTTGGCTATCAGTTTTGTGTGCGCGTGTTCATCGTGTGATTTGATGTGCTTGATCCTGAGGATGAATTTTCAACAGATGTAGCACCGCCATGTCATCGGCTGAAGCTCCCGATGCCGCCGCTCGCACCATTGCCATCCAACAAAGACCGATTGAAGCTTTTTTCCATGTCCCTTGAAGCTTTTTTCGGGCCGGTTGTAATTATTTCTATGGTTTGAAGCTTTCTTTCTCATGGCCATTGAAGCTTTTTTCATGGTTGAAGCTTCCTCCTTCATCGGTTGAAGCTTTTTCACTGACCAGTTGAAGCTTTTCCCCTCGTGGCTCGAAGATTTTTTTTCGAGGTTGAAGCTTTTTATCTATGGCTCCATGCCCGTTGAAGCTTTTCCCCATGGTTGAAGCTTTCTCCTTTCCCGGTTGAAGCTTTTTCCGCAGTTGAAGCTATTTTCACGCCGGTTGATAAATTTTTCACGGTTGAAGCTTTTTTCATGCCTGTTGAAGCTTTTTTTCATGCCGGTTGAAGCTTTCACCAGCATCCCCGCCACCATTCGCAGGGCGTCTCGCTGCTGGTTCCAGCATTGCACGTCGACGGTTCCAGCTTTTGCTCTTGCCGATTGCAACATGCGCTGCTGCTGGTTCCAGCATCTCCGTCGTCGTCTCAGCTCTTATGCCTGGCTAGCATCAATGGTGACACCAGTCGCACCCGAAGCCCCCAGCCTCGCCATGATGCTCCGCACCGCCGTCACCCACCTCCCTCTCTTCTATCTCCGGCACGTGGCCTGCCTAGCACCCTCATCACAGTCCCCGCTCACCACACATCCCCCCGGGTGCCGCTCACACTAGCACATGTGCGGCTGTTATTCCCCACTAGCTGGAGGAGGAAGAAGAAAGCGATTCCCCACTAGCTGGAGGAGGAAGAACAAAGCAGCATGGCTAGGGGAGGTCCTGTGGCGGGCTCTCGCCGAATGCACAAATTCTGGCTGGGATTAACGGAGCAAGAGGAGCGGAGAAGAGAGGGAGAGAAGATGTGTTGGAAATAAGAATAGAGGGAAAATGCGTCGGAAGGGATAAGATATGGCGGGTGATAGGCGCCGGTCGACCGGCCCAAATTGGGTCGGTCGACGCGCAGCCCTTCAATTAGACCAGAGATGACCACCCGTTCGCCATCCTATTTCTTCCTCTCCCTGCTCCCTTACGAACACCACACCCGTGAAGGCCCTCTTCGCAACCCCGCCTCACGGGATCACCATCGGTGAGCTTAAAGTGCCCCCCCACCGCCGAGCTCGAAGCAACCCCGCCGCCGAGCTCGCTCGAGTTTTGCAGCACCTTCCCGCTTGCATCTTGTGTGCTTCCCTCGGTTCCAGCTCCGGACATGATCATTGCAGCCCCCCAACGAAGCTGGTTCCAGCATCTCAGTGCTACAGCCGCCGGCCAGTACCATCCCCTTCTCGCTGGATGCAGCTCCAAAACAAGCCCTGGCTAGTTGCAGGTCCCGTCGATGCCTGTTCCAGCATCGCAACCGCTCCTTCCATCAAAAACAAATCCCACAAACCACAAACTCTCCATCAAATTTGATTGTAGCAAAAGAAACAGCCGGTTCCTGCAACAAATTACTCTAGTTCCAGCAAAAATCCCACAAACATCAGAATCCAACAAATTTGATTGTAGCAAAAGAAACAGACGCTTCCAGCAATAATTTACTCTAGTTTCAACAAAAATTTCACGAACATCAAACTCCAACAAATTTGATTGTAGCAAAAGAAACAGCCGGTTCCAGCAATAATTTACTCTGGTTCCAACAAATATCCCACAAACATCAAACTCCATCAAATTTGATTGTAGCAAAAGAAACAGCCGGTTCCTGTAACAAATTACTCTAGTTCCAGCAAAAATCCCACAAACATCAGAATCCAACAAATTTGATTGTAGCAAAAGAAACAGACGGTTCCAGCAATAATTTACTCTGGTTTCAACAAAAATTTCACGAACATCAAACTCCAACAAATTTGATTGTAGCAAAAGAAACAGCCGGTTCCAGCAATAATTTACTCTGGTTCCAGCAAATATCCCACAAACATCAAACTCCAACAAATTTGATTGTAGCAAAAGAAACAGCCGTTTCCAGCAACAAATTACTATGGTTCCAGCAAAAATCCAACAAAACATCAAAATCCAACAAATTTGATTGTAACAAAAGAAACAGCCGGTTCCAGGAACAATTTACTCTAGTTGCACCAAAAATCCCACAAACGTCAAATCCAACAAAAATTGATTGTAGCAAAAAGAACCGGAGGTTCCAGCAACAAAAAACTCCCGTTCCAGCAAAAAAAACATGTTGCCGGAGAGCTCACTGCCCACGCTCGAGGCACCCCCACATCGCCTCTCGTCGGCACCGCGTGCACGCAGAGCCGTCGTCGCCCGTCGCTCCATCACCTCGGGCATCCAAACCCCTCTGCTGACACGCAAAGTGGGAGAGTAGGTTGGGCACGGCTTGTAATGAGAGGAAATGGATGAGTTTGCCGGAGAAAGCCACCAGCGGGATTGGTTGGGAGGCTTCATGTGGGCGGGGCGCGGAGGTGGTGGTCATCCCTGGTGCTGCTAGCCGGAGGTGCGGTTTGAGGAGAAGAGAGATGCTCAGTTCACGAAGAAATGAATGGCTGGGAAGCTTCGCGTGCGTACAGAGGACAGCGCTTCGTGTCCAAATGGATAAGGCAGCGCGTGTCCAGCGGACGTGTCTACCGCGCATGTGAGTCGCACGATCGAGAACGATCATGCGGCGCGCGTCGGACCGGCCGAGTCGATTAGCCGGTCGACCGGCCGCAAACATAACCCTTTCCAAAATCTGATTCCGCTGCGGGCCAAAATTTGAAAAAAATTGTATCAGCTGGTTTGCCAAATGACCTACATCTTTTTCACATCAGATTTTCCACAGCTGTTTTTTCAAAGCAGATTTTTCACAGCTGCTTTTAGAAATCCACGGCCGAATCAAACAGGGCCTAAAGCAACAGGATTTTACAGACTTGCTGACTTGTTCCTTTTTAATTGGACTAAATAACCATCTCCTCCTAATTAATCGGGCCCCTGATTTTAACTGGTGGGGGTGGGCGCCAAGCCCTGTAAAGCTCCGTTGATATAGCAAAGCCGATCGTTACTCAAAAAAAAAAGCAAAGCCGATCGGTTAGTAGAGGAAAATATGGGCTAACCAAACTCGCAAACCATTAGCGGAGTAAAGTTTATCCTCCTCCGGCCAAAGACTTCCACCAACACTCCTAAATATACTAGACCTTGGCCGTGCCAAGTAAAAGTTTCAGCAGCCCTCCCCCCTTCCCGCCGCCGCCACCCTTATTCCCACTTTTTAGGAATTGTTTTTCAAAAATGTTAACGCCCACACATGTGGGCGTTTGCATCTCGCCCACACGCGTGGATCCGCGTCCGTTCGTGAGCGTATGAATCTTGGCATATTTCTAGTGTCACGTAGGACTGGCCTGGTGTGTGGGCGTTTAGCCGGTCGCTCACACGGCCGTTTCACCACATAGGAGGGGCACGCTGGTGTGTGGGCGTTCAGCAGTTCGCCCACACGCCATTTTGCACGCACACACAAGGGCTAGTGTGTGGGCATTTGCCATCTCGCCCACACGCCCGTTTCCTCTCCCACACCCAAGCTGCTAGTTGTCATGTGTTTTGCAGTGCATATGGCAACTGCCCCTAGTGTCCTTTATAAGCAGGTGGCAACTCTCTTTTTTTACCCGAGTTTGCCATGTGTTTTGCAGGGTACACGGCAACTACCTAGTGTGCACGTAAGCAGATGGCAACTCTCTTTTACCGAGTTGCCATATGTTTTTGCATGATACATGGCAACTGACCTAACGTGCATGTACATGGCAACTGCCCTAACGTGCATGTACATGGCAACTGCCCTAACGTGCACGTAAGCAGATGTCATCTCTTCCTTTTTACATGGCAACTGCCCTAGCATGCTTATGAGCACATGGCAACTCTCTCAACTGCCTAGTGTTAGTATGTGGCAACTCCTAAAGTTATGAAATCATCGCAACTACATTAGATCAGACCATACATGGCAACTGCAGTTGTCCGACATGACAATCGTAGTTCAGCGACATGGCAACTGCAGTTAAACGAACATGGACGAGGGTCTGGACCATGGCAACTGCGGGCGCGCGGTGATCGTCACGCGTGGCGTGCGGGACCAGGAGGTATGAGGCCTGACATACGGGCGTGTGGGCGTTATCAACTTCGCCCACACGCACGCGTGTGAGAAGGATCGGGAGGGGAAAAAGAGGCATGTGGGCGCTGGTTGTTTTGCCCACACGTAGGTGTGTGAGCTGTTCCTCTTATACACCACACAAAATGTGTGGGCGAACTCCCTAACGCCCACACGCGTGGCACTTATCGGCGTCCTTGTTTTTTGAAACATTGTACACTTTTCTACTTTTGTACATTTTTTTGCGTCCCAAATGACGGATGCCATGTTCACATTGCAAATGTAGGTGTTCTGTTTTTGAATTGGACCATGGCTAAAAGTTTGTATTTACGATAGAATTATTATTGTTCTTCTTCTTAATTACATTCACTTGCGACATACAGGTCTTCCATGGATTTTGGGTCGTGTCATTTCTTTTCCTTTTCACGACGCGTTGTGAACGTAGGGTAATGCTACCCCTAAGAAGAGGTTAACGTAATGTTTACGTAATTAGCCAGATGAAAAGTTATGATCAATAAGTATGATTGGGGTTAGGGGAAGGAGGGCCCCACCCCACTTAAATTTGGGGGGGGGGGGGGGGGGGGGGGGGATTGTTTGATGGAAACTTATGTTAGTCTTGGGAGGATTATTCGTGAACTTATGATTTGTAGATCAGATCTTGTAGCTATTTGGGCCAGGGGCTGTGCGAAATTTACTTTGGCAGCCATTCAAATACAAAAACAACTTAACAGCCAAATCTCAAACACCATGTGGGATACGCAGAAACAAGAAAAGAAGAAAGCAGAAATAGTGTAGCAATATATACCACAGAGGAGTAATGCAGTGGCATCCCAAAATTCACGGCCATGACCCCTTTTCATTATTGTCTCTAGGCTGTCTTTTGCTGAGACACATGTAGTTCGTTACTTCATACTAGTAGAGTGCCCGTGCATTGCCACGGGCTCTTGAAAAATTTGCAAGAGTTACATGTTAAATTTCACATGCAGAAACAATATAACACAAATACAATTACTGAATAATTGAAGTCTATTTTGCAATGAAAATTGATAACAAAAAGAAAGACTAACGGCATGTCCATGTAACAAACTAAGCGATGTCCATGCAAGTTTCAGACGCTTCTCAAGTCCTACTAACTGTTTTTTATATGAGAAATATTAGGGATTAATATAAACAAAACATATGTTAAGATGAGAAAAAACAATAGATATTTACTGTCTATATTTGATGAGAAAAAACATTCAAACAAACCTTCTTCAACCAAGTACATTTGTTTTTTCTCTCAATTTTATTGTGATACCCTTAGTATATGAAAGGTAAGTACAAAAAATATTTATTTTTATGAACCATATTTAATATATGTATACACTTTTATTATTTCTGTCATGTATGTATACATTTAATATCTATGTTTTTTATCATAAATTCCTACACATGCGAGTCTAGCATTTTTATCGTTGAGCAAAATTTGCACACAAGGCCCAAATTAGCTATCCACCACGGCCCAACCAGCACCGAAACTTAGCCCCCTAAAAATAACTATAAAAGAAATTACCTTATTCACAGTATATTTTTTGAGGGAACAGTATACCTGGAAAAATGGGCCAGCCCAACACGACACGGCACGGCCCGGCCAGGATTACACGGGCCAGGCACGGCACTTCCCGGCCAAGCACGCGTGCTGGCCTCTCCGGCCCAGGCACGGCAAAGTTGCCTCACGGGCCGGCTCGACGGCCCACTTGGCACGGTGGCCTCTGGGCTCACTGGCCACCCCTCGCCTTTTCACCTCCCTCCGCCGCATCCCAACCCTAACCCCACTCACTCACCACTCTCCCCTCCACTCACTCACTTCCTCTCGCACTTGCCCCTCCCCCGCCTTATCGCCGCGTGCCTCGACGAGGCGGCGCCCGCGCGACTCCGTCCGTCGACCGCCGGATCTATCCCAAGCCGCGGCAGATCTTGGGGCTCACTCACCCGCCACCTCTCGCCCTCTCCCCTCCCCCCGCCGCATCGCCGAGCGAGTCACCGAGCCCGCAACCGCGTGACTCCGCCCGCCGACCACCGCATCAGTCCCATGCCGCGGCCGGTCTTGTGGCTCATTCACCTCTCCTCCACTCACTCCAACATCTCGACCATCTCCCCTCCCCTCGACGCATCGCCGCGCGCGTTGACCGTGCGACTCCGCCCACTGACCACCGCATCGACACGGCTCGGGGCTCCGACGAGATGTGTGCGGCGCGACCAACGGGGACGGACGCAACGAGCTTACTGACACGGGCGCGGGTGCTCGGTCCAGTCCCGTTCCCCTCGCATCCGCGGCGGTGTTCGTCTCCGGCGAGGTGGCAGGTGGATCTGAAGCGCGGCGAATCGATCTGCATCGCCTCCGGTACGCCCGTGCGTTGCTACGGGCTATGCATATAAATAAATAAAAAATTATTAAGGTTGTCTTCGTGGACGCCCTTGATACCTCTAAACCCGCCACCAACTCTGGCGCTCGCGACTTTCCGCCTAGCCACACTTGAATATGTTAACCCCTGCCTTCCCTCCGTCGGCAATGACCCGATGTTATTGTTGTACTTTTTCCTCCCGCCACTGCCTTTTTTTATCTACCCTGTAAAACCGCCCACCTCTCTTTGCCTAATCCCCAGCCTGCCACCCATAATTGAGAAGTGTTGATGCTCGTTGCTTCCCGGCCCGAGTCGCCGCCTACGCTACCCACAATTGAGGAGTCCTGATGCATCCCCCCTTGCCGCCCCTTGCCCAAGTCCCCGCCTAAATCATGCATTGGTACGAGAGACAAAAATCGTCGATGATCGTCACATTGTCCACCTATTCTTGATGAATATGATCAATCCCGAGTCAATGAGTGGCGGAGCTTCACATGAATGCTTGGAGGGGCAAAAGACTTTTAGGATCCCATGCACATCAAGCGACATTGTAAATTTTGTTATCATTATATGACATTTTCTCCTTTCTTCCTTCTCCAAGTAACTAATTCTGGTTAAACATAGTAATTTACGAAATTTTATATGATTTGCAAGAATGCCAGTGACCGAGACATTCTAAGAGTGCCACTTTCTGTGAATAATCTCAAGCAACTACTCCATCTGTCGCAGAAATCTTGTCTTAAATTTGTGGATACGGATATATCTAGACATGTTTTAGTGTTAGATTCATCCATATGTAGATAGATCTAAGACAAGATTTTTAGGACGGTGGTAATATAACTTTGTGAATTTAGTCCATGTACATAACCTTTTCAGCATGCATAGAGCAATGACACACATTACGCCACTAAACCTCAACCGGATCATCTTTGTGTGCATGTTGAACTTAGTATATATAGAGAGCTAACATGAATGATAACAAATATTTGCATACAAATAAGATGGATGTTTTAGTAGAACTGAAGTATACCCGACACGAAAAAGAGAACTGAAGTATACTAATGCCCATCAGGAAAAGCGCACTTCTATTTACTTGGCAGAAACTCCTAAATAGTTGTATCTTAACATAAGTAGGCAGAAGCACTAAATTGTACTACATAGGAGAGGAGAATGACACTTAAAAATTTGGATAGTCCCAAACCGCAGCTAATGAAAGCCCAGGTGCAGTGGAGAGTAAAAAAATGGAAGGATTTTTTCTCTAGCACACATTTCTTATCCTCTCTCTTTTGCTTTTTCTTTCTTTTACTCTCAACTTTTATTTGAGAGAATCTTTTATTCTCAACTTAACCACACCAAAACTGAACTGCAACTCTGCAAGCCCAAACTGCAAGCCCAATTTTCTATCTCACACAGGAGCAGGTCACGCAAGTCATCTTCGTTCTTTCATTGAACTGAACCATACCACAGACTGAACTGAGCCCCCAAAAAAAGACTGAACCACGCCAAAGTTTCTGTCTCACAAAAGAAGGTCACGCCGGTGCAGATAGTTCAGGGGAGGTGAGGCAGAAAGGAAGGCAGCAGAGGTTGGGCTAGCCTGCGAGCTGTGGCATAGAGATGGGGAGGAGCGAGAAGGATGGTAGAGAGCATGGCAGTTGGTGGTGAAGGTCCGTCAGAAGCGCAGACTTTGCACACTCTGCCGCTGTCCAATGTCGGCATCGCCCATGCGCTGATGCGGATGCAGTCTACCGCGGGTCCATTTTCTGATGGAGTCTTGCAATGCTTCTTCACTATGTACAAAAACACCATCTATTTAGAAACAGATGAAAGTACATACTGCATGATCAGTTGGTCACACACCTCAAGAATCAATACATCAGGTCACCAAAACATCAGAAAATTGTCTATTAAACATGCCGACAGGTGAAAATGCAACAATACATTGATCTTCTAAATTCTGCAACAAACTCTGAAATTGATTCTTTTTTTCATTCTGAATCTGTAGAGAAAACAGGAAGCTCAGGCTACTTACCAAAACCTGACATTGAAGTCCATACCTATGCCAAGCTTATATACACCATCAGCATGAAGCACCTTCTCCCCCCGAGTCTGAATACAGAAAGATAGATATGGAAACAAATCAATTATCTCCATAGCTTTCTACCCCATTGGCTTTCTAACATTCATAAGACGTTTTCAGTACCGATTCTTTTAACTTGCAGCCCACAACCCGTCGCAAGTAACCGAAGCTGGGTAGAAAGAAGGCATCCAAATATGGATTGTTACTGAAAATAAAGAATCACAAGGGTACTTTTGGCTGTTGCAAACCCACATATACGAGGGAAAGAGAGAGGCTACCTAGCAGCTAGCTCAGCCAGCAATGGTAGCTGTCGCTGCTTCTTGCTCCTACTGGTCAATGCTAGTCACTGCTCCTGCCTCAAGCAGCTGCGCATGCAGCCAACAACAATTCAGAGATATAAGATGACAGATAACAAAGAACCAGAAAGCAGGATGACGACACAGAGAAAAACGTTCAGATTGCAATTCGTGTATACCAAGCTATGTTATGCATTTTGGCATAAGTTGGTGGAATCACGCACATATTTCCTTTCAAATAAAAGTAATACTCGAGGTCTGAATTCAGTTTCAGAGAACAAAGCACGCATACTGAAGTTCGATGACAGGTCGACGGAGGTTGTCCGTTTTCTAGCCTTCTCACACTGCATGATGCGCGCCTTCTCCTCTGCGATTCAGATTCGAACGTGGGTGAGCAATGGCCGTGTCAGGTTGTCCCTGCAGGGCACCTTGTCAGACAGCGATGAACTTGTTGCCGGTGATGCTAGGCACTGGGGGGACGGCATGAACAACAGCATCAGCGGGAACGGCCTGAGAAGCATTGTTAAAAGCATTCATACAAAATCTAATCTTCTAGATGATAAGAATAAAAAATACAAATGCAATAATCCACCAAATATAGGAAAGCATTGTTACAGAATATAAATTCTAATCCGTGATAAATAGAGATCTGAAACCATTGATCACATGCAAGAAAACAGGAGGAGGGGGTGCACAACTACATGTAGGGCATGTAGACGCCGCTGAACTCAAGATTTGTGGGCTCCTGTTGCTTCTGTCGATCTCGTCATCCCCAAAGTCAAGTATACTGTCATAACATCAATCATATATGTGTTGGCATATTACTGTATCTGTTATGACAGGGATGGCCTTGCTTTAAATAGAGCATGTTCAAAGTGTGAGAGTTCAATCAAACTCGACAAACTCATTGATGATGTCCAATTTACCAGGAATTGGGTTCTCTCATCCAAAGCTGCCACAACTACTTAGTTTTACCTAAACAAGGAAGGCATGGTCAAACAATTTAATTCCACGCGTTGCACATTCGTAAATCACATGACAGATGTACCACACCTCATGAATACATGGGTGTCAGATGATGGTGCATGGATCTGATCCCAGCAATTACTACTCCATGTCTGTCAAAATATAAGGTGAATTAAATTTCCAAAAGTCAAAGTTTCCTATGTTCGATCAAATCTGTAACAAAATACATCTAACACCTACAATACTAAAGGCCTGTTCGGACTCACTCCCACTCCACAGCTCCGCTCCGGAGCGGAGTGGCATGCAACTATAATCTACGGAGTGGCCAGAAGGTCGCTCCGTCCGATCCGCTCCGTGGCGAGGGCGTGGAGGCTTTCTGAACAACCCCTAAATAATTCAAATATGGAAATATACTTCATCATGAATCTAATGATACTAATTTTCTATAGTAGATATTTATGTTTTATTCTACAAACTTGGTCAAAATTAGGTAAGTTTGAATTCTTTAAAAATTAGTACACCTTACAAGTTCAAACTGAGGGGGAATTGAACATTTCTGTAAAGACATGACCTTTTCTTGAATTATCAAATGATGCATCATCCTAACCATTAGATCATATTATCAATGTACGGTCCATAATCATTTGGGCACATCATAAAAATACTTTGTGACTGTGCGAGAATCTGTCGCTTACCCCGTCGGTGGCCAGGATGACGAACTGGTCCCGGGCGGTGATCCTCCTCTGCGTCACCTCCGGCGCCGAGATGACGCCGTAGTCCTTGACGCAGTAGTCGCCGAACGCACGCGACATGGCCAGCCCCGGCGCCTCCCGGTGGGGCACCCACACCCGGTGCACGCCGGGCTCGTCGTCGAGGCAGTGCACGCGGCCCTCGCACAGCATGATGCGTGCCTTCTCCTCTGCGATTCAGATTCGAACGTGGGTGAGCAATGGCCGTGTCAGGAATGGACTGTCCGTCTTCTAGTCTTGTCACGACGACTTACGGGGTAAGCCGGGCTTGAAGTCGATGGTGAGCTGGACGGCCGTGACGTCCCCGTCGTCCGACGTGGTCGCACGGACGGCCCACGAGTCGCCGACGTTCGCGACCACCATCAGGTCGCCCTGCTTCACGATGGACAGAGCCGTGCAGCCGCTGTTGAAGGCGTCGAGGCGCCGGCTCCGGTGGAGCTCCTCGTCCACGGCGGCGGCGGCGGCCAGGTAGGACTGCCTCAAGAGGTCAAACTGGCAGTTGCTGAGCCTCTTCTCGCCGTCGATGAGCGACGCCAGCGCGACGGCCTCCTGCCAGCGGCACAGAAGCGACTGCGGTAGCGACTCCCGGACGGCCTTGGCGGCGTAGTGGCCCGACTGGTCGTGCCCGTGCAAGACGCCGCAGAAGATGGTGTCGTCCTGGCACCCGTATCCCTGGACAGAGAAGAGAGCGACATGAGAAATTGAGAACAAACACGAATAACCCAATAACCAACTGTCTGTTTTTTATCCAACAAAAAAATGGGTATTCACATGGAGTATGAAATACAATGATTTTTGCAGTCTGAAAACAATCAGCAAATCTGATCCTACTATGAAGATGTTGGAAATAACATTTTTGCGTACGTAATTCAAGTTTTCTCCCATCACAATCAGTAAGTTTTAGGCGTTTAACTGTCCAAAGCAACTTTGGATTCAGATACCAAGAAACCCAACACCTTTTTGCTCCGGCAAATCAAGAAACGTACCATCCCTTTTTTTGGCAGATACTACTCCTACGGACTGAAACCCCTACAGGAAAAAGGCAAGCGCCGTATCCAAGAAACTTGTAAGTCCGTCCGCTTTCACGCCGGCCACGGTGGTCAACCTCGCCCCCCCTCGGAAACACCATGATGGCCACAATCGACCTTGCCCTGCCCACCGGCATGGTCGCCATTGCAAGCATCACCTTCCCGTCTTGCCCGTGCTCGCCGACCGCCTCTCACACAACCCGCTCAACAACTACCCGGCTCCTGCTTCCATGAAAATGCAATATATTTCATAGTCACCAATAGGCAACAGAAGTAAGATCACCAATTAAATCCTAGTATGATGAACCATTTATGCCGAAATAGATACAAAGCAACTCATAGATTAAACTTAAATCTAGCAATATAGTACACGTGGCACCAGAGTAAACCCCAGATTAAACAATGTGGTAGATAGTGTTTACCTGAATGCTAACAGAGGTATACCAAGTAACAAAGCTAGTTACAGCCAAAGCTCGATGCCTCCAAACCAAAGTTTAACTCCTAACAGGAAATGTCTCCATATCAAGCTAGCTGCGGCCAAACTTTGGAACCTGAAAAAAATGGAGGGGAAAACGAAATCAGGAAAGGCAAGAGAAAGAAAGTCATATAGGATAGAATTATCTCACTGCTCCAAACATATACAGTACTGCTAAGAAATCTCCTTATTAGTTCTTCTATAGAATTAGCCCACTGATGAGAGAAGAGAGTAAATGTAATTATTTCTTACAACAATCTTTGGAAGATTAGTATTAAACATATACATTGGGAATTCGCAAAAAAAACATATACAACGGGAGAATAAGTGGTTTTTTTCAGAGAACTAATTGAACAAAGAAACTACAATTAATAAAGTAGCACATAGTCCGTGATGTAATTCGTAGCAGTACAGGTCCGCTGATGTTACCACACAAACACAAATTACCTGAAGCCTTCCAATCAAATCGAGTACGGTACGTATTAAAAGAACTACTATGTGAGCTAAGGAAGCAGCATCGAGGACGCAAGGAAATACGATTGTCACTTGTCAATACATTCCCCTAATCTCCCCAATTATACGGTACATGCTCATACACTTATATTTTTTTCTAGGTCTGCTGGCTGTGAAAACTGAAGTATGTGGGTATTTTTGACCTGTAAGTGCAGCTAGGGATGAATGTAATTCAGAAAACTAAAATACAAAGTAGATGTTTTCTGCTTGTAAGATAGATCTGCTACCAACCATTCACAAGGATTAAGCTAGATGCTGGCAAACCTTGTTCAGGAGGTTGCGATGGCTAAGACAGGTGACGAATTCTCATGTTTTTTTACTGGCTCCTTAGTTCTATGAAGAAACCACCCAGCTCTGCATCCAAAACTTTTTGCTGTAGCCAAAAAGAATCAATAGTTTTGTCCTTCAAGAAGTAATGCTAATCAAGCAACCAATGCTATATTCAGTAAGGCATTTAATACAGGCGAATCCTTCCATGAAAAATCATATCAAACTTTCTCCAAAAAAACAGTAACAATCTGACGGTGCATCACAATGGGATGTCGATCACGTTGAAATAGAGTTCAAATTCCTTGCAAAGAATAAGATTGCTGTGAGGAAATTGAAAAGAAAGTTACAATTCTCATAAATGGATTGGCTGAAGGCATGCAGTACCTGAACACAGCACACATGCACCTCCTTTTCCTACCTCCAGATTGCGATCTGCACGAGGTCACCACCCAGCCACGCCTGGCCACCCCCCGCGCTCTTGATTAGCGGCGACAGCGTTATCCATCTACATCAGCTAGCTGGAGAAACAAAGCCATATGCTACACTGAGAGTCAAATCGATGATCCCACAATTGTAACAATAGAACAAATAACCGAACCTTAAACCGGAAAGCTGCTACTTGGCTCCAGGCTCCATCTTCATGGCCATCGATCTGCTGATTATAGATCATCAACCCTCCTATATTAGCCGTGACCCTCGATTCTTGATACATCGGATGATAGGGGAGGGGGTGGGAAGACCATGGAAAAAAGGGTATATCAGATCGAACCTGCTCTGATCAGGTCGCCTGGGTCAGTCCTACGGCGTAGGATGGCGGAGCTTGGCCACAGACAGCCGTCTGGATCCTGCAGGTGCACAGGGCATCCACGGGACAAACACGCCCAACACAGCACACTCGCGTGCCCGCCATGGACAGATCACGTATGCCCACTCGCACGCACATGCAGAGACGCACGCCATCGATCCAACGGTTCATCCATGCGCGCTGGAGAAGGGGGATGCAATGGAGGAGAGTGCACACGCAAAAAAGGAATGGGCGTTGATGCTGGGCTTTGGCCGCCCGACGTTGGTGCCGTCGTGGGAGGCTCTGAACGGCTGACGGCCGCGGCGGCCGCCGCCGCCCCAAGTCATACGCGCGAGAGGTAAGCAATCTTATTCTTTTGGTGAGGCGAGATGTGCGCCCAAATTTCTTCGCCGGTCTGTTTCACGCAGGTGGGTCGGAATCGAGGGGCGGACGAAGATTGTGCAGGATGCGGTCAGTCTTGGCCGCGGGAGGCGAGCAGGGAGAGACAGAAGAGCGGCGGCGTGGTGGCGTGCTTCAATGATGGCGAGTCCCCGACAGCGGCAGGGTGCCCCTCCGATAGCGACGTAGCGCGGTCGATGGTGGGAAGGCGTGACCAGATCGACCTCTCGCGTAGCCGGCCGCCACCGCTCGCAGGCAGAGAGAGATGTGAGAGGGGAGGGACTTCCATGGGAGAGAAGAGAGGATGCGTTGACCTGTGGAGCTCGCCGTCAGATGCGTCATGTGTAGAGATAAAGGAAACTACAAACTGTCTCTGGTGGGACGAAAATTAACCGGCGGAGACTACCAACTGCTCCATTAGGAGTAGAGATAAAGGAAAACATCAGTTCATCGAAGATGAACTCAACGAGCAATGAAACTAACACAAAATTAAGCAATAATTTTCTTAATTTGTTTTGTAAACACCGAGCGGCTCCGTGGTCTCCACATAGGCGAACGCCTCATAACTTATGTAAGAGCTGTCTTCACACAGCGCCATGTTTGCAACAAGTGTCCCCTTATCCCAATGGCCAACACGCACCGCCTCATTGCTCGTCGGTGTCCGGCCTAAAGACGACGTGTGCTTATAATACAAGAGTCGTTCATATGTTAGGACGTACTTGCCATACACAAAGTGCCACCGTGGGATATCTTGCTTGAAGTTGTACCGGTGGCTCCACCGTTGTCCTTCCTCTAGAACCCATACATTAGGCCCGGCGACAAATCCCAGCCTTCCATGCACCTCCGCCAGGCGGTACTGATCACGTCGGACTGGCAACGGTATGGTGGTGGAGACGACACGCTCGTCGCTGAGGTCAAATGACATGATCTTTGCCGCGCCACCACCGGTAACCCTAACCCAGTATGTCATGCCATCGACGCTTATGATACCAGCGGCAAGCCTGGTAATCACGTCGCCAGGGTCGACCGGCACCTCCCTCCACGTGGGCTCCCCCAGCGTGAGCACATGAACGGCGTTGAACTCACAGATCCGGTCGTGGCTGGACGGGACGTGCACGACCTTGTATTGCCCCGTGGTCGGGTGGTACGCGAAGCTGTACGCGTAGCCCCATCCAATCGAGCGATGGGTCCCGATGATGAACGATTCTGCGCACGGCAGCGGCCGGACTGGATGCTCCTCGCCGGTGGCCGGGTTGAGCAGGGTGATGGTGCCGCCTACCCCTTTGGTGTTATCGCACAGGCAGAGCAGCCCGTTGCAAGTGCCGACCAGCTGCAGAGCGTAGAGGGGGCGCTCAGGTTCGGAGTACCTCCACAGCTCGGTGCAGCTCCCTGTTGGCGATGGCGACGACAGGTCGCTGGAGACATAGACGATGGCCTTGTCGGCCCTCCAGAGGAGGAGCTTGGGACGGCTCTGCGACTCCGTGGTTCGCTCGTTGACGACGTCGCGCCAGAGTCGGCACACTAGGCGTGCCCGGCGCCTGGAGCTCGGCGGGAGACGCAGCAGGATCTCCGCCATCACGTCCCTGGGGAAGTCATGATCCATGGCCATAGCTCTGCGCTTCTTTCTTCTTCTTTTTTGACTTCCACCACGGCGGCTCGTGCGTTGATATCGCGTGTGCGTAACAGAACTCTTTTGCTTCCCAGGTTGTTTTGTTTTTTTTTTCCTTTTTAGCTGGTGGAACTTAACGTAGCTGTCAAGTTTATTGGAACGGGAGACCGTGGCGGATACAGAACAGTCTATTTAATCCGAAGAGATAGCGTTACAATTTACAAATGTTCCACCAATATAAACGACCATTTGCAATTACAAGAGTTTTTTAAGAGAAAAAAGACGCCAGCCGAGCCCAAGAAAAAATTAAACCTAGCCCGACTTTAAATTAACAAAGCGATTAATTGGTTTAGTTTTAAGCTCATAATCTAGTTAAGTGCTCTTGTAATCTAAGAGTAGGCCATCAACCAGTCAGGATTAAAAGGGCATCACAATACAGAGGAAATAAAACACAAAGCGGAAAAGCAAGAATACAAAGTGCTAAGGATGACAACTCAAAGGCAACAACAACAGTGAGCCACAGTACATAGCACCATTGCCGGCGACCAATGCTGCACCAACGCCAACTAACAAACTAAGGGCATTTTCAGCCGTTGGCCCCCCAGGAGAGGCAAAAAATCGCCCCCTAGGGGCGCACCGGCGCTAAACCGCGCACTGGGGGCGTGATGCCCCCAGTCGCGGCCCCCCACAGGTTTTTAAAATGTTCAAATTCGGCGCAAACACAACGCAAACACGGGCGAGTTCGTTCAAATTTAAACATTCTCGGCATGTAGAACCGCGTGTAGTCACCGCCGCCGCCGCCGTCGTCGTCGTCATCGTCGCCCCCGCCTACGCCTCCGTCATCCCTGCTGCATCCCTCCCCCGGTTGGCGCGGCGGGTTGGACGGTCCGGGGGCGTCGTCGTCGTCGCTATCGAGGACGACGACACCGTCCTCGTCCTCGCGCCCACTTTTGCAGGCGGCGATCTCCTCCAGGGCCCGGCACTGCCGGACCATCTCCTCGTGCAGGTAGTTGTCGCGCGACCACCGTGTGGCGTCCTCGTCGGAGAAGCCGCGCCGGGCTATCTCCTCGTACTCCGGGGGGAGGCTGGACTCCACCTTGGGCTCGACGAGGGCGCCAGAGCTGCGGGTACGCGCGCTGACAGGCGTGTCCTAGGGCTCCGGCTTGACGGGGCGGAGGTGGAGGCAGGGAGAGCCGCTGGACGAGGAGGACACCCCGGTCTCCATGCGCCTCGGCGTCCAGGAGCTTCCCCGGCGGCGTGAGAAGGACGGGGAAGCGGGGTACTCGAGGTGCGGCGTGTTGCCGCCTTCGATGTACTCGAGGACGGACTCCAACGTGCGCCCGGGCACGCCCCACCACCGACGCCGGCCGTCGGCGTTGAACCTGCCGGAGGGCACGACGCCGTTGGTGGCCTCGAGCTGCTCGTCGTGCCGGCGGCGGAAGTACGGCTCCCAGATTGGGCTGTCGGGGACGTACCGGGGCCCTTCCCTCGCCGCATGCGGTAGGGACGAGCGGATGTGTGCGATCTCCGCACGCCGCGCCGCGCCGGTGGGTACCAGGGGCACCGGCACGCCGCCGGCGCTGATCGTCCACGCCTCGGGCACCCGCATGTCCGGCGGGACCGGGTACTCGGCCTCGAAAAGGAGGCGAGCCTCGTCCTCGTGCAGATGACGGCGCCCGAATCCGTTCGCCGCCGCAGCGTCGCCTAGGAAACGCTCGGCCATGCTTTCTCAACTGGTGACGGCAAGAGGAGGAAAGGGGGAGAAATGAGCGCGTCGTCGGTGGATGATCGGGGTGAGTCTCTCCGGCGCGCTTGCAGTCGGCTTTTATAGGCGGAGACGCCGCGTGGTAGGCTTGGCCGGCGCGTTACGCGTGGCGCGATTGCGTGGCGGCCGAGGGACGCGTCGCCCAGCCTTCACTGCGCCGTCCGTGAGGCATCAATGGAGGCTGACCGGCGCGGCAGCGCACGGCAGCTTTGGCATTGATTCGCCGCGGGAAACGAGGCGATGAAGACGACGAAGGGGCGAGAAGAGAGTAGAGTCACTGACGCGGCGGGCCCGCGGCTCTTCGCGCCAAAAACGATTCGCCCGGCGCCCCCGAGCGACCCCCAGCGCGCCGGGTTCGGGTTGGGTCCGCCGGCGCCAATTTCGGCCCGAGCCGGCGAAAACTGGGCTCTTGGAGGCGCGACTGGGCCGATTTTTTGACGCCGGAGGACAAAAAAACGCCTGGAGGGTCTTCTTGGGGGCGCGGCTGGAGATGCTCTAAGGTCTCGGGATGAAGGCACCACTGTGAGCATCATGCACCGACTGCATTTGAAGGGCCAAACATGACCAGCACACGATCTGTCTCCCTCGCCTCAAAGGGCCACAACCCTTTCACCCAAGCTCAACGGGTGCCGCCGTATAGAGTGGTTCCCAAAGAACCCACATTCAAGGTTCCCAAGCTGCCAAAGGAGAAGCAATAGGCCAGACCCACAGGCATGAATTACTGACCATACGAGCACGGTCGCTGGCAAGGGCAAGGCAAAGCGTTGGACGATAGCTATCGAACGAGGGTGCATATCCATGAAGAAGGCCGAAGAGGGCATCACCATGCATCGATCGAGGATAGCACCAGGAGCGAGGATTGTCGCAAAAGTAGCATCAACATATAATTGTTTTTTTTGGTAATCAAAACCTACATTATGCTAGTGCGACTTGCCGATATATTCAATATATTGACCCTTGTGGTGCAATATATCATCTTGCAGGACTTACATAGGAGATGTAATAACTTTTAGATGAAAGATTTTGGAGCAGCTGATAGTATCTTGAACATCAAGCTTTTGAGAGGCGACGATGGTGAAATCACTTGGTTGCAGTCTCGCTATGAGGATGGACGGATCGGCCTCGACGCTGCGGCACGCGTGGTTCGACATCGACCCACCACTGGGATGGCATCAGCAGTACCACAGCATGGTGTACCTCAAGGACGTCATGGAAACAGAAGGATGGGACAATGGCACCGATTGCGTCGACACGATGGTCCTGTTCACCGGCATGGAAGTGGTGCTACAAGGATCCAGGCTTGGAATGATCAAGCACAAATCCAAACGTCTTGACACCTACATAGACTCTATCCTCTAAAATGCAGTATATTTCTTGGTGGCATCATATACATGCGTTTTAATTCAGAGTACTAGCACCTCTTTTATCTATTTTTTTGGTGCAATAATTATCTGTCTGTTCCAAATGAGGGGACTAATAATAAATGTATGATTTATGAACACCTCCTCGACATAAATTTATCATTGTATCTCCAACTTGGCTATTTTAGCAATTCTTGTATCTGTGCTATCAACACATTCCTCCAATATTTCAATGGCCCAAGGAGCAGAGATATAACTAGAAAAACAATAATCGAAGCAGACCACAATTAGGCGGATACCATGAAGAAAGAGATATTCTCAAATTGGAGAATGATGAGATTTTGATTCAATTATATTGCAACTCTGTTTACAAAAATGCCCAGGCAGAAGATCTGATACTATATGCTGCAAGCAGCACCACAACCTAAAATTATCTCTATGGCTGCCCAAAAGAATGTGATTTTACCAATTGAAGTAAAATTACAGTATAATCATCAAAGGAAGTCAATATTCAATCAACGAAGCAATGCGCCAAGTACCTCTCCAAGGCCAAAGCTACAGTTCTAACTTCTGGCTGCCCAACTGGCTGAGCATGATCGCCATGTCCATACCATGAGTCATCGTCGCCATAGCCATTTCATACGGGCATTTCTTGGAGAAGCCGACCTTGCCAGCCTTCTTCACTTTCCTCATGCAGTTTTTGAACTTCTCATGGCATTTGATACTCATCAGGCCTGATCAATTTACATTTATGCAAAGAAAAAGAACCATGAGATTGAGGATTCAGAGTACAGATCTTCAGATAAACAGCTCGAGCGCAAACTTTCTTTCACACCACAAGCATCATATATCCGTTGTGTTTCATGCATGCATACATGTCCCAGCGAAACTGGTTACTCATGGTGTAAGATAAACAAAGCAATATAATTATAGGAATGCGGGGAATGTACTGATTGATCTGGCGGGTGTCATCTGTCATTTGAAGGTAAAAAGAGGTTCCACCCATATGAAGTCCTCGATGCAATTTGTTCAACAATTGCCCCCCTTGTACCCAAACACCCATGCGACTCTTTAGCTGTACAATACTCAATGACACATGAAATTTAACAGGGAACTACAAAGCTGTGAAGACACAGCCGCAATTGACAAATACGGAGTATAATATAAAATTATTGACCAAAAACTGCGACTTGTCCCAATGCAGTATAACTATAGGATTGTGGAGATGTCATTAATCGATCTGGCGGGTGCCATATGTCGTTTGGAGGTAAAAAACTGTGATCCATGTCAACCTGATGCAATGTTGAACACCCCTTTGAATCCAAACCGCCTGTCATCTGTCGTTTGGAGGTAAAAAACTGTGAACCATGTCAACCTGATGCAATGTTGAACACCCCCCTTGAACCCAAACCGCCAACACATATCGCCCAATCCATGCGGCTGCACGACTTACTGTACATAACATGTGCAATTTAGAAGGAAATTGGTGGAAGCATAGCTGTATACTGACAGGAAACGGCTGACCAGATATGTAACTTGTCTGGCTGTCCCGATGCGTTCTGGTGTGCATACTACAAAGCTGTGCAGTTTATCTAGCAAATTAACCACACACAATTTATCACTGAACAACAGATGAGCGAAAACATCAGTTCATACAGGCAATTGTGAACCAAAACTACCACTGCATTGCCATTACTAAATGACAGAGCAGAGTAGAGCAAACAGCAATTGAAAGTCTGAATTCTGAAACTGTCTAGCCAATGCCCATCTTATCAACTGTCAGCACCTTCCGAATTCACATGTCCAAACAATACAGTGCAGCGTATGGTTGTTCATGGCGGCCTGGGTTGACCGATCCAGACGCCATTGTTTCTTTCTGAAGCTAGAAAGGGGATGACGTACCTTTCTTGCCGACGCAGTGGTCGTGGTCGCGGCAGCAGGCGTCGAGGTCGTCGCAGGGCTCCTCCCCCTCGCACCCGCTCCACCCCACGCCGCAGAACTTGCCGTACCGGATCCCCACCGCTGCCACCCATCCCATCCATTCCATGGTCAGAGCATGCTCAGATCAGAAAGAAATCGTCACACTCGATTGACCGGATCAGGGGAGGACGAGGAGGCTCACAGTCGCAGTTGAGCGTCGCGCACGACCGGCTGCACGGCGGCGGCGGCGGCGACGCGGCCGCGGAGCCCCCGGCCAGGAGGAGGAGGACGAGCAGGACGGCAATCGCCATCGCCGGTTCGTGGTGGAGATTGTTCTTGGAGCCGCGGTGGTGGCGGGCCACGCCTGTCAGTACACTCTTCAGACTTCTGGTTGTTCCCAAAGGCAAAGCCCAAGCCCAAGGCCCTCTTTGATTCCCAGGATTTTCAAATTGTAGGAATAGGAAAAGTATAAGGTTAAAATGATATGCACACATAAATCCTACAGGATTAGTATGAAGTGTTTGATGGTAAAAAAACAAAGAAATTGTAAATAAAAGTTGAAGTGAATGTTAAATTTCCTATAAAATGTAGTACAAAAGATTTTATAGAAAAAATTTCTATAGGATCCAATCCTATAAATCAAAGGACCAACGTAGAAAAAATTCTTAAAAATCCTATAGAATTCCTTTGAATCGAATCAAAGGAGCCCCAAATCTTTTCCCCAAACCCCACCCACCCACGCGCGCACCGGCCACCCCCGCAATGGCGGCGGCGGCGGCGGCGTCTCCGGCCACCGCGCAGTCCTCCTTCCCCTCCACCCGCAAGGCAACGCTGCTCTCCTTCCGCGTCTCGAGCAAGCTCAGAGTCTCCGCCGCGGCGGCATCGGCCGACCCGCCCCCGGCCTTCAGGTCCGTCACGGCGTTCGCTCCGGCCACGGTGGCAAACATGGGCCCGGGCTTCGATTTCCTGGGCTGCGCCGTCGCCGACGCCTCGCTCTCCCTCGGCGACACCGTGACCGCCACGCTCGACCCCACGCTGCCCGCCGGCACGGTCGCCATCTCGGGCATCACCTCCCCGTCCTTCCCGCGCCTCGCCGAACGCCTCTCCCGCGACCCGCTCCGCAACTGCGCCGGCATTGCCGCCGTCGCCGCGCTCAGCGCCCTCGGCGTCCGCTCGCACGGCGTCTCGCTCAGCCTCGCCAAGGGCCTGCCGCTCGGCTCCGGCCTGGGCTCCTCGGCCGCCTCCGCAGCAGCCGCCGCCAAGGCCGTGGACGCGCTCTTCGGCTCGCTGCTCCCCCGCGACGGCCTCGTGCTCGCCGGCCTCGAGTCCGAGAAGGCCGTCAGCGGCTTCCACGCCGACAACATCGCCCCGGCCATCCTCGGGGGCTTCGTCCTCGTGCGGAGCTATGAGCCTTTCCGCCTCGTCCAGCTCCCCTGCCCGCCCGCACTCCACCTCTGCTTCGTCCTCGTCACGCCTGAGTTCGAGGCGCCCACCAGCAGGATGCGCGCCGCCCTGCCCAAGAACGTCGCCCTCAGCCACCACACCCGCAATTCCAGCCAGGCTGCTGCGCTCGTCGCTGCCGTCCTGCAGGGTGACGCCGCCCTCATCGGTTCGGCAATGTCGTCTGACTTCATAGTCGAGCCCACCAGGGCGCCGCTGATTCCCGGCATGGCCGCGGTGAAGGCCGCCGCCCTGGAAGCCGGAGCGCTAGGATGCACCATCAGCGGAGCGGGCCCAACCGCCGTGGCTGTCATCGAGGGAGAGGAGAAGGGGGAGGAGGTCACGCGGAGGATGGTTGACGCCTTCCTTTCAGTGGGGAAACTGAAAGCCACCGCCACCATCGCGCAGCTTGATAGAGATGGCGCCAGGGTTATCTCCACCTCAAGTTTGGAGTAGGAAGGTACATTGTCTTGCTTGTCTGGTTTGTGTATGTGTATTACACTGACTGAACATGTTGTCGGTGATTTGGTGCGGTAGGTGTTTGGAAGTTCTCCCAAATTAGTGTATTATCACTCGGTTGTCAGTTCTAATTGTTTGTTAAATGTTCTTAATGAGTGGATCGATTTACCATTTAATTTGAAATTGTAATCGTATTATCAATCCCTGACCGAGTGGCACAACTTGTTGGACAGCAGCCTCAAAGCAACATGGCGGTGTATCATTCCCTCTGTTAACATTTTTTTCTTCCCTGTTTCATGGATAGTTTAAACATTTATGAATCTACTAAACCTGTGCATTTTTTTAGTCGTCCTTGTGTCTACTGTAACCATTTCAACATACTATTTATTAGTGATATTTTAGATTTCTGTTTTGTATTCACTGTGGAAGGAAAGGAGGCACACCTGTCAGATAGGTGTAAAACTGTCCTGTTTTGTATTCACTGTGGAATTGGGTTTAAGACAAAAAATGTTGCAAAAGAAAAATATGTTGGGATAGCAGCAGGTAACTGGAGTTGGGGAAATAAATAAACAATCTGCAAAAGATACCAGAATGTTGGATGGTGTGGAATGCTCAGATACTGACAGTGGAAACAGTGTCTCCAGTGCTAATAACCAGGGGCTCTCTCAGGATATGCTAGATGATCCTGACAGCTTTGCAGGAGGAATGGGGCTTAGTACACAGGTGATTGCAGAGGTAAACAGAGGACTTGATGAGGAGCAGGAGGCCATAGGATCACAACTGGTTGGAGGTGATTTTGGGGAGGAAAATTCAAATAGAGACCAGAACTTACAAGCAAAAAAAGTGGAGCTTGGAGGTGTGTTGAGAGATTTCAGCCAGGAAAAGGATAATATAGTGGATGAGAATTGGAGGAGGGCTAGCAGGAATGTGACAGATCAGCATGTAATGGAGAAAGCAATGGACAGGGCTAAAGTGAAGAATTTGGAGTTTTCCAATTGGTGAGTCTACTTCCTTAAATTTTCCTACAGTTTTAAATGCTGCACATGAAAAACTATTAAGTTCAGTTGCTACTGCGGGTGTTAAATTAGGTGGAAATGAGAAGGAAATTAAGCAATCTGAGAAGTTTTAAAGAAACTAGAAGAAGCTAGATGCAATTTATTTGAGGCTAGTCCTGGTAAGAGCAGTAAAGATTTGCTTTGTAGTGGCTCTAAGAAAATTAGTTTTAATGTAGCTAGAGGTATGGGGGAGGCTGATAAAGTAAAGTTTCTTAAAGAAACTATTGTAGAACATAATATTTTATTTGTACGTGTGCAGGAAACAAAGAAAACTAGTTATGGTGCTGATTGGTTAATTAATATTAGTGGTAGAAAGAATTTTTCCTGGGTATGTGTTCCATCAGTAGAACTGAGTGGTGGTATTATGTTAGGAGTGGATAGTGATTGTTTTGAAGTACTGGAAGCTGAATCGGGTGATTTTAATGCTAGAATGACAGTTAGAGAGAAAAGCTCTAATAAGAAATGGATTTTAGCTGCTGTGTATGGGGCTGCTCATGGTAGAGACAAGGGAGCCTGTTTGGTTGAGCTAGTGCATATTTTTTTATTGTAATGAGCTCCCTCTGTTAGTTGGAGGAGACTTTAATTTGATTAGGAAAATTAGTGATAGCAGTCGGGCTAGGAGATTAAATAAATGGTCTAATCTTTTAGTACTATTATTGAGCGTTGTGAGTGTAAGGAGGTGGAGATTGCAGGTGGTTGTTTTACTTGGTGTAATGACCATAGTTCTGCTTTATTTAAGAAATTGGACAAGATTATAATGGTAAATGGGTAGGAGCAAATGTTTCCTCTTGTACATGTGAATACCTTGCCTAGACCTATCTCTGATCATTCGCCTTCAGTTGTTAATTTGGCATTAAATATCCCTAAAATTGTAAAGCCTTTTAAGTTTCTTAGAGAGGATCTAAGTGAGGTGGCCAGCAAAGTTTGGAATGCATTTCATTTTGATACAACTAAGTTAGATAAGTGGCAGAATAGAGCTAGAGTAGTGAGAAAAAAGTTGAAAGGATGGAACATTAACTATGAAAGTTTTTATAGAAAACAGAAGAAAATTTTGGAAACTGCTATTGATGATATAGACAAAGAGAGTGAAATTATGCTTTATCTGTAGACAAGTAGTATAACACTAGAAAAGATCTAGATGTGCAGTAACAACATATTAGAAAGGAGGAGCTGGTGAAGTGGTATCAGAGGTCAAAAGACACTGACCTGCTCCAGGGAAATTCTCTTACTAAATATTTTATGGCTAAAGCTAGCGGTAGAAAACGGAAGAAACATAAGATTTTATTATCTCTACAACAAGAGGAGGGTTTGATTGTAGGGGATGATAACATTCTACTTAAGCATGCCATTAAATACCCTAGAGAGCTCTTTGGTCCAGAGGCTAGTGTTATTAATGTCTCTTTAGATGTTCCTTCACAATGTGTGCTTGATGATATCGATAAGCAGTTGCTGATCAAACCTTTTACAGTTGAGGAAGTAAAACATGATGTTTTCCAGATGAAACATAATAAATCCCCAGGTCCTGATGGGTTTCCCAGAGTTTTTCCAGCATTTCTGGGACTTGAGTTGTGATGATTTGATGCCTCTGTTTCATGATTTTTTTAATGGAAAGTTGGATGTAGGAAGACTTAACTATGTCATTATTTATTTGTTGCCTAAAGGGAATGATGCTGACAGAATCCAAAGATATAGGCCTATATGTTTGCTAAATGTTCCTTTTAAGACTTTTACTGTGGTAAAAGTAGAGCCGTTGTTGTAGAAGATAAGATTATATCCCGTGTGCAGACGGCTTTTATGAGAAATATGTTTATTTTAGATGGTGTGGTATTGTTGCGTGAGATAATTCATGAGATTAGAGTTAGAGAAAAGAAGTGCTGTCAATTTCAAGATTGATTTTGAGAAAGGACAAAATTAACTAGGATTTTTAGAAAAGGTGATGGTTATGAAAGGGTTCCCAATTAAATTTGTAAAGTGAGTTATGACTTATGAGTACTGTTAATGATGGTAAGGTGGCTTTTATGGTCAGTGACAATATTCATACCTATTTTCCCACTAGAGAAGGTTTGAGGCAAGGGGACCCTCTGTACCCCATATTGTTCTCAGTACTTATTAATAGAGTTGTAGAACATGGTCTCATTGCTCCTATGGTCGATAATCTAGTAGAGGACGGAATGGCCATGTTACAGTATGCAGATGACACAATTTTCATATTTGAGGATGATTTGGATAGTGCAGTAAATTTAAAACTTATTCTGTGTATTTGTGAGCATTTATTTGGTTTGAAAATTAATTTTCATAAAGTGAGATAATTCTACTGGGTAAAGCTAAGGATACAGTTTTGGAGTATAGATCTATATTTACTTGTGTAGAAGGTGAGTTACCTTTGTGTGTGTGTGTGGGTGGGGGGTGGGGGGCTTGTTCGTAATACAAAGTTAAGAAATAGTGATTGGAAAGATTCAGAGGAAAAAGTAGAGAACAAAGCTGGAACTGGGTAAGGGAAACTGATGTGTTCTGGCGATAGATTATTATTACTTAGTCCCTCCATCCCACAATATAAGATGTTTTTGCAAGCTGTTTTAGCTTGCAAAAATGTCTTATATTATGTGATGGTGGGAGTAGATCTTGTGTTAGTAATGTGCGTTTATACATTTTATATATGTATGATCTGCCCATTGCTCCTGGGAAGAGAATGATTTTTTTTTATGAAAATAATGATTTGGCAGGAAGATGAGAATATTAAGAAGTACCATCTAGTTAATTGGCAGGAGATTTGTCAACCTAGAAAGCAGGGGTGTTAGACTTATCTGCTTAGTACTCCCTCCGTAAAGAAATATAAGAGCGTTTAGATTAGTACTTTAGTGATCTAAATGCTCTTATATTTTCTTATAGGCGGAGTAGATTACAGTGGAAGCTCGAAAACGAGGAGGGTTGATGGTAGGAATTAATTAGGATTAAATACCTTAGTAATGTTACTTTGTCTCGGTGTAAATTGAAACCTGTGCACTCCCACTTCTGGTTTGGATTAATGAAAGTAAAAGATGTCCTTTTAAAGTTTTGTAGGAAAACAAGTTCTTCAATGGTGAGAGAACCAGGTTTTGGGAAGATGTCTGGATCGGTGATGTTTGCTTAGCTATCCCAGATTGTATAATCTTTGTAGCGATAAGAATTGTAGAGTGAATATCCATTTCTGAGCCCATGCTCATCGACAACCGGTTAAGAGAAAATAATAATAAAAGCAACTACAAAATTTAAAAAAATGTTTTTTTGCATGGTAGATGATTTGGTGCGTTAGATCTGCTCCAAATTTTAGATCATTTGGACATATGAGGAACTCTCAGCAAAAAAAAAAGGACAAATTGGGTCAGAACAGTAAACTATTTCACAAACCCCAAATTTGCCTTCTTTGCTGAGAGATACTTAGATGCCAAAATAAGCTGAAATTTGGAGCGGACCTCACACACCTTGAGCGTCTTTCATGCAAAAAAAAAAATCATCGTTCATTGTGTTGGCTCAGTGTCTTCACCTGTGTTCGCCAACGATGATTCACCTGTGTTTACAATGAACGATGATTCACCTGTGTTTACAATGAATAAAATCATCGTTCATTGTGTTGGCTACACCTGCGTTTACAACTGCATCTCTGCATCAACATGAAGCGTTTGCCAGAAAGAAAATTGCTACAACGCCTGCACGGCTGCACTGTTGGCTTGTTGATGACGACCAACTCACACTTGATGGTGAAGCGGTCTCCTCGCAGCTTGGACTTGTGAGCCAGTCGGATATTGCCATAACCAATATTACCGTCGGACGTAAATTTTTGGATCAGCAACGGCCCAGCCGGGTGCACCTTGCCGCCTTTCTCCCGCAGGCTTAAGCGGTACCACGCCTTGACCCCCGTCTCCGCCGCCGGGCCGCCGCGGAGATGCAGGAAGGCCGCCACGTGGTCAGGCGCCCGGCGGTCGCCGTCAGGGTAGAAGTAGATGTTCCAGTCGTAGCCCCCGACGCTGAAGGTGCTGGAGCTGACGTACTCGTCGGCGCCCGATCCCACGAGCAGCGAGTAGTTCTTGACGACGAACTTGTGCGCCGCCGTGGTGGCCTCCGTCGTGCACACCGACGACGTCCTGCACACCGGCGAGTGCTCTGCCCAGCAAGAGTAGAAGTTCCCCATTGCTTTAGGTACGTCTTGACTCTTGACTGCTCTCGCTCTCCTCCTGGGTGTGTCTAGACTCTAGGGTGGTATGAAGTTTGACGAAGGAAAGCATACCCACAGTCGGAGTAGCGCCAAATCTGAAAAATAACTGAATTCAACTTCCTGTTTACTTCGGACTGGACTTCCGAGCCGGCCGGCTGGTTTTCATCGAGTGCCTATAAAAGAAGGGCTCTCCCTTCCGATTTTCATCGAGTGCCTGCAGCGACTAGAGACAATCTATTTCCATCGATCGTGTCATGAGCCAGCGACCTAGTACGACGATCAGGAACTTGTAGTACGCCGATGGCCGCGTCAGCCAAATCGCTCCACCCGACACCGTCGGACCTCACCGTGCAGCAGTGCCACTATCCCTGCCCCTGCGACGTCGAGTATGATGATTCGGTGGAACTGTCCTTGCCTCCGCGACCGCCGATCCCCAGGGAGCTCATGGACGATTTGGGCATAGGTTTGGACACCGGCGACGTCGGCGAGAACGCGGACCTGTTCAGGCAGTTCATGGCCCTGGAGAAGGAGCTCGACCTGCTTGAGTGCGAGGAGGAGGACCTGCGGATCGAGATCGCGGACCTGCTGCCCATGGTTCGGCTCATGGAGGCAGAGCACGAATACCAGCACAAGACCAAGTGCGGCGGCGCCCTAATCGTCGGCCACGTCGTCGAGGTTGTCGACGAGGGCCACGCTGTCGTGACCACCAGCGCCAGGCCCTTCGCCTTCTGCGTGCCCGTCCTCGGCGACGTGGACCGCGCGCTCCTCAAGCCATCGGCCAACGTCGCGCTGTCAATGTCGAACCTCGCGGTCGTCCAAGTGCTGCCGGCGGACTCCGGCTGGACCGTGCCCCTCGTCAATGCCACCGAGAGGCCGAGCGTCACCTACGCGGACGTGGTCGGGTGCGAAGAGCAGAAGCGGGAGGTGCTCGAGGCCGTGGAGCTGCCGCTGACGCACCCGGAGCTGTTCGCCCGTGCCGGCGTGGAGGCGCCGCGCGGCGTGCTCCTGCACGGCCCGCCGGGCACCGGCAAGACCATGCTGGCCAAAGCCGTCGCGCATCACACGTCGGCGGCCTTCATCCGCGTGAGCGGCTCGGAGTTCGTGAACAGGCACCCGGGCGAGGGGCCCAGGATGGTCCGCGAGGTGTTCCAGGCCGCCCGCGAGAACGCGCCGGCCATCATCTTCTTCGACGAGGTGGACGCGATCGCGGCGGCGCGGACCGACTCCGACGACGCCTCGGCCGCCGACCGCGAGGTGTACAGGGTGCTGCTGGAGCTGCTCGCGCAGATGGACGGCTTCGACCAGTGCCCCGACGTGCGGGTGATCATGGCGACCAACCGCGCCGACGCGCTGGACCCGGCGCTGCTGCGGCCGGGGCGCCTGGACCGCAGGGTGGAGTTCCCGCTGCCGGGGAGGGCGCAGAAGCGGCGGCTGTTCCAGGCGTGCACGGCGGGGATGCCCCTTGACGGCGGCGTCGACCTGGAGGACCTGGTGGCCCGGCACGAGGAGATGAGCGCCGCGGACATCGACGCCGTGTGCCGCGAGGCTGGCATGCGGGCCGTGCGCGACCGCCGGTGCGTGGTGACGCGCGAGGACTTGGAGGAGGGCTACCACGCCGTGGCCAAGCATATCGACCGCGGTGCTGACCAGTTCGCGTTCTACAGCTTATAGTAGAAAAACTTGTTCCGTCGTGGTCATTTTTGTTCAGCTTCTCAGACCAAACGGGAGTCATGTATTCACGTTTACACCTGTTGAGCTGTAGAGACATGCTTGCTCGCTGTAGGTTGGGTGTTCGATTATACATCTATACTCGGTCCTCCTCTCATATTTTAGGTCAAATTTTGGCCATGTATATAACGAAATTGCTAAATTTCGACTTCTCAGTCCATTGAGACTTCAGTGTCGATGCTTTATTCATGAATTCTTACGTGAAGATCTGTGTAATTTTTTGTAAAATAAGTCCATTGAAACTCATATTTTTTATAATTTTTTGGAAGATCACGCCCTTTCGTCCCCATCACATCTTTTATGTTTTGCATTTCGACCTGAATAAAATGACCGATGCCGAAGCTCCCCGGCTCGCCGCCCTCGTTCCCAGGCAGCCACACTGACCGTCGCTTGTAGTTGTAGCAAAACGTGCAACCGGTTTTAGCTCTTTGTCGCCGGCCGGCGGGGTCTCGTTCTTCAACTCCTGTGTCGCCCTAGGTTGCAGCATACGTCGTTTACGGTTGTAGCTCCCGCCGTGGACGTTTCTAGCTTGCTGCACCCCCATGGTCCCGCTTCTGGTCTTCAAGCTCTGACAAAAATGCCGCCCGTGGCCGCCGTGGCCGTTTGTAGCACCGTTGATGCCGTTCTAGCAAAAAACTTGTTGCACCAAAAATTGCCACCTCGTAGTAGCACCGAGTTCCAGCCGGTTCCAGCATCCCTTCGCCATGATTCCAGCATTTTGCCACCGTGGTTGCAGCAAACGTCAGCATGGTCACCGTCGGGAGTTGCGGCTTCCAGCATCTCCCGCCCATGGTTCCAACGTCTGCGCCATGGATCTAGTATCCGCACTCCATGGTTGCAGCACTGTTGTCCCCTTGTGGTTACCATGGAAGCTCGGACACTACTCATGGTCGCGGGAATTGCCAGATGCAATTCCAGCATCTGGGCATGGCAGTGCCAGCATGTTAGGTGCATGGTTGCAGCACGTGGACCGTGCGAAGATGCAGCTATAGATGGCCCTTGGCGTCAATGGTGGAAAGAGGGGAAAAGAGGAAAGGCTTGCCAAAGAGGTAGAAGAGTAGCAAAGGGGATTCGCCAGTGGTGGGGCTCATCGGAGCTTGGATGTGGCGGCGCAAGCAAGAGGTGAGGAGGCAAGGCAAGAGGACGAGCGCTCTTGGGGAAAAGAAAGCAAGTTGAAGAAATCGGTAAGTATGTGCGTGAATTGTGTCGATGAGTGGTACATGGATAAGAACGTGTGTGGTGCGCGTGCGACCCACAAACGCAGAGTGTGTGTGCATGTCTGCGAGAGAAAAAGAGCGAGCGCCACCGGACGATTGAAACGTTTCCCAATTTTTTTTGAACTAATTATCTCTCTTCTATATTGGTCTCCCCTAGCTACAAGGGCGTGACTAGGTCTCGGTTAACTAAGATTTAACCAAGTGTCAGTCAAGTGATATAACATGTAAAAAAATCAGAGAAGAAAAGTTTACACCGATGTCAATGTAAGATCTCACGAATATAGTATCGACTAAGACATAACCAAGTCCCAGCTGAATAAGATTTAGCAACACTATTACAACAATGCATCAACCTCCACCGCGCTCCGCTGCATCCTTTTATTTTTGAGAAAATACGTTATATAACATTGTTTTAAATACTGTTTCCTTATTTGACACTGCAAAACTTTTAATTCCCTATCTAATATTGTGTCTAAATTTTATGTTTTTTATGACACGTCCGTCCATTTTGAGCCTTAACGGTGTCAAATGATACCTGAAAAGACCCATTTGCCCCTCATTGGTTTGTGATCAAAATTTTGGGTGGTAGTTTTGCTTTAGCATGTGACTCTATCTGGATGGTGTTCGACGCAAGTTTGTACCAAAGAGATATTAATTACTGAAATTTTTTCTTGAATGCGGAATATACAGGGAAGGAAAGTTGCCTCAGTACATGCATCCAATGGTCATCCGAGGCCGAGGCACAACCTCGAGCCTGGTGTTCATCAATGTGGTCGACTGCATGAACTCTGGCCCGCCAGCCACCATCATGACCAACCGCGGCGCTCCGCACAAGCTGTCTGAAAGTGTTTGTTCCCTGTATGGCTGAATACACGTAAAATTGCGGCCATATATCACATGAGGGGCTAATAGTCTTTTTCAGGTGTCATTTCACCATTAAGGCTGTAAATGGATGGAAGTGTTACAAAAAAAATTAGTGTTAAATAAGACAACAAATTTTAAGACAATGTTAAATAAGAAATTCTCTCTTTATTTTTCATCCGGGCTTATTGTTTTGAAAAAGAGGGACAAGAAACCTGGCTTATTTTTCAATTTAGGAATTTTCTAGGGCTGTTTAATACTATAGTTTGTTTAATTCATATATAGATGTTTTCTAAGAATGTCACATCTAATCTCCCGCAAATAACGTAGCAACAAGGAATAAAAAGAAATTGAGACAAAAAAAACAAACATAATGAACATCATATTAGATATGTCACATCTAGGTCTGTGCTAAACAGACCCAACTATACTCTCTTTGAGCAAGCTCTGGATCTCCGCCGCGAACTTCTCCATGGCCATGGTTGGCAGTGCGACCGGCACTGCCACCGCATCCGCCCCGTCGCTGTTCTTGACTGCCACAAAGAAGGCGCTCCCGAACTTGATGCCAGAGGGCCCGCCGTACACCGGCTCGCCCCACCTGGAAGTCCACACGTTGGAACCCAACGTGCCGGAGGTCAGACAGAAGGAACATATTTGCCCTGGCCAAAGGCGGCCGCCCACGGAGCACCAGAAGGTCCGCCGTGGAGCGCATATACTCGGGGGTGACCGACGCCTTGGCCTCCCGCACCTGCTCCACCACCTCCGCCAACGAGCAGCTGAGCAGCGTGCCGGCGGCCATCACCACGGTGACGTACGCGCAAGCGAAGCCGTAGTAGCCGGCGGGGAGGCGCAGGGCGGTGCTGTGCCTCCTCACGCTGACGACGGTCACCAGCCGTGCCTCCTCGTCGGACCAGAGCGTCCTCAACGCCGCCGTGCGGGCGCGCCACAGCACCGCCGCGAGCACCTCGAAGCTCGTTGCCCTGTCTCGGAGGTGAGGCGGCATGACTTTCTCGATCGCGGCGACTTCCGAAGGGCCGAACACGAAGGCGCGCCTTACAATGTCATCCTCGGTTGGTGTCTGCGTCCGAGGCACTGGATCGTACTCGCGGTGCGGGAATGCAGGCGTTGGGGGGCTTCGCGCGTCAAGAACCTCGCGAGACCAGGCAGGTGCGACGGTCGGCGCAGGAAGGCCTCGAGCGAGCTCGGCGACGGCGTTCAGGAACTGGATGAACCCCGCGGCGTCGCACATGGTGTGGTTGAAGCTATGCCACACGGCGAAGCCGCCGCACAGGAGCCGCGTCACCTGACCATCGGCAAGAAAAGTTGTTAGCCTCTAACTGTGCGTGGATAATGTGTGTGCTCACGTGCAAATATGAAATGCTTAATTACCTGAATGATCACCAGGGGGCAGTTGAGCAGAGCGCTGGAGCCGTCCACCTCGAAGCAGAGCTCCTCAATCCACGGGAATGGCGGCATCAGCCCGGGCACGTCGGCCTCGAGATCCGCCAGTCGCACGTCGGCGTCCGCCTTGACGAACGTCACCCCTTGGCCGGTGCAGTCGACGACCAGTTTCCGGTTTCCCACCTCGCGCAGCCGTCCGGCGAGTGGGTAGTAGTGCACCAGCGCCTCGGACAAGGCTCGGCGGATGATGTCCACGGGGTCGTCGCGCGCGAGCCCGCCGCGGCGGTAGAAGAAGATGCCGCGGATGTGCGACCGCAGCTCGTCTTGGTCGTCGACGTCGGAGAGGCGCTTCTTCTCGCGCGGTGTCCTCGGCGAGGCTGGGCCGACGAGCACGGGCTCTCTCCAGAGCACGGTGAAGCTGAGCGTGGACATGACAGGGTGTTCTAATTTTGTTCCGTTGTTTCTGCATGGAAAAGGTATCAAGTGTCCGGAGTCTTGTGCCAATGTACTGTTACACACGCGCCGTTCGTTCCTAATCCATTACTGTACTGTTACACCTTTGCCAAATGCCTCGGACCAATCGTTCCTAATCCATGCACTGTACTGTTACACCCCTTCACCCTTGGGCACGTGTAGGCTCAGGTCATGGGTGCTGTAATCATCGAAACATTCTCATCAAGATAACAAATAACAATAATGCTACACCTACGGAGAATATATAAATGATTTACTTAATTTTTCAAACTAAATTCTCTCTTTCCCACCTAAATTCAACGGAAAAACTAACGCCCACACGTGTGGGCATTTGCACATCGCTCACACGTGTGGGCGTTTGCACATCGCCCACACGTCTCCATCACCACTCATTTTCTCACGTATGAACAGATGACATCAGCAGATTTTTTTTGGTTTTCGGCTTAAAAATGTTTTATCTCCTAATTAAAAAAGCGAATTAAAAATTTGTTTTCATCATTAAATCCGTCTCGGCGAGATCTTCAAAACTAGACCCCATGTTGATGGCAATTCCAGTACTTTGATCATGAAAATATTTTTTTTGTATAAACCATGGCAATTTTTTAAGTGCATGTATCATGGCAATTTTAGTTTATGGTGCATGACAAGTCTAGTTTCTTAATTCCCCGTTTTATAATATGTCAAAATTTACTTTTAAATATAGAAAAAATAGATGAAACATATCATGGCAACTTCAGTGTAAACATAATGGCAATTCATGTGCAATAGACACGGCAACTTTTAATCAAAAAAAATTTTCGTCGAAATATATTGATATGAGATCTAGTTTCGAAGATCTCATCGCAAGGAATTTTCAATCGGATTTTTCATTTACGAGATAAAACATTTTAAAGACAGAAAATCAAAAAAAAAATCCACATACACGCATGCGGTGACATGGCGCAGTCTATGTGTTATAGGACGTGTGGGCGGGTTTGACTCCCAACACACGTGTGGGCGTTAGCGTTGTCCAAAATTCAACTGAAATGGGCTCCTTCCCCTTATTACCTAATCATAACTTCACATCAACTTGCCTGTTAAAAATTTGACTAATATTTTGTAGATGTAGCATTACTCTAATGGATAATCATGTTCATTGGCTCCATGTAAATAAGCGGATCAAATCGACCCCAATAACTGGCGGATGCTCTTTGCGGATCATGTGGGTGGCAGATTTAATGTAGAGGGGTGGCAACTTAAGTTGTAGGGGTTTGCTGTTTTTGTTTCTAAAAGATATTCTTCACAAAAAGTGCCATCGTTCGATTGCGATCAAGCCGCCGTGCGGGCGTTCGCCAGGGCCTCCTTCCAGCAAGCATTCGTCAATTAACATTATCGTATCTCAAACTATGTACAGCTGAGGGTGATGGTTGATGTTATTGTTATGTGTAGTTGAGCGCTACAACATGACTGTTGATTGTCTTGTTTCATTTTATTACTTATTAATAATTTGATTATTTGCATCATTGATGTCTCTTTGGCATTATATTTTTACAGATACCATGTTGATATTAATATATCGAAAATGATATTTGGCTGACGTTCCCTCGCAACATCAGCCCAGCAAACGACCTTTCAACTGCCCATTCCTTTGCATGAATCTCGGACCAGAGGAGAGGAACCACATTAGTTTTTTTACTCGTTTGTTACAAACTAAGCTGCAGTGCCAAGTTTGTTTACATATACTGGCTTACTAGCGACCATTTGAATTGCAGCAAATATTTTGGATCACATCCAATATTTTGGTAACCTGTTCTGGTTCTTTGTATGCGAGCTGGCAAATTTTGGCGATGAATTCCCTCGTCAATATTTTGGCACGCCCCCATTTTGATTAGGTTTGTTTGGGCACCATTGAAAACATGTGTTAGATCATCTCTAACTGACCCCCATAAATGCATTATAGGAGTAAAATTTTGGTCTTTCTTCTCTAAACCGCAACTAACCGATCTCCTATACGCATTAGAGTAAAAAAAAACTTCATGGCCACCCGAACTCTTAAATATACTCGACTCCACACCGCTGGAGTAAAAATTTCTCCCCACCACCGTTCGACCTCATCCATTCCAGCGCCACCCAAGCACCTCGCATCCCCGCCGTCGCGCCCCCGCATCCACTCCGCTGCAGCCCCGCTGCCTAAATGGTCGGATCCAGGTAGCACTGGCCCCCATCGCCAATCAGAAGCGTCGATCCACGCCGCCACGTGCAGCCGTCCTGAGCCTATCGCGGTAATTCCTCCTAAAGCAGCGTGTCCTCATCTTGGTTCCCTGACCTGCCATCACCGCCGGTGCCACGAAGGGGGCAGTGGCGGAGCAAGGTTTACGAAAATGGGTGTACATAGTGCAAGATTCTACAAATTTTCTAGATTTTTTTCAATATATACTTATTTTATCTACTTAGTTTGTTCTGTCTTTCCAGAATTAATGGGTGTACAAATGTACACCCATGTACCCTTTTGACTCCGCCCATGGGAGGAGGTACCTCGGCGTGCGGCATCAGTCATGGGGGTGTGAGTGGCCAAGATCACGCACCACGAAACCCACCGATGCATCTAGATTGGCTCCTGTCAATCTGCAGCGTAGGCAAAGTGTGTGGTGCGTACGCCATCCAGTAGGTGCGCCTCCATGGCGCGGGGGCATGGCTCAACTTCCCCTTCAGACCCGCCATGTCAGTGTTGGAAATATGCCCTAGAGGCAATAATAAAATGGTTATTATTATATTTCTTTGTTCATGATAATTGTCTATTGTTCATGCTATAATTGTGTTATCCGGAAATCATAATACATGTGTGAATACATAGACCACAACATGTCCCTAGTGAGCCTCTAGTTGACTAGCTCGTTGATCAATAGATGGTTACGGTTTCCTAACCATGGACATTGGATGTCATTGATAACGGGATCACGTCATTACGAGAATGATGTGATGGACAAGACCCAATCCTAAGCACAGCACAAGATCGTGTAGTTCGTCTGCTAAAGCTTTTCTAATGTCAAGTATCATTTCCTTAGACCATGAGATTGTGCAACTCCCGGACACCGTAGGAATGCTTTGGGTGTGCCAAACGTCACAACGTAACTGGGTGGCTATAAAGGTGCACTACGGGTATCTCCGAAAGTGTCTGTTGGGTTGGCACGAATCGAGACTGGGATTTGTCACTCCGTATGACGGAGAGATATCTCTGGGCCCACTCGGTAAGACATCATTATAATGAGCTCAATGTGACCAAGGAGTTGATCACGGGATGATGTGTTACGGAACAAGTAAAGACACTTGCCGGTAATGAGATTGAACAAGGTATAGGGATACCGATGATCGAATCTCGGGCAAGTATCATACCGGTAGACAAAGGGAATTGTGTACGGGATTGATTGAATCCCAGACATCGTGGTTCATCCGATGAGATCATCGTGGAACATGTGGGAGCCAACATGGGTATCCAGATCCCGCTGTTGGTTATTGGCCGGAGAGATGTCTCGGTCATGTTTGCATGATTCCCGAACCCGTAGGGTCTACACACTTAAGGTTCGGTGACGCTAGAGTTGTTATGGGAAATAGTATGCAGTTACCGAATGTTGTTCAGAGTCCTGGATGAGATCCCAGACGTCACGAGGAATTGCGGAATGGCCCGGAGGTGAAGATTTATATATGGGAAGTCATCATACGGTCACCGGAAGTGTTCGGGGGTTTATCGGTATTTTACCGGGACCACCGAAGGGGTTCCGAGGGTCCACCGGGAGGGTCCACCTTCCCCGGAGGGCCCTATGGGCTGTATGTGGAAGGGAACCAGCCCCTAAGTGGGCTGGGCACCATCCCCGCTAGGGCCCATGCGCCTAGGGTTGGGGGGGGACCCTAAAGGGGGCGCCCCCTTGGCCGCCCCCCTCTAGATCCATGTGGAGGGGGCCGACCCCTTGCCCTATCGCCCTATAAATAGAGGGGTGGAGGGAGGGCAGAAACACTACATCCAAGGCGCATCCCTCCCCCTCTCCAATACCCTCCTCCTTCGTTGAGCTTGGCGAAGCCCTGCCGGAGAACTGCAAGCTCCATCACCACGCCGTCATGCTGCCAGAGCTCTTCCCCAACTTCTCCTTCCCCCTTGCTGGATCAAGAAGGAGGAGACGTCCCCGGGCTATACGTGTGTTGAACGCGGAGACGCCGTTGTTCGGCGCTTAGATCGGAATCAACCGCGATCTGAATCGCTACGAGTACGACTCCTTCATCCGCATTCTTGTAACGCTTCCGCATCGCGATCTTCAAGGGTATGAAGATGCACTCCCCTCTCTCTCATTGCTAGTCTCTCCATAGATTGATCTTGGTGATACGTAGAATTTTTTTAATTTCTGCAACAATCCCCAGCAGTGGCATCATGAGCTAGGTCTATGCGTAGTTTCTATGCACGAGTAGAACACAAGTTGTTCTGGGCATCGATTTTATCAATTTACTTGCCGTTCCTAGTCTTATCTTGATTCGGTGGCATCGTGGGATGAAGTGGCCCGGACCAACCTTACATGTACGCTTACGTGAGACAGGTTCCACCGACTGACATGCATTAGTTGCATAAGGTGGCTAGCGGGTGACAGTCCCTCCCACTTTAGTCAGATCGGATTCGATGAAAAGGGTCCTTATGAAGGGTAAATAGAAATTGGCATATCACGTTGTGGTTTTGGCGTAGGTAAGAAACGTTCTTGCTAGAAACCTACAGCAGCCACGTAAAAACTTGCAACAACAATTAGAGGACGTCTTACTTGTTCTTGCAGCATATGCCATGTGATGTGATATGGCCAAAAGGATGTGATGAATGATATATGTGATGTATGAGATTGATCATGTTCTTGTAATAGGAATCACGACTTGCATGTCGATGAGTATGACAACCGGCAGGAGCCATAGGAGTTGTCTTAATTTATTTTATGACCTGCGTGTCGCTGAAAACGCCATGTAATTACTTTACTTTATTGCTAACCATTAGCCATAGTAGTAGAAGTAATAGTTGACGAGACAACTTCATGAAGACACGATGATGGAGATCATGATGATGGAGATCATGGTGTCATGCCGGTGACGATGATGATCATGGCGCCCCGAAGATGGAGATCAAAAGGAGCAAAATGATATTGGCCATATCATGTCACTATTTGATTGCATGTGATGTTTATCATGTTTTACATCTTATTTGCTTAGAACGACGGTAGCTTAAATAAGATGATCCCTCGCAATAATTTCAAGAAAGTGTTCCCCCTAACTGTGCACCGTTGCGAAGGTTCGTTGTTTCGAAGCACCACGTGATGATCGAGTGTGATAGATTCTAACGTTCGAATACAACAGGTGTAAGCCAGATTTACACACGCAATACACTTAGGTTGACTTGACGAGCCTAGCATGTACAGACATGGCCTCGGAACACGGAAGACCGAAAGGTCGAACATGAGTCGTATAGACGATACGATCAACATCAAGATGTTCACCGATGATGAGTAGTCCGTCTCACGTGATGATCGGACACGGCCTAGTTGACTCGGATCATGTATCACTTAGATGACTAGAGGGATGTCTGTCTGAGTGGGAGTTCATTAAATAATTTGATTAGATGAACTTAATTTTCATGAACATAGTCTAAAACTTTGCAATATGTCTTTTAGATCAAATGGCCCATGCTAATGTTGCCCACAACTTCAGCGCGTTCCTAGAGAAAACCAAGCTGAAAGATGATGGTAGCAACTACACGGACTGGGTCCGTAACCTGAGGATTATCCTCATAGCTGCCAAGAAAGTATATGTCCTTGAAGCACCGCTAGGAGATGCACCTGTTCTCCCAGCAACTCAAGACGTTATGAACGCCTGGCAATCGCGTAGTGATGATTACTCCTTGGTTCAGTGCGGCATGCTTTACAGCTTAGAACCGGGGCTCCAAAAGCGTTTTGAGCAGCACGGAGCATATGAGATGTTCCAAGAGCTGAAAATGGTTTTCCAAGATCATGCCCGTGTCGAGAGATATGAAGTCTCCGACAAGTTCTACAGTTGTAAGATGGAGGAGAATAGTTCTGTCAGCGAGCACATACTCAAAATGTCTGGGTTGCACAACCTCTTGTCTCAGCTGGGAGTTAATCTCCCGGATGACGCGGTCGTTGACAGAATCCTTCAGTCGCTCCCACCTAGCTACAAGAGCTTTGTGATGAATTTCAATATGCAGGGGATGGAGAAAACTATTCCTGAGGTATATTCAATGCTGAAATCAGCAGAGGTGGAGATCAAAAAGGAACATCAAGTGTTGATGGTCAAGAAAACCACTAGTTTCAAGAAAGGCAAGGGTAAGAAGAACTTCAAGAAGGACGGCAAGGGAGTTGCCGTGCCCGGTAAGCCAGTTGCCGGGAAGAAGCCAAAGCATGGACCCAAACCTAAGACTGAGTGCTTTTATTGCAAGGGAAATGGTCACTGGAAGTGGAACTGCCCCAAGTACTTAGTGGATAAGAAGGCCGGCAATACCAAAGGTATATATAATATACATGTTATTGATGTGTACCTTACCAGCACTAGTAGTAGCTCCTGGGTATTTGATACCGGTGCGGTTGTTCATATTTGTAACTCAAAACATGAGCTGCGGAATAAGCGGAGACTGGCGAAGGACGAGGTGACGATGCGCGTCGGGAATTGTTCCAAGGTCGATGTGATCGCCGTCGGCACGCTACCTCTACATTTACCTACGGGATTAGTTTTAAACCTCAATAATTGTTATTTAGTGCCATCTTTGAGTATGAACATTGTATCTGGATCTCGTTTAATGCGAGATGGCTACTCATTTAAATCTGAGAATAATGGTTGTTCTATTTATTTGAGAGATATGTTTTATGGTCATGCCCCGCTGGTCAATGGTTTATTCTTATTGAATCTCGAACGTGATGTTACACATATTCATAGTGTGAATGCCAAAAAATGTAAGGTTGATAATGATAGTCCCACATACTTGTGGCACTGCCGCCTTGGTCACATTGGTGTCAAACGCATGAAGAAACTCCATGCAGATGGATTTTTGGAGTCTCTTGATTATGAATCATTTGACACGTGCGAACCATGCCTCATGGGCAAAATGACCAAGACTCCATTCTCCGGAACAATGGAGCGAGCAACCAACTTATTGGAAATCATACATACTGATGTGTGCGGTCCAATGAGCGTTGAGGCTCGTAGTGGTTATCGTTATGTTCTCACGCTCACTGATGACTTAAGTAGATATGGGTATGTCTATTTAATGAAACACAAGTCTGAGACCTTTGAAAAGTTCAAGGAATTTCAGAGTGAGGTTGAGAATCAACGTGACAGGAAAATAAAGTTCTTACGATCAGATCGTGGAGGGGAATATTTGAGTCACGAATTTGGCACACACTTAAGGAAATGTGGTATTCTTTCACAACTCACGCCACCTGGAACACCTCAGTGTAATGGTGTGTCTGAACATCGTAACCGCACTCTGTTGGACATGGTGCGATCTATGATGTCTCTTACCGACCTACCGCTATCATTTTGGGGATATGCTTTAGAGACTACCGCATTCACTTTAAATAGGGCTCCGTCGAAATCCGTTGAGACGACACCATATGAATTATGGTTTGGGAAGAAACCTAAGCCATCGTTTCTGAAAGTTTGGGGATGCGATGTTTATGTCAAGAAACTTCAACCTGAAAAGCTCGAACCCAAGTCGGAAAAATGCGTCTTCATAGGATACCCTAAGGAAACTATTGGGTGTACCTTGTACCTCAGATCCGAAGGCAAGATCTTTGTTGCCAAAAATAGATCCTTTCTGGAGAAAGAGTTTCTCTCGAAAGAAGTAAGTGGGAGGAAAGTGGAACTTGATGAAGTACTGCCTCTTGAACCGGAAAGTAGCGCAGCTCAAGAAAATGTTTCTATGGTGCCTGCACTGACTAGAGAGGAAGTTAATGATGATGATCAAGGAACTTCGGATCAAGTTACTACTGAACTTCATAGGTCCACAAGGACACGTTCCACGCCAGAATGGTATGGAAACCCTATCCTAGAAATAATGTTGTTAGACAACAGTGAACCTCCGAACTATGAAGAAGCGATGGCGGGTCCAGATTCCAACAAATGGCTTGAAGCCATGAAATTCGAGATAGGATCCATGTATGAAAACAAAGTATGGACTTTGAAAGACTTGCCCGATGATCGACGAGCCATACAAAATAAATGGATCTTTAAGAAGAAGACGGACACGAATGGCAATGTGACCAACTATAAAGCTCGGCTTGTCACTAAGGGTTATCGACAAGTTCAAGGGGTTGACTACGATGAGACCTTCTCACCCGTAGCGAAGCTAAAGTCCGTCCGAATCATGTTAGCAATTGCTACATTCTATGATTATGAGATATGTCAAATGGACGTCAAAACAACATTCCTTAATGGTTTCCTTAAAGAGGAATTGTATATGATGCAGCCGGAAGGTTTTGTCGATCCTAAGAATGCTGACAAGGTATGCAAGCTCCAACGCTCAATCTATGGGCTGGTGCAAGCATCTCAGAGTTGGAACATTCGCTTTGATGAGATGATCAAAGTGTTTGGGTTTACGCAGATTTATGGAGAAGCCTGTGTTTACAAGAAAGTGAGTGGGAGCTCTGTAGCATTTCTCATATTATATGTGGATGACATACTATTGATGGGAAATGCTATAGAACTCTTGGAAAGCATAAAGGCCTACTTGAATACGTGTTTTTCAATGAAGGACCTTGGAGTAGCTTCTTATATATTAGGCATCAAGATCTATAGAGATAGATCAAGATGCCTCATTGGTCTTTCGCAAAGCACATACCTTGACAAGATATTGAAGAAGTTCAATAAGGATCAGTCCAAGAAGGGGTTCTTGCCTGTGTTGCAAGGTGTGAGATTGAGCACGGCTCAATGCCCGACCACGGCAGAAGATAGAGAAAAGATGAGTGTCGTCCCCTATGCCTTGGCCATAGGGTCTATTATGTATGCCATGCTGTGTACCAGACCTGATGCAAACCTTGCCGTAAGTTTGGTAGGAAGGTACCAAAGTAATCCCAACATGGAACACTGGACAACAGTTAAAAATATCCCGAAGTACCTGAAAAGGACTAAGGATATGTTTCTCGTTTATGGAGGTGACGAAGAGCTCGTCGTAAAGGGTTACGTCGATGCTAGCTTCGACACAGATCTAGATGACTCCAAGTCACGAACCGGATACATGTATATTTTGAATGGTGGGGTAGTCAGCTGGTGCAGTTGCAAGCAAAGCGTCGTGGCGGGATCTACATGTGAAGCGGAGTACATGGCAGCCTCGGAGGCAGCACATGAAGCAATCTGGATGAAGGAGTTCATTACCGACCTAGGAGTTATCCCCAATGCGTCGGGCCCGATGGCTCTCTTCTGTGACAACACTGGAGCTATTGCCCTTGCCAAGGAGCCCAGGTTTCACAAGAAGACCAGGCATATCAAGCGTCGCTTCAACTCCATTCGTGAACATGTTCAAGATGGTTACATAGATTTTTGTAAAGTGCATATGGATCTGAATGTCGCAGATCCTTTGACTAAACCTCTTCCACAAGCAAAACATGATCAACACCAGAACTGTATGGGTGTTCGATTCATCACAATGTAACTAGATTATTGACTCTAGTGCAAGTGGGAGACCGTTGGAAATATGCCCTAGAGGCAATAATAAAATAGTTATTATTATATTTCCTTGTGCATGATAATTGTCTATTGTTCATGCTATAATTGTGTTATCCGAAAATCGTAATACATGTGTGAATACATAGACCACAACATGTCCCTAGTGAGCCTCTAGTTGACTAGCTCGTTGATCAATATATGGTTACGGTTTCCTAACCATGGACATTGGATGTCATTGATGACGGGATCACATCATTAGGAGAATGATGTGATGGACAAGACCCAATCCTAAGCATAGCACAAGATCATGTAGTTCATTTGCTAAAGCTTTTCTAATGTCAAGTATCATTTCCTTAGACCATGAGATTGTGCAACTCCCGAACACCGTAGGAATGATTTGGGTGTGCCAAACGCCACAACGTAACTGGGTGGCTATAAAGGTGCACTATGGGTATCTCCAAAAGTTTCTGTTGGGTTGGCACAAATCGAGACTGGGATTTGCCACTCCATATGACAGAGAGGTATCTCTGGGCCCACTCGGTAAGACATCATCATAATGAGCTCAATGTGACCAAGGAGTTGATCACGGGATGATGTGTTACGGAGCGAGTAAAGAGACTTGACGGTAACGAGATTGAACAAGGTATAGGGATACCGACGATCGAATCTCGGGCAAGTATCATACCGGTAGACAAAGGGAATTGTGTATGGGATTGATTGAATCCCCGACATCATGGTGTTGGGGAATGTAGCAGAATTTTAAAATTTTCTACGCATCACCAAGATCACCCTATGGAGTCATCTAGCAACGAGGGAGAGGGGAGTGCATCTACATACCCTTGTAGATCGCGCGCGGAAGCGTTCAAGAGAACGGGGTTGATGGAGTCGTACTCGTCGTGATCCAAATCACCGATGACCTAGCGCCGAACGGACGTCACCTCCGCGTTCAACACACGTATGGTTGGGAAGACGTCTCCTCCAACTTGATCCAGCAAGGGGGAAGGAGAGGTTGATGAAGATCCAGCAGCACGACGGCGTGGTGGTGGAAGCAACGGTGATCTCGGCAGGGCTTCGCCAAGCTCAGGGAGAGGGAGGAGTGTCACGGGAGGGAAAGGGAGGCACCAGGGGCTAGGGTGCGGCTGCCCTCCCTCTCCCCCACTATATATAGGGTCCCTAGGGGGGCGACCCTAGGAGATCCAATCTCCAAGGGGGGCGGCGGCCAAGGGGGTGGCTTGCCCCCCAAGCCAAGTGGGGCGCCCCCTACCCCTAGGGTTTCCAACCGTAGGCGCAGGGGGAGGCCCAAGGGGGGCGCACCAGCCCACTAGGGGCTGGTTCCCCTCCCACTTCAGCCCATGAGGCCCTCTGGGATAGGTGGCCCCACCAGGTGGACCCCCGGGCCCCTTCCGGTGGTCCCGGTACAATACCGATTACCCCCGAAACTTTCCCGATGGCCGAAACTTGACTTCCTATATATAAATCTTCACCTCCGGACCATTCTGGAACTCCTTGTGACGTCCGGGATCTCATCCAGGACTCCGAACAACTTTCGGGTTACCGTATACTAATATCTCAACAACCCTAGCGTCACCGAACCTTAAGTGTGTAGACCCTACGGGTTCGGGAGACGCAGACATGACCGAGATGACTCTCCGGTCAATAACCAACAGCGGGATCTGGATACCCATGTTGGCTCCCACATGCTCCTCGATGATCTCATCGGATGAACCATGATGTCGAGGATTCAATCAATCCGTATACAATTCCCTGTGTCAATCGGTACGTTACTTGCCCGAGACTCGATCGTCGGTATCCCAATACCTCGTTCAATCTCGTTACCGGCAAGTCACTTTACTCGTACCGTAATGCATGATCCCGTGATCAACCACTTGGTCACATTGAGCTCATTATGATGATGCATTACCGAGTGGGCCCAGAGATACCTCTCCGTCATACGGAGTGACAAATCCCAGTCTCGATTCGTGCCAACCCAACAGACACTTTCGGAGATACCTGTAGTGTACCTTTATAGTCACCCAGTGACGTTGTGACGTTTGGCACACCCAAAGAACTCCTACGGTATCCAGGAGTTGCACAATCTCATGGTCTAAGGAAATGATAATTGACATTCGGAAAAGCTATAGCAAACGAACTACACGATCTTTGAGCTAGGCTTAAGATTGGGTCTTGTCCATCACATCATTCTCCTAATGATGTGATCCCGTTATCAATGACATCCAATGTCCATAGTCAGGAAACCATGACTATCATTTGATCAACGAGCTAGTCAACTAGAGGCTCACTAGGGACGTGTTGTGGTCTATGTATTCACACATGTATTACGATTTCCGGATAACACAATTATAGCATGAACAAAGAAATATAATAATAACCATTTTATTATTGCCTCTAGGGAATATTTCCAATAGTCTCCCACTTGCACTAGAGTCAATAGTCTAGTTACATTGTGATGAATCGAACACCCATGCAGTTCTGGTGTTGATCATGTTTTGCTCTAGGGAGAGGTTTAGTCAACGGATCTGCCACATTCAGGTCCGTATGAACTTTACAAATATCTATGTCTCCATTTTGAACACTTTCACGAATGGAGTTGAAGCGACACTTGATATGCCTGGTCTTCCTGTGAAACCTGGGCTCCTTGGCAAGGGCAATAGCTCCAGTGTTGTCACAGAAGAGAGTCATAGGGCCCGACGCATTGGGTATGACTCCTAGGTCGGTAATGAACTCCTTCACATAGATTGCCTCTTGTGCTGCCTCCGAGGCTGCCATGTACTCCGCTTCACATGTAGATCCCGCCACAACGCTTTGCTTGTAACTGCACCAGCTTACTGCCCCACCATTCAAAATATACACGTATCGGTTTGTGACTTAGAGTCATCCAGATCTGTGTCGAAGCTAGCATCGACATAACCCTTTACGACGAGCTCTTCGTCACCTCCATAAACGAGAAACATATCCTTAGTCCTCTTCAGGTACTTCAGGATATTCTTGACCGCTGTCCAGTGTTCCATGCCGGGATTACTTTGGTACCTTCCTACCAAACTTACGGCAAGGTTTACATCAGGTCTGGTACACAGCACGGCATACATGATAGACCCTATGGCTGAGGCATAGGGGACGACACCCATCTTTTCTCTATCTTCTGCCGTGGTCGGGCATTGAGCCATGCTCAATCTCGCACCTTGCAATACAGGCAAGAACCCCTTCTTTGACTGATCCATTTTGAACTTCTTCAATATCTTGTCAAGGTACGTACTCTGTGAAAGACCAATGAGGCGTCTCGATCTATCTTTATAGATCTTGATGCCTAATATATAAGCAGCTTCTCCAAGATCCTTCATTGAAAAACACTTGTTCAAGTAGGCCTTTATGCTTTCCAAGAATTCTATATCATTTTCCGTCAACAGTATGTCATCCACATACAATATGAGAAATGCTACAGAGCTCCCACTCACTTTCTTGTAAATGCAGGCTTCTCCATAAGTCTTCGTAAACCCAAACGCTTTGATCGTCTCATCAAAACGAATGTTCCAACTCCGAGATGCTTGCACCAGCCCATAAATCGAGCGTTGGAGCTTGCACACCTTGTCAGCATTCTTAGGATCGACAAAACCTTCCGGCTGCATCATGTACAATTCTTCCTTAAGGAAACCATTAAGGAATGCCGTTTTGACGTCCATTTGCCATATCTCATAATCATAGAATGCGACAATTGCTAACATGATTCGGACAGACTTCAGCTTCGCTACGGGTGAGAAAGTCTCATCGTAGTCAACCCCTTGAACTTGTCGATAACCATTAGCGATAAGCCGAGCTTTATAGATGGTTACATTACCATCCGCGTCTGTCTTCTTCTTAAAGATCCATTTATTTTCTATGGCTCGCCGATCATCGGGCAAGTCAGTCAAAGTCCATACTTCGTTTTCATACATGGATCCTATCTCGGATTTCATGGCTTCCAGCCATTTGTCGGAATCTGGGCCCGCCATCGCTTCTTCATAGTTCAAAGGTTCACCGTTGTCTAACAACATGATTTCCAAGACAGGGTTGCCGTACCACTCTGGTGCGGAACGTGTCCTTGTGGACCTACAAAGTTCAGTAGCAACTTGATCTGAAGTTTCATGATCATCATCATTAACTTCCTCTCTAGTCGGTGCAGGCACCTCAGGAACATTTTCTTGAGCTGCGCCACTTACCGGTTCAAGAGGTAATACTTCATCAAGTTCTACTTTCCTCCCACTTATTTCTTTCGAGAGAAACTCTTTCTCTAGAAAGGATCCATTCTTGGCAACAAAGATCTTGCCTTCGGATCTGAGGTAGAAGGTATACCCAATAGTTTCTTTAGGGTATCCTATGAAGACACATTTTTCCGATTTGGGTTTGAGCTTTTCAGGTTGAAGTTTCTTGACATAAGCATCGCATCCCCAAACTTTTAGAAACGACAGCTTAGGTTTCTTCCCAAACCATAATTCATACGGTGTCGTCTCAACGGATTTCGACGGAGCCCTATTTAAATTGAATGCGGCAGTCTCTAAAGCATAGCCCCAAAATGACAGCGGTAGATCGGTAAGAGACATCATAGATCGCACCATATCCAATAGAGTGCGATTACGACGTTCAGACACACCATTACTCTGAGGTGTTCCAGGCGGCGTGAGTTGTGAAACTATTCCACATTTTCTTAAGTGTGTGCCAAATTCGTGACTCAAGTATTCTCCCCCACGATCAGATCGCAAGAACTTGATTTTCCTATCACGTTGATTCTCAACCTCACTCTGAAATTCCTTGAACTTTTCAAAGGTCTCAGACTTGTGTTTCATTAAGTAGACATACCCATATCTACTCAAGTCATCAGTGAGGGTGAGAACATAACGATAGCCACCGCGAGCCTCAACACTCATTGGACCGCACACATCAGTATGTATGATTTCCAATAAGTTGGTTGCTCACTCCATTGTTCCTGAGAACGGAGTCTTGGTCATTTTACCCATGAGGCATGGTTCACACGTGTCAAATGATTCATAATCAAGAGACTCCAAAAGTCCATCTGCATGGAGCTTCTTCATGCGTTTGACACCTATGTGACCAAGGCGGCAGTGCCACAAGTATGTGGGACTATCATTATCAACCTTACATATTTTGGTATTCACGCTATGAATATGTGTAACATTACGCTCGAGATTCATTAAGAATAAACCATTCACCAGCGGAGCATGACCATAAAACATATCTCTCATATAAATAGAAGAACCATTATTCGGATTTAAATGAGTAGTCATCTCGAATTAAACGAGATCCTGATACAATGTTCATGCTCAAAGCTGGCACTAAATAACAATTATTGAGGTTTAAAACTAATCCCGTAGGTAAATGTAGAGGCAGCGTGCCGACGGCGATCACATCGACCTTGGAACCATTCCCGATGCGCATCGTCACCTCGTCCTTCGCCAGTCTCCGCTTATTCCGCAGCTCCTGCTTTGAGTTACAAATGTGAGCAACCGCACCGGTATCAAATACCCAGGAGCTACTACGAGTACTGGTAAGGTACACATCAATTACATGTATATCACATATACCTTTAGTGTTGCCGGCCTTCTTGTCCGCTAAGTATTTGGGGCAGTTCCGCTTCCAGTGACCACTTCCCTTGCAATAAAAACACTCAGTCTCAGGCTTGGGTCCATTCTTTGACTTCTTCCCGGTAGCTTACTTACCGGGCGTGGCAACTCCCTTGCCGTCCTTCTTGAAGTTCTTCTTACCCCTGCCTTTCTTGAACTTAGTGGTTTTATTCACCATCAACACTTGATGTTCCTTTTTGATTTCAACCTCTGCTGATTTCAGCATTGAATATACCTCAGGAATGGTCTTTTCCATCCCCTGCATATTGAAGTTCATCACAAAGCTCTTGTAGCTCGGTGGAAGCGACTGAAGGATTCTGTCAATGACCGCGTCATCCGGGAGATTAACTCCCAGCTGAGTCAAGCGGTTATGCAACCCAGACATTTTGAGTATGTGCTCACTGACAGAACTATTTTCCTCCATCTTACAGCTGAAGAACTTGTCGGAGACTTCATATCTCTCGACCCGGGCATGAGCTTGGAAAACCATTTTCAGCTCTTCGAACATCTCATATGCTTTGTGTCTCTCAAAACGCTTTTGGAGCCCCGGTTCTAAGCTGTAAAGCATGCCGCACTGAACGAGGGACTAATCATCAGCACGTGACTGCCAAGCGCTCATAACGTCTTGGTTCTCTGGGATGGGTGCGTCACCTAGCGGTGCTTCTAGGACATAATCTTTCTTGGCAGCTATGAGGATGATCCTCAGGTTCCGGACCCAGTCCGTATAGTTGCTGCCATCATCTTTCAGCTTGGTTTTCTCTAGGAACGCGTTGAAGTTGAGGGTAACATTAGCGTGGGCCATTTGATCTACAAGACATAGTGTAAAGATTTTAGACTAAGTTCATGATAATTAAGTTCATCTAATCAAATTATTCAATGAACTCCCACTCAGATAGACATCCCTCTAGTCATCTAAGTGAAACATGATCCGAGTCAACTAGGCCGTGTCCGATCATCACGTGAGACGGACTAGTCAACATCGGTGAACATCTTCATGTTGATCGTATCTTCCATACGACTCATGCTCGACCTTTCGGTCTTCTGTGTTCCGAGGCCATGTCTGTACATGCTAGGCTCGTCAAGTCAACCTACGTGTATTGCGTGTGTAAATCTGGCTTACACCCGTTGTATTCGAACGCTAGAATATATCACACCCGATCATCACGTGGTGCTTCGAAACAACGAACCTTCGCAACGGTGCACAGTTAGGGGGAACACTTTCTTGAAATTATTACGAGGGATCATCTTATTTAAGCTACCGTCGTTCTAAGCAAATAAGATGTAAAACATGATAAACATCACATGCAATCAAATAATGACATGATATGGCCAATATCATTTGCTCCTTTTGATCTCCATCTTCGGGGCTCCATGATCATCGTTGTCACCGGCATGACACCATGATCTCCATCATCATGATCTCCATCATCGTGTCTTCTTGAAGTTGTCTCGTCATCTATTACTTCTACTACTATGGCTAACGCTTTAGCAATAAAGTAAAGTAATTACATGACGTTTATGTTGACACGCAGGTCATAAATAAATAAACACAACTCCTATGGCTCCTGCCGGTTGTCATACTCATCGACATGCAAGTCGTGATTCCTATTACAAGAACATGATCAATCTCATGCATCACATATATCATTCATCACATCCTTTTGGCCATATCACATCACACGGCACATGCTGCAAAAACAAGTTAGACGTCCTCTAATTGTTGTTGCAAATTTTTACGTGGCCGCTATAGGTTTCTAGCAAGAACGTTTCTTACCTACGCCAAAACCACAACGTGATATGCCAATTTCTATTTACCCTTCATAAGGACCCTTTTCATCGAATCCGATCCGACTAAAGTGGAAGAGACAGACACCCGCCAGCCACCTTACGCAACTAGTGCATGTCAATCGGTGGAACCAGTCTCACATAAGCGTACGTGTAAGGTCGGTCCGGGCCGCTTCATCCCACGATGCCGCCGAATCAAGATAATACTAGTAACGGCAAGCAAATTGACAATATCGACGCCCAAAACTGCTTTGTGTTCCACTCGTGCATAGAAACTACGCATAGACCTAGCTCTGATTCCACTGTTGGGGAACGTAGCAGAATTTTAAAATTTTCTACGCATCACCAAGATCAATCTATGGAGTCATCTAGCAACGAGGGAGAGGGGAGTGCATCTACATACCCTTGTAGATCGCGCGTGGAAGCGTTCAAGAGAACGGGGTTGCTGGAGTCGTACTCGTCGTGATCCAAATCACCGATGACCTAGCGCCGAACGGACGTCACCTCCGCATTCAACACACATATGGTTGGGAAGACGTCTCCTCCAACTTGATCCAGCAAGGGGGAAGGAGAGGTTGATGAAGATCCAGCAGCACAACGGCGTGGTGGTGGAAGCAACGGTGATCTCGGCAGGGCTTCGCCAAGCTCGGGGAGAGGGATGAGTGTCACGGGAGGAAGAGGGAGGCGCCAGGGGCTACGGTGCGGCTGCCCTCCCTCTCCCCCACTATATATAGGGTCCCTAGGGGGGCGACCCTAGGAGATCCAATCTCCAAGGGGGGGCGGCGGCCAAGGGGGTGGCTTGCCCCCCAAGCTAAGTGGGGCGCCCCCCACCCCTAGGGTTTCCAACCCTAGGCGCAGGGGGAGGCCCAAGGGGGGCGCAGCAGCCCACTAGGGGCTGGTTCCCCTCCCACTTCAGCCCATGAGGCCCTCCGAGATAGGTGGCCCCACCCGGTGGACCCCCGGGACCCTTCTGGTGGTCCCGGTACAATACCGATTACCCCCGGAACTTTCCCGATGGCCGAAACTTGACTTCCTATATATAAATCTTCACCTCCGGACCATTCCGGAAATCCTCGTGACGTCCGGGATCTCATCCGGGACTCCGAACAACTTTCGGGTTACCGTATACTAATATCTCAACAACCCTAGCGTCACCGAACCTTAAGTGTGTAGACCCTACGGGTTCGGGAGACACGCAGACATGATCGAGACGACTCTCCGGTCAATAACCAACAGCGGGATCTGGATACCCATGTTGGCTCCCACATGCTCCTCGATGATCTCATCGGATGAACCACGATGTCGAGGATTCAATCAATCCGTATACAATTCCCTGTGTCAATCGGTATGTTACTTGCCCGAGACTCGATCGTCGGTATCCCAATACCTCGTTCAATCTCGTTACCGGCAAGTCACTTTACTCGTACCGTAATGCATGATCCCGTGATCAACCACTTGGTCACATTGAGCTCATTATGATGATGCATTACCGAGTGGGCCTAGAGATACCTCTCCGTCATACGGAGTGACAAATCCCAGTCTCCATTCGTGCCAACCCAATAGACACTTTCGGAGATACCTGTAGTGTACCTTTATAGTCACCCAGTTACGTTGTGACGTTTGGCACACCCAAAGCACTCCTACGGTATCCGGGAGTTGCACAATCTCATGGTCTAAGGAAATGATACTTGACATTCGGAAAAGCTATAGCAAACGAACTACACGATCTTTGAGCTAGGCTTAAGATTGGGTCTTGTCCATCACATCATTCTCCTAATGATGTGATCCCATTATCAATGACATCCAATGTCCATAGTCAGGAAACCATGACTATCATTTGATCAACAAGCTAGTCAACTAGAGGCTCACTAGGGACGTGTTGTGGTCTATGTATTCACACATGTATTACGATTTCCGGATAACACAATTATAGCATGAACAATAGACAATTATCATGAACAAAGAAATATAATAATAACCATTTTATTATTGCCTCTAGGGCATATTTCCAACACGTGGTTCATCCGATGAGATCATCGTGGAACATGTGGGAACCAACATGGGTATCCAGATCCCGCTGTTGGTTATTGGCCAGAGAGATGTCTCGGTCATGTCTGCATGATTTCCGAACCCGTAGGGTCTACACACTTAAGGTTCGGTGACGCTAGAGTTGTTATGGGAAATAGTATGCAGTTACCGAATGTTGTTCGGAGTCCCGGATGAGATGCCAGACATCACGAGGAGTTCCTGAATGGTCCGGAGGTGAAGATTTATATATGGAAAGTCATCATACGGTCACCGGAAGTGTTCGGGGATTTATCGGTATTGTACCGGGACCACCGAAGGGGTTCCGGGGGTCCACCGGGAGGGTCCACCTGCCCCGGAGGGCCCTATGGGCTGTATGTGGAAGGGAACCAGCCCCTAAGTGGGCTGGGCACCATCCCCCTAGGGCCCATGCGCCTAGGGTTGGGGGGGAAACCTAAAGGGGGCGCCCCCTTGGCTTTGGGGGCAAGCCCCCTCCCCCTTGGCCGCCCCCCTCTAGTTCCATGTGGAGGGGGCCGACCCCTTCCCCCTTCGCCCTATAAATAGAGGGTGGAGGGAGGGCACCAGCACTACATCCAAGGCGCAGCCCTCCCCCTCTCCAACACCCCTCCTCCTCCGTTGAGCTTGGCGAAGCCCTGCCGGAGAATTGCAAGCTCCACCACCACGCCGTCGTGCTGCCGGAGCTCTTCCCCAACTTCTCCTTCCCCCTTGCTGGATCAAGAAGGAGGAGACGTCCCCGGATTGTACGTGTGTTGAACGCGGAGGCGCCGTTGTTCGGCGCTTAGATCAGAATCAACCGCGATCTGAATCGCTGCGAGTATGACTCCTTTATCCGCGTTCTTGTAACGCTTCCGCATCGCGATCTTCAAGGGTATGAAGATGCACTCCCCTCTCTCTCGTTGCTAGTCTCTCCATAGATTGATCTTGGTGATGCGTAGAAATGTTTTAATTTCTGCAACGATCCCCAGCAGTCGGATCTGCTCCCCGTCAACTCCGAGTGGCCTTCCCACGCGAGCTGTGGGAGGACCGGGAGGCTTGAGAGTGCCTCGAGGCAGAGCACGCAGACGAGGAGTACATAGCGAAGGTCCATCGCCGATATCTGGAGCGCGTCGAGGAGGAGCGCTGGCAGTTCAAGCTCTACAAGTTGGGGAGACTGATGAAGCCGGGTCGTCCATTGCGACGGTCATCGACCTTTGTTCTGGCGATGGCGACGGCTCTGGGTTTGACAGCGGCGGCAATGATAAGGACGTCAACGGCGAGCCAAATTGGGAGAAACTCACGGCTCTGGGCTTAATTTGCTGACTGGGTGTCCACTTGAATTGCAGCTAAAGTTTTGGACTGCGTCCAATATTTTGGTCACCCGTTCTGATTCTCTCTACGCGTGCTGGTGAGTTTTCTGTCGGCGAATTCCCTCCCTAATATTTTGGCACGCCACCGTTTTGATCAGGCTGGGGCGGGCACCATCCAAACAGCCTCCTCAAACTCAAACTCCTGTACCATGTACCAAAAGTCCAGATGACAAAGCACTTTTCGCTTTGTGAATCACTGTTTTCAGTTTTGGTCGTTAACAATTCTGTTTTTTAGAAAGTCGATAACGATCCTACTCGTTATCCTATATTATGTCAAACAAACTGTCAAAGGACCCTTAATCTCAGGCACGCACACAAAAGGGCCACGTTTCCTTGGGGAGAGACCAACCCACGCACGCCCGCAGGCCGTGTTGGGCTTGCATGCCATGGGGAACAACATCACCACTTGTCTGGGCAAGCCGCCCGCGCCGCCGGCCGAGACGTCGTCGAGGTGCGTGACGCCGACGGCCACCACGGCGCACAACTTCGTGGTGGACAACTACTCGCTGCTCAACGGCACCATTGGCGTCGACAAGTTTGTGAGCTCGACGACGTTCAGCGCCGGCGGCCGCAACTGGAACATCAGGTTCTACCCCGACGGTGACAGCCGGGGACCTGGCTACGCGGCGGCGTTCCTGCATCTCGTAGGAGGGGCAAAGGCGACGAGCGTGAAGGCCAAGTTCACTCTGAGCATGCTGGGGAGAGACGGCAAAGTGCTCGGAGATTCGAAACCTGTGAGCATAGCGCAAATCTTCGAGTCGGAGGGTCTCAAGAGTTGTTGGGGCTCTATCAAGTTTGTCGAGCAAACCACGCTGCAAGATGCAGGCTGCTTCACGGTCAGGTGCGATTTGACTGTCGTCAAGGATGCCGTCGTGCACAAGATTATTAATAAATAGCTTATTCACGATGACCATTAATTTGCTTGTAAACGATGCTATTTTCCAAGTAGTCCTCAATCCTAACATATAGTGCATATTACATTTGTCCTATGTCAAACTTTGTGAGGTTTGACCAACTATGAGAGAATGTATGAATATTTACAAATAACAAATATATATGAGATGAACATAATTTTCATTGTAAATCTTTTTTTGGTTAGGTTTCGTCAAGTTGTAGTTTTCGTGATAAATCTAATGATATAGATTAGGTACTAGAAGGAAACGTGCACCTTACCGCGCCATTTTTCTCTTTATCGTTGCAAAAATGGTTCTATATATAGGAAATCGATCTAATTTATAGAACAGTGCTCCCTATCTTCAGCTTGCAATGCTCCTATTTAGGAAGTCAAAACGTCACATATATAACTATACTTACCAAAAATAAAAGTAGCATGTCGGTGGGAAACGACACCTATGGGATCACAAGAATCCCTACTACGGTTGCGGGGCGCGGGGTTGAGAGAAGAGCGGATCTAACAGAGAGCATGCGGTTCGTTTATCCAGGTTCAGGCCGCGAGGATGCGTAAAACCCTAGTCCTGCTTTGGTGGATGTATTCTGAGTTCTTGAATTAGCTACGGAGTGTAACGAGCTCCAAAAAGCCGAATGCTTCTCCCGTGTGCCATGGGCCTCCTTTTATAGGCGAAAGGGGCTGCCACAGTGGTACACAGGAGGTGGAAAGTGCTACAGCGTTACGAGCTTATCGCTGGTATTACAGGACAAAGCGCATTTAATGCGAGGCTTAGGTGTCCCTTCACTTTATCGGGGACGGGGCGAGGCCCGTCCCGTCCGTCGCCGCTCCTCCAAGCTTCGACACGTGCCCTGGCCAGCGATGCATGCGGTGCCACGTAGGCGGGCAGGCAGCTGAGGTGGCGTGGTGGTGGAGCCTCCACGAAGGGCTGCATGTTTCCACGCAGGTGCCTGCCCAGCTGGTTGGGTCGGCAGCTGCATGCGAACGGTGGCGGAGACTTGGCTGGTGCGGGCCTGACGGTGGCCCTGCTGGTGCTCTTGGCGAGGGCCTTGCCAGGTGGCCCGGCAAGGTTCTTGCCGTGGCGCACAGGCGTCCCCGGCAAGGATCTTGCCGGGGTCTTGTGGGTTTCTTCGGTGAGGATGGCTGCCTTCCTATCCTCATTTGATTTTGACTATTCTTTGTCTTCACAAAGATCTGCATGCCACCACAGAGGTGCCTCCCGAGCCCTGTTCCAATGCATTTGTCGAGTGTTGGTGGGCTCGAGGGTGGCTCACTCGGCTGGCGTGGGCGAGTTGCCCCGGCAAGGGTCCTTGCCGGGGAAACCTGCTTCGTCCATCTGATCTTTGTGGCCTTGGTCCTTGTCGTTGCTTTGCTTCGTCATGTGCCTTCGGCTTCTCTCCGGCTCCCCTTTCCCTGCCCTGTTATGCGCGGCCGTGGCGAGAGGCTCTGACTGCCCGTGCACAAGTAAAGGGGTCAAAAGGAGAGGCCCTACTTTTGTACACCGACAGGAGCCCCGGGCCTGGGCCACACATAAGCGCAGCACGTTGTTCGGCCAGGCTCAGAACGGTGCGCGGGCAGTTGGGGCGGATTTTACCGCGGTAACTGCTCCGTCCGTTGCGCTTCTCCACGACCCGCGTTGAACGCGCGACGTGGGGGTCGTGCGCGCGCATGACGAAAGCATGCTGGCGTCACCCCGTGGTGGACAGTAAAGAGGCGGCTTGCGTGTCTCTTTGAGACCGCAGGGCCGCTTCCCATTTACTGCCCTCGCTTGGGAACCGTCCCTCCACGCGTCCCAATGCTCCGGCCTCCTGCGCCACGTTTGCTGCATGCATAATGTAGAGCGAATGACAGGCGCGCGGGATGTGAGAAGTTGTGCCCCTGCGTGGGTCGATTCCCACGCGCCTTCAATGGAGCGGGAGGGCGGTCGACGGCCCCGCTTGTGGTCACTTCAACAAGCCGGATTCGCCGAGAGGGGGCAGCTGAGCCCCGCCCCCGCCCCTTTATAAAGAGGGGAGCAAGAGGAACTGTGCCTCTCAACCTTTCGTCATCTGCCTCTCCCCATTCCTACTTCCTTTCTTCTTCTGCCATGGCGAGGGGGCGTGGCGACGCCTCATCGGTGGCGGTGAGGGTTTCGGCCAGACAACGCATCGCTCCTCCCCAAGAACTCATAGTGGCGGGGCCGGCCGCTATAGGAAGGGCGAGGGGGCGAGGTCAAGGCCATCGTGGTGCTTGAGGGAGAGGAGGACGGGGCGACAGATCAGCCTCTCCTCCGCCAGCAGCTCCTCCTCCGATGGAGGGCCATGCCGGGGACAACCCCTGTGAATTCTTCGTCAGGCTGCGCCAACCACCGCGCCGTTGCCTTCGCCTCCCGACTCCATTCGCGCGGGAGATGGAGCTGGATCCACCGCAGGCGTTGCGGCTGCATATGAGGGGCTGCGGGAACAGCGGCACATGGGCCGACGTCGAGTTCCCCGTCCCTCACGTCATGTATCTCCACCGAGGGTGGAAGACCTTCGCTCGCCTCCACAGCTTGACGGATGAGCTCACTCTCCATTTCAAACTAATGGAGGGTGGCCTCCTCTCCGTCAAGATCTTCGGGCACTTCGGGACTTGCGTAAGGTGCTGCGTGGAGAGCTCTTCTGACGACGAAGATTCCTCCTCGAGCGAGAGTGGCAAGGAAGACAACGGCAGTGACGACGAGGCTAGCGGGCGGCAGGATGACGGGTCCGACTAGGCGTCGGGCGCCGCTCCGAGCGGCATCGGCAACCCAATCATCCGTGTCGCCGGCTCCTTGAACTTCTCGGGGTCGTCTCCTTGGGCGGCTGGCGTTGGGAGGCTGCGGAAGAGGAAGAGGGCGGGCGGCAAGGCCGTCAAGTCGGAGTATGCGGGCACCGACGCCTTCGTCGCGTACCGACTGTTGGGGTTTCGTAGTAATTTCAAAAAATTTCCTACGCACACGCAAGATCATGTGATGCATAGCAACGAGAGGGGAGAGTGCTGTCTACGTACCCACGCAGACCGACTGCGGAAGCGTTGACACAACGTAGAGAAAGTAGTCGTACGTCTTCACGATCCAACCGATCAAGCACCAAAACTACGGCACCTCCGAGTTCGAGCACACGTTCAGCTCGATGACGATCCCCGGACTCCGATCCAGCAAAGTGTCGGGGAAGAGTTCCGTCAGCACGACGGCGTGGTGACGATCTTGATGCACTACAGCAGCAGGGCTTCGCCTAAACTCCGCTACAGTATTATCGAGGAATATGGTGGCTGGGGGCACCGCACACGGCTAAGGAATAGATCACGTGGATCAACTTGTGTGTTTCTGGGGTGCCTCTGCCTCAGTATATAAAGGACTAGAGGGGGGAGGCTGGCCGGCCAAGCTTGTCACGCCAGGAGAGTCCTACTCCCTTTGGGAGTAGGATTCCCCCCCCCCCCAATCCTAGTTGGAATAGGATTCGCGGAGGGGGAAAAGAGAGAGGGGGGGCCACCTCTCCTAGTCCTAATAGGACTAGGGGAGGGAGGGTGGCGCGCAGCCCATCTTGGGCAGCCCCTTCTCTTTTCCACTAAGGCCCATATAGCTCCCGGGGGGTTCCGGTAACCTCCCGGTACTCCGGTAAAATCCCGATTTCACCCGGAACACTTCCGATGTCCAAATATAGGCTTCCAATATATCAATCTTTATGTCTCGACCATTTCGAGACTCCTCGTCATGTCCGTGATCACATCTGGGACTCTGAACAACCTTCGGTACATCAAAATGCATAAACTCATAATATAACTGTCATCGTAACCTTAAGCGTGCGGACCCTATGGGTTCGAGAACAATGTAGACATGACCGAGACATGTCTCCGGTCAATAACCAATAGCGGGACCTGGATGCCCATATTGGCTCCTACATATTCTACGAAGATCTTTATCGGTCAGACCGCATAACAACATACGTTGTTCCCTTTGTCATCGGTATGTTACTTGCCCGAGATTCGATCGTCGGTATTCCAATACCTAGTTCAATCTCGTTACCGGCAAGTCTCTTTACTCGTTCTGTAATACATCATCTCGCAACTAACTCATTTAGTTGCAATGCTTGCAAGGCTTAAGTGATGTGCATTACCGAGAGGGCCCAGAGATACCTCTCCGACAATCGGAGTGACAAAACCTAATCTCGAAATACGCCAACCCAACATGTACCTTTGGAGACACCTGTAGTACTCCTTTATAATCACCCAGTTACGTTGTGACGTTTGGTAGTACCCAAAGTGTTCCTCCGGTAAACGGGAGTTGCATAATCTCATAGTTATAGGAACATGTATAAGTCATGAAGAAAGCAATAGCAACATACTAAACGATCGGGTGCTAAGCTAATGGAATGGGTCATGTCAATCAGATCATTCTCTTAATGATGTGATCCCGTTAATCAAATAACAACTCATTGTTCATGGTTAGGAAACATAACCATCTTTGATTAACGAGCTAGTCAAGTAGAGGCATACTAGTGACACTTTGTTTGTCTATGTATTCACACATGTATTATGTTTCCGGTTAATAAAATTCTAGCATGAATAATAAACATTTATCATGATTATAAGGAAATAAATAATAACTTTATTATTGCCTCTAGGGCATATTTCCTTCAGTCTCCCACTTGCACTAGAGTCAATAATCTAGATTACACCGTAATGATTCTAACACCCATGGAGCCTTCGTGTTGATTATGTTTTGCTCATGGAAGAGGCTTAGTCAATGGGTCTGCAACATTCAGATCCGTATGTATCTTGCAAATCTCTGTGTCTCCCACCTGGACTAGATCCCGGATGGAATTGAAGCGTCTCTTGATGTGCTTGGTTCTCTTGTGAAATCTGGATTCCTTTGCCAAGGCAATTGCACCAGTATTGTCACAAAAGATTTTCATTGGACCCGATGCACTAGGTATGACACCTAGATCGGATATGAACTCCTTCATCCAGACTCCTTCGTTCGCTGCTTCCGAAGCAGCTATGTACTCCGCTTCACATGTAGATCCCGCTACGACGCTTTGTTTAGAACTGCACCAACTGACAGCTCCACCGTTTAATGTAAACACGTATCCGGTTTGCGATTTAGAATCGTCCGGATCAGTGTCAAAGCTTGCATCAACGTAACCTTTTACGACGAGCTCTTTGTCACCTCCATATACGAGAAGCATATCCTTAGTCCTTTTCAGGTATTTCAGGATGTTCTTGACCGCTGTCCAGTGATCCACTCCTGGATTACTTTGGTACCTCCCTGCTAGACTTATAGCAAGGCACACATCAGGTCTGGTACACAGCATTGCATACATGATAGATCCTATCGCTGATGCATAGGGAACATCCTTCATATTCTCTCTATCTTCTGCAGTGGTCGGGCATTGAGTCTTACTCAATTTCACACCTTGTAACACAGGCAAGAATCCTTTCTTTGCTTGATCCATTTTGAACTTCTTCAAAATTTTGTCAAGGTATGTTGTTTGTGAAAGTCCAATTAAGCGTCTTGATCTATCTCTATAGATTTTAATGCCTAATATGTAAGCAGCTTCACCGAGGTCTTTCATTGAAAAACTCTTATTCAAGTATCCCTTTATGCTATCCAGAAATTCTATATCATTTCCAATTAATAATATGTCATCCACATATAATATCAGAAATGCTACAGAGCTCCCACTCACTTTCTTGTAAATACAGGCTTCTCCAAAAGTCTGTATAAAACCAAATGCTTTGATCACACTATCAAAATGTTTATTCCAACTCCGAGAGGCTTGCACCAGTCCATAAATGGATCGCTGGAGCTTGCACACTTTGTTAGCTCCCTTTGGATCGACAAAACCTTCTGGTTGCATCATATACAACTCTTCTTCCAGAAATCCATTCAGGAATGCAGTTTTGACATCCATCTGCCAAATTTCATAATCATAAAATGCGGCAATTGCTAACATGATTCGGACAGACTTAAGCATCGCTACGGGTGAGAAGGTCTCATCGTAGTCAATCCCTTGAACTTGCCGAAAACCTTTCGCGACAAGTCGAGCTTTGTAGACAGTAATATTACCGTCAGCGTCAGTCTTCTTCTTGAAGATCCATTTATTCTCAATTGCTTGCCGATCATCGGGCAAGTCAACCAAAGTCCATACTTTGTTCTCATACATGGATGCCATCTCAGATTTCATGGCTTCAAGCCATTTTGTGGAATCTGGGCTCACCATCGCTTCTTCATAGTTCGTAGGTTCATCATGATCTAGTAGCATGACTTCCAGAACAGGATTACCGTACCACTCTGGCGCGGATCTCACTCTGGTTGATCTACGAGGTTCAGTAGTATCTTGATCTGAAGTTTCATGATCATTATCATTAGCTTCCTCACTAACTGGTGTAGGTGTCACAGAAACAGTTTTCTGTGATGCACTACTTTCCAATAAGGGAGCAGGTACAGTTACCTCGTCAAGTTCTACCTTCCTCCCACTCACTTCTTTCGAGAGAAACTCCTTCTCCAGAAAGTTTCCGAATTTAGCAACAAAAGTCTTGCCTTCGGATTTGTGATAGAAGGTGTATCCAATAGTTTCCTTTGGATATCCTATGAAGACACATTTCTCCGATTTGGGTTCGAGCTTATCAGGTTGAAGCTTTTTCACATAAGCATCGCAGCCCCAAACTTTCAGAAACGACAACTTTGGTTTCTTGCCAAACCACAGTTCATAAGGCGTCGTCTCAACGGATTTTGATGGTGCCCTATTTAACGTGAATGCGGCCGTCTCTAGAGCGTATTCCCAAAACGATAGCGGTAAATCAGTAAGAGACATCATAGATCGCACCATATCTAGTAAAGTACAATTACGATGTTCGGACACACCATTACGCTGTGGTGTTCCGGGTGGCGTGAGTTGCGAAACTATTCCACAATTTTTCAAATGTACACCAAACTCGTAACTCAAATATTCTCCTCCACGATCAGATCGTAGAAATTTTATTTTCTTGTTACGATGATTTTCAACTTCACTCTAAAATTCTTTGAACTTTTCAAATGTTTCAGACTTATGTTTCATTAAGTAGATATACCCATATCTACTCAAATCATCTGTGAAGGTGAGAAAATAACGATATCCGCCACGAGCCTCAATATTCATCGGACCACATACATCTGTATGTATGATTTCCAATAAATCTGTTGCTCTCTCCATAGTACCGGAGAACGGTGTTTTTGTCATCTTGCCCATGAGGCACGGTTCGCAAGTACCAAGTGATTCATAATCAAGTGGTTCCAAAAGTCCATCAGAATGGAGTTTCTTCATGCGCTTTACACCGATATGACCTAAACGGCAGTGCCACAAATAAGTTGCACTCTCATTATCAACTCTGCATCTTTTGGCTTCAACATTATGAATATGTGTGTTATTACTATCGAGATTCAACAAGAATAGACCACTCTTCAAGGGTGCATGACCATAAAAGATATTACTCATATAAATAGAACAACCATTATTCTCTGATTTAAATGAATAACCGTCTCGCATCAAACAAGATCCAGATATAATGTTCATGCTTAACGCTGACACCAAATAACAATTATTTAGGTCTAATACTAATCCCGAAGGTAGATGTAGAGGTAGCGTGCCGACTGTGATCACATCGACTTTGGAACCGTTTCCCACGCGCATCGTCACCTCGTCCTTAACCAATCTTCGCTTGATCCATAGTCCCTGTTTCGAGTTGCAAATATTAGCAACAGAACCAGTATCAAATACCCAGGTGCTACTACGAGCATTAGTAAGGTACACATCAATAACATGTATATCACATATACCTTTGTTCACCTTGCCATCCTTCTTATCCGCCAAATACTTGGGGCAGTTCCGCTTCCAGTGACCAGTCTGCTTGCAATAGAAGCACTCAGTTTCAGGCTTAGGTCCAGGTTTGGGTTTATTCTCTTGAGTAGCAACTTGCTTGCCGTTCTTTTTGAAGTTCCCCTTCTTCTTCCCTTTGCCTTTTTTCTTGAAACTAGTGGTCTTGTTGACCATCAACACTTGATGCTCCTTCTTGATTTCTACCTCCGCAGCTTTCAGCATTGCGAAGAGCTCAGGAATAGTCTTGTTCATCCCTTGCATATTATAGTTCATCACGAAGCTCTTGTAGCTTGGTGGCAGTGATTGAAGAATTCTGTCAATGACGCAATCATCTGGAAGATTAACTGCCAACTGAATCAAGTGATTATTATACCCAGACATTTTGAGTATATGCTCACTGACAGAACTGTTCTCCTCCATCTTGCAGCTATAGAACTTATTGGAGATTTCATATCTCTCAATCCGGGCATTTGCTTGAAATATTAACTTCAACTCCTGGAACATCTCATATGCTCCATGACGTTCAAAACGTCGTTGAAGTCCCGATTCTAAGCCGTAAAGCATGGCACACTGAACTATCGAGTAGTCATCAGCTTTGCTCTGCCAGACGTTCATAACATCCGGGTTGCTCCTGCAGCAGGCCTGGCACCCAGCGGTGCTTCCAGGACGTAATTCTTCTGTGCAGCAATGAGGATAATCCTCAAGTTACGGACCCAGTCTGTGTAATTGCTACCATCATCTTTCAACTTTGCTTTCTCAAGGAACGCATTAAAATTCAATGGAACAACAGCACGAGCCATCTATCTACAATTAAACATAAACAAGCAAGATACTAATCAGGTACTAAGTTTCATGATAAATTTAAGTTCAGTTAATCAAATTAATTAAAGAACTCCCACTTAGATAGACATCCCTCTAATCCTCTAAGTGATTACGTGATCCAAATCAACTAAACCATAACCGATCATCACGTGAGATGGAGTAGTTTTCAATGGTGAACATCGTTATGTTGATCATATCTACTATATGATTCACGCTCGACCTTTCGGTCTCCGTGTTCCGAGGCCATATCTGTATATGCTTGGCTCGTCAAGTATAACCTGAGTATTCCGCGTGTGCAACTATTTTGCACCCGTTGTATTTGAACGTAGAACCTATCACACCCGATCATCACGTGGTGTCTCAGCACGAAGAACTTTCGCAACGGTGCATACTCAGGGAGAACACTTCTTGATAATTTAGTGAGAGATCATCTTATAATGCTACCGTCAATTAAAGCAAGATAAGATGCATAAAAGGATAAACATCACATGCAATCAATATAAGTGATATGATATGGCCATCATCATCTTGTGCTTGTGATTTCCATCTCCGAAGCACCGTCGTGATCACCATCGTAACCGGCGTGACACCTTGATCTCCATCGTAGCATCGTTGTCGTCTCGCCAAGCTTGTGCTTCTACGACTATCGCTACCGCTTAGTGATAAAAGTAAAGCATTACATCGCGATTGCATTTCATACAATAAAAACGACAGCCATAAGGCTCCTGCCAGTTGCCGATAACTCGATTACAAAACATGATCATCTCATACAATAAAATTCAGCATCATGTCTTGACCATATCACATCACAACATGCCCTGCAAAAACAAGTTAGACGTCCTCTACTTTGTTGTTGCAAGTTTTACGTGGCTGCTACGGGCTTAAGCAAGAACCAATCTCACCTATGCATCAAAACCACAATGATAGTTTGTCAAATAGACTCCGTTTTAACCTTCGCAAGGACCGGGCGTAGCCATACTTGGTTTAACTAAAGTTGGAGAGACAGTCGCCCGCAAGCCACCTATGTGCAAAGCACGTCGGGGGAACCGGTCTCGCGTAAGCGTACGCGTAATGTTGGTCCGGGTCGTCTCGTCCAACAATGCCGCTGAACCAAAGTATGACATGCTGGTAGGCAGTATGACTTATATCACCCACAACTCACTTGTGTTCTACTCGTGCATATAACATCAACATATAAAACCTGGCTCTGATACCACTGTTGGGGTTTCGTAGTAATTTCAAAAAAATTCCTACGCACACGCAAGATCATGTGATGCATAGCAACGAGAGGGGAGAGTGTTGTCTACGTACCCACACAGACCCACTGCGGAAGCGTTGACACAACGTAGAGGAAGTAGTCGTACGTCTTCACGATCCAACCGATCAAGCACCGAAACTACGGCACCTCCGAGTTCGAGCACACGTTCAGCTCGATGACGATCCCCGGACTCCGATCCAGCAAAGTGTCGGGGAAGAGTTCCGTCAGCACGACGGCGTGGTGACGATCTTGATGCACTACAGCAGCAGGGCTTCGCCTAAACTCCGCTACAGTATTATCGAGGAATATGGTGGCTGGGGGCACCGCACACGGCTAGGGAATAGATCACGTGGATCAACTTGTGTGTTTCTGGGGTGCCTCTGCCTCAGTATATAAAGGACTAGAGGGGGGAGGCTGGCCGGCCAAGCTTGGCGCGCCAGGAGAGTCCTACTCCCTCTGGGAGTAGGATTCCCCCCCCCCCAATCCTAGTTGGAATAGGATTCACGGAGGGGGAAAAGAGAGAGGGGGGGCGGCCACCTCTCCTAGTCCTAATAGGACTAGGGGAGGGAGGGTGGCGCGCAACCCATCTTGGGCAGCCCCTTCTCTTTTCCACTAAGGCCCATATAGCTCCCGGGGGGTTCCGGTAACCTCCCGGTACTCCGGTAAAATCCCGATTTCACCCGGAACACTTACGATGTCCAAATATAGGCTTCCAATATATCAATCTTTATGTCTCGACATTTCGAGACTCCTCGTCATGTCCGTGATCACATCCGGGACTCCGAACAACCTTCGGTACATCAAAATGCATAAACTCATAATATAACTGTCATCGTAACCTTAAGCGTGCGGACCCTACGGGTTCGAGAACAATGTAGACATGACCGAGACATATCTCCAGTCAATAACCAATAGCGGGACCTGGATGCCCATATTGGCTCCTACATATTCTACGAAGATCTTTATCGGTCAGTCCGCATAACAACATATGTTGTTCCCTTTGTCATCGGTATGTTACTTGCCCGAGATTCGATCGTCGGTATTCCAATACCTTGTTCAATCTCGTTACCGGCAAGTCTCTTTACTCGTTTTGTAATACATCATCTCGCAACTAACTCATTTAGTTGCAATGCTTGCAAGGCTTAAGTGATGTGCATTACCGAGAGGGCCCAGAGATACCTCTTCAACAATCGGAGTGACAAAACCTAATCTCGAAATACGCCAACCCAACATGTACCTTTGGAGACACCTGTAGTACTCCTTTATAATCACCCAGTTACGTTGTGACGTTTGGTAGTACCCAAAGTTTTCCTCCGGTAAATGGGAGTTGCATAATCTCATAGTTATAGGAACATGTATAAGTCATGAAGAAAGCAATAGCAACATACTAAACGATCGGGTGCTAAGCTAATGGAATGGGTCATGTCAATCAGATCATTCTCTTAATGATGTGATCCCGTTAATCAAATAACAACTCATTGTTCATGGTTAGGAAACATAACCATCTTTGATTAACGAGCTAGTCAAGTAGAGGCATACTAGTGACACTTTGTTTGTCTATGTATTCACACATGTATTATGTTTCCGGTTAATACAATTCTAGCTTGAATAATAAACATTTATCATGATTATAAGGAAATAAATAATAACTTTATTATTGCCTATAGGGCATATTTCCTTCACCGACGTCCTGCCGCCTCGTCTTCGAGCTCTGCCTCCGGCGCCGCCATCACCATCCAGCCCTTGGACGGCCACCAAGATGTTCACTTGGTGTCTTCTGCCACTCGTAGCTCGCCTAGGCGCCCCTTTTTCCCTTTTGTTTTCTTGTTCCATTTCCTGAGGAGAGGGACAAGAAAGGGATTACGGGCACCTTATCTCTTTTTAGTCTTGTAAGCCTTCGGGCCTTTGTTAACTTTAGAACTTGTAATCCCCTTGTTCATGTTTTTCATTTCGTATGAACTGTCCCTGTAAAGGATGTTTTTTTAATGAAAAATGGATGTTTGCCGGGTTTTTCGTTCGCATGTAAAACTCACGACAAGGAGTAAATCCTTGTTACCTTTAAGATAAACGTTTTCTCGCCCGACAACAGGCCTTGCCGTCCCCCCACTTTGCTCGACCTTTCTCACGCCCTTGGCGGAGGCAGGGATGAGGTGGGCTTAGGCTCCTCGTTTCATTTCCTTGCTGCCACGACTACGACCAAACTCGGTCCCAGGAAACGAGCCCTAGGGTCCGGAATGAGGGGAGCACGGTAGCCTAAGCATAAAAGGAGGTTTCACATACCTCAGTCCATAACGAAACGCATGATAAGGGATAGACAACTTATCTAAATCAGCAGCCCCCGGCAACCTTGGCTTGCCGCGGGTGGATCTTTGCTCTTGTAGCCCCCGGCAATACTTGCTTGCCGGGGCCCGGACGCTGGTCTGTCCCCTTTCTTCCAAAGCAGCTCGGCAAGGATATTCATGTGCCCTGCGAACCAAAGAAGACAGAGAAGAACAGAGAGACGCGCACTCGACCTCTAAGCTAGGGGTTAGCCGCCGCTAAGCACTATCAACCCTAACCAAGGATGAGACTCGACCTAGCATGCATGCTATAACTTAGTGTTGGGGAACGTAGCAGAATTTTAAAATTTTCTACGCATCACCAAGATCAATCTATGGAGTCATCTAGCAACGAGGGAGAGAGGAGTGCATCTACATACCCCTGTAGATCACGAGCGGAAGAGTTCAAGAGAACGGGGTTGATGGAGTCGTACTCGTCGTGATCCAAATCACCGAAGATCCTAGCACCGAACGGACTACACCTCCGCGTTCAACACACGTACGGAGCGAGGACGTCTCCCACGCCTTGATCCAGCAAGGAGGAGGGAGAGGTTGAGGAAGAGGGCTCCAACAGCAGCACGACGGCGTGGTGGTGGTGAAGCTGCAGTACTCGGGCAGGGCTTCGCCAAGCTCTTACGGAGGAGGAGAGGTGTTGGGGAGGGGAGGGGCTGCACCTTGGATGTTGTGTGCAGCCCTCCCCTTGCCCCTCTATTTATAGGGGAAGGAGGAAGGGGGCCGGCCCCCTCTTGATGAGATCTAGAGGGGGGGGGGGGGCGGCGGCCAAGGGGAGGGGGCTTGCCCCCCAAGCAAAGGGGGCGCCCCCTTTTGGGTTTCCCCCCAACCCTAGGCGCATGGGCCCAAGGGGGGGATGCGGCCAGCCCATGTAGGGCTGGTTCCCCTTTCCTCTACAACCCATTAGGCCCTCCGAGAGAGGTGGACCCCCGGAACCCCTCCGGTGGCCCCGGTACAATACCGATATGCCCCCGAACCTTTCCGGTGACCGTATGACAACTTCCTACATATAAATCTTCACCTCCGGACCATTCCGGAACTCCTCGTGACGTCCGGGATCTCATCCGGGACTCCTAACAACATTCGGTAATCACATACAAGTCTTCCTAACAACCCTAGCATCACCGAACCTTAAGTATGTAGACCCTACGGGTTCGGGAGACATGCAGACATGACCGAGATGACTCTCCGGTCAATAACCAACAGCGGGATCTGGATACCCATGTTGGCTCCCACATGCTCCTCGATGATCTCATCGGATGAACCACGATGTCGAGGATTCAATCAATCCGTATACAATTCCCTTTGTCAATCGGTACGTTACTTGCACGAGACTCGATCGTCGGTATCCCAATACCTTGTTCAGTCTCGTTACCGGCAAGTCACTTTACTCGTACCGTAATGCATGATCCCGTGATCAACCACTTGATCACATTGAGCTCATTATGATGATGCAATATCGAGTGGGCCCAGAGATACCTCTCCGTCATACGGAGTGACAAATCCCAGTCTCGATTTGTGCCAACCCAACAGACACTTTCGGAGATACCTGTAATGTACCTTTATAGTCACCCAGTTACGTTGTGACGTTTGGCACATCCAAGGCACTCCTACGGTATCCGGGAGTTGCACAATCTCATGGTCTAAGGAAATGATACTTGACACTCAGAAAAGCTACAGCAAACGAACTACACGATCTTTGAGCTATGCTTAGGATTGGGTCTTGTCCATCACATCATTCTCCTAATGATGTGATCCCGTTATCAATGACATCCAATGTCCATAGTCAGGAAACCATGACTATCTTTTGATCAACGAGCTAGTCAACTAGAGGCTCACTAGGGACGTGTTGTGGTCTATGTATTCACACATGTATTACGATTTCCGGATAACACAATTATAGCATGAACAATAGACAATTATCATGAACAAAGAAATATAATAATAACCATTTTATTATTGCCACTAGGGCATATTTCCAACACTTAGGGCACCAGCGCTTCATTTATTTATGCTCGGGGTCTGCGTCTGGCTTTGTACAGAGGGTCACATGCCTTGTCGGCAAAGCTCAAACAAAAGGTGGCTTGCCGGGAGGCCCGGCAAGCCGCGCCTTATGGGTAAAACTTGCGAAGATGCTCGATGTTCCAGGAGTTGCTCACTAGTACGGCATCCTCGGTCTCCAGGCAGACTGCGCCAGCCTGGTGAATCGTATTACCCGATAAGGGCCTTCCCACTTCGGCGTCAACTTGTTGGAATTCTTGGCCGACTGAACGCGCCGAAGAACAAGGTCGCCTTCCTCAAAGCTTCGGGCATGAACCTTGCGGCTATGGTAGCGGCACAAGGCTTGCTGATAGCGTGCTGCTCTCACAGCCGCCCGAAGACGATCTTCCTCAAGGAGCGTCGCGTCATCTTGGCGCAACGGCTCTTGCTCAAGCTCGTCATAAGCGAGCACTTGAGGTGATCCGTGTATGAGTTCCGTGGGGAGAACTGCTTCCGCCCCTTATATCAGGGCAAAAGGTTTTTGGCCGGTGGCTCGATTTGGCGTCGTCCGGATCGACCAAAGAACCGCCGGCAACTCATCAATCCAACGCCTTCCACTCTTGTGCAGCTTGTCAAAGGTCTTCGTTCTGAAGCCTCGCAACACTTCAGCATTTGCCCTCTCCACTTGGCCGTTGCTCCGTGGATGTGCCACGGAAGCAAAACAGACCTTGCTGCCGAGGTCTCGAATGTACTGCATGAAGGTGTGGCTTGTGAACTGCGTGCCGTTGTCGGTGATGACTCTGTTTGGCACACCAAAACGGCAGACCAGTCCTTTGAAGAATTTGACGGCTGACTGAGCAGTCACCTTCCTCACTGCTTCCACCTCTACCCACTTTGTGAACTTGTTGATTGCAACGTACAAGTACTCAAAGCCCCCGACGGCGCGGGGAAAGGGCCCAGTATATCGAGCCCCCAGACCGAGAATGGCCAGGAGAGAGGGATTGTTTGAAGGGCTTGAGCTGGTTGATGAAGCTTCTTTGAATGGAGCTGGCACGCTTCACACTTGGTGACTAGTGCTGTCGCATCCTGGAGGGCGGTGGGCCAGAAGAAACCTTGCCGGAATGCCTTCCCAGCAAGGGCCCTTGACCCTATGTGGGTGCCACATATGCCTCCATGTATCTCTGCCAACAGCTCTAGTCCTTCCTCCCAGGGTGTGCCACCAGCTCTAGTCCTTCCTCCCACACCATTTGGCCTTCTCCGGTACAGGACGTCATTGACGAACTGGTACAGGGCGGACCGACTGGCTACTTTCTCCGCTTCTTCCTGCTCCTCAGGAAGCTCCCCTGTTTGGAGGAATGGGACGGTATGCTGCGCCCATGCCGGAGCCTGAGGCTCGACGGCAAGGACCAAAGGCATCTCTTCCGCCATGGGAGGCGGCTCTCTCTATGGCCAGGGCCTGACGCCCCGCCGGAGCGAGTTGCTCTTGGGCAGGCTCAGCGTCCGTGGCAGTACCCTTGCCGGCAGCCCCGGGGGGCTCAGTAGGAAAGTACTTACCAGGACCTGATTTCTCCGCTTGCTCTGCCCTGCTGATGGATCGACGGATGGTTGAGTTAACCGGAGCAAAAAGGTACCTGGTTCCACAGGTAGCTTGAATGCGGCACGCTTTGACAGGTAATCGGCGATGTCGTTCTCCGCTCGGGGGACGTGCTCCGCCTGGATACCGTCAAAGCATTCCTCCAGCTTCCTCACCTCATCTACGTATGCTTCCATCAGTGGGCTCTAAAAATCTTTGTTGACTTGCCTGACAACGAGCTGCGAGTCACCCCTGACGATGAGCTTCTTAACCCTGAGGTCTGCCGCGATCCTGAGACCGGCAAGCAATCCCTCGTACTCGGCGGTGTTATTGGTGGACATCTCCTTGGGGAAGTGCATCTGGATCACGTACTTGAGGTGCTCTCCGGTGGGTGCGACGAGCAGCACACCGGCACTGGCGCCTTGCAGCGAGAAGGCTCCATCAAAGTACATGATCCAGTTGCGGTCTGCTTCCTTGCCGGGGAGAGTAGTCTCCTGGATTTCTTCGTCAGGCGGCAAGGTCCATTCCGCGATGAACTCCGCCAAGACTCTGCTCTGAATTGTCGAGGTACTCTCAAACTTTAAGCCTAAGCTTGACAACTCCAAGGCCCATTCCACAATCCTTCCGGTTGCATCCGGATTGCGCAGTATCCGTTGCAACGGGAGGCGGGTGACGACAGTGATCTCGTGGGCCTGGAAGTAGTGACGCAGCTTCCTCGAGGCCCTAAGGAGGCCGAAGAGCAATTTTTGCACACCGGAATACCTTTACCTAGCCCCCTGCAAGAGGGAGCTGACAAAGTAAACCGGGTGTTGCATCATCTTTTTCGCGGGCACCACTTCACTTGACCGCACGGGCATCGCCTTGGTGGCACCAGACTCTGCCGGGGGCCGCGCCTTGTCGGCACCAGGCCCTGCCGGGGGAATCTTCGGCTTGCCATCCGCTGGTCCTGCCGCCATTGCTGCCTCCTCGTCAACCTCCCTCTCCGCCACTAGTGTGGCACTGGCCACTTGATTCATCGCTGCCAGATACAGCAGTAACAGCTCTTGTGGTTTAGGCGCTACTAGTATTGGCATGGAGGAAAGGTATTTCTTCAGGTCCTGCAGTGCGGCCTCGGCTTCTGGGGTCCACTCTATTGGGCCCGCCTTTTTCAAGATCTTGAAAAAGGGAAGGGTGCGCTCGGCGGACTTGGAGATGAACCGGCTCATGGCGGCAACGCAGCCGGTGAGCCGGCGCACATCCTTGATCCGCTTGGGCGCCTCGATCTGCTCAATAGCCTTGATCTTGTCTGGGTTTGCCTCGATCCCGCACTGTGACACGAAGAACCCGAGAAGCTTGCCGGACGGGATGCCGAAGACGCAGTTCTCAGGGTTCAACTTGAGGTTGATCTTGCACAAGTTGGCAAATGTCTCTTCTAGATCTTGCACAAGAGTCGGCCCGTCCTTGGTTTTGACCACTATGTCATCCATGTAGGCTTCCATATTTCTATGGAGCAGAGGTTCAAAACCAATTTGGACTGCTCTTGCAAACATTGAGCCAGCACTCTTCAACCCGAAAGGCATCCGTAAAAAGAAATACGTACCACATGGGGTGATGAATGTTGTCTTCTCTTCATCCTCTCTTGTCATGAAGATTTGGTGGTAGCCTGAGTAGGCATCAAGGAATGATAACAGATCACACCCGGCCGTGGAGTCAACAATTTGGTCGATGCGCGGCAATGAGAAGGGGTCCTTAGGACAAGCCTTATTGATATCTGTGTAATCAATACACAACCTCCACTTCCCATTCGCCTTGCGCACCACTACCGGATTGGCCAACCATGTCAGATGGACCACCGCTCTCACCAAACCTGCCACTTCTAATTTCCTGATCTCCTCTATGATGAACTCCTGCCTCTCCAGAGCCTGCTTTCTGACCTTCTGCTTGATGGGCCGCGCGTGGGGGCAAACAGCTAGGTGGTGCTCAATCACCTTCCTGGGAACACCGGGGATGTCGGACGCTTGCCATGCAAACACGTCGACATTTGCCCGCAGGAAGGTGACGAGCTCGCCTTCCTATTTGCTATTGAGGGCGGAGCCTATGATGAAGCCCCCCCATGCCGTCCTCCGCGACGGGCACCTTCTTGGTCTGCAGCGGCTCAGCTCTGGACCTCTTGCTCTTGTCGGCAGAGCTCTCTGGCACGTCCTCAACGGTAGCACAACACCCCGAGGAGGTGCGCTTGCCGGAGTGGGTGCGAGAGGTCTTGCCGGGCTCCTTCTTTCCTCCCGGGCCTTCGGTGGCAGGAGCAGGTGCCTCGACGGCAGCTGTTGCAACTGCTTCCCGGTAGAGTTGGTCGGCGCAGATCAGTGCGTCCTTCTTGTCGGAGGGGACAGAGATGATGGTCAACGGCCAGGGCATCTTTAGCATGTTGTAGGCGTAGTGTGATGCCGCCATGAACTTGGCTAGTGCCGGGCGGCCGAGGATCCCATTGTAGGGCAAGGGGATCTCAGCCACGTCGAAGACGATCCTCTCCGTCCGGTAGTTCAACTCTCCTCCAAATGTCACGGGCAGTGTGACCTTTCCCTTTGGCTGACTTCTCCCCGGATTGACCCCCTAAAACGTGCCCGTTTCCTCGAGGTCCCCGTCAGGGATTTGCAACCTTTTGATCACGACAGGCGAGATCAGGTTCAGGCCGACCCCGCCGTCAACCAACATCTTGTTCACCCTGAGGTTGCGTATTGTTGGCGAAACCAACAATGGCAAACACCCGACCGTGGTAGTGCGATCTGGGTGGTCCTCGGCGTCAAAGATGAGGGACGTGCTGGACCACTTTAGCGGCTTCCGAGCGTCGAACGATGGCTCTGTTGCTGTAACCTCTCGCGCCCACTGCTTGAGCTGGCGGTGAGAGGCATGCAGCGAGGCGCCGCCATCTACGCACATGGCCTCCGTAGCCTTCTGGAACCCTTGCTCACCGGAATCGTCGTCCTCGTCATCTTCTTGTTTCTTGTCGCGGCCGCGGGCGGGCCTCTCTTGCTGGTTGTCCTTGCCGGGGCGGCCTCCTTGGGCGCCACGCTTCTTGCCGGATCCCTCAACACCATCCTGGTCCTCCTTATCCTGCCTTTCGTACTCAGCCTTTTGCTTCTCAGCAAGCAGCTCGACTTGTCGGTAGTTCTGGAGATCGTGGCCCTTGGTGCGGTGGATCTTGTAGTATTGCTTGCCGGAGCTTCCTGGCTTGTCGGTAGCCGCCAAAGCCCGGCAGGCGGCGCACCTGGCAATCTCCTTGCCGGGGGTGTCTGCCTTGACCTTCTTGCCGGCACCGGTATCGTCAGATCCCTCAACGGCAAGCACGGCCTTGCCTTTGCGTTTCCTGTTGCGACGCCGGCCCTTCTTCGTCGGGGCGGCGACGTCCTCATTGATAGAGTCGGTTTCCGCGTCGGCGTCTTCGCCGGGGTACTTCCTTCCCTCTTCAGCTCGGGCGCACCTGTCGGCTAGAACGTAGAGCTCGGCCACATCCTTAACCTTGGTCATCGCCAGCTCCTCGCGCATCTTGCGATTGCGCACGTTCTGATGGAACGCGCTAATCACAGCGGCAGGATGAACATCGGGGATGTTATACTGCACCTGACTGAATCTCTGGATGTACTTGCGTAGGGTCTTCCCTTCCTTCTGGGGAATGATATGCAGATCACTGGCCTGGCCATGAGCTTGGTGGCCTCCTGTGAAGGCGCCAATGAACTCATGGCACAGATCTGACCAGGAAGAGATGGAGTCCGCCGGCAAGTGCATCAACCAAGACATTACATTGGGCTTGAGCGCCAGCGGGAAGTAGTTGGCAAGCACCTTGTCGTCGCGAGCCCCAGCGGCCTGCATCGCGATGGTGTAGATGCTGAGGAACTCGGACAAATGGGTCTTGCCGGTGTACTTCTCGCCGACGTCGGGCTTGAACGTGCGGCGGGATGGCCACTGGAACTACCTCAGTGTTGGAGAACGTTGCAGAAAACAAAAATTTTCCTACTCGTATCACCAAGATCCATCTAGGAGTTCATCTAGCAATGAGTCATCGGATGCATCTACATACCTTTGTAGATCGCGTGCGGAAGCGTTCAAAGAACGGTGATGATGTAGTCGAACACGACGTGATCCAAATCACCGATGACCAAGCGCCGAACGGACGGCACCTCCGCGTTCAACACACATACGGGACGGGAGACGTCTCCTCCTTCTTGATCCAGCAAGGGGGGAGGAGAGGTTGATGAAGATCCAGCAGCACGACGGCGTGGTGGTGGATGCAGGGCGTCACAGTAGCAGGGCTTCGCCTATACTACGAGAGAGAGACGTAACGGGAGAGAGGGAGGCGCCAGGGGCTGGTCTATGAAGTCCTCCCTCTCCTCAACTATATATAGGGGTGCCAGGGGGGGCGCCGACCCTAGTAGATGGATCTACTAGGGGGGGGGGGCGGCGGCCAAGGGTGGGGGGCTTGCCCCCCAAGCAAGGGGGCGCCCCCTTTAGGGTTTCCCCCAAAACCCTAGGCGCATGGGCCCTTGGGGGGGTGGCGCCCCAGCCCACTATGGGCTGGGTTCCCTCCCACTTCAGTCCATGGGGCCCCCCGGGATAGGTGGCCCCACCCGGTGGACCCCCGGGACCCTTCCGGTGGTCCCGGTACAATACCGGCGACCCCGAAACTTGTCCCGATGGCCGAAACAACACTTCCTATATATAATTCTTTACCTCCGGACCATTCCGGAACTCCTCGTGACGTCCGGGATCTCATCCGGGACTCCGAACAACATTCGGGTTACTGCAAATACATATCTTCACAACCCTAGCGTCACCGAACCTTAAGTGTGTAGACCCTACGGGTTCGGGAGACAAGCAGACATGACCGAGACGACTCTCCGGTCAATAACCAACATCGGGATCTGGATACCCATGTTGGCTCCCACATGCTCCACGATGATCTCATCGGATGAACCACGATGTCGAGGATTCAATCAACCCCGTATGCAATTCCCTTTGTCAATTGATATGTTACTTGCCCGAGATTCGATCGTCGGTATCCCAATACCTCGTTCAATCTCGTTACCGGCAAGTCACTTTACTCGTACCGTAATGCATGATCCCGTGACCAGACACTTGGTCACTTTGAGCTCATTATGATGATGCATTACCGAGTGGGCCCGGTGATACCTCTCCGTCATACGGAGTGACAAATCCCAGTCTTGATCCATGTCAACCCAACAGACACTTTCAGAGATACCCGTAGTCTACCTTTATAGTCACCCAGTTACGTTGCGACGTTTGGTATACCCAAAGCACTCCTACGGTATCCGGGAGTTACACGACCTCATGGTCTAAGGAAAAGATACTTGACATTAGAAAAACTCCAGCAAACGAACTATACGATCTTGTGCTATGTTTAGGATTGGGTCTTGTCCATCACATCATTCTCCTAATGATGTGATCTCGTTATCAATGACATCCAATGTCCATAGTCAGGAAACCATGACTATCTGTTGATCAACGAGCTAGTCAACTAGAGGCTTACTAGGGACATGTTGGTGTCTGTTATTCACACATGTATTACGATTTCCGGATAACACAATTATAGCATGAATAAAGACAATTATCATGAATAAGGAAATATAATAATAATGCTTTTATTATTGCCTCTAGGGCATATTTCCAATAGTCTCCCACTTGCACTAGAGTCAATAATCTAGTTACATTGTGATGAATCGAACACCCATGGAATTCTGGTGTTGATCATGTTTTGCTCTAGGGAGAGGTTTAGTCAATGGATCTGCTACATTCAGGTCCGTATGTACTTTACAAATATTTATGTCTCCATCTTGAACGTTTTCACGAATGGAGTTGAAGCGACGCTTGATGTGCCTTGTCTTCTTGTGAAACCTGAGCTCCTTGGCAAGTGCAATAGCTCCAGTGTTGTCACAGAAGAGTTTGATTGGCCCCGACGCATTGGGTATGACTCCTAGGTCGGTGATGAACTCCTTCACCCATATTGCTTCATGTGCTGCCTCCGAGGCTGCCATGTACTCCGCTTCACATGTAGATCCCGCCACAACGCTCTGCTTGCAACTGCACCAACTTACTGCCCCACCATTCAAAATATACACGTATCCAGTTTGTGACTTAGAGTCATCCAGATCTGTGTCGAAGCTAGCGTCGACGTAACCCTTTACGACGAGCTCTTCGTCACCTCCATAAACGAGAAACATTTCCTTAGTCCTTTTCAGGTACTTCAGGATATTCTTGACCGCTGTCCAGTGTTCCTTGCCGGGATTACTTTGATATCTTCCTACCAAACTTACGGCAAGGTTTACATCAGGTCTGGTACACAGCATGGCATACATAATAGAACCTATGGCTGATGCATAGGGGATGACGCTCATCTCTTCTATATCTTCTGCCGTGGTCGGACATTGAGCTGAGCTCAATTTCATACCTTGTAACACAGGCAAGAACCCCTTCTTAGATTGATCCATATTGAACTTCTTCAATATCTTATCAAGGTATGTGCTTTGTGAAAGACCTATGAGGCGTCTCGATCTATCTCTATAGATTTTGATGCCTAATATATAAGCAGCTTCTCCAAGGTCCTTCATTGAAAAACTCTTATTCAAGTAGGCCTTGATGCTGTCCAAGAGTTCTATATCATTTCCCATCAATAGTATGTCATCTACATATAATATGAGAAATGCTACAGAGCTCCCACTCACTTTCTTGTAAACGCAGGCTTCTCCATAAGTCTGCGTAAACCCAAACGCTTTGATCATCTCATCAAAGCGAATGTTCCAACTCCGAGATGCTTGCACCAGCCCATAAATCGAGCGTTGGAGCTTGCACACCTTGTCAGCATTCTTAGGATTCACAAAACCTTCCGGCTGCATCATATACAATTCTTCCTTAAGGAAACCATTAAGGAATGCCGTTTTGACGTCCATTTGCCATATCTCATAATCGTAAAACGCGGCAATTGCTAACATGATTCGGACGGACTTTAGCTTCGCTACCGGTGAGAAAGTCTCATCGTAGTCAACCCCTTGAACTTGTCGATAACCCTTAGCGACAAGTCGAGCTTTATAGATGGTCACATTACCATCCGCGTCTGTCTTCTTCTTAAAGATCCATTTATTTTCTATGGCTCACCGTTCAACGGGCAAGTCAGTCAAAGTCCATACTTTGTTTTCATACATGGATCCTATCTCGGATTTCATGGCTTCTAGCCATTCGTCGGAATCCGGGCCCGCCATCGCTTCTTCATAGTTCGAAGGTTCACCGTTGTCTAACAACATGATTTCCAAGACAGGGTTGCCGTACCACTCTGGTGCGGAACGTGTCCTTGTGGACCTTCGAATTTCAGTAGGAGCTTGATCAGAAGTATCTTGATCATTATCATTAACTTCCTCTCTAGTCGGTGCAGGCACCTCAGGAACATTTTCTTGAGTTGCGCCATTTTCCGGTTCAAGAGGTAATACTTCATCAAGCTCTACTTTCCTCCCACTTACTTCTTTCGAGAGAAACTCTTTCTCTAGAAAGGATCCATTCTTGGCAACAAAGATCTTGCCTTCGGATCTGAGGTAGAAGGTATACCCAATAGTTTCTTTTGGGTATCCTATGAAGACGCATTTTTCCGACTTGGGTTCGAGCTTTTCAGGTTGAAGTTTCTTGACATAAGCATCGCATCCCCAAACTTTTAGAAACGACAGCTTAGGTTTCTTCCCAAACCATAATTCATACGGTGTCGTCTCAACGGATTTTGACGGAGCCCTATTTAAAGTGAATGTGGTAGTCTCTAAAGCATAGCCCCAAAAAGATAGCGGTAAATCGGTAAGAGACATCATAGATCGCACCATATCTAATAGAGTGCGATTACGACGTTCGGACACACCATTACACTGAGGTGTTCCAGGCGGCGTGAGTTGTGAAACTATTCCACATTTTCTTAAGTGTGTGCCAAATTCGTGACTCAAGTATTCTCCTCCACGATCTGATCGTAGAAACTTGATTTTCCTGTCACGTTGATTTTCAACCTCACTCTGAAATTCCTTGAACTTTTCAAAGGTTTCAGACTTGTGTTTCATTAATTAGATATACCCATATCTACTTAAATCATCAGTGAGCGTGAGAACATAACGATAGCCACCGCGAGCCTCAACGCTCATTGGACCGCACACATCAGTATGTATGATTTCCAATAAGTTGGTTGCTCGCTCCATTGTTCCTGAGAACGGAGTCTTGGTCATTTTACCCATAAGGCATGGTTCGCACGTGTCAAATGATTCATAATCAAGAGACTCTAAAAGTCATCTGCATGGAGCTTCTTCATGCGTTTGACACCTATGTGACCAAGGCGGCAGTGCCACAAGTATGTGGGACTATCATTATCAACCTTACATCTTTTGGTACTCACATTATGAACATGTGTAGTATTATGTTCGAGATTCATAAAGAATAAATCATTCACCATAGGAGCATGACCATAAAACATATCTCTCATATAAATAGAACAACCATTATTCTCATATTTAAATGAGTAGCCATCTTGAATTAAACGAGATCCCGATACAATGTTCATGCTCAAAGCTGGCACTAAATAACAATTATTGAGGTTTAAAACTAATCCCAAAGGTAGATATAGAGGCAGCGTGCCGACGGCGATCACATTGACCTTGGAACCATTCCCGACGCGCATCGTCACCTCGTCCTTTGCCAGTTTCCGCTTATTCCGCAGCCCCTGCTTTGAGTTACAAATGTGAGCAACTGCACCGGTATCAAATACCCAGGAGCTACTACGGACACTAGTGAGGTATACATCAATTACATGTATATCACATATACCTTTTGTTTTGCCGGCCTTCTTGTCCGCTAAGTATTTAGGGCAGTTCTGCTTCCAGTGACCGCTTCCCTTGCAATAAAAGCACTCAGTCTCGGGCTTGGGTCCATTCTTTGGCTTCTTCCCGGCAGCTTGCTTGCCGGGCGCGGCAACCTCCTTGCCGTCCTTCTTGAAGTTCTTTTTACCGTTGCCTTTCTTGAACTTAGTGGTTTTATTGACCATCAACACTTGATGTTCCTTCTTGACTTCTACCTCCGCTGATTTCAGCATTGAGAACAACTCAGGAATTGTCTTTTGCATCTCCTGCATGTTGAAGTTCATCACAAAGCTCTTGTAGCTTGGTGGAAGCGACTGGAGGATTCTGTCAATGACCGCATCATCCGGGAGATTAACTCCCAGCTGAGACAAGCGGTTATGTAACCCAGACATAGTGAGTATGTGCTCACTGACAGAACTATTTTCCTCCATCTTACAGCTGAAGAACTTATCGGAGACTTCATATCTCTCGATCCGGGCATGAGCTTGAAAAACCATTTTCAGCTCTTCGAACATCTCATATGCTCCATGTCTCTCAAAACGCTTTTGGAGCCCCAGCTCTAAGCTGTAAAGCATGCCGCACTGAACGAGGGAGTAGTCGTCAACACGTGTCTGCCAAGCGTTCATAACGTCTTGGTTCTGTGGGACGGGAGCTTCACCTAGAGGTGCTTATAGGACATAATCTTTCTTGGCAGCTATGAGGATGATCCTCAGGTTCCGGACCCAGTCCGTATAGTTGCTGCCATCATCTTTCAGCTTGGTTTTCTCTAGGAATGCGTTGAAGTTGAGGACTACGTGGGCCATTTGATCTACAAGACATATTGTAAAATATTTTAGACTAAGTTCATGATAATTAAGTTCATCTAATCAAATTATTAATGAACTCCCACTTAGATTAGACATCCCTCTAGTCATCTAAGTATCACATGATCCGATTTAACTAGGCCGTGTCCGATCATCACGTGAGACGGACTAGTCAACATCGGTGAACATCTTCATGTTGATCGTATCTTCTATACGACTCATGCTCGACCTTTCGGTCTTCTGTGTTCCGAGGCCATGTCTGTACATGCTAGGCTCGTCAAGTCAACCTAAGTGTTTGCATGTGTAAATCTGTCTTACACCCGTTGTATGTGAACGTCTGAATAAAACACCCGATCATCACGTGGTGTTTTGAAACAGCGAACTGTCGCAACGGTGCACTGTTAGGGGGAACACTTCTTGAAATTATTATGAGGGATCATCTTATTTACTACCGTCGTTCTAAGTAAACAAGATGCAAAACATGATAAACATCACATGCAATCAAATAATAAACGTGACATGATATGGCCAATATCACATAGCTCCTTTGATCTCCATCTTGGGGCTCCATGATCATCTTGTCACCGGCTTGACACCATGATCTCCATCATCATGATCTCCATCATCGTGTCTCCATGAAGTTGCTCGCCAACTATTACTTCTACTACTGTGGCTAACGCGTTTAGCAATAAAGTAAAGTAATTTACATGGCGTTTCTCAATGACACGCAGGTCATACAAAAAATAAAGACAACTCCTATGGCTCCTGCCGGTTGTCATACTCATCGACATGCAAGTCGTGATTCCTATTACAATAGCATGAACATCTCATACATCACATATAGATCATTCATCATTCATCACAACTTTGGCCATATCATATCACAAACCACTTGCTGCAAAAACAAGTTAGACGTCCTCTAATTGTTGTTGCAAGTTTTTACGTGGCTGAATTAGGGTTCTAGCAAGAACGTCTTCTTACCTACGTTAAAGCCACAATGTGATTTGTCAACTTCTATTTACCCTTCATAAGGACCCTGTTCATCAAATCCGCTCCAACTAAAGTGGGAGAGACAGACACCCGCCAGCCACCTTATGCAACTAGTGCATGTTAGTCGGTGGAACCGGTCTCACGTAAGCGTACGTGTAAGGTTGGTCCGGGCCGCTTCATCCCACAATACCGCTGAAGCAAGATAAGACTAGTAGCGGCAAGAAAGTTGACAAATCTACGCCCACAACAAATTGTGTTCTACTCGCGCAAGAAGAACTACACATAGACCTAGCTCTGATACCACTATTGGAGAACGTTGCAGAAAACAAAATTTTTCCTACTCGTATCACCAAGATCCATCTAGGAGTTCATCTAGCAACGAATCATCGGATGCATCTACATACCTTTGTAGATCGCGTGCGGAAGCGTTCAAAGAACGGTGATGATGTAGTCGAACACGACGTGATCCAAATCACCGATGACCAAGCGCCGAACGGACGGCACCTCCGCGTTCAACACACGTACGGGACGGGAGACGTCTCCTCCTTCTTGATCCAGCAAGGGGAAGGAGAGGTTGATGAAGATCCAGCAGCACGACGGCGTGGTGGTGGATGCAGGGCGTCACAGTAGCAGGGCTTCGCCTATACTACGAGAGAGAGACGTAACGGGGAGAGAGGGAGGCGCCAGGGGCTGGTGTGTGAAGTCCCTCCTCTCCCCCACTATATATAGGGGTGCTAGGGGGCGCCGGCCCTAGTAGATGGAATCTACTAGGGGGGGCGGCGGCCAAGGGTGGGGAGCTTGCCCCCCAAGCAAGGGGGCGCCCCCTTTAGGGTTTCCCCTCAACCCTAGCCGCATGGGCCCTAGGGGAGTGGCGCCCCAGCCCACATTGGGCTGGGTTCCCTCCCACTTCAGACCATGGGGCCCCCCGGGATAGGTGGCCCCACCCGTTGGACCCCCGGGACCCTTCCGGTGGTCCCGGTACAATACCGGTGACCCCGAAACTTGTCCCGATGGCCGAAACAGCACTTCCTATATATAATTCTTTACCTCCGGACCATTCCGGAACTCCTCGTGACGTCTGGGATCTCATCCGGGACTCCGAAAAATATTCGGGTTACTGCATATACATATCTTCACAACCCTAGCGTCACCGAACCTTAAGTGTGTAGACCCTACGGGTTCGGGAGACAAGCAGACATGACCGAGACGACTCTCCGGTCAATAACCAACAGCGGGATCTGGATACCCATGTTGGCTCCCACATGCTCCACGATGATCTCATCGGATGAACCACGATGTCGAGGATTCAATCAACCTCGTATGCAATTCCCTTTGTCAATCGATATGTTACTTGCCCGAGATTCGATCGTCGGTATCCCAATACCTCGTTCAATCTCGTTACCGGCAAGTCACTTTACTCGTACCGTAATGCATGATCCCGTGACCAGACACTTGGTCACTTTGAGCTCATTATGATGATGCATTACCGAGTGGGCCCGGTGATACCTCTCCATCATACGGAGTGACAAATCCCAGTCTTGATCCATGTCAACCCAACAGACACTTTCGGAGATACCCGTAGTCTACCTTTATAGTCACCCAGTTACGTTGTGACGTTTGGTATACCCAAAGCACTCCTACGGTATCCGGGAGTTACACGACCTCATGGTCTAAGGAAAAGATACTTGACATTAGAAAAACTCCAGCAAACGAACTATACGATCTTGTGCTATGTTTAGGATTGGGTCTTGTCCATCACATCATTCTCCTAATGATGTGATCTCGTTATCAATGACATCCAATGTCCATAGTCAGGAAACCATGACTATCTGTTGATCAACGAGCTAGTCAACTAGAGGCTTACTAGGGACATGTTGGTGTCTGTTATTCACACATGTATTACGATTTCCGGATAACACAATTATAGCATGAATAAAGACAATTATCATGAATAAGGAAATATAATAATAATGCTTTTATTATTGCCTCTAGGGCATATTTCCAACACTCAGCTCATGGGTAAAAGCCGGGCAGCCCACCTCGTAAGGTAGGCCGCCGGGGCCCCCCGGTGGCGGGTGGTCCGTAGCGGGTCCCGCCCGCTTTTTCCGACTAGCGGTGTGTTTCGTGTCGGCGCTCAACGGTGGTTCGAGCATCTTCGTGAGCTCGCTCTCGAAGGACCTGGTGCTGGTCGCGGAGGGTCCGCGGATCGGACGACGCTATGGAGATGTTATCACCAGCGTCGTCGCGAAGGGCCACGCCCGCGGTGGCTGGCAAGGAGGAGGAGATTGCACCGTGGCCGCAGCTCCCCCGGTCCTCCCAGCACTAGCATGTGGTGGTTCGATGGAGCGTCGACCCGAGGGCCCCGGCGGTCGCGGATCATCTTTGTTCGCGTCAGCGACGAGGCTCCGGATGGTGGCCCTCCACTCATCGAGCTTCTCCGCAGCAGGAGGGAAGTCGAGGAGCAGCTGTGAGCGTGCCAAGGCTTCCGCTGGCGTGGGTGGCGGTGACAGCTGAGTGGATCGCGGCGCACTTCGACTTCTAACTATGTTAGAAGGAGCTCTGTCACGACCCAGCGACTGCGTGCCATTTTCACTAGTGCTTCGGCGAGCGTGTTGAACTCCTTCGTCTTGCTGGCGACGCACAGGGCTCTTCCCACGACGGTGCCCAGGGTCACCAATGTGGTGACGCTATTTGGCGCGCACACCATGGGAAGAACGCACGGTGGTCGCCGGTGTATGCATCCTGGAGGTCACCGCGCCACCCGGAGTCGGCGCAACGACACCCCCGGAGGGCCCCGCGCCGCCGGCAGGGGGCCCAGCTCCATCTTTGGGTCCGGCGGGGTGGGGCCGATCGTCTGGTGCATGAACGACGCCACTCGCCAGGCTCCGACTGCCTGGGTGGTGCTGGTGTTCGCGGGCCGCGGCCCGAGTCCTGTCCATGACCGGCACGGGCCGTTCGGCCCCCAACGAGCCGATCGCCGTGGCCGTCTTCTTCTTAGGGGCCATGGCAATGAAGAACCGCTAGGCTAACCACCAGACCAGATTCTCACAATTGCGCGCCCCCTACCTGGCGCGCCAAAGATGTCGGTGGGAAACGACACCTATGGGATCACAAGAATCCCTACTGCGGTTGCGGGGCGTGGGGTTGAGAGAAGAGAGGGTCTAACAGAGAGCACGCAATTCGTTTATCCAGATTCGGGCCGTGAGGATGCGTAAAACCCTAGTCCTGCTTTGGTGGATGTATTCTGAGTTCTTGAACTAGCTACGGAGTGTAACGAGCTCCAAAAAGCCGAATCCTTCTCCCGTGTGCCATGGGCCTCCTTTTATAGGCGAAAGGGGCTGCCACAGTGGCACACAGAAGGTGGAAAGTGCTACGGCGTCACGAGCTTATCGCTGGTATTACAGGACAAAGCGCATTTAATGCGAGGCTTAGGTGTCCCTTCACTTTATCGGGGACGGGGGCGAGGCCCGTCCCGTCCGTCGCCGCTCCTCCAAGCTTCGACACGTGCCATGGCCAGCGATGCATGTGGTGCCATGTAGGCGGGCAGGCAGCTGAGGGGGCGCGGTGGTGGAGCCTCCACGAAGGGCTGCATGTTGCCACGCAAGTGCCTGCCTAGCTGGTTGGGTCGGCAGCTGCATGCGAACGGTGGCGGAGACTCGGCTGGTCTGGGCCTGACGGTGGCCCTGCTGGTGCGCTTGGCGAGGGCCTTGCCAAGTGGCCCAGCAAGGGCCTTGCCGGGTGGCCCGGCAAGGGTCTTGCCGTGGCGCGCAGGCGTCCCCAGCAAGGATCTTGCCAGGGGTCTTGTGGGTTTCTTCGATGAGGATGGCTGCCTTCCTATCCTCATTTGATTTTGACTATTCTTTGTCTTCACAAATATCTGCATGCCACCACAGAGGTGCCTCCCGAGCCCTGTCCCAATGCATTTGTCGAGTGTTGGTGGGCTCGAGGGTGGCTCGCTCGGCTGGCGTGGGCGAGCTGCCCCGCAAGGGTCCTTGCCGGGGAAACCTGCTTCGTCCATATGATCTTTTTTTGGCCTTGGTCCTTGTCGTTGCTTTGCTTCGTCTTGTGCCTTCGGCTTCTCTCCGGCTCCCCTTTCCCTGCCCTGTTATGCGCGGCCGTGGCAGGAGGCTCTGACTGCCCATGCACAAGTAAATAGGTCAAAAGGAGAGCCCCTACTTTTGTACACCGACATAGCAAATCATCTAAGCTCTAGGACATGATACTACATGAAACTCCCTTGTATTAGGATTACACTTTCTACAAAATATTACTAGTACTTCCATCCTGGAGTACTTCCATCCTAGGAAATCAGATCAAGATGAAACATATTGCAAAATCATTATTTGCCACAACTTCCAGGCTTAACCAATCCACCAATCCTGCATGCCATCCCTAAAGAGGTGCTCCAACCATGTTTTACCAAGAAATAATATTAGTCATCTTCAGAAAAGAGATACTCCTATATATATAAAAGAAACAAACTACTCGGAAATCCGTTGGTGTTCCCAGGAGCACGCGCCTCTAGCCATACTCCCATAAATCAATCCATCCATCACTTATTTGAAGGATAACATACCAAAATGTAGGACATAAACAAGCATACAATCTTACTGCCATCATCAAGATTGGGTAGATGTAACCGCGAAAAGGAAGAGTGCCGCAATGTGTAGCTTGTCTAAGAGATGTCCAACGATATGGCTTGCATTACGCCGACGTGGTACATATATAATTTGTACTTATATATTTATGAAGGAAGATATATAAAAATTATTTCACCACATATATATTATCAAGTAAGATAGATAGATTTGGCAGAGGATGTACCTTTTAACAAATTGAAACCTTAACCCCCTTCAGTACTGCACACTACATATGCCCCTCCCTTCATGCCAAGATTGATACCCAGCTCCAACCATTGGGGATTATTGTTGTCATTAGCATCCTGATCCACTATCCCTGGAGGTAGAGTCATCCGATTAGCAACGACAAAGGCGCCAACATTGCCTCCTAAACCCGTTATCATCGTGTCGACTTACCCTACATTATTGTCCCACCAGCTGTTTTCCCTGTCAGAGAGGGGGGGGAGGCACTTTGATGCCTTACCTTATGATAGTCTGTGTCGCTAATCTACCATTATCCTGACAAGTTTTATAGTATTTTTCTTCAAGAACAGCTATATACTTTTTCATCATTTCAGGGATCGCTACACATTTACCTGGAGCCGGCTTAGTTCATCGGTAGAACAATGAAGGTTTAATATCTAGAGGCCACCATGGTTTGGCAGTGCTACCATAACCATGTTTGCTATTCGCCGGCAAAGATAGAACGAACGAGCAACGCAGATCATCCAGTACTACAATCCTATCTTTTTCTCAAAAAAAAACAAATTTTGTAAGGCATCGTATGCAATATTCCTAAAATGTGAAATCGAGAGCTTATAACCAGAAAATCCAAGAATTATCATGGCAACGTAAAAAGTGTGGTAAAACAAATATGACTAAAATCTGACATGATCCGTACACGACAGATAATATTTGGCCTGCACGGTGTGAATAGTCACCTCACATTCTAGGTGCAGGACACCCCCTTCAGTATATCCTCCATGAGCAAAGGACAACTAGCTACAAGTTGCTTGAATCCATTAGTTGCCATGACAGCACGTAGTTTGTCCCGTGGTGAACTTATAAACTGAATGCAAGCTTCCTTAAGATCCTCACAGTGATGCTGCTCTGCTAGAAGCAACGTGGTTGCAACTGTCTCGACATCAATGCCCTCATAGAGCTTGTCTTCACACATGACCTTCAACCTATCTACTCCGTACCTGTCCGCGGCAACTAGCAAGTGTTGTAGCCTTACAATTTTGCCTTCGTCTTCATCGTCATCTGGCATAGCGTCCGTGTACATGAAGTGAAGAAGTGCCTCAAAGACCTCGGGCTCCATGTCGTCCACCATGATGTGCCCTGTATTGCTTTCCTTCATCGGTCCAAAGAGCTCGGCCTTGAAAACCTTAGAACGTGCAGCCAACACACATCTATGGGCTCTGAACAGCTGGTCGCGCACACTGAACGTCACATCTGCACCTTCTTCATCCTTGAGCATGTGCTCAAGGCTCTCTCGCAGGCTCGGCGGCGGCACCTCGACAGGTCTCCTGTTGCGCACCGTTCGAGTTTCATGTATGACCTGGAGAACGCATCTTATCGTGAAACGGCCGTTGTTGGCATCCGACAGAGCTCTAAGCGTCGATTTCTGGACATATCTCTGGTACCCCCAACTGTAGTGTGGTGCACAGAATGTATGCTCGTCGCAATCGGAGGTTGTAACTTGTACCTGGCCGTCTTGTGAAATATGAAAGCGTTCCTACTCTCCAAAACAGGGAGAGCCGCAGGTATTTATTGATGTCTTACGAGAGATGTCTCGTGGCGTTACAGAGAGAGGGGTCGATAGAACGAACCCCAGAGATACATGCGGGATAGGGAGAAGAGATAAGGAGTTAAAACAATAAAACAACTCTATCTCTAACTACCTAGCTTGTCATCCAAGATATTTAACGCATATGCAATATACGTATCTGTTACAATGTTTAACACTCCCCCATAATCAAAACCGAACTAGGTTGAGATTACGACGAAATTCTTCAAAACTCCTGGTTGGTAGTGCCTTTGTGAACCCGTCTGCAAGTTGATCCTTGGATGGAATAAACCGGATCTCTAACTCTTTGTTGGCAACTCTTTCTCTAACAAAATGAAAATCTATCTCGATGTGTTTGGTTCTGGCATGGAAAACTGGATTAGCAGACAAATAAGTTGCTCCAAGATTGTCACACCAAAGAAGTAGAGTTTCAGTTTGCAATATTCCAAGCTCTTTTAAGATGGCTTGAAACCAAATGATCTCAGCGGTAGCATTGGCCAATGCTTTGTACTCAGCTTCAGTACTGGACCTGGACACAGTGGCTTGTTTCTTTGCACACCAAGAAATCAGATTTGGTCCCTGAAGGATAGCAAATCCCCCCGTGGACCGACAATCATCCACACACCTAGCCCAATCTGCATCAAAGAAGGCACTGACTCGAGTGGAGGAGGATCGATTTATCATGAGACCCATACTTATTGTATTCTTTACATACCTCAGAATACGTTTTGCTACTGTCTAGTGAGCTGTGGTAGGTGCATGCAGAAATTAACAAACTTTGTTGACTGCAAAGGAGATGTCAGGTCTCGTAAGAGTTAAATACTGGAGTGCACCAACAATAATCCTATAGCTGGTACTGTCTTCCTGATTCAGGAGTTCTCCTGCTGTCAGGGAGAGAGGTTCTGAGTTAGACAAAGGAGTAGGTGAGGGTTTGCAATCCTGCATGCCAATCCTACTTAAGAGATCAGTAACATATTTTCCTTGTGACAGATGAATGCCATGCTCAGTCTTCTGAACTTCAATACCTAGGAAGTAGTGCAAGTCTCCTAGGTCTTTGAGAGCAAAGTCTGTTCTGAGATCATTTAACAAGGCTAGTAACGATAATATCATCGACATAGATGAGAACAAACATGGTAGTATGAAACTTGTTGTAAATAAACAAAGATGTGTCAGACTTGGAAGGAGCAAAACCAAGTGCTTGCAGTTTCATACTCAACCGCGAGTACCATGCTCGAGGGGCTTGCTTGAGTCCATACAGGGCCTTATCAAGCTTGCAGACATGGAACGGTGCATTTTTATCCTCAAAGCCAGGAGGCTGTTTCATGTACACCTCTTCTTCCAGAACACCATGAAGAAACGCGTTCTGTACGTCTAGCTGTCTGAGACACCATCCCCTCGAAACAACAACAGATAGCACAAGATGAATAGTAGCTGCTTTGACAACAGGACTAAAGGTGTCCTCGTAGTCAATGCCATAGCGTTGTTTAAAACCCTTTGCAACTAGGCGAGCTTTGTAGCGACCAATGGAACCATCAGATTTCCTCTTAATTCTCTAAACCCATTTGTAGTCAATGAGATTTGTACCTTCTCGAGGAGGGACGAGATGCCATGTCTTGTTACGTTGCGAAGCAGAGAATTCTTCCTCCATTGCATGTTTCCAGCGCGAGTCACCAAGAGCTGTAGCTAAAGTATTAGGCTCGCTAGATTCTCCTGTTAAACATGTGAGGTCATATTTGGAAATATTCTTGTAATTAATTCTTGTAGTGACTCCTTTTTGTAACCTCGTGCGTGGTGGCGTAGGGGGTCCTGTAGAAGGTGCAGCCGCAGGAGATCCAGGCGATTGGAGCGGATCAGCCGCAACGGATCCCGAAGGCGATCCGGGAGCGCTGACAGCGCCCGATCCCGAGGGCGCGTCGTGGGCCGCACCGGCCGAGGCGTCAGACGGATCTGCCTCAGGAAAGAGCGGAGCAACCGTGCGCGGGTGGTCGGGCGAGACCGCGCGAGTGGAGGGCCCGGGCGTGGGGGACCGCCATGCGGAGGCCTCTGGCTGGTTGGGCCGGCATGCATGCATCGGGTGGGGAAACCCTGGTGGAGGCCCCACCGACCGCGCGGATCCCGTGGCAGCTGGGTGCGCTGCACCTGACGCGCCTGGCGCGGTCTCCTGGGAGGATCCCGAAGGCGATCGCGCTGCAGAGGGCGGCGATCCCGAAGCAGATACGCCAGGGGAACCCGTGCACATAAAATGTTGCGCTGTAGCATCAATTTCATCTTGATTTTCTGGTGGATGTGCATCATTTTCTTCGCTGGGACTTGCTGAAACAGTAAACTCAGGCACACCATTAGGAGAGTTAGACAAATATTGATCATTGCAATTATTTTCTTCCCCACTAGCTGCACCGAAGAGATGTGAGGGTAAGAGAAGGATTTCTTTTCTAAGGAGAGCTCCGACATTAGGATGAAGAGTGGAGAAAGGAAATTGAGTCTCATCAAAAACCACATCACGGGAGATATACACTCGTCCGGTGGAAACATCTAAACATTTGACTCCTTTGTGTTGTGCACTGTAGCCAAGGAAAACGCATTGTTTCGACTGGAACATAAGTTTCCGATTGTTATAGGGACGAAGATTGGGCCAACAAGCACACCCAAACACACGAAGTGGTGCATAGTCAGGTTTGACATGCAAAAGACGTTCGGTAGGAGTTTCATTCTTGATAACACGACTAGGCAGAATATTGATAAGGTGTACATCGGTGAGAAAGGCTTCGTCCCAAAATTTCAGTGGCATAGATGCGGCAGCAAGTAATGCGAGGCCTACTTCAACATTAATGTGTCTGTGTTTGCGTTCAGCAGACCCATTTTGCTGATGAGCGTGAGGACATGAAACATGATGAGATATTCCCAATTTCTGAATAAACGAGTTGAGTTTCTCATATTCACCGCCACAGTCAAACTGGACGGCGATGATTTTGCTATCAAACTTTCTTTCAACAAGTGCTTGAAAGTTATGGAAAACTTGAAATACATCGGATCTTTTCTTGAGAAGATAAATCCACGTATACTTGCTAAAGTCATCAATGAAGCTAACATAATATGCATGTTTACCAACAAAGACAGGAGCAGGGCCCCACACATCAGAAAAAATGAGTTGTAATGGTTTGGTAGAAACACTAGTTGAGACAGGATATGGTAACTGATGACTTTTGGCTCTTTGGCACGAATCACAAATTGTTTCAGAATTATGCTCACCAACAACTGGGAGTTTATTCTTGCTAAGTACTTGCTTGACAATAGTAAAGGAAGGATGACCTAAACAGGCATGCCATCACTCTAAGGAGAGTTTAATGGCGGCACAAACTTGTTTATTGAATCTGCTAACTTTGGGAATCAACGGGTAGAGTCCGTCCATGCATCTACCTCGGTAGAGGATTTGCCTCGTGACCTGATCCTTGATCAAGAAAAAGAAGGGGTGAAACTCTAAAAACACATGATTGTCAAGAGCAATGCGATGAACAGATAAGAGATTCTTTGATGAGCTAGGGCAGTGATGAATATTATTAAGATGAATATCTCTATGAGGGGAATGAATAATTGAATGACCAATATTGCTTATCTCCATACCTGTTCCATCTGCATTATGAACTTGATCTTGCCCATGGTATCTCTCATGCATTGTGACCTTCTCTAGCTCGTGGGTGATGTGATCCGTTGCTCCGGAGTCCACATACCAATTGGTGTCCACACCATAGGATGTGTTGGCTCATGCGGCAACCTTCTTCTTATCTTCAGCATACCGCCACTTGCATTGCTTTGCTATGTGATTAGTTTTCTTACAAATTTGACACTTGCCTTCATACTCATCATACCCGCGAAAATTGTTGTTGTAGTGGTTTTGGCCGCCCCTATTGTTGGTGTAGAAGGGTCGGCCTCCTCCCTGATAGTGGTTGTCGTGGTCGCCACCGCCACCACCATAGTAGCCTTCGTCGCCGCCGCTATTGTTGGGGTAGTGGCCGCCGCCACCGTTTCCAGTGCCACGACGAGGACCACCGCTGTCGCCGTTGTTGGGGTAGCCTCCGCCGCCGCCGCCGTTGTTGGGGTAGGGGCTGCCACCGCTGCCGCCGCCGCAATAGCCCTTGGCCGAGCCACCTCCTCGGCCGCGTGATGCGGCGTTTGCCGATGATTTGAAGGCACCAGCGCCCGTGCCCCTGGAACATCTCGACCCTCTGATCGAAAGTGGCCACCATGCCGAAGAGCTCATCGACTGTGACATCATCAGGACGCACATCAAGTGCAGAGATTATTGGCTGATAGTCCATGTCAAGACCGGATATGATGTGGGAGACGAGTTCATTCTCTATGATGGGTTTTCCTGCTGCTGCTAGCTCATCGGCGAGACCGCGCATGTGCCCAAAGTACACAGAGGCGGATTGGGTTCCTTTCTGGGCGGTGGTGAGGGATATGCGCACATGGTTGGCTTTGGATCTGGATTGGGCAGAGAACATATTGGCAAGAGCTGACCATATGGCGGCAGAAGTTTCTAGGGAAGCTACTTGAACTAACACTTTCTTGGAGAGGTTGCGGAGCAAGTAGGTGATGATCTGTTGATCTTGGATCAACCAAGGCGCATAAGCAGGGTTTGGAACAACTTGATCTTTGCCCTCGAAGGTTTTGCTGGTTAGGGTTTTTGGTGGTTCGGCTATGGTTTGGTCGATGTATCCAAAGAGACCGGCCCCCATGATCTGGGAGCGGGCTTGAGCATGCCAGAGTATGTAGTTGGATCGGGTAAGTGGTTCGGAGACATTGTTGTTGAGACCGGAGGAAACGACGGATGAGGATGTCGACATAGTCGAGTTCAAGGAAGGGGATGGCTAGACGAGATGGAAGAAGATGGCTCTGATTACCATGTGAAATATGGAAGCGTTCCTACTCTCCAAAACAGGGAGAGCCGTAGGTATTTATTGATGTCTTACGAGAGATGTCTCGTGGCGTTACAGAGAGAGGGATCGATAGAACGAACCCCAGCGATACATGCGGGATAGGGAAAAGAGATAAGGAGTTAGAATAATAAAACAACTCTATCTCTAACTACCTAGCTTGTCATCCAAGATATGTAACGCATATGCAATATACGTATCTGTTAAAATGTTTAACACGTCTAATTTCTCCACCACGTCCAAGGAGAAGCGCGTCCTCACGTTGTTCGCTTTGCTGGTGCAATACAGATAACAGGAGGTCATGTCGCTAGATTTGTCTTTCTGCTCCCCGTCGGGGTAGAACTTGATCGTCCACGCGTAGCCGCCGACGCTGAACGTGCTCGAGCTGACAAACTCGCCGGCACCAATGCCCTCAAGCAGCGGGTAATCGCGCACCACGAAATTGTGGGCCGACATGGCGCTCTCAGTGGAGCAGGTCGACGACGTCTCGGACTGGCACTCGCCATGGAGGAAAAGTCCGCTGTTAACGTTGCCCATCGCAATAGGGGAGTGCAGGGCGCGATGGGTAGGTCACGACTTATGAGCGTGGTCTTGTGTATATGTATGCGGAGAACTTGACCTTATTATCCGCATATACGGCCGGTGTCGTACTATATATTCTCTCCGCTCTGCCATGTAAGGAGAAAAGACTCCGAGACAAGAAGAACGACGGTGCTGAGTCAATGTGGGAATCAGGGATCTGTACCAGTTCTTGTCAAACTAAGAGTCCTTTGTGCACGCGTTCTGATTTTTTTATTTTTTCAGATACACTTTATTGGTTTATATAATTTCAAACTAAGAGCATGGAGGACTTTTTTTTTCTAGCGATCAATCAAATCTGCATACATGTACACGTAAAAACAACAAGGTAGGGCGAGCGGCCCACCTTGCCCTACCGAATCCTCCGACTGTGCATGTTTTTCCTCGGCCTAACTTGTTCGTTTCTCTTTGGTAAACAATTTCTCTAATGATGCCTCAGCTTATTGATTCTCGCAACTCGCACCCTCTATTGTTGTCTCAGCTTATTGATTCTCTCCACCCACGCATATATAAGTTGATCTGATTCGTTGCAAAAATAAGTGATGGAGAACTATTCGTTAGCAATCGGATCTTGTTTTCTAGCATAGATGTGATGTAGTTCAGTTGTTGGCTGCCATAAGGTAAGGTTCGAAGAGAATGTTGTGAGCTCGATCCCTCCTCATGCACTCTTTTTTCAACGAAAATACTAACGCCCACACGTGTGGGCATTCTTCAACTCGCCCATACGCCTGAATCGTTGTTGATTATCTTTTGCATGAATCTTGACACGAAAAGGTGGATTTGATGTGCCACGTAGGACGAGACTGGTATGTGGGCGTTGGAGAGTTTGCTCACACGCCCTGCACCACCCTGTTTGCCAGCTGCGCTGTGTGGGCGAACTAATTTCTGCCCACACAACCACCACCTAGTCCATACGCTGCGTGGGCAAACTGCTTTTCGTCCACACGACACTCCTACGTTACGCGAACGTGGCAACTAGATAACTGCTTTTCGTCCGCACTGGAACTGCAGTTACGCGAACGTGGCAACTAGGTAAACACAAATGGCAACTGTGATTCTTTGCTAGACGGCAACTGCAGTTGCGCGTACGTGGCAACCAGATAAACACACATGACAATTGTGATTAACTATACATGGCAACTATAGTGGGACCACATGTGGCAACTAGGTAAACGCACATGGCAACTATTGTTTGACCATATGTGGCAAGTAGTTAATCACACACGGCAACTACGGTTTGATTACACGCGGCAACTACCATAAATTAGACATGGCAACTATAGTTAATCAAAACAGATAGAGTTGCCATACTTCTACAACTACACTTGCCATTCAGGATAACTACATCTGCCAACCAGGATGGCATCTAAATCGTCATCCCGCGGGTACCTAACGAAGCTACGCCAGGACGTGTGGGCATTGTGCCACACGCGCGGGGTGAAGATGAGTAGTATTTTGTTGGGCGTGTGGTACGAAGTAGTCGCGCCCACACATGTGGGCAATTCTAATGTCCGCCAACACACAACCCGTGTGAGCTGCCTCCTACTCATACCACACACGGTGTGTGGCCAGATCCTTTAACGCCCACACGTGTGGATGTTATTGGCGTCCTTTTTCAATCGATAGGAAGAACACTCAAGGCCTAACTCGAGCCGACATAGTTCATCAATGGAACAATGAAGGGAAGGTTTAATTTCGAGAGGCCACCATGGTTTGGCCGCCCTACTGTAACCGTGTTTGCTACTCGCTGGCATATATGGCACGGACGAGCAATGCAAACCATTCAGGACTAAAATCCTATCTTTTCTTGATTTTTTTTGTAAGCCATCGTATGCAATTCCTAAAAAGCAAAATTGAGTAGCTTTTAAGCAAAAAAACCAAGAATTATCACGGCAACATGCAAAAAAAAACAATAATTATGATGATACCATATACCTTATCGCAAAAAAAGTGTGGTAAAATGAAGATGACTAAAATCAAACATGGTCAGTAAATGTGCATAATATTTTGCCTGCTCAATGTGAGTAGTCACCTCACTTTCTAGGCGCAGGACACACCCTTCGGTATGTCCTCCATAAGCAAAGGACAACTAGCTACGAGTTGCTTGAATCCATTTGTGGCCATGACAGCCCGTAGTATATCCCATGGTGAACTTATAAACTGAATGCAAGCTTCCTTAAGATCATTGTAGTGATGCTGCTCTGGTAGAAGCAACGTGGTCGGGACCGTTTCAACATCGATGCCCTCATAGAGCTTGTCTTCACACATGATCTTCAACCTATCCACTCCGTACCTGTCCGCGGCAACAAGCAAGTGTTGTAGCCTTTCAATTTTGCGTTCGTCTTCTTCGTCATTTGGCATAGCATCCATGTATATGAAGTTTTTTTTTGAGAATCACCGGGGGGGGGAGTTCCCCCAACTGAATATATTACTCAAAGGACTGCCAAGGCAGTAAGAACATCATTACATAGGCACGATGCATCGTGCAGAAAGGTAGGAACGCCACGAGAAGACGTCCTCCTTGTCTTGTCTAAGCACAAGACGATGAGACCACAGGTCCAGTGCGGAAATAAGGTTTCTAAGGGTTACAGAACTTTGATCAATCGTCCTAAATACCATGTCGTTGCGAGCAGACCAGATCATCCATAACAGGGCCACGAGGACTGAAGGCCATGCAGAGGTAGGGAGGTGAGTAGGGATACCGACATCCCAGAGGTCTGTGATGTCATCAGACTGAGGCAGAAAACCAAGGCGTTGCCAGATCCTGTTGGCGAGGGGGCATGATATGAACAGGTGGTTGGAGTCTTCTGGCAGCCTCGCGCACCGATGGCATATATCTGAGACGATTATATGTTTGTGTGCAAGGTTGCACCTGGTGTTGAGGCGATCCTTGAAGAGCAGCCAAGCGAAGACTTTGAGCTTACGAGGAATCTTTGCGGACCAGATGAGCGGGGCATGATGATCGTGCTCTGTTTGCTCCATGAGGGCGGTGTATGCATGCTTGGTGGAGAAGGCAATGTCGTGTCGGAGGAACCGTTGGTCTTCCCCAGCCGAGGGCATGAAATCCTGCAAAAGAGCCACAAGCGAGACAAGTTCTTGTTCTGCCGAAAGAGAGACGGTTACGGAGGTTAGCTTGAACACCGAAATGCATAATGTTAGCCACTTTCACCAGCTGTAGAGTGGAGTGGGAGAATAAGTGGGGGAAGGTAGTGGCTAGTGGTTGTGGAGTCAACCAGGTATCTAGCCAAAAGTAGGTGTGTGAGCCGCTGTTTGTCAACACAAAGGTTATATTTTGAAGGGAGGCGAGCTGTTGTGAAATTGTGCGGTAAAGGAAGGAGGTTTGCGGGGGTGGGGAGACTAGAGCATTAGGGTGTTGGAGATCTAGCCATTCTAGCCAAGGGGTTTGAGTATTGGAGAGTGCTTTGGCAGTGAATTTCATGAGAAGGCAGTTGTTTTGTACATGTAGGTTTTTAAGCCCTAAACCACTATATTTTTTGGTAAGCAGACATTTTTCCATGCAATAAGACATTGAGCACCTGAGCAAGCGTCCTCCCCTGCCCAAAAGAATGCTCTCCTCAGCGAGTCCAGAGTTTTAATTGTTTTCTTTGGTATGCGGAACACAGACATGAAATAGACAAGGATTGATTCCAAGACCGAAGAGATGAGAATGAGCCGATCACCTTTATCAAGAAGCTTAGCACGCCAGCCAGAGAGTAGTTTCCTAGCTCGTTCTAACAGAGGATTGAACATATTATTGAGGTGTCTGGTGGGGGCGAGAGGGAGACCTAGATATGTTTGCGGGAAGGAGGCGCAAGAGCATCCCATGGCCAAGGCGATGTTATTAGACGTGGTGTCGTCTGTGTGTAGGGTGGCTAGGGTAGTCTTAGTAAAGTTGATGGTGAGGCCGGTGGCAAGTGCAAAGGTGGTTAAGATGTTTTTGAGGGTTGAGGCGGCAGCCGGAGAGGCGGCAGCTATGATGAGCGTGTCATCGACGTATTGGAGGACAATGGGAGGCAGATGGGAGAAGATGGGATGGTGGAGTGTAGGGTCTGAGTTTTGGAGGATGAGTTGTTGAAGGAGGTCAGCGACGATGAGAAAGAGGTAGGGGGAGACAGGGTCGCCCTGCCTCAAGCCATTTTTGCATTGGATCCATTTGCCCGGAACCCCATTCAGAAGAATGGCCGTTTTGCCGGTGAGGAGGATGTTTTGGATCCACCGGCGGAAGGTGGAGGAGAAGCCCCGCACAGCCAGAATTTTTTGTAGAGCAGGCCATGCGACAGAGTCGAAGGCTTTTCGGAAATCTAACTTGAATACCATGGTAGGTTTTTTGCGAGAGTGGCAGGAGCTAATGAGATCGGCTGCGAAGACAAAGTTTTCAGCGATGTTTCTACCAGCACTACAAGAAATCTGTTAATACGTGACGGTATTAGTCCGTCACAAATAAGTGGAAAACTGTCATGGGTGCCCATGCATGACGGACCTGAAGTCCGTCATGTATATCACGTCATAATTTGAGATTGTGCCTTCCTTGACGGATCTTGACCGTCATGGATCTGCCCCAAGCCCGCCTAGGCCCAAACCATTGTGACGGAACAAGTCGTCATAGCCTGACGCCACGTTGGATTTTTGATTCGCCAAGTGGAATGATGTGGCTGCCTACGTGGATACTACTTTTCGTCACAGAAATCGTCACAAATGTAGGCACAATTTAAATATGGTCCAGCCAATTTATTTTAGCCCAATTTTGACACAGTATATTTTTTAGCCAATTTTGGCCCGAAGAAAAAGTAATTTCAAACAATTCACGCAATATGCGGCCATCTGTATGTATATATTTTTCTCAAAAAAATCCTGTGTGTATATACAACATAGCAGTTTACAAATCCTTCCATGTAATGATAATTTACAACACTAAATATATCACACAACAAGGTTAAGAAGCAGTACAATCCAGTTTACATCAACAAAACATATAAACTTTTGAAGCTGCTGTTGAGGTTCTTCGTCAACTCTCCTGATGGCAACTATCATGTCCTGGCGCAGATTATGATGGGTAGCACTTTGTAGACCACTACCCAATCATACCTAGCATATTTAAAAGAACATTAGATTTTTGTAGATTCATAGATAGTAGAGACAACAGTATTACAAGTGTAAAAAGTGTATTACATGTCCACTTGGCCAGTATTGAGAGTACTATTACTTATAACAGGAAAAATAATGAAATGAAACAAACCAGTATATTTGTATAGAAGGTGACAAGACCTGCAAATATAATTTATTACATGGCTTACAAATTACTTCATGGTTATTAAGGTACAAGCTAAATCATAAAACATGAACACCAACTGAACATAATACTAGTACTAAGTCACCTTAGTTTACGCAAGCTAGAATAGTTCACGCACCGAATTAGTTACGTAGGACATGGGATGTCAGGGGATTTACATGAATGTCATGTAGTAACAATCACTAAGCTGTTTTGATGGAATTGCACAAGGCAAGATTTTTTTGGTTTGATGTGATCAAACATCTCAGCAGCACATGTGAAAGACACGGCAAGGTTTGGAACTAACACAATCCAATTTACATAAACAGAACATGTAAACGATTGAGGTTGTTATTCTGGTTCTCGCCGTCGGCCCTCCTGATGGTTGCCTGCTACCTAATGATACCTAGCATATTTGTACCAACAAACTATCTGAGGTTGTTATTGAGGTTCTTGTCGTCAGCCTTCCTGATAGTAGCCCTCTACCTAATACCTTAGCATATTTACAACAAAATTAGACATTAGATAGTAGAAATAAGAGATTAGAACAAACATTAAAATAAATGACATGCTTTCCAAAATTCTTAAAACATACCATGGCTACAAATGAGAATAACATTATATACTATAAAACAATAATAATCATGTTGTTGCTTAACATTAATCCAAATAGAAGTGTGTCAAATGAAAGTCTATTCAAGTTGACCTTTAAGTGACAAGGTAACAGAAGATAGATTTCAGAACTCCTAGTACTCAGCAGCAGTTGAGGCCATATAAATCCACGGGAAAATGGCATCACTAATAAGCAATATCAATGGCGCGGAGCCGCTGCTCATCGACCCGGCCGGCGTAAACATCAAATGTTCATGTGTCAACAAGTTCACTCATGAAACTAAATATTTGTCAAGGATCTGAAAATAGCAACCAACACTTGCTTGACACGTAAACTTCAATTGGCATTTAAAATACCTAACTCTGAACTAGATCAACTAAATAGGTGTAGTTCAGTGGTAGTTGAGCTTGTGAATGGAAATAATGAAGAAATCATAGGAGTGGCAGTAGAGAACCAACCCCTGGTTGATCACGGAGCAGCTCCATCACGGCCATCGTGGCAACAAGCCCTCTCAAGCTCTATTTTGCGTCATGCAGCAGTGCCACCAAGACCTGCATCCCATTGTTCTGCCTTAACTGTTTCACTAGATCCCTGGTGTACACATCTATGTGCTTGTGTGAGGGCCAATGGATTGTCTCACCAAAATTAGGCAACAACGAGTGGTTGTGACTATCTCTATGCTCTGCAATGTACCATCCGTTTTCCTCCGCTCGTAGCAACCTTATTAGAGCGGGGCACTCGCAACGACAAGACCTGGTGTTCTCCACACCAGCTTTGCCCTGCAAAATGATTTCCAACAAAAGCCAGTGAGTTCAGTAATTTTGTCGACACCACACACAGGACACGAATATGAAGTGTATGTCCCAGCATAAAAATAAGTAACAAAAAAAACACCCACCGAGCAACCACAAACTATTTCCTGCATGCTTTTGGTCCTCTCCACATTTAGCCTGCTCTTCCTGTAACGAATGCCAAATCCCTTCTCCCACGAGTACAAATTGTAGAAGTCATACGCCTCACCCATCGAGTCGAATGTTGTGCCGATAACTGGTGTGATAACATTGTCAGTCGGGTTCTCAGCAAAACTCCGCACAGCCTTCTCGAATGCACCGATCCGGTTTGGACAAGGCAGCCTGTTGGTACAGCAGCTCCAATCCTCAACCTACAAACACAGCCACCTCCATAACTCACTCACCAGATTTCACTAAGCATGCATATGCTACTATATTTTTCCAAAATGCATGTAAACTGAAGCAAGATTACGAGTAATTCATACCAATTTCATTATTAAGTCCAATGGCTCTATCAATGAAAACTTACTATAAATGCTTGACTGCAATTGAAATCGATGCTTCTTTTAATCCCAAGTTAGATAACAAATACTTCCTACAAAATTGCTGTTAAATCTAATGGTCATACAAGTAAAAACTCATTCCACAATAATTGACACCAATTTTTCTGTACTTATTATGTATGCTACATTTTAGCTCCACACAAAATCATTATCTAACTGACAGAGCTACTCTGCTACTGATCATGACCAAAATCCAGGAGTAACCTCTTATTCCATCCAGGCACCCGAGGATTCATCTTCCCAGTAGACAGCTCCGACGACGGTGGCGAGCTATCCATCCTGACTGCCGCCGACGGCTTGGCTGACACAATCTGGGCATCGCCACTGACGGCCGAGCGCACATACCCCAGAACGCCCTGCTCCACCACTAGCTGCTGCAACGTCGCATGTACCACATCCGCCTCCACCAGCACAGGCGCCACCGCCGCCACTAGCGGCGGTACCAAGCTTTCTCCCACCTCCTACAGGAAAGTGGATCTGAGACAGGGGCAAACGATGTTTTGTGAAACTCGAGATCCTGAGTAATGAGATTTGAAAGGAGACTGCGAGGGGGCGAGAAGAACAGATGGACGTACCCATGCATAGGCTGCATCAGGAACTCCATGAATGGTCGCCGCCGGTGCTCCTCCTCCCGATTCTCCAGCAGCTAGCTTCCAAATAAGAGCACCGCTATGGGGAAGAAAGCACTAGACCACGCATTCTCATGCCCGAGCCCACCAAACGGAAAGCTAAAATCCTGGGCCACGGATCAGATGGGAGCGTCGAATCTGGTCCACGGCCCACCCCGTAGACGTCTAACGGCTGGCAGCCCGCGCGTTACAAATAGGCCCACCAGCCATCGCTTTCGCAGACGTATTTGTGCACAGTGCACATTTTCCAGCGATTCTCCAGCAGTCGTTCAATAGAATGGCACAGATCCAAACGAGCTATCGAACGCCCAAGATAACGAGCTCATTTGAGCCCGCGCACAAAAGCTCCACGTCCCATAGGGTTAGCTTTTATACGGGGAATGAGTCACGCGGGCTTCGGCGGGCTTCAGCGGGCTAGGGGCTGAACTAGGCCGGTTCTGTTGGGGAACGTAGTAATTTCAAAAAATTTCCTACGCACACGCAAGATCATGGTGATGCATAGCAACAAGAGGGGAGAGTGTTGTCTACGTACCCTCGTAGACCGGCAACGGAAGTGTTGACACAACGTAGAGGAAGTAGTCGTACGTCTTCCCGATCCGACCGATCCAAGTACCGAACGTACGGCACCTCCGATTTCTGCACACGTTCAGCTCGATGACGATCCCCGGACTCCGATCCAGCAAGGTGTCGGGGAAGAGTTCCGTCAGCACGACGGCATGGTGACGATCTTGATGTTCTACCGTCGCAGGGCTTCGCCTAAGCACCGCTACAATATTATCGAGGAGTATGGTGGAGGGGGGCACCGCACACGGCTAAGCGAACGATCACGAAGATCAACTTGTGTGTCTAGAGGTGCCCCCTACCCCCGTATATAAAGGAGCAAGGGGGGGTGCGGCCGGCCCTAGGAGGAGGCGCGCAGGAGGAGTCCTACTCCTACCGGGAGTAGGACTCCCCCCCTTTCCCTAGTTGGATTAGGACTTGGGGGGAAGGAGGAGAGGGGGGGAGGAAAGGGGGGCGCCGCCCCCCTCCTTGTCCAATTCGGACTTGGGGGGAAGGGGCGCGCGGCAGCCCCTAGGCCTCCTCTCCTCTTCCTCTACTAGGCCCATTAAGGCCCATTAGGTTACCGGGGGTTCCGGTAACCTCCCGGTACTCCGGTAAAATGCCGATTTCACCCGGAACACTTCCGATGTCCAAACATAGGCTTCCAATATATCAATATTCATGTCTCGGCCATTTCGAGACTCCTCGTCATGTCCGTGATCGCATCCGGGACTCCGAACAAACTTCGGTACATCAAAATATATAAACTCATAATGAAACTGTCATCGTAACGTTAAGCGTGCGGGCCATACGGGTTTGAGAACAATGTAGACATGACCGAGACATGTCTCCGGTCAATAACCAATAGCGGAACCTGGATGCTCATATTGGCTCCCACATATTCTACGAAGATCTTTTATCGGTCAGACCGCATAACAACATACTTTGTTCCCTTTGTCATCGGTATGTTACTTGCCCGAGATTCGATCGTCGGTATCTCAATACCTAGTTCAATCTCGTTACCGGCAAGTCTCTTTACTCGTTTCGTAATACATCATCTTGCAACTAACTCATTAGTTGCAATGCTTGCAAGGCTTATGTGATGTGCATTACCGAGAGGGCCCAGAGATACCTCTTCGACAATCGGAGTGACAAATCCTAATCTCGAAATATGCCAACCCAACATGTACCTTTGGAGACACCTATAGAGTTCCTTTATAATCACCCAGTTACGTTGTGACGTTTGGTAGCACACAAATTGTTCCTCCGGCAAACGGGAGTTGCATAATCTCATAGTCATAGGAACATGTATAAGTCATGAAGAAAGCAATAGCAACATACTAAATGATCAAGTGCTATGCTAACGGAATGGGTCAAGTCAATCACATTATTCTCCTAATGATGTGATCCCGTTAATCAAATAACAACTCTTTGTCTATGGTTAGGAAACATAACCATCTTTGATTAACGAGCTAGTCAAGTAGAGGCATACTAGTGACACTCTGTTTGTCTATGTATTCACACATGTATTATGTTTCCGGTTAATACAATTCTAGCATGAATAATAAACATTTATCATGAAATAAGGAAATAAATAATAACTTTATTATTGCCTCTAGGGCATATTTCCTTTAGGTTCATGACGGTTTATCAAAACGTCAAGAGAAATCCATCATGTATTAACCGATTTCTTGTAGTGCAGAAATGAAGCCGGTTTGATTGCCATGAACTAGCATAGGGATGAAAGGTTTTAGGCGAGAAGTGGTAACTTTTGCAACAGCTTTTATCGGGCAGTTTTGCAGCGAGATGGGTCTAAAAGCGTTAGGGGAGGTCGGTGCATCCTTCTTAGGGAGGAGAACAATATGGGCACGGTTTAGACGTTCTTTGTCAGCAGTACCTTGGTGGAAATGCGAGAAGAAGGGCAGAATAAGGTGTTTCACTAATGGCCAGAACGATCTATAGAATGTAGGCCCAAAGCCATCCGGACCCGGGTTGGCTTGGGGATTCATAGAGAAAAACGCATGTTTAATTTCGTCTTCTGAGAAGGGTGCATCGAGGGCGTGGAGTCCAGGCACTGTGTGAGGGTATATGGATTTTAGGTCAAAGGTCCATGTTGTCGTTCCTGGGGTGCCAATTAGAGAGACAAAGAAATCTCTGAGGATTTGTGCTTTCTGGCGGTGCGCAGAGTATTCGGATCCGTCGCGTGTGAGTGTGAAAATTTTGTTCTTACGCAGTTGTTGAGATGCTGATATGTGAAAGAACTTGGTGTTTTCTCCTCCGTGGATAGCGCGAGAGACTTTTGCACGCCAGCGCTAGTATGTCATTTTCTCGTGGATGGCACTCTTGAGCAAGGTGATGATGATTTTGCGGGTGAGCGACTCTGGCAGAGATAGGGTTCTAGTCTCTTCAACTAGGTCTAAGGCTTTGATTGCGTCTTGGCAGTGAGCTTCGCGAAGATGGGTGGGGATACGAGAGCGTTCCCAAGTCTTAAGACGGGCACGAGACTTTTTGAGCGCAAAGACGAGGGAGGCAGTAGCATTGTTTGGTGATGAGGGCTGTGGAGTCCAGATTTGAGCGACAATGTTCTTGCAGGGCCGGGAGTTGGCCCAAGCCGCTTCGAATTTGAAGAAGTTGGATTTAGGGATGGAGGTGGTGACGTGGATGAGGAGTGGAACGTGATCGGACATAAAGCGGGATCGAGAGGAAAGGGAAGTGTTGGGGAACGTATCTGCCCATCCAAGGTTAAAGAAGACGCGATCTAGCCGTTCTAGGGTGGGGGAGGCACGGTTGTTGGACCAAGTAAACCTACGATTGAGTAAGGGCAATTCGATGAGAGCTAGGTTATCTAGGGTTTGGTTGAACGCGTTGGCTTCGACGGGGTGGAAGGCGGAGTTATTTTTCTCAGAGGAGAAACGGATAAGGTTGAAGTCGCCGGCGATGAGCCATGGGGTGTCAGCTGGTTGTGCGATAGAGGTGAGTTCGTCTAAGAATGCTAACTTGAGAGGGCGCAAAGAGGGAGCGTAGATGTTAGTAATGACAATGTGGTGTGCGCAGGCAGTTGATTGGAGGATTAGTGTGGATGAAAAGGTTAAGTGAGAGAAGGACACGACTTGGAAGGAGGCAGAGTTGATGGCCGAGATGGTGCCACCCGCGGTTCCGACCGCTGGCGAGGAGAAAACGTGGTCGGTCTGGCGTGGGAGGAAGGATTTTATTTTACTGTCGGGAAGAGAGTCGAGTTTTGATTCTTGTAGAAGCGTGATGTGCGGTTTTGTTGTGATTAGTTCAGAAAGCACGTCAGAGCACTTATCGTTATCACCAAGTCCTCGTACATTCCAAGAGAATATTAGAAAGGCGTCATTACTCATTGAGATCAATCAAGCACCAACAGACAGCAACGTAGTACATCTGGCATACAGTCACAACGGCTACAGGTGAGGCCAAAAGTAGCATGGGAACATGCAACAGAGGATACAAAAACCAAAAGAAACACGATCTAACGGCGGCGTGCAGAGAAGGTAGGTGAGGCAGAGGTCGCGCCGTAACTCCAGGGTAGCGAGGACGGCTGATCATGGGGCGTCGTCGTCACCAGAGGCAGCATCCTCGGATCCAAGGATGGCATCCAGCTGCACGTCGTCAGCGCCGCAGAGCAGAGCAATGGCAGCAAGGTCTTCAGAGGAGGCAGGAGGGGCGTCGGGCTCGTGGAGGCGTGTCTCCTGGATAGCACGGCCAATGGCCGTGTCTACATCCACAGCGGAGAGGCGAGCGGCCTTGGCCTTGACGGCTTTAGCTAGCATGGGGGAATAGGTGGCTTGCTTGCCAGCCAGCCGCGCACTCCGCCGCAGCTTGTCCTTGGAGGCGGACTGATCGCGCTCTGTCTTGCGATGCGCCTTGCGAATGGTGCAGTCGTGGGTGTCCAGGTCCTGTAGGGGAAGGGCTGCGTCCAAGTGTACATCAGTTAGCGGCAGATCAGTAGAGGGTGAGAGATTAGATTGATTGAGCACGGGGGGTGTAGATTGGTTACCCGCAATACAGGAGGACTCGCCCGCAGTGAAAGTGAAGGATGGAGGCGCAACAAGAGCGTATGCAGGAGCGGGGACAGCAGAGAATGCGGAGACGTTGGACTGAACCAACGGGCCGGCGTTCACAGGAGCGACAGGCAGGTTAGTGCACGGGGTAGGTGGCACTACGGCACCCACCTGGGCGACCGGGCGTATGACAGACGGGGCTGGAGTGTCAGGAGGGGGTGCATGCACCACGTCCAGCGAGTCTGAAGCTGCATGCAGAAGCGGTGCATGCATGTCGTCCGAGGCGGCCGAGTCGTCATCGGAGATGATGAGAGGCTGGCGTTGGGAGCCATGGAGGGTGGGAGGTGAGGCCAGTGCTGACAGGGATGTGTCGGACTCATGAAGCTCGGAAGGGGCATGGGGTGCGACCTGCCTAGTGCCATCATAGGTGGGGTCGGCGCGCCACCCCGCACGTATCACGAAGACGATAGGAGCAATGTGAGCAGGTGAGAGCGGTCGCGAAGAGGCGCGCTGCGAGGGAGGAGCAGAGTCACCGTTAGAGGAGCCATCACTGAACGGATTGGCGCCATCGCCGTGATGCCAACGAGAAACTTCTACAACTTTGGTGATCTTAATCTCATTTATGGGTGGGATCTAAATGACAATGCCTGGAGGGGTAGGCTTGCCAGCTTGTAGAAGGACGAGGGCACGGACCGACGTGTAGTCGATGCCATGGAGGCAAAAGTCATCAATGGCACACACGTCGCCAAGGAAAGTGAGGGCGAAGCGTATGCCATCTTCGTGCCATAGCTCATGTGGAGACTCCGAAACTTCGACCTCAGCAAGATCAGTGTATATGGCAATGGAGCAGTCGACGTGCTCGACCGGCTCAATAGTGATGGAGTTTCCCTCGTATTTGATGGGGCTGTGGTTGAGCACGTCATTGCGTGCGGCTGGTGTGTGAAAGGTGAGGCAGGCGATCCCTCTCCAGGAGCTGCCGATGATGAATGCAGGATTGCCGCAGGTGTGCTGGATGGCTCGACGGATGAGGGGAGTGGGGTTGGGGACTGGTGTGCGAAGGTGGACGAAAGCAAAGCGACGCGGGCAGTGGACGAGACAAGGAGGAACTGCAACGAGTGGCATGTCCCCATAGGGGGCAGCAGGCCGGCCTCATGGGTCGGGCAGGGCAGATCCACCTCAGAGTCCGTCTCGGAGACGTGAGACGAGGCTCTGGTGTACTATGAGGCGAGGAAAATGTCGGCTAGCCAGTCCCTCAGCCCCTGTGTGTCGAAGGGCGGAGAGTGCGTGTGGTTGAAAGCTGGTGGGGGTGAGGTAGGCGTGGGTGGAGGTGCAGAGGATCGTGGTGGGGAGGGAGGTGGCGGAGCTGGAGGGGCGGGTCCGGCCGGAGTGCTGTGGAGGACGAACGGCGAGGGGACGTAGAGGGCAGGGAAGGGCTCGGAGAGGATGATGGGGACGTCACCGATCATGAGTGTGCGGGATGCGCGAGACGAGGAGCCGGCGGAGTCCATGCTGCGAGTGCAAAATGTTGTATTAGGTTGAGAAAGGAAAGTATCAGGATGGGAAGGGAAGATGGGCCAAATGCGCCTATAACTGCAATCACGGCTGCGGTGGCCGTTCCTCCAGCAGCAGGCACAGCGGACGGGGTCGCGGCAAGCTTCGACTAGGTGGTCTAGAGCTAGGCAGCGGAAGCAGTGGTGCTTCCTTAGTGTGGGAGGGAAAGTGTGAGGGCGGCGATGCGGAGTGGGGAGACGACGAGGGGTTATATAGAGCAGGGGGAGGGGGCGCGGGTGGCTATGATCGAGGGGGGTGGCGAGAAGGGCATCTCTGTACGAGCTCGTCGGGTTGTGGTTGGAGTGCACGGGTGACATATCCGTCGTCAGGGCGGCTGGGTCCATTTCGTGTGACAGGGGGCGAGGGGGCGACGGGCAGGGCGTGGTGACCGAGCGGCCAGTGTAGGCTGGGCAGGGGGATTAGGGTTGATCATAAGGTCTAGATGCTGGTTATGGGTGGCGGGAGGGGACTGTGGCGACGGGCAGGCGTGCGGGGTCGTCGGTTCTGTCACATCCCTAGTTCTGGTATGGTCTTAGGCTTGCTTTGTGCATTATGTTTAAATTTCAAATGAAATTGAAATGGGGATGTAGCAAACCCTAGCACCAAAGTTTTTTCCTAATAGGTTCAACTTTAAATGGATTTTCAATGAACCTAAAATGCTATTCAAAAATGTTCATACTCTTTGGATAATGTTGGGAACAACAACCAGAGGTGATGCACATTTTTACTACTCATTTTGGATTTTTGAATCAATGCATAAATATTTGATTTGGAGCTGTTTAAATTATATAAATATTTTAATGGCTCCAAAAATGTTGGGAATTGGTGAGGGCCTCTAGAATATTATATCTAGATGCCACAATTATTTTTAACATTTATGGAAATGTTGTAACATTTCTTTTAGATACAAAAAAAGTCAGAAAATAGAAAACAGAAACAAAATAAAAGAGAGAAAGGGAATCGTACCTGGCCTCACCTAGCGGCCCACCTGCTCTGGCCCAACTGACTGGCCACGCCAGTCATCTCCCTCCTCGTGCCAGAAGGCAGGGGCGCGTGCTCGCCGCGCGCCGGCCACGCGCGGGCCACCTCCTGCCTCCCTGCAGGTCTCCCCGTCGCCCTGAGGACGCCACGCGATCCTCTGACTCTCTCTCGCTCTCTCTTGTCCCCATCCTCTCCCCTGGCTCTCTCCCTCGCATGCATCGGCAGCCGCCGCGAGCTCCATTCCGGTGAGCTCCGGCCTCCCCAGCTCATCCCACATGCTCCACTGGATGCGGACGACGACGGGCTACGCCCCGGTGGTCTCCGCGCGCTCTTCCGCTGCCTGTAGTGCATTCCGGCGAAGCACCGCCGCGCGGTTTGGTCGTCGCTGGCCGAACTCCGGCGAGGCTGACGTGGCGGCTTAATTAGCGCTAATCCCCACCATTAGCCACCCCACCAGCCGCTGACAGTGGGCCCCAGAGCCAAGTCAACCCTGGTCAGTGCGGGTTTGACCCGGGGTTAACCCCAGTGTCACTGACGTGTGGTCCCCACACGTCAGGTTTGACCTGGTCAGCCCTGTTGACGCCTCTGTGACATCACGCTGACGCAATAAACTATTTTCTGGATTTAAAATAAATTAGGAAATTTCAGAAAATAGTTAAAACTTCTAAAATTCATAGAAATTAAACCGTAGCTCAGAATGAAATAAATTATATATGAAAAATCATCAGAAAAATGCAAGGAATCCATTTATGCTAGTTTCATGCATGAAAACCAACCTATACTTGCTGTATAAGTGAAAACGTAATAATGGCATGTTATATATTTAATTTGGGGTTTACATATGAACCCTTGGTTCATATGGACTTCAACCAAATTGATGCTAGATGCATTAGGGCAAATCATAGCATCTTTGAAATGTCATCTTCATGCATCATATTGTTGCATATGGTTGTTTATTGATTGCCGGCACCGTCCCCTCTCGATAGGTTCTACTCTGGAAGGTGTCCCGAGTACCTGTCTGAGGAGCAGTGCTTCTTCGTGGATCTATCAGGCAAGCAACCCCCCCTCGAGCACTTCGATAATCCCACTCTCTCGCTCCTGCTCCTTATACTGCATTAGGACAACAACGATTCAAACTGCTACTTTCTGCTGCGGTAGTTGAACCCATTCCTCTGCATGACCTGTCATTGCCACAGTAAATAGTTGAAACCCACTAGCATGAGTAGGAGTTGATTGAGCCTTGATGTGCCTGCTCATCCATGCTTGTTTTTTTATGCCAGCTATGCTTAGAGTTGTGTCAGGTCTGATTCATCGGAAATGAATCGGAGTGGTGAACATGTCCTACCGATAAAGGCTAAGTGTGTGAACATGTTTTGGTAAAGGTAGCGATGAGAGGCCATGTAGGAGTACATGGTGGGTTGTCTCATTGGAACCGTCCCTAAGCACTGAGTTCTGTGTATGTTATCCAAGTCTAGTTACTACCACACATTGGGTTCCGGTCATCCGGCCCCTCTCGGCTTATTAATCCACTTGATCTCTGTCCAGGAGTTGCAACTAGTTTCTGGCGTTTGTAGGTAGTGCTAGTTGTCTACCAGGTGATGTCCGATGGGACGGGCTTGGGACAGACTAGGCACTGTGGCACGGTGTACCAAGTGGCACCCGGATGGTGGGCTTGGGAACCCTGCACACATCGTTTGGGGCCGTGAGCGACACCCCGGCCGGATCTCCTTGTGGATGGAACCCGAATAGGCGATAAACCTGGATGAGAGACTCGTGTGGTTAGTCAGGTCGTGGCCGACACCCTCGCCCGGCTTCCGCTTGAAGGTTGCCAAGGTACATGACGTGTACAGGGCTATAAGTGGCGAGAACGTGTGTGAAGAAGTACACCCCTGCAGGGTCAACATTATCTATTCGAATAGCCATTTTCCTCGGATATGGAAACTTGGAGGACTTATGTAGTACATAGACAACTTGAAGTGGATACTCTAAAATACGCAAGATAAGCGTGAGTGCTATGGATGGCCTTCTCGTAGGAAGACGGGAACGGATCCATAGTGGAGTATTGATATGGTGAACATGTGGACTCGTGTGCGTCTTCTTACCTCAAAGAAGTTTCTGATACTTGTAGTATAGGTTAGCCACTAAGTCAAAGCTGGCTTGCTGCTGTTAAACTCCACCACCCCCTTTGTTGATAATGTTGCATATGTAGATAGCTCTGATGTAAGACTTGCTGGGTACCTTTGTACTCACGTTTGCTTATTTATGTTTTGCAGTTGGTTACACTAGTGGCTTCGACGAGTAGCTTGTATCCCAGCTACGATCTTGTACCCTTGGGAGGGTCGTGTATAGTCAGGCTTCTTAGTCTTTTCCTTTTGTAGTTGTCTGTACTCAGACATGTAATGCTTCCGTTGCTTGTATGCTCTGAATGATGGGTCATGAGACCCCTTTTTGTATTGATGCTATGTGGCTCTTCTGGGCCTTTATCTATATGAGTTTGAGTTATGTTGTGATGCCATATTGTACAGCACATACTTGCATGTTATGCGTACGTGTAACGTGTATTGCTATGTGTGGGATCCGTCAACCTAGTTGTTTAGCTCTGGTAGCCTCTCTTATGGGGAAATGTAGTCTTGTGCTTCCATGTGCCATAGTAGTCCGCTACAGCCCGGTTCACCGGAGTCCTGCTAGCCCAGCATTACTGCTCCGGAACACTTGACTGGCCGGCATGTGATTCACTTCGTTCCTGTGTCTGTCCCTTCGGGGAAATGTCACGCGGTAACATCCGGAATCCTGCCTAGCCTGCTACAGCCCGGGTTCCCGGAGTCCTATTAGCCCAGTGCTACAGCCCGGATTCATACGCTGTTGACCGACATGCTCGAGGTTGATTCATGTATGCTTGTCCCCGTAAGTTAGTGCTACTTTGGGTTCACGACTAGTCTTGTCGGCCCGGGTTCTCTGTCATATAGATGCTAGCGACGCTATCATATACGTGAGCCAAAAGGCGCAAACGGTTCCGGGCCAGGTAAGGTGGCACCCGTGGGAATACCGTGCGCGAGGCCGCAAAGTGATATGAGGTGTTACATGCTAGATCGGTGTGACCTAGGATCGGGGTCCCGACAGGTTCGTCGGTTCCCAAGGCAAGATTCGCTGCAGATATGCTTATCGGGGACGTGCGTGGGGCGACAGGGGGCGGCGCAGACGTGCCCGGATTAGACGCGGGGCGGGCAAGCAGCACGTCCAAAATTGGCACAGAGAAAGAGACAGAGAGAGGGTTTTGGGGGTTCGTGCCAGGTCCATCCGCATGCGCCGAGGCAGCTGCGGCGTACGGATCTTTTGATAGATTTGGTGGGCCAGGGGGCCCGCACCGCCATCATGATGCATGGGGTGGGCCAGCGGTGCATGCGCCGTAGGAGGGACGTGGTGCAAACGTGCGATCGAGATGGGGTGCAGTGTCGTGCGGGTCTGGAGATGCCGACGCTCAAATGGGCCAAGAATGGAGTCTGATAAAGGGGGCAATGTAGGGTAAGCAAACTTAGTGTAATGATGGAGAAAACGACTGCAGTGTGCAACGGCTTGTTCGAGCTGGTCAAAGAGGAAGATCCGAAAACCTTCAAAATCTATGGACCCTAGGCTAAGGATTTGAATTTTTATTGATCGGGAGAGGATGCCGGACTTGTACACATGCTCATGAACTTTGACTGCTAGAAAATCTTGCTTGACCGAAAAGTAGTGGTTTAGGGTAGATTCTACTAATAGTTCATTAGGTCTAACGTTAATAGGTAGGAAGGTAACCTAAAACAAATGCGTGTGATGGGTGTAATTTGCATGTGGTGTAAGCTGGCATGAGTGAAGAACATTAAGCATACGGTACAAAAAGCTTATACCCGGCCGTTGACGACGCTCCTTCGAGAGAACAATAGTTGTGGACACAGGTGGCAACAGAGCAAGATCGTTCCGTGATTTTGTTTTCTGCGTACTATATGGCCGTGGTGCGCAATATTGAATTTTGCTCCCTGTTTGCAAATGCTCTTTAGGAGGACGAACTAATTAAGCAAGGAATTGCATTGGTAATGTTTTCCCCTACCCCAAACTTGATTAGTTCAGCAACAGTTCTTTTTGTTTACTTGATATTTATGGTGCAATTTCCAAAAGGTTTTTTTAACCCGCAATTATTTTCATTTATAGATGATGATTTCTTTAGAAGGGTTCCTAACTGAATGTTGTACCCTCAACCGTGGCAAGCAAAATTTTCATGCAATCAGCATCACAAACATTCAGTGGTAGTGAATAGTCTATATCCTTGGTCACTGTCCAAACTTTACTATTTCTCTCAAGATTAAACCTAATATGACCATAGCTAACAAAGAAGCTCTAAGTAGCGAGAATCTGAGTTTTAATATAGCTGTTGCTAATATATGAGAAGAATGTGAGTACAGAAGATCATAAACTGATCCAGTAAAGTAATACTATTAGTTTTAGGATATATATATATATATATATATATATATATATATATATATATATATATCTTCTCACGTTCTTCAAGTAGTCAGTTGTTAACTATATTTGTAATATAGTTAGATTTGTTTCATTACATCGGAAGTCATGCCATAAAATATATTCAAACTTCTCTCCTGATTCAAGTCGCTGCCATGCTGTTATATGTATTTCTTTTCTTCATTATGATTATATTATAGATGGCTTTCTTAGCATTGATAAATTCACTGATGTAACACTTCTATTTTGATTCAGAAAAATCTGGTATTGATTATTATGGTGGCTTTCAGTAAGCAACTCTTTACAATTTCAATCCTTTTTATCATTGGTTGAGTGCAGGCTAATGCAAACCCATTAGCTACAATTCTTAGTAATGCCAACACCTACGCGGCATCACACATGCATGCACCGTGTACTGTGATAATAAATGTCTTCTTTCTAACTTCTCTTTTTTTGGCCACAATCTCACATATACAATACTCTTGCTTTAAATTGAGTCTTATTGTAAACAATAACAACACTTCTTATGAACGGAACGTATCAATAGAGCGCGGCGTGCCGACGCACAAGCAATGCTAGTAGTACTAATATAGACACCCACGTACATGCATATACATCTCGGCACCTTCGAAGATAGCGAAAGTTTGAAATAAAACGGAAAAATACGAGCGCCAGTATCTTTCCTTAATCTATCCCTAATAATAAAGCACGGATTGACTTCGTGGGTTCACCGTCACAATATGCTTCTTCCCGTAAATTTATGCTTTTAGTTTTTTTCACCTATATTATTTTCTACATCTGAGGTGGTACTATTCATGCGATAAAGATTCATCCGTAATTTTCGTCGGTCCGTCTCAAAAAACTTCATACGTCCGTTTCTCTTAGGCCTAAAAAATTCTTCCTCGAAAACACGGATTGATTTTGTCGGATTCACTGTTATAATACGCATTTTCCCGTAAGTTTACGCTTTCACTTTGAATTTAAAACATATATACGAGATGGTACTATATGTTTTACGTGCCCAAACTTCTCGTTAAAATTTCCTTAAAACGTTTCGGAGACTCCGTCACCTCCGTAGTCATCGGGATAGGAGCGGCTACACCTATAAGTAGCAAGATCTGAGAGACCGCTGAACCACGCCGATCGAACATCGTGGACGCCATCATGGATACGCGCGTGAGCTGCGCCGCCGAGCAGAGAAGGTCGAAGGGGGGACGGCTCCGGCGGGGCTCTCGTCGGCGAACTCGTCGGCCGTCCGGCTCTCCCCTCCGCGTGCCTCTGGCCCTCTCGGCCTCTCCTCCGCCTCCGGCGTCCCCGCCCCCCCTGTAGGTGAGTCTCCATCCCAGCACCTGAGCTCCCCTGTCCTCGTCGGCCAGCAGCCGCGATGAGGCGCTCGTCGGTCGGCAGCCATGGCCCCGCTGGGTGGAGAAGATTGGCGGTGGCGTCAGATCTTCCCGTTGTCCGGTTCATCTCGTGCACCGTCACGTCCACCGCTTCGCCCCCTGTCACGCGCGCGGCCGTGGTGTATATGGCGCCCATCCTCCCCGGCTCCCCGGGACCTGCCCCGCTCGGCGCGTCGACGACGACCACGTCCCACCTCGCGTCGAGCACCTCCCACGGCAAGGAGGTCAGCACCAGCCGGCAGCCCAACTTGCGCACCGTCCCTGTCGGGCGCTGGCACACCGGGCTCGACCTCGCGAGCCGCAGCACCGCCCACGCCTCCCCGGCCGGGTCGGGGTACCTTGAAACATGGACGTCCGCCGAGCTGCTGGGGCCACGCCCAACGAGCACGCCCCGCGCGTCCTCGGTGCTGTCGGTGACGGAGGCAGTGGCAGCGCCCTGCCCGGAGTTGACCGCGGCGAGCGCGAGGAGCTGCGGCGAGAGGCCGAACACAAGCAGTCTGCTGGGCGCGCGCGCGGCCACAATGGAGCGGAGCAGCGCGAACTCCTTGGCGTTGAGGCCGTCCGTGGACCAGAGGTGAAGAGCGAGCAGGTGGTGGTCCGGGACACAGCCAAGGTGCATCCTGCGCATCAATCAGAGACGAAGGCCAGGTATGTATGCAATTAATTCAAAGAGATTTACTGATTTATTCTAATGACTACTCAGGAAGTATGTGACAGGGATGTTTCTCCACTGACCCCTGGATCATGAACGCTAATTACAATTGCGGATCTGCATATGTGACTGGGATTTTATGGCTGCTGCATGGCATTGGGCAATATGATGGAATTGTTGTGGGATTTTGGATGCCTTTGCTGGTTCATAGAGATAGATGTAGGTGAGTTTCTTCTGTGCTTATGATTGTGTTTGATAATGCCTTGCCATTCGACCAATTGTTTGTATGAATTCTGTAAAAATTGTGTGACTATGAGTGAACGAAATCTTGTGTGCCGCACCTTTGAGCTTGAGATGCAGATTTGTATTCCCTGTGAGTAACTTAACATCTGACATCTTTAATTACTTAAAAAAATTAGATGCAACTGGGGAATTTGAATCATTTGTTAGATAAATGGCAGGAGCAGAACCTATTCAGTAAATACAAATGATTCGCATCTCATGTTCAAAGGGACATCTTAAAGGCTTTGTCTTTCTAGCGTGTTCTGCTCACAATTCACCACCCTTCTTGATAAATTGGTATGCTCTTGGTATTGACATCTAACATATTCAGTACAAACGTGTCTTGAATTGTTTTTGTAGGATTAAATGTTGCAGTACTTGTGATTTTATCATTCCGTCTTAAAGTATTCACACTGCTGGCACCATATGTGTACAACTGGAAACGTATTTTACCGAGTTAAGAGAAAATGATGCCATGAGGAAAACTTTGAACAAGTTTTATAAGATCATCTTTATACGTGTCTTTCAATCTTTCAGTTTTTTATGACTGCTGGGTTTATTAGTACAAATAAAATTTACTAATAAACTTGAGGATAGGAGAAACATCAGAACAGTGAAAGCATGTCACATGGTACAGATGTAACAGTACTAATACAGAAACAAAGCATGTACAGTTAGCAGAACAGAAGCACCAGAATGTTTAAGGGGAGTTGAATGTCAAAAAACACAAACCTGGTACTCTAATGGTTTTCAGGCTCATATTTTATAGTGAACAAGAAACCATTTTTCTCACTCTTTTATGCGTAATTATGCCTAACGTATATTAATGTTTTGGTGGAAACAGTGGTACTTCCTGTCCTCTTTCAGAGTTTAAACTACTTTCCTGACGATTTAATAAAGTCGAAACTTTGACAAGGGATGTAGCAGGGTTAGCAGAAAACATGATGCACGATTGAATTAAACATGCAGGGTTCAATACGCGTCTAAGCATGCAAATATATTTTATTTCACCAGAAAGAATCTGCTTGGTTCTTTTACTAATTATCTTGTCAAATGCAGTTCGTGGGATAAGGGTGGTACATCAGTTCTGAAGATTACTTTATTTTCAATACTAGAACATGAGACGAATTACTTTATCTGTATACTACAATATGGGCGGACACAAATGTTGACTTCGAATTGCATTGCTTATTTGGTTAAGTGAGAACATATGTCTGCAATTCTGCATACATCTTCATGATATTTCCTTCTATCTAATTTATATGAAGATTGAGATATATTTTTTACCCGAAATTTACCTGAGAATTACTTCAGTGTGTGTCATGTCCATCTTATTCCATCCACATGATCAATGGGCCACAAATATAATTCTCTATCCAAGGATTTCCAAAACTAATAATTTGTACCTTCAATAACCGAAGGTACTGTTTTTGTCTAATCTTAAAATCTTGGCTGATATAATAATATTAGTTTCACAGTAGTCTTCGCTGCTATCGTGACTACTACAATACTATAAGAGAAGCAAAAGCCTCTATTGATTGTTGCAGCCTTGCAGGAGATCCAGGAAATGAGACATTGGCCCCCTCTGATTCTTAAGGAGCTCCATGCAATGTATTAATGCCAGCAAATTCAGTTTGTTTTGCATTTGACTTCTCTATGACCTGTTGCCCTTATTCAGTGCGTTATTTAGGTACTAATTTTGGGATAATCGGAAAAAATAAGCTTTGTAAGTTACGTCACATTTCCACGTTTTAGTATGACATTTAGATATATTGTTTCTCCGTTTGCATATTCATTATATGTTTTTCTCCCGTTGCAATGCACGGGCATGTTACATGTAACTGCACTTAACTCTGCTTATATTTCTCAATGGCCGCAAAGTTCAAGCAGTAGTAAGTAGTATATATACATACTTTGCTCACAGTATAATCATCTGATGCAATGTGATAGTTCCAGCAAAATTTCTTCACCTATATATATCAAATTATGTTACTTCTCTTTGTGTAAATCTTGGATTCTAGATCTTATGAAAATGACTTTTTATTACAGAAGTTTTAATTTGAATTTTTAAACTGTTTAAATATAGATGAATCTTTGCAAATCCAAAAAAGTGGTGGGAATATCTACAACATGTAGTTTCTCAAGCAATCTTCTGCATGTTTTGTGACATGATCATTGTGCACATATATTTAATACTGAATGAAGGTCTTCTGCTATCACTATTAATGGTTCTATTGTTGTGTAAGTCATTTCTTAAGTGTTGTGTATTAACACATTAGAGTAAAAGATAATTGTGTATGAAGAATAATATTACGGAGTCAGGCAGAATTTGACCTTAGTTTTGACCAAATTAATCTTTATTTGTTTGCCAGGTTGTGTGCCAAACATCACTTCATGTTGTAGTGTATTTTTTTCCTTTCAAAAGCCAGACTATGCAATTTGGCTTTATAAGAAGTTTCACTTTATTATTAGTGGAGAGCGGGAGATAAGGAAAGGGAAGGAAAAAAAATACTAATTCTAGAAACTAGCCATTGTTCCATGGCAAAACATGTGAGTTTGTTCTATTATGTTCATTGGAAGTCTTTACGGAGGAGTTGGGACTGAGTGAGCGACATAGATTTGCTTGAGGCTACAAATTCTTTTCTGTTGTTACTTGCATCTTACTTAATTTTTCTTCTTCAAGTTCTTCCTGTTTTCCCATATCGTCTTCTCTATAGAAGCTGCTACATCAAATTAACTAAGTACATCCTGCTTTGTTGTCCAAGTTTGTTCTATTCTATTACTCGGAAGTCTGTATAAGACGGAGAGAGTGAAGCAGATTTTCTTGAGATTTGAATTATTTTTTGATGCGGGTTTGTACGCTATACTGTTTGATTAATGAAAACTGATGGAAAGTAGTGGCAAACATTTGATTGAGTAAGCTACTGGATTTTACCAGTAATACACAGTAATTCCTTGCAATATAATCATTGTTTCTATTTACACATTGGATAATAGATGTTTCAATCGCTAAATTAAACTAAGGCTTTTAGAATAAATTGTGGCCTCTAAGCTTGTGTGTAGTCAATTTCTAAATGTGTAATATTAGCACGACTATTTCTTAAGTGCTCCTAGCCACTTATGTTCTTTTTTTTGACCAAATGATATTTATGTTCTCGATGGGTTGATTTGAACGCCGTCCCGTTGTAACGCACGAGCCCTTTTTCTTCTTTTTTTGACCAAATGATATTTATGTTCTCGATGGGTTGATTTGAACGTCGTCCCGTTGTAACGCACGGGCCCTTTTTCTAGTTAAGTCTAAGACTTAAAGCCTAGTGGGTTGATTCCATCACAAGAAACCAAACCATGTGCATTGCACTCAATTTATGAGCTATCAGAGTTTATTACCGAACAGAAGGTCATGCTCGAGTCCGTCCTGTGCTGCAGGTGACGACCATGCCGGCCATGGAAACATATCTTTTGGGGAAAGTAGTGGCTGCACTCACCTTCGGTGCATCCACACAAGAAAACATATCAAAACATTTCAAAAAAAAAAATCTGAAACTTATGAAAGTGATCCTCAACAAATGTTATTGGCACTTGCAAAGTTTGGTATTCAAATAACATTCGAGGAGCTCTGTACAAAAAAACAAAATTATAAAATCTGCTCAAACAGTGCACTTACATTTTGACTACCTTTCAGTGATTTTTTTGTACAGAGCTCCTTGAATGTTATTTGACCACCAAACTTTGCATGTGCCAATAACATTTGTTGATGCTCATTTCCACAAAGTTTTAGATTTTTTCAAAATGTTTTGGTATATTTTTTGCCGTGGGTGCACCGAGGGTGGGTGTAGAAAAACCACTCTTTATCTTCTAATATGGATCCTCGTGATGTTGAACACGACGAGCCCAGCAAACCTCTCTCTCTCTCTCTATCCATATTTGTAAGGTTGGCCACATTTTTTATGGTCGGCCTGAGCGCGCTGCCCATTTCCACCATTCTGACCACCAATATTTGGGTCAAAGTAGCCGAGGGTGGTGAGGAGACACTCCAAGCCGATGACTAATTTAGTCTTACATAGCACATCCTCTCTAAGAACACTCTCGCTGCGGTCCTCTTTGGTCTCGTTGGGGAAAGGTCCGCAAGGAGGGTGCGGCTATCGCAGCATGGGCGATGGGGTGAGTGTGGTGGCGACAAGGAATGGGGAGAGATAGGGGGTAGAGTGATGCTGGGCCAGAAGGGTTGATGGGGGTGAGCGTGACGATGACATGAACGGGGGAATATAGGGAGTGAAGTGGCGCCGCCGAGCGGGGTGGCCTGGTTTAGATAGGGGGCAATTGGGAGCGCTTCGATGGGAGACGGGACTGGATTGGCGCAGGAGGGTGGGAAACACACACTAGTTCCTGCTATTTCCGATAGAAAAGTGCCCCTGTCATTGACAGGGGAGGAAGCAGTAGGTATACGGATAACAGCGCCATTGATCGGGCTACACACATGATTAAGATGCCGGGCTAAAACTTCTCTCTTGTGCGAGCTGTTGGTGGATGGAGGACTCCACACCAATGTCTGATAACGTGCAAATATGATGGCTCACGGACTTAATTTGAAGCGACCTTCATAAATTATGCAGGCCGAGAGGTGTATGGCGACTATGCTAGACCGCTCATTTCAACCATGACCACTATATATGCGGTTATTATGCCGATCGGCACCTAAGGATAACTCTGCTAGAGTTGATCTTAGCTTTTAATAATCACCACTAAATGAATATTGTATCGGAACAACTGATGCTTGTACACGTTTATAACCATAAGGGTTCTGTCTGTTGGATATAATCACGAATAGGCAAAACTGAGTCCGGCACGGACATGTAGCCCTGGCCGAGTCGGCCGTGTATAGGTAGGATAGGTAGTACTAGCAAAAGAGTCCGTGCGTTGCAACGGGAAAAGAAAATAACGCACGGCCCTAACCCAATAACCATGACTAAGACCCCAATAGATATTGCCGAGGCGTCTCTCTCGGCATTAGATGAGAATCTGCTTTATTTTCATGCAATATTTTGCCGAGGCGTACATGCAAGGTTATCGACGGTTTCTTCTGTCTCCAATTTGGCTTTGATGGGGTGTTCATTGTAATCCAGGTCGGTGTCGATACCAAAGAAAGATGGATCGTGCGCTATTCATTAAGGTTGCACCCTAAATAGCATTTTAAAAATGTTTAACAGGTAAAATAACATCATATTCATATTCTACATATTTTTCTAATCAAATTTAATATATAACATGTTAAAATTGGAGTTAGGGTTTAAAAGATGTATTTTGATAAAGTATTATTTGTTCTAGATGGAATGCGGGTTAATTATAGAAAAATGCAAAAACGATACGTTTTCGGGGAGTGCGGATTATTTATCAGAAAAAGAAGGGGGTTTTCTATAAAACAGTAAAAAAAGGGTTCGTTTTCTCACTTAACTGATATAGCGGGTTAATTACCTGAAAACAAAGGGGGTCTTCTGTAAAAAAAATGCTGCTGGTGAACGGGCAGAAGCAATGCATATTTTATTAATATAGTAAATATGCATGTGCGTTCCAACGAGAGAAAAAAATCATAATTTCGAATGACATGATCACATCTTACTACATCATCGATATACACTATCACTCTCATTTTTGTAAAAACATGAACAATTTTTAAAAATCATGAACATTTTCTTAAACTCATAAGCATATTTGAAATTGTGAACTTTTTAAAATTCACGAACATTTTGTAAAATCAAGAACGTTTTCTGAATTCATGAACATATTATATGCAAACATTTTGTTTAATCTGCGAACATTTCTAGAATCGGCTAACATTCTTTTGGGATTTGATAAAATAATTTTCTAAATTAGTGAACATTTTTGAATCCGTGTATATTTTGTGAATCAAAAACCATATATTTGAATTTATGAACAGTTTTATTTTATGCTATTTTCTAATACATGAATATTTTTTGAATTGACGAAATTTTGTGAAATTTTAGAACATTTTAAATACATGAAATTTTTTAGAAAAACTCATTAATGTATGTTTATTTTCCGGACATTTATTAGAAAATTTGCTAATATTTTGAAAAAACACAAACAATTTCTAAAGCCGCAAACATTTATGATTTATTAAATATTATTTTAAAATTCACGGTTTTAAATTTTGGAAACCTTTTTAAATTCACAAATTATTTCAAGTAGAAAAAAGCAATGACGGAAAATAAAAATAAAAAATAAAAAATTGATCACCCATATATAGGTCGGCCCAGGCAAGGTGTGTCTTTTTCTGTGCGCTGGGCGTAGTATTAGATATTCTGAAATGGGCCGGCCCAGTCCAAATTTTTCTGTGTGCAACGTTTTTTATAACTTATAGGTGGCATTGGTGGGTAATTTTTTCCAACTTCAGGGGCAATTTTAATGACGTACGGGCAGAAGCACTCCGTGCTTTATTATTAACTAGCAAACATGCCCGTGCATTGCAACGGGAGAAAAAAATTCACCCCTCATACACACACTTGACGACACAACAAATCCCTTGAAATATTTCATGATGCCACGCAACAACAACATGCTAAGTGGTGTTGTGAAAAAACATAAATGTGTGATGATTTTTGAAGTGTACTTAAGGTGTTTAGAATTCATTATACAACACAAATATCTACCTAGTTGCCGGTATATGTTTATGCATTTGATGTTGTTTCTCGGTGATGCCCAAAAAATATTGCATTAGAATGAAAATAGCAAAGTACATTTTAGTATTCATTGATAGCATGTGCATAAGAGCATTATTTTTGTCATATATGTGTTTGCATATATAAAAATATATGTGCATTTGCAACCATAATTCAATTCAAGACTTAATTTGGTTGCAAACATATCGGATTGCTCCACAAAAAACAACCAATCTATAAGGGCATATGTAATAGGCATTTCTAAAATATCTCATCATATAAAGAACATATTATTTAAGTTTGCACCCTGAACATATTTCTAAAAATTAATGATATTTATAAAAATCAATGATAAAGGAATATTTGGAATCTACACATTTTTCTGATGAATTATCATATATGACATGTTAGATTTGGAGTTAGGGTTTGAAAGATATGAAAATTTCAAAAAGTATTTGATCTCTTGGAAAAAAGGGAAAGGGTGGGGATCGAACACACAACCTCCAGCGTGGTAGGTGAAGGCACCAACAAGTGCACTGTGTGCATAGTTATTTCATAAGAGGGGATCTCTTCCTTTTGAGCTATGCCCGCCATAGACGAAACAAAATAAAACAAACCAAACGTTTTTCTCACTTACCGGTGGCATTGGTGGGTAATAATTTACAACTTTAGGGGCAGTTTTAATGACGGACGACCAGAAGCACTATTTGCTTTATTATTAGGGGAAGACTAGTACAAATGCCCATGCGTTGCAACGGGCGAAAAAAATTAAAATATGCAATGCATACCTTTACACAACACTTCATATACCCAATTTTGGCAATCATCAAAAAAAAAGTTACACTGACTATCACATTTTGGGCCATGTAATTTGGACGTGAATAAGACATCATAATCGTTTGCCTGACCTACTTCAGCTCGGCACTTTCATCTAATGAAAGAGTTGTGGTGCATGCAATACATCCTAGATAAACATGATATTTTCTATTTATTTTGAGAAGGCGTTTTTCTGTAAATTTGGAGAATATTTTTTGGATATTTTTTTGAAAAATAGAATTATTTTTTTGGAGACGTACATTATCTGGTTGGGAAATTGCACGCTGTTTTTGTGTTCTTATATTTCATTTGCAAATGCACTGATTTTTTTAAATATGAAATTACGCATGATACTACGCACGAGTAAAAGCAGCAGGCTGCTGGCGTAATTGTCCTGACATTGGAGAGTCAAGATCTAGATCAAAATTACATCGTCATATTTTTGTCTAGCCGAAGGTAGATCAAGTATACTCGCTGCTACCACACACCAACATAGAGCAGCAGTGCATCACTTCAGTTAGAGAGGCGAGATGACCAGTGCAGCACTTCAGCTAAACAGGTGAGATGAAGTGTTCTAACTGCAGAATTGACATATTATTTTATACAATTCACATGAGCGATAGATCTAGCACCAGCATAGGTGGATCTATAATCATTCTTGTAAAATATGCCTTGACTTGTATCAAATATATAAACTTACTATGCAATGTGGACAGTAAAACCAAAATAACCAACATTGGTAAATTCAACCAGCACATTTAAGACCACTCTCCTCCACAGCTTATTGTTAAAGAGTACAAATCTAGATTTTATGAAAGCTAAAAACTCATGTCATTTACAACCAACAATATCTAATTGGCCCTACTGGGTTACATCTAATGAATTATGAGGCGTGCTTTCCTTAGCTTCATATCTGAAACTACCATCATGAGCTGCCATCCAATAGAGAAGCTCCATTTTCAGAATAGCACATGTCCTGTTGAGAGAAAATGGAAGTTAGCACCAAGTACATCAATCTTGAAAAAACAATAGAGTTTTCAGAGTAGCTTACAAAATCAATTTGCACAAACATATGGAGATATTACATATCAGTTTTATACTTGAGCCTATGCCAAGAGACCAATTGCGTTAAATACTTTCTCAAATCAATTTTAATTGCTAGTTTAATCTTCTGTAAACCCTAGCTGTAAATCACTGTAAAACAAACATAGCTCAATCATAATTTGCACAAAGAAAAAAAGAACCTGCAGCAAAGTAGGTCTAAGCGATGGCTAATGGTCTTTCGGCAAAAAGTCGGTGGAGGCAACATTTTGTGTAACAACAACAAAAATTGAAGTTAAAACTCCAACAATTACCTTGTTCATACAATATTCCAGATTTTGCAAAGATGCAATCAGCATGGAGTTCAATGGAACATGGAGCAGTTATAACAATACAGTAAATAGTGGAGTGACAGATAATCTTGAAAAGCTAACTATAGGATGCATAAGCTACTGGATGGGCCCATAGTGGAGTGATCTGGATGTTTCTTCCAAGATTATTTTGTCGGCAAGAGCAGATCAAGGCTTTAATTACTTGCTAGCAGCTAGCTGCACAAACTAAAGATTCAGGCATACAGATCAAAGAAGCGCTTGTTTACCCAATTGCCAAGAGCAGATCAAGGACTCAAGTAATTGCTAGCATTAAGTTAATCTGGGGCTTGCTACAGCTAGCTGCACCAACTACTGATTCAGAACGAAGAGGTGCTTGCTTCAGCCTATGCCAACACACAAATTTTCCAATCAAAGCGTTGCTTACTTGCTTGCATCAATTCAAACTGCTACTTGTTGCAGCTACTTATACAAACGAAATAAGATGGCAAAATAATATAAAGTTTCAACCTATAATTACAAGTGAACTCTGGTTGTAAATCAAAGATAGCTACTATAGGACATGATCCACGCTTTCAACAATTCAAGTACGCTCTAGCAATTTTCTAGCTACAGAGTTGAATCCCCACCTTTGTGAAAAAAAATCATTTCTTATAGAACCCATTTTATTACATAAAAAGTAACAATCTCAGCTCTGGTTCCTACTCTAAATCATTTTAATTACAAAGTTGAATATGACGACGACGACTTATTCCTACTCTCGAAGTTTCTCCAAAATCACGTCCTAAATGTTCTGAACTGGGAGAGCAAGAACTCAAATCGAACAAAAAGAGACATATATTCCTCAAAAGAGAAATTTGAGGTGCTTCGCATTAATCCATATAGAAAAAGAGCAACAATTTAACAACCATTTGAAGGCACCGCCCATAACTTGCTCAGGCTACTGTATAGTGTGCATTGTTCTGGAGGCCATGATCCACCCACAACAGAATCCCTGACCTTTCTTGCCCCAAAACCAGACAGAATATTATGCACAAAATTATCCAAATTGCTACTAAAAGCTACCAGCCAATAGCAAGAAGAACATTAAAAAGTAAGTAATGATGGTCGATGGTAGATAGGAACAATGCAACATTCCTGCATTACTATTACAGCCCCTCAAAGTATAAGTCTTCAATGAAGAGTATAATCACCTGCAGCACAACTAAACATATAGATGTGACCAATCTTCATGCCCGCTGCGTGGAACTTCTTTAATTGGAGTCGGAGCTGCTCCCACAAATCTTCACAAAGCTCTTCAAAATTTTCATATGTTATGGTGCCCCTGTAAAAAAATGGCATGCATGTAAACATGTAGAACCTGCACATTTTTTTCTGGTCATGATTTAAGATTACATTTTCACTATATAATGAGAAGGGAGAGCTGAAAGCATGAGATGGGCAAGAAGATCAACCATAACATAGCAAAACAGGCTTGTGGCAAATATAAAAAATGAAAAGCTAAGAAGCCAGCATGAATTAGTCTTGCAAGCTCCACACAATCATGAATACGCAAAGAAGATATCGTATAATATGGGTCACAAAACTCAAGATAGAATGTGAGCATGGGCACAGAATCACCTCACAAGAAGAATTTCTGTAACTCATGATTGCTATCGTATTTTTATCATAGTAATGATGCTTTCTGAAGCAACCAAGCTAGGTGCATGAGTAACAGAGAGAATCAGTACCTCAGAGAATATTAGTACTTCGGAGCCATGTGCCTTTAACTTGGGAAGACATTTATCTAACAGAACCATCTTTTCCTGTAGAAAGGGAAGTAATTTTCCTCATCTCAAAGAAAAGAATCATATTTTTCCTGTAGAAAGCATCAAGCCTTGAGGAGGCGCACCAAGGACGATGCCCTTGAGCTGCTTCAGGACTCCAAGGAGACCGCTAATACTGCAGTCCGCACCACGGTAGGGGAGGGCCGATGCCGGTGGAATCGTTGGGACGCATGACGGACACAAAAATTTACAAGTCACGTAGTTTTATATATTTTTACTCACTACTAGAGTAAGCGAATCATGAAAATGTACTCAAAGACTAAAACTGAATTCTATACACCAAATATAATTTTCAGGATATTCTAGTTTATTTAAATTGTGTGCCGCAATCATCTCCGTCCTCATTGCCTCCTCTACATCTGCCAATGTCCTCGAATCCTTGGCGTCCATGGGGATCCAGTATGTCCTCCTCATCGCGTCCGGCCATCATGCCCAAGACCTGTTACATGTGCCATAGAGCTCCTGAAATTTCAAAATCAATTAAAAAAACTGAACATATATGTGGATTCAACGAAAGATGTCTTCGCTTGTGCTCTACGAATAAGTGATCGAGGTCTTGGCTGTTTTGTACAAAGAACACAAAGTCCTGGTAAATGATTTACAATAATGTAGCATGACGTTCAGCTTGTTTGGGCAAGTGATGTTCAGTTTGTTCAGTTTGATCTTACCAAAAAGATCAACGTAATTCAAGACATGGGAACTCAACCAAGAATACATTGGTGCCTATCAATACGTCCCAATTGAATTTTGCCTTAAATCAGTGCAGGGGTGGCAGGGGAGCGCATGTGTGTGTACCTGTGCGTGGTTGTGATAATCGGTTCAGACGAAGTAGTGTCCTCGCCGGCGTTGCGGAGGAGGGCCTAGGTGGAGGAGCTGTGTTCCGTGGATAGCACACGCTCGGCCGTCAGGACAGCGCCCAGACGGACCATCTTGGGACGACACAGGGAGACGGGGAGCAACTGCACGACGGAAAAAATTGGGAGCCCAGCAACACATTGGAAATCCATCAAGAGTTGGCCTGCAGTGTTGGAGCATATAGTCAATGTTCTCAAGATTTTGCAGATTCAACTTCTGAAGCAAAATCATACAAAAATTGAATCATTTTACACATTATGAACATTCAGAAGCAGATAACAAACGTATCATGCGTCTGTTCACTGCTGCTAAAATTGTATCTAACCATTAGTTGAGTAAGTCACCAGAGAAGTTGTTATGTATATTGAACATGTACTCAAGCACTCATGAAAAATCTTCTATACAAAATTAATCAGGTGAGAGCATGCCCATGCCAGTGAATTCTCACACGACCTGGAGGTTACTGTTGGCGACGGGCTGAACTTGTGAAGGGCATCTCTAGCAATTAGCAACGACATGGCATACTTTTTTGCGAGGAGGAGAGGAATCCTGACACAAACCTGATCCGATGACCGGAGCCGCCGTCGGACCAGCAGCAGGTACCCGCGCAGTCCCTATTCTCCCTTCTCTTCTCTCCATCTCACCTCGTCTCCCTCCCTTGTATCTTCTTCCCAGAAGACCGAGTCGCCACAGCCATGGAGCACCGCCGCCGCCGGCCTCCACTACGAACCATCGGGATGGATCCCGACCTCCGCCACTTCCCCACCGTTCCCCGCCTCCAGGAACTCTGCCGCCGTCGTCCTGCTACCGATCGGATCGGGGATCGGGAGCGCCGCCGCGGCCAGCCTCCACTACAAACCGCCGGGATGGATCCCGACCTCCGCCACTTCCCCGCCGTTTCCCGCCTCCCGGATCTCTGCCGCCGTTGTCCTGCTCCCGATCGGGATCGGGAGCGCCGCCGCACCAGCCCAGAAACCATTTTTTATTCACTCACCGAGGACCGGGGGTTGAATCCCTAAAACCACAGGGTTTTATTTATAAATTTCCGAACAAAACGTTTTTCTCACTTAAGAAAGGATGGAGGGTTGAATTCTTAAAAATAGAGGGACTTTTTTGCAAAACCGACGACGACGTACGGCCAGAAGCCATCACTGGTTTATTAGTATATATATATAAGGTATAAATATAGATATAAATTAGGGGAGATATATACCTGTACGTGGTTCCCCTGTAAACCTGTACCAGATCAAAGCAATAAAATCCCAGGAGCGACACGCTTCTGTTGCGATCCATCGGCGTCCCGTGTACCGTGTGTGTATCGCTGAACTAGCTCGTATCGATCAGGCAAGCCGGCAGCTTGTATTTTCTATACGTGCGTGTGTTCGGTTGAAGGAAAATCGATCCAGCAGCCTGCTAGTCAGCTTGGTGTGTACGTGCAGCTTGCCGTGTACGTCTACGTCTATCTCTCCGACGGAACCGGTTAGCTCGGAAAGTACTCGAGCTAGTCTCGTACGTGCGTCTCGCCGGAAAGTACACGACGGATCGCAGCGTCGAGGCCGGGCCTGTGCCAACACTGTCAAACACATCACCGGTCATAAGCATGCACAAATATTCACCTTACGACAGTTAGGAAGTATAAGAGATTATACATTCATATTTGTCAATGTCCTTTCGGTGAAATGTCCTCCCTACCTAACATCCACTATGGATTGCCTTTGCACCCGATGTATGGCAAAAAAGAAAAATATTGCTGCACAGTTAATTGTGTTCCTTCTATTCCGGCTCGATGGAGTTAGCTCCTAGCTTCGTTTCATTATAGTTGCATGTATTCGAAATCCACTGAAAATAAATCACATACGACTTTATGATAATTTTTTTGCGAGAAGACGACATTATGATTAGCGGAACTGTATCTATTTTATGATGTAATAACCATAGTTTAAAAAGAGCAATGCTACATGCACGGGCATAAAATCACAGGGTTTTACAGGATGAATTGTTGGATTACTTCGATTGGATAGAAACCATGGTGAGGGCCCTACACTCCTTGAGAATGGGGGGGGGGGGGGGGGTAGTTATAGAGAAGATCCATAAACACTAGTAGAAAAATGCCCATTTGTCCCAATTCGTAAGGCTCATTTGTCCCGGTTCCCGGTCCGGGACTAAAGGGTCGCTACTAAAGACCAATACATTTAGTCCCGGTTCGCCCACGAAGCGGGACAGATGAGGCTCCACGTGGCCGCTGCGGCTTGCCCAGCCAGGGGGGCCTTTTGTCCCGGTTGGTAGCATCAACCGGGACCAAAAAGCGTCCACACATTAGTAGTTCAGGGGTTGGGGTTTTTGTTTTTTAAAGGGGGGTGGGGGTGGGGTTGGGGGTTTTGTAGGATTAATTTAGGGGTTTCATATATTGTGTTAGCTAGCTAATAAAGAGAATCTCCGTGCTAATAAAGAGAAGTGTCCTCTCTTATCTCCGTGCTTGGTCGATGCTACGTACTATCACTAATAGAAAAAGGGTCAAACGTGAAGCACATTAGTGCCGGTTTGAATTAGAGCCGGCACTAATGTGTACATTAATGCCGGTTCGTGGCGGCGATCAATAGTACCGGTTCGTGGCGAACCTTTAGTACCGGTTCATGCCACGAACCGGTAATAAAGAGGCTGTGTCAGCCTGCGGTCGGCTATGGCCCCACCATCACCATTTAGTGCCGGTTCGTACCACGAATCGGTACTAATGAGGTTATGGCTGTTTTTAGTCCCACCTCGCCAAGAGAGAGGCAGTATGAGCGGTTTATAAGCCGTGAGTGCACAGACAATGACGAAGAGTTGCAATGCTCACCTACATGTTGATTAGCTTCAAGCCTTGCGGAATAGCATATATTGCACTGAGCTATGTGCAGTGCAGTCTACACTATTCCGAATGGCTTGAAGCAAATTAACCAGCATTGCACCTCTTTTTTATTTTTAATAACTTATTTAAACTCCGGACTTCTTTTGTGTTCAGTATGCAGCATTTAAAGCGACGTCATCAATTTCCAACATGTTCTGACATCATTTGTTGTTTTTCAGTCATTTACCTAATTGTTTAGAGAGCTAAATGACCGTGAATTTGAAAATCACTACAAAATGAATCCTGAAAACGTTGAAACTTGGCATGGTATCATCATATCACCCGCATAGCATGCGCGAAAGAGTAGAGAGGGTGACGGCAAAAATTGGACGCACTTCGTGTACAAACTGGACAAACTCTTTCCGAGTATCAGGGTTTCGGAGTCCGGAGTGGGTACTAATGTGCATCCCACCAATTAGGAAGAATCACACGGATCGTGTGTTTCTTTCTAGCTCTTGCGAGTCGTTGGATCAAGGGTGTGTTTCTTCCTAGCTCATGTGAGTCGTTGGATCGAAACTACCACAATCACTTTGTGAGCCAGACGACCCTATATATAGCCCACCTCTCACCTTCCCTGCATAAGTCTTTCAGTTCATCGACTACATACATCTACCTGTTCATCGACTGCATACATCTACCAGTTCATCGACTGAATACAAATCATTCGGATTCGCCATCATACATCCAACCGTGCATTTGATACGCATATATATGCATCACGAGCCACGGTTGGGCTGTATGATGGCGATACCGATTGGTTTGTTCTAGATCCGACATAAAAGGTTTGATACAACTTCTTTTTTGTGACATAAGAGCTATCTCTCCTCCTACCTATTTTAGTTACACAACTACCTATTTGTGCCAAATTTTTACTTTTGCTGTTGCTCTTGCATCATAAGCATCCATGTTAACTGGACTTACAAGTAATGCAATTTAACCAAACTATCTTGTGATCTTCGCCAAGAGAGAGGCAATATGAGCGGTTTATAAGCTGTGAGTGCACAGACAATGACGAAGAGTAGCAATGCTCACCTACATGTTGATTAGCTTCAAGCCTTGCAGAATAGCATAGATTGCACTGAGCTATGTGCAGTGCAGTCTACACTATTCCGAATGGCTTGCAGCAAATTAACCAGCATTGCACCTCTTTTTTATTTTTAATAACTTATTTGAACTCCGGACTTTTTTTGTGTTTAGTATGCAGCATTTAAAGCGACGTCATCAATTTCCAACATGTTCTGACATCATTTGTTGTTTTTCGGTCATTTACCTAATTGTTTAGAGAGCTAAATGACCGTGAAATTGAAAATCACTACAAAATGAATCCTGAAAATGTTGAAACTTGGCATGGTATCATCATATCACCCGCATAGCATGCGCGAAAGAGTAGAGAGGGTCACGGCAAAAACTGGACGCACTTCATTTGTTACATGACCACTTCAATGTTTTTTAAACTTATTTGAACTCCGGACTTCTTTTGTGTTCAGTATCCAGCATTTAAAGCGATGTCATCAATTTCCAACATGTTCTGACATCATTTGTTATTTTTCGGTCATTTACCTAATTGTTCAGTATGCAGCATTCAATTTCCAGAAGAAAATAAATAATGCATAAAATAAAAAAACTATACAAAAAAATTACTCAAAAATAAATAGAAGAAAATAAATAATGCAGAAAAGAAAAAACTATATAAAAAACTACTCAAAAATAAATAGAAGAATATAAGTAATGCAGAAAAGAAAAAACTATATAAAAAATTTGTTGGCGCGCTGCCCAGTGGGCCTGCCAGACTTAGGGTGTGCAAATGCAGGCCCAGAAGGGCCAGCAGGCTCACAGGGCAGCGCGCCCTAATTAATTAGGCCGAGAAGCCTGCTATATAGAGGAGTTCGAAGAGGTAGCCGCGGCTGGGTTTATAAACCAGTGCGGCTGCCCTTCGCCGGGCGAGGTGGGACTAAACTTTGGGGTGGCAGCGCAAGGCCTTTAGTACCGGTTGGTGGCTCCAACCGGTACTAAAGGCCCCCCCTTTAGTACCGGTTGGTGGCTCCAACCGGTACTAAAAGCCTTCGTTTCCCGCCGCTTGGCCTGGCGAAAATAGGCCTTTAGTACCGGTTGGAGCCACGAACCGGTACTAAAGGCCCATCCTATATATATAGCACTTACGAAAATTTCAGTTTCATCTCCCCACTTCGTCTCCAACCTCCCGCGAGACATCGCCGCGCGCGCCGCTCGATCCCGTCGTCGCCGCCCCGTCGCCCGTCGTCCGTCGTCATCGTCGCTGTCCCCGCCGCCGCCCGTCGTCGTCGTCGATCGTCTCGTGCTGCCGCCCCGAACGCTGCCGCCGTCCGTCGTCATCGCCGCGGCCGTACGTCTCTCTCGCACCCGCACACACATACACACACATACACACACTGGCGCCCCCGCCCCGTACGCCGCCGCCCCCGCTCGTACGTACGGGGCGGCGGCGTACGGGGCCGCACACACACACACACACATATACCACACACGCATACACACACACATACACACATACGTACACACATATACGTATATATACACACACATACACACACACATTTTTTTACTTATTTTCTGTTTTTTAGAAAAGTTAATTAGATGATCGAATGTTAGATTAATGTCGAATGTTAGATGAATTAGCTAGCTAGATAGAAAAATTGTCGAACTAGAGATTAGAACTAGTTGAATAATTAATATAACTAGTTTATTTTTAGTAAGAAAATTTAGGTATATGAGATTTGAACTAGTTCAATAATTAATATAACTAGTTTATTTTTAATAAGAAAATTTAGGTATATGAGATTAGAACTAGTTGAATAATTAATATAGCTAGTTTATTTTTAGTAAGAAAATTTAGGTATATGAGATTTGAACTAGTTCAATAATTAATATAACTAGTTTATTTTTAGTAAGAAAATTTAGGTATATGAGATTAGAACTAGTTGAATAATTAATATAGCTAGTTTATTTTTAGTAAGAAAATTTAGGTATATGAGATTAGAACTAGTTGAATAATTAATATAACTAGTTTATTTTAGTAAGAAAATTTAGGTATATGAGATTTGAACTAGTTCAGTAATTAATATAACTAGTTTATTTTTAGTAAGAAAATTTAGGTATATGAGATTTGAACTAGTAGAATAATTAATATAACTAGTTTATTTTTAGTAAGAAAATTTAGGTATATGAGATTTGAACTAGTTCAATAATTAATATAACTAGTTTATTTTTAGTAAGAAAAATTTAGGTATCTGAGATTTGATGATCTAATTAAAATATTATTTGTTAATGATTTTTTTCTGTTTATTTAATTTTTTATATATTTTGAGTTTATATAAATGTTAGATTAATGTCGAATGTTAGATGAATTAGATAGAAAAGTTAAATATATAGTAATGTCAATTGAATATATAGTTAGATATATTAATGTCAAATGTTAGATGAATATATATTTGGCTAGATATAGGTGTTTAATGTTTCACCTATATGAACATAGGAAATGTCATCTGACGACGAAAAAGATTTCATTATGTGCGAACACTGTGAAGACCAGCGCGGCCTGTGTGACCAAAATTTCCTTGTTGATGGTAGGCGCTTCAGCATCAAGCTGGATGAGACATTCGAAGTTGATACAGTAAGTCACTTTATCAATTATTATTTGAATGCAAAACTTATGCTTCATTTGCTTCAACTTATAATTTTAAATTTTCACTATTCTACTAGCGCATCCCCTGCCATGCAAGAATTTTTGTCTTGGATAAGATAGGTTTTAGTGCTATAGATGATATGGAGGTAAAGAGAGTTTACTTGAAGACAGAGCATGGGTATACTTTCAACGTCAAATTATATAATGGAGACACATACACCCATTTTGAATGCAAAACTTGGCAAGCACTATGCAAGGCTTATGCATTTGAGCCTGATATGGTTATCACCTTTGATATTCGTCCGGAAGATGATATTGAAGGTAATATAGACATCTGGGTCGATGTGCAAACGCCTCTAGTTCTACCATTTGGTGAGTTTTTCTCAACCATGCATGCATATGTTTATGTCTTTCATACAGTTTATTCAAAAATAGTTGACAACTAATTTGTATTGTCAGCTTATTTCGGTTCAAGCAAACATGTCCGGTGCTTGGTAGACAGGACCTACTACTGCCCCGGGGCTCAACTAAACTGCGAGGAGATAAGTCATTATGTTTCATGGCTTGAGGATCTTAATACTGTCAAGACAATTTTTTTTTCCTAAACTTAGGAATGTTAGTACTCAAAACGTGCGACCAATGGTGATCGTATTGAACTACGGTCACATCTATAATCGAAAGATGGTAAGATTTTAAATATTTGTCCTTAACTAGTGCATCTTTTGCATACATTATTTTTGAAGCTAAACTTTCATTGCTTAGTATATTAATTACTATACGATGTTCTTCAACAGGGACTTCCGATGACAGTTGTGCCTCAGTGGATCGAGACAAAAGGTCGCATGTCAATGGTTAGCTTACGACCAAGATTTCCTACATTGCACATGAGTGCATTCAGGATTTCTGAAAGCGAAAAATGCTTAATAGTGAAAGATTGGAGCAAAATTGTTAACGATCGCAGAGAAGTACTAGGGGGCAGTAAGGAGAAGCGCAACCCAAGATTAGGAGACAGATTCATCTGCATGCTCCAGTATGATGAATCAGGAGAGCTATACATGTTCTATGCTATTCTACCTGAGAGGGAGCAGCAGGATCAGTAGCTACTAGTTCATGCTCTTAATTAGTACTTGTCCCATGTCCGTGTCCTGAACTTCGATGTTGGTGATGATTATGTTGAACTTGATGATATCTTTGCTTCTGTTACAAAGTGAATGTTTCCTCTTTAAGCTAGCCAGCGTTGATGATGATTAGATAGCTAGCGGTAATGACTATGATGATTAAATAGTGGTAATTAGACGACTATGATGATTTTTAGCTAGCTAGAGTTTATTTATTTATTTATTAATATGCGATGATGATGATGATGACGACTACAACTCATTATAACGTAAAACAATCCTAAATTAAATTGATAACACAAATTTAATTGAAAAACACAAAATAAAACAAAAACCCACAACCATTTAGTACCGATTGGTGTTAGCAACCGGTACTAAATGGCTCCCGGCCCCCGGAGCTGGCTCGTGCCACGTGGTTCCCCTTTAGCCCCGGTTCATGCTGAACCGGTACTAAAGGGGGGGGGCCTTTAGTGCCGAAACTTTAGTGCTGGTTCCTGAACCGGCACTAAAGGGCCTTACGAACCGGTGCTATTGCCCGGTTCTGCACTAGTGTATATGTATAGAGAGGATTTGACACGCTAGCTAGTAAGCAAATGAAGGAAACCATTAAGTACACAATATCGTCATGAACATATATACAGAGAGAAGTGATCGACTTCTCTTTCTCCGAGAGATTGGTCGAACAACAAGTTTTCGAACATCTATCCGATGCTACTAGCTACATATATACAATATAAGATCTCTTACAATCCCTAGCATATGATGTCAAGTTCCACATGGTATTCTCCGTCTTATCTATGACGTGGTCAAGATAAAATCCCGCCAATTCATCTTGAATTGCTTTTGTGCGATCTTATGGTAGGAGTTCATCCCGCAGATGCCAACGCTAATTTGAAGAAGGGGGTCAATACTTATATATGAATGAAACTGAACACAAATGATGGTAATAAAATAAAATTGTGAATATTATTGCTTACGCACTTCATAATCTTCTTTAGAGTAGCCCCGCCTAGAGGTCGTCGAGTTGTAGATGTACTCGCAAATGTACTATCCTCAAAAATTATTCCCGCCTTCCTGCCACAACTATTTTACGAGAAATAGAGGTCAATCAAACTGATAATCAAGCATTATAAATGGTATTGATGAAAGTAGCTCGAATCAATGGGAGATGCGTGGAACTAGCTAGTAGTATTTACTTTCGGGTGTGTAAATCGCAGCTCCCCCGGTAATCCCGGAGCTTGTGCGGTGAACTGTTTCCAAACCCTGCAAGACAAAGAAAATAATTATTACTTGATATCAGGAAATGAACATAGTTGTCGATATGGTGCGATAATGATCGATTGAACTTACTTCTCGAGCATTTCAGTCATGTCCGCATACTCCTTGGGATCTTTTCGTCTTGAGACGAAGATGGTTACTTGTCCCTGCTCAAGCTTAATCTCTAGGAGGATAAAGTAGAAGCTGCGCACGCATGCATAAATCATCAATTACATTACTATAACCTCGAGTAATAAGGGAAATCGAACATGCACAAGACAGTAACACTCACTTGAGGTTGTAAGGAAATAGTATTTTATCGTTGTTTTGATTTTGAAGCAACGACTTTAGCAAGTTGGCCTCGGTTTCTTTGGCATTCATTTTAACTGTCCATTCATCTATGAGATTTGTGTTAATGAACCCAATATCATAGATTTGTCTATTCTTGCATTCGACGATCTTCAATCTGCATAATATAGTGAGGATAATTATATATACATGCAATGAAAGAGCTGAGCTATATATAGAAACTTAATTAGAGAAGTAGTACTTATAGACAGTAGCAAGTGGCGATTATTTTATCGAGGGCCTTTTGATTGAAAAACTAGAAGAACTCCTCAAATGCAACAGACAACAGATCAATTCCAATGAGGTCGTGCTCCTGTTTAACTCTCAGCGTCAAAATATCCTTCCCAGACTTGCAGGTGTCCATGTGCCACTTATGGAATCTTCGCATCATCGTTGTTAGAGGAGGATGACCAGGTTTGACGAGAGGCTTCTCGTACCAGTATTTATGTTCGTCCACCTCTGCCATATCAAAATGTGCATCGTCGGGCAGGTAATCTCCAAGATTGGTACCGGGCACCATCCCTGGATGATTAGCGACGATATCGCTTGACACCTTCAGCGGGGGGCACGATTGGTTCGCCTGTTCGCTAAGCTGGGGAATTTCTTTCCCACTTCTTGTTCGTTCTTCTAACCTTTTGTCACTTGAAGTGGTTCCTGACCGGTGCGCTTCTTGCGCTGCCTTTTTAAGAGCACGGACATGGTTGTCATCCGGCGGACGGGGTGGTGGTCGCTTCAAGGCATCTAAAGTGCGCTTCATTTTCACCGGATCTATCTTCTCCTCCGGAGGTGGATGTTTCATAGCTCTTCGCGTTTCAAAGAAGTCCTTCACTTGGGCTTTACAGATCTGCACGTTTTCCTCCTCGGTCATCTCGTATGGTAACCTCTCTAGAGGCTTGAGAGATGGACTGAATCTGTATTGCCTCCCGCCTCTGGCTGTACCGCTAGACACCGGAGCGGCCGAAGCAGCGGTGACTATCTTCCTTTGTTGCTTACGAGGCGGAGAAGGAGGCAGAGTGTTACGACACTCCAGAGCAGCCGGAGCGGCAGCGGCTCTCTTCCGCCCTTGCTGACGAGGCGGAGGAGGAGGCAGGCTGCTCGGACACGGCAGCGCAGGCGGAGAAGGAGGCGGAGTGCCACCACGCGCTAGAGCAGGCGGAGTGCCCTAATCACTCGCCGGAGAAGGAGGCGGAGGAGGAGGCGGAGTGCCCTGACTCGCCGGAGGAGGAGGAGGAGACGGAGGTGTCCAGTTCGGAAGGTTGATGAGCTCCTTCCGCCATAGACATGGAGTCTTCAGAGCAAGACCCAGCTGAGTCTCCTCTTCACCGGTAGGGTGGTCAAGCTCGAGATCCTCGACGACCCTCGACCCTCGAACCCTCGGCCCCTCGACGACCATCGAGCCCTCGACCCTTGACCCCTCGACGACCCTCGACCCCACTAGTGCAGAACCGGGCAATAGCACCGGTTCGTAAGGCCCTTTAGTGCCGGTTCGGTAATCGGCACTAAAGTGTGGGCACTAAAGCCCCCCCCCTTTAGTACCGGTTCAGCACGAACCGGTGCTAAAGGGCAACCACGTGGCACGAGCCAGCTCCGGGGCAGGGAGTCATTTAGTACCGGTTGGTGACACCAACCGGTATTAAAAGGTTGGGGCGTTTTGGGTTTATGATTTCTTTTTCATTTAATTTTGTGTTTTCCATTTAATTCTTTTTTGTTTGCTGATATTTTACGATACTACATATTGTACACGTTATGCATATATATAAATAGAATTTCTAGTAGAACCGATCATATATATATATATATCATCGAATGTCTCACAACCACCATTAATTAATTCACACATATATACACACATGTATATATATACAATTAGCTAGCTATATACAATTTCTCCTAATTGGTGCCTTCGGAGCCAGCGGCATTAGCCTAATTGGTGCCTTCAGAGCACGATGACAATTGGAAGTGGTTCATGGGGGCGGTAGCGGGTAATAGTATTCTCCTTTGGGATCTATGACTTAGTCGAGCAAAAATCCCCCTATATCCTCTTGAATTGCCTCTATGCGGTCCTCTGCTAGGAGCTGCTCCCGCACCTCTTTGAACTGTTAAGAAGGAGATCAATATGCATGTGTATTAGTTGTGTGACTAGATATCGATAATGGTGTAAAAATTGTGAATAGTGTTCTGACAAACGTACCCACTCCTGTCTTTGAGATCTGCTCCTTTCGGACGCCATCATGCGAATGTTCTCGCAAACGTAGTATGCACACAGATTATTCCCCGACGCCTGCTTCAGGGCCTTTACGAGAATGGAATTTGATCAGATAATAATTAATCAAGCATGATAATTAAAGAGATGGCAGCTAGCTAGCTAGTACTACTTAATTACTTACCTTGGGTCGATACCAATTCAGCTTTTTTTCCATTGGCCTAGAGTGACGCTGATGAACTTTGCCCAAGCCCTGCCCGCCGACAAATAAAATGAATAAAGGGGTTATTAAATAGTTCATATCAGGAAATGACGAACTAAATAGGCCGAGATATAGTTAATAATGATTGAAATTACCTGTTGACTATCCCAAACAAGATGGTGTAGTCACTTGCTTTTTTAAGTAGTGAGTCCAGTATTTCAACTGTTCCTTCATCAACTTTAATGATTAACAAGATCTAGTGAAATCTGCATGCACACACGTTTGCATGTCTTAATTAAGCGGGCATATGTAAGCAAAAACATGTAGCTAGCTAGTAGGCAAAAACAGAATTTGTAGTACAAGACAGTGTGACTCACTCGAAGTTGTAAGGAAGTAGTATATCTTCATTGGTATTGAGGCGCTTGAAGAACTCTAGCATGCTTTTGAAGGAAATATTCCCTAGAGGCAATAATAAAGTTATTATTTATTTCCTTATATCATGATAAATGTTTATTATTCATGCTAGAATTGTATTAACCGGAAACATAATACATGTGTGAATACATAGACAAACAGAGTGTCACTAGTATGCGTCTACTTGACTAGCTCGTTGATCAAAGATGGTTATGTTTCCTAACCATAGACATGAGTTGTTATTTGATTAACGGGATCACAACACTAGGATAATTATGTGATTGACTTGACCCATTTCGTTAGCTTAGCACTTGATCGTTTAGTTTGTTGCTATTGCTTTCTTCATGCCTTATACATGTTCCTATGACTATGAGATTATGCAACTCCCGTTTACCAGAGGAACACTTTGTGTGCCACCAAACGTCACAAAGTAACTGGGTGATTATAAAGGTGCTCTACAGGTGTCCCTGAAGGTACTTGTTGGTTTGACGTATTTCGAGATTAAGATTTGTCACTCCGATTGTCGGAGAGGTATCTCTGGGCCCACTCGGTAATGCACATCACTATAAGCCTTACAAGCATTGCAACTAATGAGTTAGTTCCGGGATGATGTATTACAGAACAATTAAAGAGACTTGCTGGTAATGAGATTGAACTAGGTATTGAGATACCGACGATCGAATCTCGGGCAAGTAACATACCGATGACAAAGGGAACAACGTATGTAGTTATGCGGTCTGGCCGGTAAATATCTTCGTAGAATATGTGGGAGCCAATATGAGCATCCAGGTTCCGCTATTGGTTATTGACCGGAGACGTGTCTCGGTCATGTCTACATAGTTCTCGAACCCGTAGGGTCCGCACGCTTAAAGTTCGATGACGGTTATATTATGAGTTTATTGTTTTTGATGTACCGAAGGAGTTCGGAGTCCCGGATGAGATCGGGGACATGACGAGGTGTCTCGAAATGGTCGAGACGTAAAGATTGATATATTGGACGACTATATTCGGACATCGGAAAGGTTCCGAGTGATTCGGGTATTTTTGGGAGTACCGGGGAGTTACAGGAATTCGTATTGGGCCTTAATGGGCCATACGGGAAATGAGAGAAATGCCTCAAAGGGTGGCCGCACCCCTCCCCATGGGCTGGTCTGAATTGAACTAGGGAGGGGGGGGGGCGCCACCTTCCTTCCTTCTCCTTTTCCCTTCCCTTTCCTTCCCTCCTACTCCTACTACTTGGAAGGGCTCCTAGTTCTACTAGGAAAAGGGGAATCCTACTCCCGGTGGGAGTAGGACTCCCCTAGGGCGCGCCATAGAGAGGGCCTGCCCCCCTCCTCCACTCCTTTATATACGGGGGCAGGGGGCACCCCAAAGATACAACAATTGATCTCTTGATCTCTTAGCCGTGTGTGATGCCCCCCTCCACCATAATCCACCTCGATCATATCGTAGCGGTGCTTAGGCGAAGCCCTGTGTCGGTAGAACATCATCATCGTCACCACGCCGTCGTGCTGACGAAACTCTCCCTCAACACTCAGCTGGACCGGAGTTCGAGGGACGTCATCAAGTTGAACGTGTGCAGAACTCGGAGGTGCCGTGCGTTCGGTACTTGATCGGTCGGATCATGAAGACGTACGACTACATCAACCGCGTTGTGCTAACGCTTCCGCTTTCGGTCTACGAGGGTATGTGGACAACACTCTCCCCTCTTGTTGCTATGCATCACCATGATCTTGCGTGTGCGTAGGAATTTTTTTGAAATTACTGTGTTCCCCAACAGTGTCATCCGAGCCTGGTTTTATGCGTTGATGTAATATGCACGAGTAGAACACAAGTGAGTTGTGGGCGATATAAGTCATACTGCTTACCAGCATGTCATAGTTTGGTTCAGCGGTATTGTTGGATGAAGCGGCCTGGACCGACATTACACGTACGCTTATGCGAGACTAGTCCTACCGACGTGCTTTGCACACAGATGGCTGGCGGGTGTCAGTTGTTGGGGAACGTAGTAATTTCAAAATTTTCCTACGCACACGCAAGATCATGGTGATGCATAGCAACGAGAGGGGAGAGTGTGATCTACGTACCCTTGTAGATCGACAACGGAAGCGTTAACACAACGTAGAGGAAGTAGTCGTACGTCTTCCCGATCCGACCGATCCAAGCACCGTTACTCCGGCACCTCCGAGTTCTTAGCACACGTACAGCTCGATGACGTTCCACGGGCTCCGATCCAGCAAAGCTTCGGGGAAGAGTTCCGTCAGCACGACGACGTGGTGACGACGATGATATTCTACCGGCGCAGGGCTTCGCCTAAGCACTGCAACGATATGACCGAGGTGGAATATGGTGGCAGGGGGCGCCGCACACGGCTAAGGAACGATCACGAGGATCAACTTGTGTGTCCTAGGGTGCCCCTTGCCTCAGTATATAAAGGATGGAGGAGGAGGAGGCCGGCCAAGGCAAAAGGTGCGGCTAGGATGTGGAGTCCTACTAGGACTCCAAGTCCTAGTAGGAGTCCACCAAGAGGGGAGGAAGGGAGAAGGAAGTGGAGGAGGAGAGGTGGCCGGCCCCCTTTTCCCTAGTCCAATTTGGACCAAAGGGGAGGGGGGGGGGGCGCAGCAGCCCCTTGGCCCTTTCTCCTCTTCCCACTAAAGCCCATCAAGGCCCATTGCTTCTCCCGTAACTACCCGGTACTCCGAAAAATACCCGAATCACTCGGAACCTTTCCGATGTCCGAATATAGTCGTCCAATATATCGATCTTTATGTCTCGACCATTTCGAGACTCCTCGTCATGTCCCCGATCTCATCCGGGACTCCGAACTCCTTCGGTACATTAAAACTCATAAACTCATAATATAACTGTCATCGAAACCTTAAGCGTGCGGACCCTATGGTTCGAGAACAATGTAGACATGACCGAGACACGCGTCCGGTCAATAACCAATAGCGGGACCTGGATGCCCATATTGGCTCCTACATATTCTACGAAGATCTTTATCGGTTAGACCGCATAACAGTATACGTTGTTCCCTTTGTCATCGGTATGTTACTTGCCCGATATTCGATCGTCGGTATCCAATACCTAGTTCAATCTCGTTACCGGCAAGTCTCTTTACTCGTTCCGTAATACATCATCTCACAACTAACATATTAGTTGTAATGCTTGCAAGGCTTATGTGATGTGCATTACCGAGAGGGCCCAGAGATACCTCTCCGACAATCGGAGTGACAAATCCTAATCTCGAAATACGCCAACCCAACATGTACCTTTGGATACACCTGTAGTGCTCCTTTATAATCACCCAGTTACGTTGTGACGTTTGGTAGCACCCAAAGTGTTCCTCCGGCAAACGGGAGTTGCATAATCTCATAGTCATAGGAACATGTATAAGTCATGAAGAAAGCAATAGCAACATACTAAACGATCGGGTGCTAAGCTAATGGAATGGGTCATGTCAATCAGATCATTCAACTAATGATGTGATCTCGTTTAATCAAATAACAACTCTTTTGTCCATGGTTAGGAAACATAACCATCTTTGATTAACGAGCTAGTCAAGTAGAGGCATACTAGTGACACTCTGTTTGTCTATGTATTCACACATGTATTATGTTTCCGGTTAATACAATTCTAGCATGAATAATAAACATTTATCATGATATAAGGAAATAAATAATAACTTTATTATTGCCTCTAGGGCATATTTCCTTCAGTCTCCCACTTGCACTAGAGTCAATAATCTAGATCACATCACCATGTGATTAACATTGATAGTTCACATCATCATGTGATTAACACCCATAGTTCACATCGTCATGTGACCAACACCCAAAGGGTTTACTAGATACGGTAATCTAGTTCACATCGCTATGTGATTAACACCCAAAGAGTACTAAAGTGTGATCATGTTTTGCTTGTGAGAGAATCTTAGTCAACGGCCTTTCACATTCAGATCCGTTATGTATGTTGCAATTTTCTATGTCTACAATGCTCTGCACGGAGCTACTCTAGCTAATTGCTCCCACTTTCAATATGTATCTAGATTGAGACTTAGAGTCATCCAGATCCGTGTCAAAACTTGCATCGACGTAACTTTTTACGACGAACCTTTTGTCACCTCCATAATCGAGAAATATTTCCTTATTCTACTAAGGATAATTTTGACCGTTGTCCAGTGATCTACTCCTAGATCACTATTGTACTCCCTTGCCAAATCAGTGCAGGGTATACAATAGATCTGGTACACAGTATGGCATATTTTATAGAACCTATGACTGAGGCATAGGGAATGACTTTCATTCTCTTTCTATCTTCTGCCGTGTTCGGGCTTTGAGTCTTACTCAACTTCACACCTTGTAATACAGGCAAGAACTCTTTCTTTGACTGCTCCATTTTTGAACTACTTCAAAATCTTGTCAAGGTATGTACTCATTGAAAAAACTTATCAAGCGTCTTGATCTATCTCTATAGATCTTGAAGCTCAATATGTAAGCAGCTTCACCGAAGTCTTTCTTTGAAAAAACTCCTTTCAAGCACTCCTTTATGCTTTACAGAATAATTCTACATTATTTCCGATCAACAATATGTCATTCATATATACTTATCAAAAATGTTGTAGTGCTCCCACTCACTTTCTTGTAAATACAGGCTTCACCGCAAGTCTGTATAAAACTATATGCTTTGATCAACTCATCAAAGCGTATATTCCAACTCCGAGATGCTTGCACCAGTCCACAGATGGATCGCTGGAGTTTGCACATTTTTGTTAGCACCTTTCGGATTGACAAAACCTTCTGGTTGCATCATATACAACTCTTCTTTAATAAATCCATTAAGGAATGCAGTTTTGTTTATCCATTTGCCAGATTTCATAAAATGCGGCAATTACTAACATGATTCGGACAGACTCAAGCATAGATACGAGTGAGAAACTCTCATCGTAGTCAACACCTTGAACTTTGTCGAAAACCTTTTGCGACAATTCTAGCTTTGTAGATAGTAACACTACTATCAGCGTCCGTCTTCCTCTTGAAGATCCATTTATTTTCTATGGCTTGCCGATCAACGGGCAAATCCATCAAAGTCCATACTTTGTTCTCATTCATGGATCATATCTCAGATTTTATGGCCTTAAACCATTTCGAGGAATCTGGGCTCATCATCGCTTCCTCATAGTTCGCAAGTTCATCATGGTCTAGTAACATGACTTCCAGAGCAGGATTACCGTACCACTCTGGTGCAGATCTCACTCTGGTTTACCTACGAGATTCAGTAGTAACTTGATCTGAAGTTACATGATCATCATCATTAGCTTCCTCACTAACTGGTGTAGGTGTCACTGAAACAGTTTTCTGTGATGCACTACTTTCCAATAAGGGAGCAGGTACAGTTACCTCGTCAAGTTCTACTTTCCTCCCACTCACTTCTTTCGAGAGAAACTCCTTCTCCAGAAAGTTTCTGAATTTAGCAACAAAAGTCTTGCCTTCGGATCTGTGATAGAAGGTGTATCCAATAGTTTCCTTTGGATATCCTATGAAGACACATTTCTCCGATTTGGGTTCGAGCTTATCAGGTTGAAGCTTTTTCACATAAGCATCGCAGCCCCAAACTTTCAGAAACGACATCTTTGGTTTCTTGCCAAACCACAGTTCATAAGGCGTTGTCTCAACGGATTTTGATGGTGCCCTTTTAACGTGAATGCAGCTGTCTTTAATGCATAACCCCAAAACGACAGTGGTAGATCGGTAAGAGACATCATAGATCGCACCATATCTAATAAAGTACGGTTATGACGTTCGGACACACCATTACATTGTGGTGTTCCAGGTGGCATGAGTAGTGAAACTATTTCACATTGTTTTTTAACTGAAGGCCAAACTCGTAACTCAAATACTCTTCTCTACGATCAGATCGTATAAACTTTATTTTCTTGTTACGATGATTTTTCACTTCACTCTGAAATTTCTTTGAACTTTTTAAATGTTTCAGACTTATGTTTCATCAAGTAGATATACTCATATCTGCTCAAATCGTCTGTGAAGATCAGAAAATAATGATACCTGTCGCGAGCCTCAATATTCATCAGACCACATACATCAGTATGTATGATTTCCAACAAATCTGTTGCTCGCTCCATTGTTCCGACGAACAGAGTCTTAGTCATCTTGCCCATGAGGCTTGGTTCGCAAGCATCAACTGATTCATAATCAAGTGATTCCAAAAGCCCATCAGCATGGAGTTTCTTCATGCGCTTTACACCAATATGACCTAAACGGCAGTGCTACAAATAAGTTGCACTATCATTATTAACTTTGCATCTTTTGGTTTCAATATTATGATTATGTGTATCACTACGATCGAGATCCAACGAACTATTTTCATTGGGTGTGTAACCATATAAGGTTTTATTCATGTAAACAGAACAACAATTTATTCTCTTACTTAAATGAATAACCGTATTACAATAAACATGATCAAATCATATTCATGCTCAACGCAAACACCAAATAACACTTATTTAGGTTCAACACTAATCCCGAAATTATAGGGAGTGTGCGATGATGATCATATCAATCTTGGAACCACTTCCAACACACATCGTCACTTCACCCTTAACTAGTCTATGTTTATTCTGCAACTCCCGTTTCGAGTTACTAATCTTAGCAACTGAACTAGTATCAAATACTGAGGGTTTGCTATAAACACTAGTAAAGTACACATCAATAACATGTATATCAAATATACTTATGTTCACTTTGCCATCCTTCTTATCCGCCAATCACTTGGGGTAGTTCCGCTTCCAGTGACCAGTCCCTTTGCAGTAGAAGTACTTAGTCTCAGGCTTAGGACCAGACTTGGGCTTCTTCACTTGAGCAGCAACTTGCTTGTTGTTCTTCTTGAAGTTCCCCTTCTTCCCTCTGCCCTTTTCTTTAAACTAGTGATCTTGTCAACCATCAACACTTGATGTTTTTCTTGATTTCTACCTTCGTTGATTTCAGCATCACGAAGAGCTTGGGAGTTTTTTCCGCTATCCCTTGCATATTATAGTTCATCACGAAGTTCTACTAACTTGGTGATGGTGACTAGAGAATTCTGTCAATCACTATCTTATCTGGAAGATTAACTCCCACTTGATTCAAGCGATTGTAGTACCCAGACAATCCGAGCACATGCTCACTAGTTGAGCGATTCTCCTCCATCTTTTAGCTATAGAACTTGTTTGGAGACTTCATATCTCTCAACTCGGGTATTTGCTTGAAATATTAACTTCAACTCCTGGAACATCTCATATGGTCCATGACGTTCAAAACGTCTTTGAAGTCCCGATTCTAAGCCGTTAAGCATGGTGCACTTAAACTATCAAGTAGTCATCATATTGAGCTAGCCAAACGTTCATAACATCTGCATCTGCTCCTGCAATAGGTCTGTCACCTAGCGGTGCATCAAGGGCATAATTCTTCCGTGCAGCAATGAGGATAAACCTCAGATCACAGATCCAATCCGCATCATTGCTACTAACATCTTTCAACACAATTTTCTCTAGGAACATATCAAAATAACCATATGAAAGCAACAACGCGAGCTATTGATCTACAACATAGATAAGCTAATACTACCAGGACTAAGTTCATGATAAATTAAAGTTCAATTAATCATATTACTTAAGAACTCCCACTTAGATAGAGATCCCTCTAATCCTCTAAGTGATCACGTGATCCAAATCAACTAAACCATGTCCGATCATCACGTGAGATGGAGTAGTTTCATTGGTGAACATCACTATGTTGATCATATCTACTATATGATTCACGCTCGACCTTTCGGTCTCCGTGTTCCGAGGCCATATCTGCATATGCTTGGCTCGTCAAGTATAACCTGAGTATTCCGCGTGTGCAACTGTTTTGCACCTGTTGTATTTGAACGTAGAGCCTATCACACCCGATCATCACGTGGTGTCTCAGCACGAAGAACTTTCGCAACGGTGCATACTCAGGGAGAACACTTCTTGATAATTTAGTGAGAGATCATCTTATAATGCTACCGTCAATCAAAGCAAGATAAGATGCATAAAAGATAAACATCACATGCAATCAATATAAGTGATATGATATGGACATCATCATCTTGTGCTTGTGATCTCCATCTTCGAAGCACCGTCGTGATCACCATCGTCACCGGCGCGACACCTTGATCTCCATCATAGCATCGTTGTCGTCTCGCCAATCTTATGCTTCCACGACTATCGCTACCGCTTAGTGATAAAGTAAAGCATTACATCGCGATTGCATTGCATACAATAAAGCGACAACCATATGGCTCCTGCCAGTTGCCGATAACTCGGTTACAAAACATGATCATCTCATACAATAAAATTCAGCATCATGTCTTGACCATATCACATCACAACATGCCCTGCAAAAACAAGTTAGACGTCCTCTACTTTGTTGTTGCAAGTTTTACGTGGCTACTACGGGCTTAAGCAAGAACCAATCTCACCTACGCATCAAAACCACAACGATAGTTTGTCAATTTGACTCCGTTTTAACCTTCGCAAGGACCGGGCGTAGCCACGCTCGGTTCAACTAAAGTTGGAGAAACAGTCACCCGCAAGCCACCTATGTGCAAAGCACGTCGGGAGAACCGGTCTCGCGTAAGCGTACGCGTAATGTCGGTCCGGGCCGCTTCATCCAACAATACCGCCGAACCAAAGTATGACATGCTGGTAGGCAGTATGACTTATATCGCCCACAACTCACTTGTGTTCTACTCGTGCATATAACATCAAACCATAAAACCTAGGCTCGGATGCCACTGTTGGGGAACATAGTAATTTCAAAATTTTCCTACGCACACGCAAGATCATGGTGATGCATAGCAACGAGAGGGGAGAGTGTGATCTACGTACCCTTGTAGATCGACAACGGAAGCGTTAACACAACGTAGAGGAAGTAGTCGTACGTCTTCCCGATCCGACCGATCCAAGCACCGTTACTCCGGCACCTCCGAGTTCTTAGCACACGTACAGCTCGATGACGTTCCCCGGGCTCCGATCCAGCAAAGCTTCGGAGAAGAGTTCCATCAGCACGACGGCGTGGTGACGACGATGATATTCTACCGGCGCAGGGCTTCGCCTAAGCACTGCAACGATATGACCGAGGTGGAATATGGTGGCAGGGGGCGCCGCACACGGCTAAGGAACGATCACGAGGATCAACTTGTGTGTCCTAGGGTGCCCCTTGCCTCAGTATATAAAGGATGGAGGAGGAGGAGGCCGGCCAAGGCAAAAGGTGCGGCCAGGATGTGGAGTCCTACTAGGACTCCAAGTCCTAGTAGGAGTCCACCAAGAGGGGAGGAAGGGAGAAGGAAGTGGAGGAGAAGGAGAGGTGGCCGGCCCCCTTTTCCCTAGTCCAATTCGGACCAAAGGGGAGGGGGGGGGGGGCGCAGCAGCCCCTTGGCCCTTTCTCCTCTTCCCACTAAAGCCCATCAAGGCCCATTGCTTCTCCCGTAACTACCCGGTACTCCGAAAAATACCCGAATCACTCGGAACCTTTCCGAAGTCCGAATATAGTCGTCCAATATATCGATCTTTACGTCTCGACCATTTCGAGACTCCTCGTCATGTCCCCGATCTCATCCGGGACTCCGAACTCCTTTGGTACATCAAAACTCATAAAATCATAATATAACTGTCATCGAAACCTTAAGCGTGCGGACCCTACGGTTCGAGAACAATGTAGACATGACCGATGCACGTCTCCGGTCAATAACCAATAGCGGGACGTGGATGCCCATATTGGCTCCTACATATTCTACGAAGATCTTTATCGGTCAGACCGCATAACAGTATACGTTGTTCCCTTTGTCATCGGTATGTTACTTGCCCGAGATTCGATCGTCGGTATCCAATACCTAGTTCAATCTCGTTACCGGCAAGTCTCTTTACTCGTTCCGTAATACATCATCTCACAACTAACATATTAGTTGTAATGCTTGCAAGGCTTATGTGATGTGCATTACCGAGAGGGCCCAGAGATACCTCTCCGACAATCGGAGTGACAAATCCTAATCTTGAAATACGCCAACCCAACATGTACCTTTGGATACACCTGTAGTGCTCCTTTATAATCACCCAGTTACGTTGTGACGTTTGGTAGCACCCAAAGTGTTCCTCCGGCAAATGGGAGTTGCATAATCTCATAGTCATAGGAACATGTAAAGAAAGCAATAGCAACATAGTAAACGATCGGGTGCTAAGCTAATGGAATGGGTCATGTCAATCAGATCATTCAACTAATGATGTGATCTTGTTTAATCAAATAACAACTCTTTTGTCCATGGTTAGGAAACATAACCATCTTTGATTAACGAGCTAGTCAAGTAGAGGCATACTAGTGACACTCTGTTTGTCTATGTATTCACACATGTATTATGTTTCCGGTTAATACAATTCTAGCATGAATAATAAACATTTATCATGATATAAGGAAATAAATAATAACTTTATTATTGCCTCTAGGGCATATTTCCTTCATCAGTTTCTCCAACTTTAGTTTAACCGAGTGTGGCTATGCCTGGTCCTTGCGAAGGTTAAAACATCACCAACTTGACAAACTATCGTTGTGGTTTTGATGCGTAGGTAAGAACGGTTCTTGCTCAGCCCGTAGCAGCCACGTAAAACTTGCAACAACAAAGTAGAGGATGTCTAACTTGTTTTTGCAGGGCATGTTGTGATGTGATATGGTCAAGACGTGATGAGATATAAGTTGTTGTATGATATGATCATGTTTTGTTGAAGTTATCGGCAACTGGCCAAAGCCTTATGGTTATCTCTCTATTGCATAAGATGCAAGCGCCAAATAATTGCTTTACTTTATCGCTATGCGATAGCAATAGTTGCAAGAGCAATTGTTGGCGAGACAACCATGTGATGACACATTGATATAGATAAAGATGATGGAGATCATGGTGTCATGTCGGTCACGATGGAGATCATGACGATGCTTTGGAGATGGAGATCAAAGTCACAAGATGATGATGGCCATATCATGTCACATATTATGATTGCATGTGATGTTTATCTTTTATACATCTTATTTTGCTTAGTTCGGCGATAGCTTTATAAGATAATCTCTCACTAAATTATCAAGGTATAAGTGTTCTCCCTGAGTATGCACCGTTGCGAAAGTTCTTCGTGCTGAGACACCATGTGATGATCGGGTGTGATAGGCTCTATGTTCAAATACAACGGGTGCAAAACAGTTGCACACGCGGAATACTCAGGTTAAACTTGACGAGCCTAGCATATAACAGATATGGCCTCGGAACACGGAGACCGAAAGGTCGAGCGTGAATCATATAGTAGATATGATCAACATAGTGATGTTCACCATTGAAACTACTCCATCTCACGTGATGATCGGACATGGTTTAGTTGATATGGATCACGTGATCACTTAGAAGATTAGAGGGATGTCTGTCTAAGTGGGAGTTCTTAAGTAATATGATTAATTGAACTTTAATATATCATGAACTTAGTCCTGGTAGTATTAGCATATCTATGTTGTAGATCAATAGCTCGCGATGTTGCTCCCAGTTTATTGTGTTCCTAGAGAAAAATTATGTTGAAAAATGTTAGTAGCAATGATGCGGATTGGATCCGTGATCCGAGGATTATCCTCATTGCTGCACAGAAAATTATGTCTTTGATGCACCGCTAGGTGACAGACCTATTGTAGGAGTAGATGCAGACATTATGAACGTTTGGCTAGCTCAATATGATGACTACTTGATAGTTTAGTGCACCATGCTTAACGGCTTAGAATCGGGACTTCAAAGACATTTTGAATGTCATGGACCATATGAGATGTTCCAGGAGTTGAAGTTAATATTTCAAGCAAATACCTGAGTTGAAAGATATGAAGTCTCCAACAAGTTCTACAGCTAAAAAGATGGAGGAGAATAGCTCAATCAGTGAGCATGTGCTCAGATTGTCTGGGTACTACAATCGCTTGAATCAAGTGGGAGTTAATCTTCCAGATAAGATAGTGATTGACAGAATTCTCTAGTCACCATCACCAAGTTAGTAAAACTTCATGATAAACTATGATATGCAAGGGATAACGGAAACGATTCCCAAGCTCTTCGTAATGCTGAAATCGACGAAGGTAGAAATCAAGAAAATATCAAGTGTTGATGGTAGACAAGACCACTAGTTTCAAGAAAAGGGCAAAGGGAAGAAGGGGAACTTCAAGAAGAACGGCAACCAAGTTGCTGCTCAAGTGAAGAAGCCCAAGTCTGGTCCTAAGCCTGAGACTAAGTGCTTCTACTGCAAAGAGACTGGTCACTGGAAGCGGAACTGCCCCAAGTATTTGGCGGATAAGAAGGATGGCAAAGTGAACAAAGGTATATTTGATATACAGATTATTGATGTGTATTTTACTAGTGTTCGTAGCAACCCCTCGGTATTTGATACTGGTTCAGTTGCTAAGAGTAATAACTCGAAACGGGAGTTGCAGAATGAACAGAGACTAGTTAAGGGTGAAGTGACGATTTGGAAGTGGTTCCAAGATTGATATGATCATCATCACACACTCCCTATACTTTCGGGATTAGTGTTGAACCTAAATAAGTGTTATTTGGTGTTTGCATTGAGCATGAATATGATTTGATCATGTTTATTGCAATAAAGTTATTCATTTAAGTAAGAGAATAAATTGTTGTTCTGTTTACATGAATAAAACCTTATATGGTTACACACCCAATGAAAATGGTTCGTTGGATCTCGATCATAGTGATACACATATTCATAATATTGAAACCAAAAGATGCAAAGTTAATAATGATAGTGCAACTTATTTGTGGCACTGCCATTTAGGTCATATTGGTGTAAAGCGCATGAAGAAACTCCAAGCTGATGGACTTTTGGAATCACTTGATTATGAATCACTTGATGCTTGCGAACCATGCCTCATGGGAAAGATGACTAAGACTCCGTTCTCCGGAACAATGGAGCGAGCAACTGACTTATTGGAAATAATACATACTGATGTATGCGGTCCGATGAGTGTTAAGGCTCACGACAAGTATCGTTATTTTCAGACCTTCACAGATGATTTGAGCAGATATGGGTATATCTACTTAATGAAACACAAGTCTGAAACATTTGAAAAGTTCAAAGAATTTCAGAGTGAAGTGGAGAATCATCGTAACAAGAAAATAAAAGTTTCTATGATATGATCGCAGAGGTAAAATATTTGAGTTAAGAGTTTGGTCTTCAGTTAAAACAATGTGAAATAGTTTCACTACTCACGCCACCTGGAACACCATAGTGTAATGGTGTGTCCGAACGTCATAACCGTACTTTATTAGATATGGTGCGATCTATGATGTCTCTTACCGATCTACCACTATCATTTTGGGTTATGCATTAGAGACAGCTGCATTCACGTTAATTAGGGCACCATCTAAATCCATTGAGACGACACCGTATGAACTATGGTTTGGCAAGAAACCTAAGCTGTCATTTCTTAAAGTTTGAGGTTGCAATGCTTATGTGAAAAAGTTGCAACCTGATAAACTCAAATCCAAATTGGAGAAGTGCGTCTTCATAGGATACCCAAAAGAAAATGTTGGGTACACATTCTATCACAGATCCGAAGGCAAGATATTCGTTGCTGAGAATGGATCCTTTCTAGAGAAGGAGTTTCTCTCGAAAGAAGTGAGTGGGAGGAAAGTAGAACTTGATGGGGTAATTATACCTGCTCCCTTATTGGAAAGTAGTTCATCACAGAAATATGTTCATGTGACTACTACACCAATTAGTGAGGAAGCTAATGATGATGATCATGTAACTTCCGATCAAGTTGCTATCGAACCTCGTAGGTAAACCAGAGTGAGATCCACACCAGAGTGGTATGGTAATCTTGTTCTGGAGGTCATGTTACTTGACCATGACGAGCCTACGAACTATGAGGAAGCGATGATGAGCCCAGATTGCGCGAAATGGCTTGAGGCCATGAAATCTGAGATGAGATCCATGTATGAGAACAAAGTATGGACTTTGATTGACTTGCCCATTGATCGGCGAGCCATTGAGATTAAATGGATCTTCAAGAGGAAGACGGACGCTGATACTAGTGTTACTATCTACAAAGCTAGAATTGTCGCAAAAAGGTTTTCGACAAGTTCAAGGTGTTGACTACGATGAGAGTTTCTCACTCGTATCTATGCTTAAGTCTGTCCGAATCATGTTAGCAATTGCTGCATTTTATGAAATCTGGCAAATGGATAAAAAATCTGCATTCCTTAATGTATTTATTAAAGAAGAGTTGCATATGATGCAACCAGAAGGTTTTGTCAATCCTAAAGGTACTAACAAAATATGCAAGCTCCAGCGATCCATCTATGGACTGGTGCAAGCATCTCGGAGTTGGAATATACGCTTTGATAAGTTGATCAAAGCATATAGTTTTATATAGGCTTGCGGTGAAGCCTGTATTTACAAGAAAGTGAGTGGGAGCACTACAACATTTCTGATAAGTATATGTGAATTACATATTGTTGATGGGAGATAATGTAGAATTATTCTGCAAAGCGTAAAGGAATGTTTGAAAGGAGTTTTCAAAGAAAGACCTCGGTGAAGCTGCTTACATATTGAGCATCAAGATCTATACAGATAGATCAAGACGCTTGATAAGTTTTTCAATGAGTACATACCTTGACAAGATTTTGAAGTAGTTCAAAATGGAATAGTCAAAGAAGGAGTTCTTGCCTGCGTTACAAGGTGTGAAGTTGAGTAAGACTCAAAACCCGACCACGGCAGAAGATAGAGAGAGAATGAAAGTCATTCCCTATGCCTCAGCCATAGGTTCTATAAAGTATGCCATGCTGTGTACCAGACCTATTGTATACCCTGCCCTGAGTTTGGCAAGGGAGTACAATAGTGATCTAGGAGTAGATCACTGGACAACAGTCAAAATTATCCTTAGTGGAATAAGGATATGTTTCTCGATTATGGAGGTGACAAAAAGGTTCATTGTAAAGGGTTACGTCGATGCAAGTTTTGACACTGATCTAGATGACTCAAAGTCTCAATCTGGATACATATTGAAAGTGGGAGCAATTAGCTAGAGTAGCTCCGTGCAGAGCATTGTTGACATAGAAATTTGCAAAATACATACGGATCTGAATGTAGAAGACCCGTCGACTAAACTTCCCTCACAAGCAAAACATGATCACACCTTAGTACTCTTCGGATATTAATCACATAGCGATGTGAACTAGATTATTGACTCTAGTAAACCCTTTGGGTGTTGGTCACATGACGATGTGAACTATGGGTGTTAATCACATGGTGATGTGAACTATTGATGTAAAATCACATGGCGATGTGAACTACATTATTGACTCTGGTGCAAGTGGGAGACTGAAGGGAATATGCCCTAGAGGCAATAATAAAGTTATTATTTATTTCCTTATATCATGATAAATGTTTATTATTCATGCTAGAATTGTATTAACCGGAAACATAATACATGTGTGAATACATAGACAAACAGAGTGTCACTAGTATGCCTCTACTTGACTAGCTCGTTGATCAAATATGGTTATGTTTCCTAACCATAGACATGAGTTTTCATTTGATTAACAAGATCACATCATTAGGAGAATGATTGATTGACTTGACCCATTTCGTTAGCTTAGCACTTGATCGTTTATTTTGTTGCTATTGCTTTCTTCATGATTTATACTTGTTGCTATGACTATGAGACTATGCAAATCCCGTTTACCGGAGGAACACTTTTTGTGCCACCAAACGTCACAAAGTAACTGGGTGATTATAAAGGTGCTCTACAGGTGTCTCCGAAGGTACTTGTTGGGTTGGCGTATTTCGAGATTAGGATTTGTCACTCCGATTGTCGAAGAGGTATCTCTAGGCCCACTCGGTAATGCACATCACTATAAGCCTTGCAAGCATTACAACTAATGAGTTAGTTGCGGGATGATGTATTACGGAACGAGTAAAGAGACTTGCCGGTAATGAGATTGAACTAGGTATTGAGATACCGACGATCGAATCTCGGGCAAGTAACATGCCTATGACAAAGGGAACAACGTATGTAGTTATGCGGTCTGACCGATAAAGATCTTTGTAGAATATGTGGGAGCCAATATGAGCATCCAGGTTCCGCTATTGGTTATTGACCGGAGACGTGTCTCGGTCATGTCTACATAGTTCTCGAACCCATAGGGTTCGCACGCTTAAAGTTCGATGACGGTTATATTATGAGTTTATGTGTTTTGATGTACCGAAGGAGTTCGGAGTCTCAGATGAGATCGAGGACATGACGAGGAGTCTCGAAATGATCGAGACATAAATATCGATATATTGGACGACTATATTCAGACATCGAAAAGGTTCCGAGTGATTCGGGTATTTTCGGGAGTACCGGGGAGTTACAGGAATTCGTATTGGGCCTTAATGGGCCATACAGGAAAGGAGAGAAAGGCCTCAAAGGGTGGCTGCACCCCTCCCCATGGGCTGGTCCTAATTGGACTAGGGAGGGGGGCGCCCCCTTCCTTCCTTCTCCTTTTCCCTTCCCTTTCCTTCCCTCCTACTCCTACTACTTAGAAAGGCTCCTAGTTCTACTAGGAAAAGGGGAATCGTACCCCCGATGGGAGTAGGACTCCCCTAGGGCGCGCCATAGAGAGGGCCGGCCCTCCCCCTCCTCCACTCCTTTATATACGGGGGCAGGGGGCACCCCAAAGACACAACAATTGATCTCTTGATCTCTTAGCCGTGTGCGGTGCCCCCCTCCACCATAATCCACCTTGATCATATCATAGCGGTGCTTAGGCGAAGCCCTGCGTCAGTAGAACATCATCATCGTCACCAGCCGTCGTGCCGACGAAACTCTCCCTCAATACTCGGCTGGATCGGAGTTCGAGGGACGTCATCGAGTTGAACGTGTGCAGAACTCGGAGGTGCCGTGCGTTCGGTACTAGATCGGTCGGATCGTGAAGACGTACGACTACATCAACCGCGTTGTGCCAACGCTTCCGCTTTCGGTCTACAAGGGTACGTGGACAACACTCTCCCCTCTCGTTGCTATGCATCACCATGATCTTCCGTGTGCATAGGATTTTTTTTTGAAATTACTGCGTTCCCCAATAGCTTTCCTCTACACTTCTTCATAATATGGATCTAATTTCCATGTGTATTCTTAATGGTATTTGGGTCAACGAACCCAATGCCATAGCGTCCACCTTTTTTCATTTCATAAATCTTCATCCTGCATAATACCATAGAAAATATTATAGTGAGGATAATTACAGGTAATGATTGATCAAAATGATCAGTACAGCTAGCTTGAGACTTAAATTACAGAAAGAAATCACTGACAGACAATAGCAACTGACGATAGATTTGTCGAGTGCGTCTTGATTGTATAACTGAAATAGTTTTGAATACTCAACGGACACAGCTTTCTCATGGTAGTAATGATCCTTCTTGACATTCACCATGAGGGACTCTCGATTGGAAATCTTGGTAATGTCCATGTACCATTGATGCAATTCATACATTCTCGTTGGGAGCTTCTTGACCTCGTCTGGCTCGACCAAAGGTTGGCCCCGGACATATTTCCGTTTTATTTCCTCCTCTGTAATCAGAGACATGGGCTCGATATCGAGGAGTTATCCAGCATTGATCATGAGGCTTTTAGCCTGCTCAATATGCTCCTCGGTTATTACCACATCGCCCAGCCCGGGAACGTTAACGGTTTTCCCACAATAATATTGGGCGCGCGTACTCTCATGTGTTGTTGGCACAACAAGCGGGGGGATTGATTGCGCCGCCTGTTCTCCCAACTGGGGAACGTTTTTACCGCTCCTTTTGCCAGCTGATTTGCTCGAGCTCGAGCTTGCCTCTTTCTGTAGACGTACTCGATTTAACTTCCTGAGGTGGAGCTCATAGTCTGTGTCAACAGGCTTGGGAGCTGGTGCTCTAGCCATACAAATGAAGTGGTCAATCTTTTCCTCAGGCACTTTCTCCCTTGGCGGCGGTGGCGGTTTCGGTGCAAAATGGGCTTCCACCTCGGCCTTCGATATGGCTGCGTTTTCCTTCTCGGACTTGTCGTAAGGCCTCTGCGGAAGAGGCGCGAGGCTGCTTCGACCATATTGAGATCGCTTGCCTCCGCCTGCACCTCCAGTACTACCTCGACTTGTACCACTACGCACCATAGCTGAGGCGGCTCTCTTCCGTGATTGCTGAGGCAGCGAAGACGGTTGACGTGGCTGAGTTGGAGGAGGAGGAGTGGCCTGAAGTTGTGCCAGACTTGGAGGAGGAGTGGCCTGAAGCTTTGCTGGACTTGGAGGAGGAGGAGTGGCCTGAAGCTGTGCCGGACTTGAAGGAGGAGTGGCCTGATGCGTTGGTGGACTTGGAAGAGCGGGAGTCTGCTGACTCGGTGGCGGACTTCGACGAGAAGTCGGATGACGCGGTGTCGGTGGCCTTGGAAAGATGATGCAATCCTTTCTCCATAGGATGATACGATGGTTGGCCTCTCCCAATGTGTGCTCCTCGTCACCTCCAGGAATGTCAAGCTGTAGCCCCGAATATTGGTCCACCACCTCATCAACCAAGACACGAGCGTAGCCCGCTGGAATCGGGTTGCAATGGATGGTTGCCTCGGGGGGATTTGTAAAAGCAATGACATCCGCCACCTTAATGGATATGTTCTTCATTTTGAAGTGTAGCTCGTAGTTAGTGTTCTCCATGATGTCATCCACTGGGTAGCTATCCAGCAATGCGTCGCCCGGGGCGGAACCCACGCTGCTTCTCGGCATGGATGGGACGATGCTATCCAATGCTGGATCATCCGCTAGCTGCTGCAGCTGCTGAGACCCCCTTTGCTGGCTAAGTGAGTCGATCTGCTCCTGCTGCCGCTGGAATTTGACTGCCAAGTCCACGTGCGCTGATTCTAGGCCTTGAAGGCGTTCATAGTCCAGCTTCCTCTGCTCCTCCTCCATCTTCCTCTTCTTCTCCTCCTTAATCTTCTTTCTCGCACTGGTTCTGTAGTCGGCGTTCCAGTCTGAAAACCCCTCATACCACAGAATAGCGCCCTTGCCTCGTGTTCTTCCCGGGTGTTTAGGATTTCCCAGGGCACGCGTAAGCTCGTCGTTCTCTCTGTTGGGATCGAACACCCCCGATAGAGCCTCTTCTATTGCAATAAGTAGCTTATATTCGGCTCCGTCCAGACATGCCTTCTTTGAAACTTTGCCTGTCTTCGGGACCAACTCCCCCCATGCACATAGAACCAAGTCCTGCACCTGGGGGGCCAGCTCAATGTTTCTGGAGTGACACCTGCATCCTCCATCTCTTTCTCAGACTTATCCCACTTAGGCATTCCCACCGCATAGCCACCTGGTCCCAGCTTATGGAACTTATCCTTTTTTGCGGCATTGACCTTGTTTATTCTCGACCATTCCTTAGATAATTCCGATTCCTTGAATTTCACGAAATCGGCCCAATGAGCACTTTGCTTCTCTAGTGTTCCCTTGAATACTGGAGTCTTCTTTCCTCCCTTGACGTACTGCTCCCATACACGATTCTTGTGGTTGTTGAATGCAACCGCCATCTTCCTAAGAGCAGCGTCCTTGACTTCCTCCACATCTGCATCTGTGAAATGATCTGGTAGGGTGAAATGTTCCATGAGCATTTCCCAAAGCAAAAGTTTTTGTCTATCGTCGACAAAAGTAAGATCTGGACGTGGCTTTGCTGGCTCTCTCCATTCTTGAAGGGAGATCAGGAGTTGGTCCTTCACAAGAACTCCGCACTGACGAATGAACTTGTCCGCAATCTTCTTAGGCGCTAATGGTTCGCCATTAGGTTTGATGGCCTTGATATTGTACTTTACGCCCTCCTTCAACTTTTTGTTCGGACCTTGTACTGTCCTGCTGCCTGAAGATTTGCTCGATCCGGATGGCTGAAAGAAGAAAGATCGATTCGTTAATATATATCTTCAAGTCATTTAAAACAGTGATGATCACCAGATGCCTGCTTATATAAATATACCTCGTCGGTCTTTGTTGTTTCAAGATCAACATTTTCTTCGTCATGTTCATAGTTCATGACTTCATCAATTTGGTCGTCGCGATCGAATATCATATCACCCTCCCTGGTGTTGTTTAGATATTCGGAGCCATCATAATCTTCTTCATTCTCATCATCATCTGGCCCGAGAGGATTGCGTATGATATTGAACAGGGCCTCTTCTCCCTCTCTGCCAGTATTGTCCGCCATAGGTTTTATTTAACTAATCCAAAAGAAATATATTCAAATTACAATGCATGGATGCAATCAATTAATAAGGAAAAACTGAATCAATCATAGTACATAATAAGCATCATCGAATATAATCTCGAATACATCGTCTCGAATAATAGATATAATCTCGAATACATCGTCTCGAATAATATATATAATCTCGAATAAATCATCTCGAATATTATATATCGAATACATCACTAGCTAGCTAGCTAGCTAATAAAGATCGAATACTAGAGAGTAATCTAGGCCACTCGCGGTTCCTGAGGCGCGGGCGGTGGACAACCAAAGTGAAGGAACCATCACTGGATCATAGCTCGGATGATCTCCCGAAAGAACCTGCCAGGTATTGGAGAACCTGACATCCATAGGAGCCATGTAGCGATGGACGTGCTCGTCCTCCTCCCTGAAACGACGATGTACCACCTCCGGCGGGGCCGGCTCCCTCCGCACCGAAAGTGGACCACGCGAACGCCACCAAAGGAGATCAGGGTCGACGACGGGACCCGGGGTCGGGTTCCTCACCAAGCGTCGTGCCCTTAAAGGTAGCACCTCCCAGTGCCAGCCCGGCGGAGCCCAGTCCCGGACATGGGTCCTCTGAAGCAGGATGTCGTTGCGAACTGGTTGACGGCGAGGATGCGGGCCGGGAATCGTCGACAACAAATACTATATGTCGCAAAAGTAAAGTAACATTTTTTAAATGATGGATTGTGATTTCATATATGCAAATTCTAAATTTTATAACTAAAACTAACATTTCTAATATTTCTATAACTCAAACTAACATTTCTATAACTAAAAATCATTTCTATATAACTAACATTTCTATATAACTAACATTTCTAATATAACTAACATTTCTATATAACTAACATTTCTAATATTTCTATATAACTAACATTTCTAATATTTCTATAACTAAAAAACATTTCTATATAACTAACATTTCTAATATTTCTATAACTAAAAAACAGAAAGATTGCTAACAACGGGAGGGGATGGGGCGGTGATGGGCCGGGTGGGGACGACGGGAGGACGGGGCGGGGCGCGGCGACGGGGCGCGACGCGGCGACGGGGACGACGGGGACGGGGACGGCGACGAACGGCGACGGGGATGGCGACGGACGGCGACGGGGGCGGCGATGAGGGGCGGCGGCGACGGGGCAGTGGAGAAAGAAGCAGAGGGAGAGATGAGAAATTGACAATTTTTTTGAAGTGTTTTCTTATATAGAACAACCTTTACTACCGATTGGAGCCACCAACCGGTACTAAAGGTCTGTTTTGGCCAGACCAAGCGGCGGGAACAACACCCCTTTAGTACCGGGTGGTGGCTCCAACCGGTACTAAAGACCCCCCCTTTAGTACCATTTTGAGCCACCACCCGGTACTAAACGGGGTGCACTGGCGCAGGTGCGGTGCGTCATGTTTAGTCCCACCTCGCTAGCCGAGGGGCGTCCGCACTGGTTTATAAGCCCCAGTGCGGTAGCTCCCTCGAGCTCCTCTCCAAAGCAGGCCTACTGGGCCTAAATGTTCTGTGCTGCCCTGTGGGCCTACTGAGCCTTTGCGGGCCTGCCTCCTGGCCCAACAACAGGTTGGGTTTCTAGTCGTATGCAGGCCGCTGTGGTGCAGTCGGTGGGCTTTTTTTATTTTTTCTTTTTGCTTTATTTATTTTTGCTTTATTTATTTTTGAGTTGTTTTTTGCTGTATTTAGAGTTTCTTTGTGAATATTTTTGCTTTAGGTACAAAAAATTACAAACTTTATGTTAGTGCCAGTAGTTTACAAATTTGAATAGTTTAAATTTTGAATTATTTGAAATTTGTGTGAATCTCTAGTTTGTGAATAACTTAACTTTGAAAATAGATTTTTCAGTGATTCTTTTTTCTTATGTTTAATATTAGTGTGTTTTATCATTATATTCAATTTGGTAATGCTTAGGTTATTTAAAAAATGAAATGCCTTTGTAACAGATGACTTTTCGTCCGAAACGCTGATACTTCGAAAGAGATTGTCCATTTTGTACACGAAGTGCATCCAGTTTTTGCGGTAACCCTCTCTACTTTTTTGCACATGCTATGTGGGTGAAATTATGATACCATGCCAACTTTCAACCTTTTCTGAGTTCATTTGAAATGATTTTCAATTTCAGGGTCATTTAGCTGAAAAAATCAGTAAATGCATGAAAGAATTTGCTTGCACATAAAATTTCTTCGCGTTTCAAATAACAAAACACATAACTACCCTAACTATTATAGAGATTCCCTCCTGGGTGTGAAACACAGAAGAAAGTGATGATAGTGAAGCCGATCACATCCCAGATCTTTGGGTGTGAAACTTTTTCTTCGCGTGTGTCCCTTTGCGCCGTAGCCATGGAAAATCTTCACCATTTAACTGGATGCTCGGGTCAATATTCACTGTGAATGGAGCAATTTCATCAAAATTTTTATAATCTTCTAACATGTCTGTCTTGTCATCCACTCCCATGATGTTTCTCTTCCCAGAAAGAACTATGTGGCGCTTTGGCTCATCGTATGATGCATTCGCTTCCTTACCTTTTCTTTTTCTCGGCTTGGTAGACATATCCTTCACAAAGAAAACCTGTGCCACATCATTATCTAGGACGAATGGTTCGTCTGCATACGCAAGATTGTTGAGATGCACTGTTGTCATTCCATACTGCGGGTCTTCTGTTACCCCGCCTCGTGTCATATTGACCCATTTGCACCGAAATAAAGGGACCTTCAAACCACGTCCATAGTCAAGTTCCCATATCTCCTATATGTAACCATAATATGTTTCCTTTCCCGTCTTGGTTTCTGCATCAAAGCGGACACCACTATTTTGGTTGGTGCTCTTCTTATCTTGGGCTATCTTGTAAAATGTATTACCATTTATCTCGCACCCTTTGGAAGTCATTATATTCGAAGATGGTAACTGGGACAACGAGTACAGGTCATCTTCAATAGAAGCGTCATGCATGGTACGTGTCTGCAACCAGCCGGTGAAACTCCTGGTTTGTTCACATGTAATCCAGTCATCAGACCGCTCCGGGTGTTTGGAGCGTAGAAAATTCTTGTGTTCGTCCATATACGGAGCCACCAAGGCGGAATTCTATAGAACTGTGTAGTGTGCTTCAGTTAGAGAATGTCCGTCCATACATATTATTTGATCCCCTCCTAGCGTGCATTTTCCATCCAGTCTGCCCTTATGCCGCGATTCAGGACACCAATCGGCTTAAGGTCAGGAATAAAGTCAATACAAAACTCAATGACCTCCTTATTTTCATGGCCCTTGGAGATGCTTCCTTCTGGCCTAGCACGGTTATGAACATATTTCTGTAAGACTCCCATGAACCTCTCAAACTGGAACATATTGTGTAGAAATACAGGACCCAAAATGTTAATCTCTTCGCATAGGTGAACTAGGACGCGCGTCATGATGTTGAAGAAGGATGGTGGGAACACCAACTCGAAACTGACAAGACATTGCACCAAATCATTCTCTAACCTTGGTATGATTTCTGGATCAATTACCTTATGAGAGATTGCATTGAGGAATGCACATAGCTTCACAATGGCTAATCGAACATTTTCCTGTAGAAGCCCCCTCAATGCAACCGGAAGCAGTTGCGTCATAATCACGTGGCAGTCATGAGACTTTAGGTTCTGGAACTTTTTCTCTGCCATGTTTATTATTCCCTTTATATTCGACGAGAAGCCAGACGGTACCTTAATACTGAGCAGGCATTCAAAAAAGATTTCCTTCTCTTCTTTGGTAAGAGCATAGCTGGCATGACCCTGATGTATGCCGTCTTTTCCGTGCATACATTGATGGTCCTCCCGTGCCTCAGGTGTATCTTTTGTCTTCCCATACACACCCAAGAAGCCAAGTTGGGTCACGCAAAGATTCTTCGTCACGTGCATCACGTCGATTGCGGAGCGGACCTCTAGGTCTTTCCAATAGGGTAGGTCCCAAAATATAGATTTCTTCTTCCACATGGGTGCATGTCCATCAGCATCATTCGGAACAGGTTGTCCGCCAGGACCCTTTCCATAGAATACCTTCAAATTCTTAACCATATCATGTACATCAGCACCGGTACGGTGGCGAGGCTTCGTCCGGTGATCCGCCTCACCTTTGAAATGCTTGCCTTTCTTTCTTACGGCATGCCTGCTCGGAAGAAATCGACGATGTCCCAGGTACACATTCTTCTTACAATTAGCCAAATATATACTGTCGGTATCGTCCAAACAATGCGTGCATGCGCGGTATCCCTTGTTTGTCTGTCCTGAAAGGTTACTGAGAGCAGGCCAATCATTGATGGTCACGAACAGCAACGCCTTTAGGTCAAATTCTTCCCCCATGTGCTCATCCCACGCACGTACACCTGTTCCATTCCACAGCTGTAAGAGTTCTTCAAGTAATGGCCTTAGGTACACATCAATATCGTTGCCGGGTTGCTTAGGGCCTTGGATGAGCACTGGCATCATAATGAACTTCCGCTTCATGCACAACCAAGGAGGAAGGTTATACAAACATAGAGTCACATGCCAGGTGCTATGGTTGCTGCTCTGCTCCCCAAAAGGATTAATGCCATCTGCGCTTAGACCAAACCATACGTTCCTTGCATCATCTGCAAACTCCTTCCCGTAGTTTCTCTCGATTGTTCTCCACTGCGATCCATCAGCGGGTACTCTCAACTTTCCGTCTTCCTTACGGTCTTCTCTGTGCCATCGCATCGCCTTGGCATGCTCTTTGTTTTGGAACAAACGTTTCAACCGTGGTATTATAGGAGCATACCACATCACCTTGGCAGGAATCTTCTTCCTGGGGCACTCGCCCTCGACATCACCAGGGTCATCGCGGCTGATCTTATAGCGCAATGCACCGCATATCGGGCAAGCGTTCAAATCCTCATACTCACCACGGTAGAGGATGCAATCATTAGGGAATGCATGTATCTTCTGCACCTCTAACCCTAGAGGGCAGACAACCTTCTTTGCTTCGTACGTACTCTCGGGCAATTCGTTGTCCTTTGAAAGCATATTCTTTATCATTACCAGCAACTTTCCAAATCCCTTGTTAGATACACCATTCTCTGCCTTCCATTGCAGCAATTCCAGTGTGGTGCCCAGCCTTTTCTTGTCACCTACACAATTCGGGTACAACAATTTTTTGTGATCCTCTAACATGCGCTGCAACTTCTTCTTCTCCAAATCACTTGCGCAGTTTCTCTTTGCATCGGCAATGGCCTGACCTAGATCATCAACGGGCTCATCCGATGCCTCTTCTTCAGCTTCTTCCCACATTGCCGGCTCAGCTTCTTCCCTCATTGTTGTATCATCGTATTCAGGGAACCCATGGCCAGGATAGCTGTCGTCATCCTCTTATTCTTCATTGTCTTCCATCATAACCCCTCTTTCTCCGTGCTTGGTCCAAACATTATAGTGGGGGCATGAAACCGGACTCAAACAGGTGGACGTGAATGGTTCTTGATGTAGAGTAATTGTGACCATTCTTACAGCCAGCACATGAACAAGGCATAAAACTATCCGCCCGCTTGTTTGCCTCAGCCACAAGCAGAAAAGTACGCACGCCATTAATGAACTCGGGAGAGCATCGGTCATCGTACATCCATGGCCGGCTCATCTTCAATACACAGCACCGAAAACACCAAATTAATACAATACATAAAGTTCATACAACACTTAAATGCAACAAACAAATAACTCTCTAGCTAAAGAATTTAAATGCAACAACAAATGCGATCAAGATCGCAACTAAGGTAACAATTGATCCAACAACATAATGATACCAAGCCTCACTATGAATGGCATATTTTCTAATCTTTCTAATCTTCAAGCGCATTTTCTCCATCCTAATCTTGTGATCAACGACGACATCGGCAACATGCAACTCCAATTCCATCTTCTCCCCCTCAATTCTTTTCAATTTTTCCTTCAAATCCTCGTTTTCTCTTTCAACTAAATTTAACCTCTCGACAATAGGGTCGGTTGGAATTTCCGGTTCAACTACCTCCTACATACAAATATCTATGTCAACTTGATGGGCATAATTTGTCATAAACACGAAATGCAACAAGTAGTTTTAAAAGAGAATATACCACATCCGAATCATAACCCGGACGAGGGCCGACGGGGACGGATATCAAAACCATGGCACTATGTATAAGAAATAGCGTATGGGTAAGATAATTATACGAGTAACTATATATCCAAATCACACAAACATCAATTTTTTTATATAAAACATTCATGAACAAGAGGCTCACCACAAGGTGGTGCCGGTGACGGGACGTTGCGGGCGATCGACGGTGGTTACGACGGATATTTAGAAGGCACTAAGTAAACCACACCTACATATGCAAACTAAGTGTTATTTTTGACCTCAAATTGCATATAAATCAAATACTAGCACATATATATAATTCCTCCCTAATTACTAAACTCAAAAATCAATCACTATATAAAGCATTACACGAGCTAATCTAGAAATGAGAGATGAAATGAAAAAGTTGCTAACCTTTGTGATCATTTGAATGGATGGGGGCCTTCAAATCTTGACAAATTTTGGGCAAAATGTGTGATGAGCCTGAGAGGAAGAGGGAGAGAACAGAGAGGAGAGGGGAAAGGGGAAGAACAGAGCGAGCTCGGGTGGACGAAGGGTGTATGTAGGACAACCTTTAGTACCGGTTCGTGATACGACCCGGTACTAAAGGTGCTGGAGGGGCCCCGGACTGACAACATCCTGCCACCACTCACTTTAGTACCGGTTCGTGGCACGAACCAGTGCTAAAGGTTCTCCACGAACCGGTACTAATGATGTCTGCCCGCCTAGCCGTTGGAACCGGCACTAATGGACACATTAGTGCCGTCTCAAATTCAAACCGGCACTAATGTGCTTCACATTTGACCCTTTTTCTACTAGTGCCCCTCGGTGACCCTCGACCCCTCGACGACCCTTGACCACTCGGTGACCCTTGATACTCTACCCTAGTTCCCGACCCTCGACCGCTCGGCAATCCTCGACACCCTCGTTCCCGATAAAAATTAAGAAGAGGAAGAAGAAGAAAAAAAAGAGGAGAAGAAGAAGGAATAGAGGAGAAGAAAAAATAGATTTATTTAATTTATTTTTTCTTCTTCTCCTCTTTTTATTTCTTCTTTTTCCTCTCCTCTTCTTCTCCTTCTTCTCCTCCTTCTTCCTCACTCTATGCATTTAAAAACCGAACCGAAAAACCATACCAAAAATAAACCGAACCGAACCAATTTTATGGTTTTTATGGTTTCTGGTTTCGGTATGGTATGAACTTTTCATACCGATTTGAACTTGGTTTTTATGATATATACCGGAAAACCGAACGGTTAACCGAATAAACCGAAGTAAAAAATAAATTTATATTTCTTGAAATGAACAACCATACAAGTTGTCATTTTTCTTGTACATGAGTCAAATTCACTACTAAGCACGTAAAATTTTCTTGTAACATAGTCATTTTTCTATTTTTAAAATGCTAAGCACGTCCATAACCATCAACAGATGAATCAATGCATGCATATATACTTATATATATAGTCATATACTATTTGTGTAGAATAGTATGTGTTTTGAGTCATAAATTTGCTAATTATTATTACGTCATTTCCAAATTCGCGTCAACTTTGGTTTTTATGGTATATACCGAAACCATACCGAAATAATTTGGTATATACCGAAACTGAACCGTATTTTAATTTCATACCATATTTACCGAAGTATTAATACCGTACAAACTGAAAAACCGTATAAGTCGAACCATGTAAACCGAATAAACCGAACGCACAGGGTGACTTCTTCCTGTTCTTATTTTTCTTTTTCCCTCTCCTTCTTTTTCTTGTTCTTCCTTCTTCCTTCTTCCTCTTTTCTTCTCCCCCCAACACGAGAACATTTTAACTTAGTAAATTTCCGTGAACAAAAAATCATCATCGAACAAACTTAATATGAGTTTTAACATAGAACATTCATCATCGAGCAAGATCATCATGAACAAAAATATCACACTAATTCATTTATATGAAAAACAATTCCACAGACATCTCATCTTGTCTCCACAAAACACAGCTCATCTCATCTCATTTCATCCAAAAATAATTCTTTGCATATGAACATACATACATTTACTTTTTTTCTTAAATGTTACATATGAACATTTTCTTAAATGAGCATATGAACATTTTCTTAAATGAGCATATGAACATACATATCACCAAAAAATAGACCTTTCTCTTGGTAACCAAAAATGCAAAAATGAGCATTATATAGCATATACAGATCATTATACAGAGAACATACATACATTCATCGTAAAAAAATGAAAAATAGGCAGGTGGTCGGCGACGGCGACGGTGGTTGGCGGCGGCGCTTACGGATGGCGTGCGGGGATGGTGATGAGAAAGAATGGGGAGGAGGCAGGGGCTCACAGCGCGGGGAGGGGTCGAGGTCACCGGCCGGAATCGGTGCGGCGGCGGACGAACGGCGTCAGGCAGATGAACGGGTCGCGGGCCGGAGCCGGCGTGGTGCTTCCCTGCGGCGACAGCGACGGCGAGGGCGGCGGGCGGCGTCAGGGCAGCCTGGCGGCGTCGATGAGCTCGGCGTCGTCGGGGGCAACTGCTAGATGAAAACTGAAATTTTCTAAGTGTTTGCTATATATAGATGAAGCATTGGTCCCAGTTCGTGGCAACAACCGGGACCAAAGCCCCCCTTTAGTCCTGGTTGGCGCCACCAACCGGGACCAAGGTCTCTTTTCAGCAGCCCAAATGGCGGAAACAGAGGCCTTTGGTCCCGGTTGGTGGCACCAACCGGTCGGTTGGTGCCATCAACCGGGACCAAAGGTGTTGCGCTGGCGCGGTGCGGTGGGATGTTTAGTCCCAGCTCGCTAGTTGAGAGAGCTCGAGAGTGGTTTATAACCCACCCTCTCGACCTCCTCTCAACTTCAGGTTTTCGGGCCTACTCTGTCACTCCTTGCCCGTGGGCATACTGGGCCTGCTGCGGGCCTGAATCTTGGCCCATTGTTGGGTTTCTAGTCGTATTCAAGCCGTGGTGGCCCAGTAGGTGGCATTTTTTTTAAAAAAATCTAGTTTTTTGTTTTCTTTTTTGCTTTATTTATTTTATTTTGTTTCTACTTACAACAAAATACTTACTGTTGCTATTTCTATTTATTTTATTAAAGTTTATTTTATTTTATTAAAGTTTATTTTATTTTGTTTCTACTTATTTATTTTATTTTATTTTGTTTCTACTTATTTATTTTATTAAAGTTTATTTTATTTTATTTTGTTTCTACTTATTTATAAAGATTATTTTTTCTACTTATTTATTTTATTTTGTTTCTACTTATTTATTTTATTTTATGATAATTCTTTTTTCTATTAAAGTTTCTAATAAAGAAACTTCTTTATGAAAATTCTTTTTGCTTTTATTGTTTTGAACAGAAAATACTTTGATAATTTTAGTTGCATAAATTTTATATAATAGGGTTGAACATTGAATGGAGTTAAAATAAGTTATTAAAATGAAGGAGAGGCGCAATGCTCACCTGCACTTTGGTTAGCTCCATGCAGTCTACACCATTTCCACAAGGCCTGGAGCTAAGCAACGTGCAGGTGAGCATTGCGCCTCTCCATCACATTCTTCGTGTCTGCACTCAGGGCTTATAAACCGCTGCGAGTCCCTCTCAACTAGCGGCCCGACCGTGTTAGGGAATGGCCACGTGGCAACCTAGCACTTCTGCAGGTATGATATATTTATTAAATTGAACATTTGTATTATGTAATAAGAGTGTAACACATGCTAAGTGATTTTTTTTGTTTTGCAGTATCTATATTGGGAGAAGGTGCAGCCAATCACCGGTCCGCAGTATGATCCGTTAGCGCTATTGAGCCCCTTGATGAGGAACTGGAAAGAAGAGGCAGCGGAGAAAAGAGACAAGTACGACTTTCAATATGGTCGTGGTGTTGGGATGGTAATACGTGCAATTTGTTTTTTTCATTTATAGTCTGCAATTAATTATTAAATAAATTTGAATGTACGATTCTTTATGTTGTAGATCGATGACACCATTACTGAAAAGTACCGACTAAACAAAATTGGAGTGGAACAAGCTGAAAAAAACAAGAAATCCAGTACGAAAAAGTTTAACATTACAGAAAGGAGAAAAGGTGTGAGTACATCTGAGGCTTTCGCTAGCCAGAACCCTATTATGGATCGGATTATGACTGAGCTGAAGCACATTCGTAAGGACATGCTTCGTTTGCCAGAGCTATGCGCACAGATACAAGTTTCATTTTTTTGCCGTTCACTTTGTTTTTTGATGTGTCACCTAACTAACTACAACATATTTGTAATCACAGAGGGTGATAGAGAAATTGAACAAAAGCGTTGTCTTCTACCAAGCCGGTGATATTGAAAAAGAAGAAGAGAATGAGTATGGTGATAATAGTGAATCTAGAAACTATGGTGGAGACCCTTGTAAAGAATGGGTATATCATCATGATATGGACAATTTGAAAACACCAGCAAAAAAGAATGTGGAAGAGGATGATAGAGATGATCTTAATGATTCTGAAGAAAAGAGACCTTATTATTGCACACCTGACTATTTGGATAGTTTCAAGGGTGATAAAGATGATCCTATCGAAGTTCACGAGGTATCTGATGAGAAATCCGTTACATCTTTAGAAACAGATGAAGTTGCATACGTGGATCCGTTGGTTCTATTGGAGAAGATGAGGTATCGGAGGATGTTGTTGGGAAACGGAAGCGCAAGGTATCAAACCTTGTGAAGTCTCCTTATGTGCGTACTATACCGACTAAGCGTGCAAAACGTTCTGCAAAAGCAAGTGAGTTTTATAAATTTTCAGGCTGTTCTAATTGACTTTGCGCTGAACTAACTACTTATCATTGATTTAGTAACATATTAGAGTTATGTGCTGCAGAACTATTCGAGAAAGAAGTCTTTCAAAATTCTAGTGATGAATACTATGTGGTGAAAGCGTCTGTTAAGTTTGTTCGTGCTTATGAGCAGTCAGAAAAACATAGAAAGAAGGAAATATTCAATGATGGCATGCGCGAAGGTCTTAGTACAAAGAGGGCTTTTAAGATTCTTAACCATCAATGGATAACCGGTGATGTAAGTTATTATTGTGTTTTATATTACCGTTCACTGCAAATTGGAATTGTTATACATCATTTAAATTATTTTTAGGTTATCAATGCTTATTTGTCGTATCTGTCGGGAATTGTTGGTGACGATCGTCATATAATGCTGACCTGGCTGGTCAATTGGTTACTTGAATTTAGACCAGACACCGAGCCAGGAAAAAATGAGAACGAAGTTGTGGCGAAGAAGAATGGACCTGTGAATAGATGCATCGATGAGTATTTTTAAAAAGATAAGGTAAGTTCGACTGGCTTAATGTATGCATTTGCGGGATAGAAATAATAAAACAATATGCGTTGATTACATCGTATATTCGTTGTGATGCAGACTTATATTTCTCTTAATACGGGAAATACCCACTGGGTTTCGGTCGTCATGCATCACGCGAAGGAAGAGTTTCAGGTTCTTGATTCTTTGATGGGACGCAAACTTGACAATGAAGTTAAAGACAAAGTTGAGGAGCTTGTACGGTATAAATTTACATGGGCATATCGAAACTATCAGTTCATAACTGAACTATCTTAAATCCTTTGCGTGCTATCATTCATATGAACAGAGGAAACAACTTGGATATGACATACGTGATGTGAATGCGAGCGGTGCTGTGAATTATCCGGATGTGTCTACCTGGCCTATTAAACCGTATAAGATGCCACAACAGGAAGATGGGTGCGTATATACTTTCACATTATTTTAATATCTTACCTGAAATGCAAACTTATGAATCGTTGTTTGTATGGACCAGCAATTCATGTGGAATATTTGTCCTTCGATGCTTTCAATACTGGGACGGTGAAAAATGGACAAGCCGTTTTTCGCGAGTCTGGTTTATTTCAAATGCTTATATTTAATTGAATTCATTATGTGATACAATTCGCATTGTACTAATATGAAGTTGTAACAGGGGTCAATTGATAAATCAAGGGACTTAATGATTGCGCAACTTATTTTTTTAGAGAGAAATACACTCAACGATGTGAAAGACAAAGTTACCCGGCTTGCAAAGAGGAAATAAATGCGGCAAAATTTATGTAACAGAAAATTTTGTAGGCTCAAATGATGTTTTCATTTATTTTGACTCTGATATTTTGTGATGAAGAAGGCACTACTTATTTGAATATTTAAGTTGAGAATGACATTTGGATTATTATTTTGTCTTCATACCATCGTCTATAATTTTTAATTACTCATATTCATACTTCTGCCGTCGTCTTGTTTGAATAAAACAATCCATGTTCTATGTAGTTATATTATGTTAAAAAATGCTTCTGCCGTTGTCTACTTGTGTGACTTAAACAGTCTATGTTCTCTGTAGTTATATTATGTTAAAAAAAATGCCCGCCCGGTGAATAACTTTGCACGTCGGCAAACGGGCCAACAGGGCAGCCAAGACGGCCCAGTGACTATCGAGTTAGTAGAGAAGTTCAACACCAGTGCCGACCTTCCGTATATAAGCCGGTCGACGCGTCGTTCGGCAAGCGAGGTGGGACTAAACGTTCAATCGCCGCCGCCGTTTCGGGAGCGACACACGTGTCCGCGTGGGCCGGCCCAATAAAACTTTGAAGCTTGACACACGACGGCCCAAGTACCCCGCGGGGTGACGGGAACCTGAGCGCATTTGTTTAGTCTCACCTCGCCCGACGGAGCACGCGACGACCGACTTAAATACCCGGTGCCACAGAGGCAGTCGGACTCCTCTGGTTTACTCGCTTTGCTACCGCCGTCCGACGCTGCCCTGTGGGACAGTGCCGTCGGTGTGGTCTGTGTAATGTCAGACTCGCCGGCGCACTTGTCGGGCATTTAAAAAAAAAACTAAAAACGACGGCGTAATAAGCGACAGCGACAGTGTAGAAAAGCAATAGTAAACAAAGACGGCACTACAGTGCATAATGAACACATCCAAATAAACAGAGTAAAAATACTTCTTGCATAACATAGTCTGGCATCAACAAATAGTTATGTGGGTATCTTAGCACATAGTCTGATATCAACAAAGTAAAATAAGTCTCATATAACATAATCTAACAATTAAAAATGATCTCGTAGATAGAAGCAATCCATCAAGAAACTTTCTTCAATCAAGGGGCAAAGTAATCTTCCATACTCCCGAATTCAAGCAAAGTTCCTACATACAAAAACAGTAAGATATGTGTTAATTCATAATAAACAAATAAATTTAGAGAACAACAAGATTTACATGAACATAAGAAAATTGTACTTAGGACTTTGAGGGCACGTCGATTTATAATGACCCGTAAGACCGCACTGGCCACATTGACATTTGCTCTTCTCATCAAAAGCTTTAGGTCGCCCATTTTAGTGACATCAGGACCACCCTTACTGCGGCCTTTAACATTCTGTTTTGGTGCACCTTTGGTGTTAATTTTTGCGGGATCACGAACCAGAACATGATCTTGATTAGGCTCAAATGTATCGTCATTCACAAACTTTTTTTTCGCACCAGGCTCATCCTCCTCAGTGGAATCATTATCTATTATGTCCCTCAGAGCCGCCTTCAACTTGTCGAATAAAAATGGTTTATGGCATGCTTCATGAGTTGCTTCGGTAGATAAGATAGTCAACTCGCTATACCTAGCTCTCTCCCCTATACCTGCCCATCGCCACACAAACAGATCGCTAGTGCGATTCACGGGAAGTCCACCCCTTGCAATTTTTCTCAACCTCCGCAGTACTAAACACTTATGTATCTCACGTAAGCGTAGCCAAATCAGAACGTGAAGAATTTGTTTGCAAGGAAGTCCTTTGCGATCCATACTTCTGCAACTGCACTTCACGGTTTCTTCGGAGTTACCTGGGGTGTAGTCCACAATGAATCTGATATCCCTAGTTTCCTTCCATGCCAGTATGAATCTGTGAGTGTCTGCTCCTCTCAGTCTCTCAAGGACCTCAAGCTCCGGTGCCTTCTTCATATCTTCCTGTGAGATATAAAAGTTTGCCGCAGTGAACTCACGGGCAGCTGATTTCTCAATATCTTTACACTCGTCCAATACTAGTACTGGGTCTGTCTGTGAGTTTGTTTAATCGTCATGTGCCTCGTTCTCACGGAGACGAACTATGCAGTTCTCATAGTGCACAATCATATCAACAATAGTCATACCGGAGTCTAGATGCAAGCGAAGGCATGCATTCAGACTCTCACTTTGCTGGTTACTTCACATACCTAGGAAAAACCCACCAGACAGATATGATGCACCCCAAAGACTTTTCTTCTTGTACATCCTACGTAACCATGTCTTTGTTTTCTCCGACTGCCATTTGGCGGTAAACGCTGCCCATCTCTCCTCAAATACTTCTTTTGAAGTGGCATAATAAAGTAGAGACCTGAACTCCTTTAGAGACTTATGATGAAGGTGTTTATGCATGTTCTTCTCAATATTCCACGAGCAAAGACGATGCCAAACCCCCGAAAGTACCTTTCTGATGGCCTTAATCATAGCTGCATCTCCATCAGAAATTACTGACCTGGGCCTCTTCTGATAGTGAGCCCTCAAAAATGTCTGAAGTAGCCAGACATATGTATCTTCCGTCTCATCAGACACAAGAGCACAACCGAATACCGTGGTGCAACGGTGGTTGTTCAGACCGACAAAAGGTATAAATGGCATGCCATACCTATTCATCATGTATGTGCTATGGAAGCCGGTCACATCACCGTAGTCAACATAGTCTCGACGTGATTGAGAATCACACTAGAATAGGTTTTTCAGCCTTACTTCATCATCGACGGTGTGCTTAAAGAAGAAATCTGTATCACTCTTTCTTCTGGTCATCATGATCCCAATGGCAGTGTCTGCATCACCTTGTGCAAGCAACTTCATTTTTCTCTCTATAATACATGTGATAAAGCTTCTTCCTCCCAAAACCAGCATGTGCATATGACCTGCACCTACTGACGAGATTATCATAAATCATATGTTTCCTGATTCCAACACCTGACATAGTTAAGATCTCAGCTTTCTGAAATTATTTTATCTGATTATGATACCGAAGAAACGTGACTTCATCCGGTCTAGCTAGAACGTGACTGTGATCATCGCTGAAACTGCTGACATACCAAACGTCACGCTCTTTATCAAGCTTCAAAGTTATATGCGCATCACAGAAGCAACGAGTCTCCGCTCTGAGCCTACGGGTCCTGCCTTCCATTGTACAAAGTTTTGCCTATCATTTCCCAGCTCTCGCACACAAATACTTTCTCAAGCGCATAGTTCCCTCAGGACCTTTCAAAAATTTCAGCGAGTCCTTTCTCACGCTGAAACCACGCTCCTTAGCATACTGGTTATAGAAAATGTAAGCCTCTCCTAGTGACCTGAACGTCTTCCTCATGACCTTCCAATGCCTGTCCAATAAATCTTGCTGATATTCATCAAATCCGATGTCAAAATTAAACAGATCATCAACAACATGCTCATCCTTCCCGCTAGGACCATCTACATCTCCCTGTAAATTAAGGCATGAAACCATGTATGTCGGTCAGTTATTATTTTAATATGTAATGTATGTGAGTTTCAAAACTTACTTTGCTGGACCTGTCATCATGAGATGCATCAACGTGCGATTTGTCACTTTCATCATCCACAATATTCCTCACAAAGTCCCCGTTCTCGTCCATCTACGCACATTTCTAAAAAATACATGTAAGCGCTCATACAGTTATTATGTCATTTCTTCTCCTATTTTCTTTAAACATGCCCGGAGTGCACTTTCAGCAAATGAATCATCTATATCCATATCATCATCATCATCATCATCATCGCCATGTCGCTGCATGATGCAAAAAAACATGTAATTGTCCATGCGGTTTATCGTATTTATTGTTTTTATCAACATTGATCACACTTACATTGTCACTATAAGATTCATCCAAACTCATGTAGTTCTCCTTAGCAGGTTCATCCATATTCAGTGACGAGGTTCCGTTGTCATCACCGTAATCATCGCCATCATAATCGCCCTCCTCCTCTATCTATACATGTTTAAGAAAATTCTAAGATCAATAGAACACCATGTAACATCATCCCTAAAATAATTAGTTCATCAAGCACAACGACGGCTCAAACCAACCTCTTGCACAACGGCGAGGATGTCAGCTGGATCCATTTTGTCTGATGATGAATGCGCTGACGGCGTGACGTTGCTGGCCGGCCGAGGCAGGTGTCGACGACGTCAGGATGATGAACGGTTGTAGCAGGGGGAGTCCGGGGAGGAAGGCGGCGACGAAGATCATGGGTGGGCGGTGATGACCCACAGGTATAGGGGATCTATCATAGTCCTTTCGATAAGTAAGAGTGTCGAACCCAACGAGGAGCAGAAGGAAATGATAAGCGGTTTTCAACAAGGTATTCTCTGCAAGTACTGAAATAAGTAGTAACAGATAGTTTTGTGATAGGATGAATTGTAATGAACAACGAGTAACAAAAGTAAATAAAGTGCTACAAGGTGGCCCAATCCTTTTATAGCAAAGGACAAGCCAGAACAAACTCTTATAATAGGAAAAGCGCTCCCGAGGACACATGGGAATATCGTCAAGCTAGTTTTCATCACGTTCATATGATTCGCGTTCGATACTTTGATAATTTGATATGTGGGTGGACCGGTGCTTGGGTGCTGTTCTTACTTGAACAAGCATCCCACTTATGATTAACCTCTATTGCAAGAATCCGCAACTACAACAAGAGTATTAAGGTAAACCTAACCATAGCATGAAACATATGGATCCAAATCAGCCCCTTACGAAGCAATGCATAAACTAGGGTTTAAGCTTCTATCACTCTAGCAACCCATCATCTACTTATTACTTCTCAATGCCTTCCTCTAGGCCCAAATAATGGTGAAGTGTTATGTAGTCGACATTCACATAACACCACTAGAGGCTAGACAACATACATCTTATCAAAATATCAAACGAGTACCAAATTCACATGACTACTCATAGCAAGACTTCTCCCTTGTCCTCAGGAACGAACGTAATTACTCACAAAGTATATTCATGTTCATAATCAGAGGGGTAATAATATGCATATAAGATCTAAACATATGATCTTCCTCCAATTAAACCAACTAGCATCAACTACAAGGAGTAATCAACACTACTAGCAACCTACCAGCACCAATCCCGGACTTTGAGACAAGAATTGGATGCAAGAGATGAACTAGGGTTTGGAGATGAGATGGTGCTGGTGAAGATGTTGATGGAGATTGCCCTCTCCCGATGAGAGGAGCGTTGGTGATGACGATGGTGATGATTTCCCCCTCCCGGAGGGAAGTATCCCCAGTAGAACAGCTCTGCCGGAGCTCAAGATTGGATCCGCCAAGGTTCCGCGTCGTGGCGGCGGAGTCTCGTCCCAAAAAGTTCCCCCTTATTTTTTTTCTCATTGAAAGACCTCATATAGGAGAAGATGGGCATCGGAGAGCCACCAGGGGCCCACGAGGTAGGGGGGCGCGCCCTAGGGGGGGGGCGCCTCCCACCCTCGTGAGCAGGGTGTGGGCCCCCTGGACTTCATCTTTGGCGAGGATTTTTCTTTATTTATTTTAAGACGTTCCGTGGAGTTTCAGGACTTTTGGAGTTGCGCAGAATAGGTCTCTAATATTTGCTCCTTTTCTAGCCCAGAATTCCAGCTGCCGACATTCTCCCTCCTTATGTAAACCTTGTAAAATAAGAGAGAATATCCATAAGTATTGTGAAATAAAGTGAAATAACAGTCCATAATGCAATAAATATTGATATAAAAGCATGATGCAAAATGGACGTATCAACTCCCCAAGCTTAGACCTCGCTTGTCCTCAAGCGAAAAGCCGATAACAATAAATATGTCCTCATGTTTAGAGGTAGAGGCGTCGATAATAATAAAATACGGACATGAAGGCATCATGATTATTCTCATAACAACAACATATATAGATTTTGTCATATGATTACTTATGTTCAAGTGATGATCTATTCACAATGAAAAGTATAAATCATAAACCTTATTGGGCTCCGACAAACCATTATCTCAGTCATTGAAGCAATTGCAATTTATCATAACATCGGAAAGAGTCTATATCAGAGCTAAAAAGCAATTCCACATACTCAACTATCATTTAGTCCTCCATAATTGCTAACACTCACGCGATACTTGTGGTTACGGAGTTTTAGTCGGACACAGAGAAAGATAGGGGCTTATAGTTTTGCCCCACAACCTTTTACCTCAAGGGTAATGTCAACAATAATGGTTCATGCTCCCCTACATCCAATTAGATATATATATCATGTTCTTTCCAACATGCTGAGCTTGCCAAAGGATAAAATGAAAAAGAAAAGGTGAAGATCACCATGACTCTTGCATAAGGTAGAAGATAATAATAAAGGATAGGCCCTTCGCAGAGGGAAGCAGAGGTTGCCATGTGCTTTTATGGTTGGATATATAAAATCTCAATGCGAGAGAATGTCACTTTATATTGCCCCTTGTGATATGAACCTTTATTATGCAGTCCGTCGCTTTTATTACTTCCACATCACAAGATCGTATAAAGCTTATTTCTACCACACCAATCAATCATACATATTTAGAGCAATTTTTATTGCTTTGCACCGATGATAACTTAGTTGAAGGATCTTACTCAATCCATAGGTAGATATGGTGGACTCTCATGGCAAAACTGGTTTAAGGGTATTTGGAAGCACAAGTAGTATTTCTACTTGGTGCTGAGAATTTGGCTAGCATGAGGGGGAAAGGCAAGCTCAACAAGTTAGAGGATCCATGACAACATACTTTATCTCAGATATAAGAAAGGCATAACTCATTACGTTGTCTTCCTTGTCCAACATCAACTCTTTAGCATGCCATATTTTAATGAGTGCTCCCAATCATAAAAGATGTCAATGATAATATATCTATATGTGAAAACCTCTCTTTCCTTATTACTTCCTATTAATTGCAACTATGACCAAAGCTATGTTTGCCAAGTCCCAACAACTTTTAATCATCATACTCTTTCTATGTGAAGTCATTACTCTCAATAAGATAAATATGAACTTTTTGTTTCTTTTTATTCCCCTTTTTTCTTTTCTTTTATTCACCGAAGATCATGGCAAAATAGTAAAGCCCTTGACTCAACACTAATCTTTATTATATATAGCTCACGAACTCGATTACATAGAGAGATCATAAAGCAAAACTCAAAACTAGATCATGCCATAAACTTTATTCTACTAGATCAAGATACTACTAATAGGATCGAACTAAGAAAAATGGTAAAGATAGGAGTTGTGATTGTGATACGATACCGGGGCACCTCCCCCAAGCTTGGCAGTTGCCAAGGGGAGTGCCCATACCCATGTGATTATGTCTCCTTCTTTGTTGTCGGTGTAATATTCTTGGCGATGATTCCCCTCAGGATGCGGTTCTCCTCCTCGAGCTTATTGACTTGATGTTTGAGGTCCATTATTTCCTTACGAAGCTTTCCTGTGACAGCTAAAGCTCCTTGCACCCAAGGGTGTTGCATAGCTGCAGGAGAACAAGTGACACTCCTCTTCATATTTTCATAGGTAAGAAATCTAACATTAGAAGGGATAACCGAGTTTGGAATAGCTGAGCTCTGTAGTTCCCCCATTGTGAACCCAGCTTGGAGGCGAGAGGTGACTTCTTGATCTCCATAGCATCTACTCTCATCAAGTCAGCCTCCATCTCTTCCTCCGCTGCTGGCCCAAAATGGTCAGTGTCGCTGTTTGCCCTTGATTCCGGTGCTGGATTAGATACCCGGCTCTCCCCGATTGACTCTTGAGAAGACATCTTGCTCTGATCTGCAGCAGCAACAGCTCGACAACAAAAACAGAAGAAATTTTCGTGATACGGGAGTCAAAACCTTCGGGAGAATATATAATGAATTTTTACCGACCAAAATACGTAACATGCAAGAAAACGGAGTCCGGAAGGCACACGAGGTGCTCACAAGGTAGGGGGGCGCCTAGGGGGGTAGGGCACGCCCACCATCCTCGTGGGGCCCTCGTGTCCTTCCCGGACTGCTACTTATTTTTCTATTTTTCTAAATATTCCAAAACGGAGAAATATTGCCTTAAAAATTGTTTTGGAGTCGGTTTACTTACCGTACCACATACCTATTCCTTTTCGGAGTCTGAAACTTTCCAGAAAGTGTCCCTTATGTATTCCTCTAGGGTTATGGTTTCAATAATATTGGTTTCAACATTTATGGGATTACCTGAGATATAATGTTTAATTCTTTGATCGTTTACCACTTTCGGATTTGTGCCCTCGAAGTTGTTGATCTTTATGGCACCGGAACGATAGACCTCCTTGATTACATAAGGGCCTTCCCATTTAGAGAGAAGTTTTCCTGCAAAAAATCTTAAATGAGAGTTGTATAGCAATACATAATCACCTACATTAAACTCACACTTTTGTATCCTTTTGTCGTGCCATCTTTTGACTTTTTCTTTAAACAACTTGGCATTTTCATAAGCTTGGGTTCTCCATTCATCAAGTGAGCTAATATCAAATAACCTCTTTTCACCGGCAAGTTTAAAATCATAGTTGAGCTCTTTAATATCCCAATATGACTTATGTTCTAGTTCGAGAGGTAAGTGACAGGCTTTTCCATAGACCATTTTATACGGAGACATACCCATAGGATTTTTGCATGCAGTTCTATAAGCCCATAATGCATCATCAAGTTTCTTGGACCAATTCTTTCTAGACCTATTAACAGTCTTTTGCAAAATTAATTTGAGCTCTCTATTGCTAAACTCTACTTGACCACTAGACTGGGGGTGATAAGGAGATGCAATTCTATGATTAACATCATATTTAGCAAGCATTTTTCAGAAAGCACCATGAATAAAGTGTGAACCACCATCAGTCATTAAATATCTAGGGACTCCAAACCTCGGGAAAATAACTTCCTTAAGCATTTTAATAGAAGTGTTGTGATCAGCACTACTAGTTGGAATAGCTTCTACCCACTTAGTAACGTAATCAACAACAACTAAAATATGTGTATATCCATTAGAGGCAGGAAAAGGTCCCATATAATCAAAGCTCCAAATATCAAACGGTTCAATAACAAGTGCATAATTCATAGGCATTTCTTGACATCTATTAATATTACCAATTCTTTGACATTCATCACAAGACAAGACAAACTTACGAGCATCCTTGAAGAGAGTAGGCCAATAAAAACCAGATTGCAATACCTTATGTGCAGTTCTATCTCCAGCGTGGTGTCCTCCATAAGCCTCGGAATGACACTTGCGTAGGATATGTTCCTGTTCATGCTCAGGTACACAACGTCTAATAACACCATTTACTCCTTCTTTATAAAGATGTGGGTCATCCCAAAAGTAATGTCTTAAATCATAGAAAAACGTTTTCTTTTGCTGGTATGTGAAGCTAGGTGGTATAAACTTAGCAACAATATAATTAGCATGATCAACATACCATGGAGTACTACGAGAAGTACTTATAACATTTAATTGTTCATCAGGAAAGCTATCATTAATAGGTAGTGGGTCATCAAGAATATTTTCTAACCTAGACAAGTTGTCTGCAACGGGGTTCTCAGCTCCCTTTCTATCAACAATATGCAAATCAAATTCTTGTAGCAAGAGAACCCATCTAATAAGTCTAGGTTTAGCATCTTTCTTTTCCATAAGGTATTTAATAGCAGCATGATCAGTTTGAATAGTTACTTTAGAATCTACAATATAAGATCTGAACTTATCACAAGCAAATACAACTGCTAAAAGCTCTTTTTCATTAGTAGCATAATTTCTTTGAGCATTGTCTAGAGTCTTACTAGCATATTGAATAACATTTAATTTCTTATCAACTCTTTGCCCTAGAACAGCACCTACAGCATAATCACTAGCATCACACATAATTTCAAAGGGTAGGTTCCAATCAGGTGGCTGAACAAGAGGTGCAGTGACTAATGCTTTCTTCAGTATTTCAAATGCTTCTACACAATCATCATCAAAGACAAATGGTATATCTTTTTGCAATAAATTAGTCAGAGGCCGAGAAATTTTTGAGAAGTCCTTAATGAACCTCCTGTAAAATCCGGCGTGACCAAGGAAACTTCTTATACCTTTGATATCCTTGGGACATGGCAACTTTTCAATCGCATCAACCTTGGCTTTATCAACTTCAATACCTCTTTCAGAAACTTTGTGCCCCAAGACAATACCTTCATTAACCATAAAGTGGCACTTTTCCCAATTCAAGAAAAGATTAGTTTCTTCACATCTTCGCAAAAATCGATCAAGATTGCTCAAGCAATCATCAAAAGAGGAACCATAGACGGAAAAGTCGTCCATGAAAACCTCACAAATCTTTTCACAAAAGTCAGAGAATATAGCCATCATGCATCTTTGAAAGGTAGCAGGTGCATTACATAAACCAAAAGGCATACGTCTATAAGCAAAAGTACCAAATGGGCATGTAAAAGTAGTCTTTGATTGATCTCTCGCCGACACAGGTATTTGAGAGAAACCAGAATTACCATCTAGAAAGCAATAGTGTGTATGTTTGCATAATCTTTCTAGCATTTGATCAATAAAAGGTAAGGGGTAATGATCTTTCTTAGTAGCTTTATTTAATTTGCGGAAATCAATTACCATCCTATAACCTGTGATAATTCTTTGTGGAATCAATTCATCTTTATCATTAGGAACAACAGTAATACCTCCCTTCTTAGGGACACAATGGACAGGACTTACCCACTCACTATCAGCAACGGGATAGATTATACCTGCCTCTAGAAGCTTTAGTATTTCTTTTCTTACCACTTCTTTCATTCTAGGATTCAGACGTCGTTGAGGATCACGAACTGGTTTGGCATCTGCTTCCAAATTTATTTTATGTTGACATACAGTGGGACTAATGCCCTTAAGATCATCAAGAGTATATCCAATAGCAGCACGATGCTTTTTCAGAGTTTTCAATAATCTTTCTTCTTCATGCTCTGAAAGGTTAGCACTAATAATAACATGATATATCTTCTTTTCATCAAGATAAGCATATTTAAGATTATCAGGCAAAGGTTTAAGCTCAAACACGGGATCACCCTTGGGTGGAGGAGGATCCCCTAAGATTTCAACAGGCAAGTTGTGATGCAGAATAGGTTCCCGTTTAAAGAATACTTCATCTATTTCCCTTCTTTCATTCATGAACATATCATTTTCATGGTCTAGCAAATAGTGTTCTAAAGGATCACTAGGAGGTACGACAATAGATGCGAGACCAATAATTTCATCCTTACTAGGTAATTCTTCCACACGATGTTGTTTACTAAATTTAGAGAAATTAAACTCATGAACCATATCATCCAAGCCAACAATAACAACATTCTTTGTGCAATCTATGGTAGCATTGACAGTATTTAAGAAGGGTCTACCAAATATAATGGGAGAAAAGCTATCTTGCGGAGAAGTAAGAACAAGAAAATCAGCAGGATATTTAGTTTTCCCACACAAGACTTCAACATCTCTAACAATTACAATTGGTGAAATAGTATCTCTATTGGCAAGTTTAATTGTGACATCAATACCTTATAACTCAGCAGGTGCAATTTCATTCTTAATTTCTTCGTATAAAGTATGCGGTATAACACTAGCACTAGCACCCATATCACATAAGCCATGATAACAATGATCTCCTATTTTAACAGAAATAACAGGCATGCCTACCACAGGTCTATGTTTATCTTTATCACAAGGTTTAGCAATTCTAGCAGTTTTACCTTCGAACTGAATAACATGCCCATCAATATTATCAGATAAGAGATCTTTAACAATAGCAATATTAGGTTCTACTTTAACTTGCTCAGGAGGTGTATAAGTTCCAATCTTGCTTTTACGAACAACAGTGGAAGCTTTAGCATGATCCTTTATTCTAACAGGGAAAGGTGGTTTCTCAATATAAGAAGTAGGAACAATAGGATCATTATAAGTGACAGTCTTTTCTTCAACTTTAATAGGTGCAGCTACTTTTACTTCTATGGGAGGATGATATTTAAACCACTTCTCCTTAGGGAGATGAACATAAGTAGCAAAAGATTCACAGAAAGAAGCTACTATCTCAGAGTCAAGTCCATATTTAGTGCTAAACTTACGGAAAATATCGGTATCCATAAAAGATTTAACACAATCAAACTTAGGTGTCATACCTGACTCCTTACCTTCGTCGAGGTCCCAATCTTCAGAGTTGCATTTAATTCTATCCAACAAATTCCATCTGAATTCAATATTCTTCATCATAAAAGAGCCAGCACAAGAAGTATCGAGCATGGTGCGATTGTTTTCAGAAAGACGAGCATATAGATTTTGAATAATCATTTCTCTTGAGAGCTCACGATTGGGGCATGAATATAACATTGATTTAAGCCTCCCCCAAGCTTGAGCGGTGCTTTCTCCTTCACGAGGCCAGAAATTATATATATATAATTGCGATCACGATGAACAAGATGCATAGGGTAATACTTTTGATGAAATTCCAACTTCAATCTTTTATAATCCCATGATCTCATATCATCACATAGCCTATACCATATCAATGCGTCTCCCTTCAAAGATAAAGGGAAGAACCTTCTTCTTAGCAACATCATCGGGTATACCTGCAAGCTTAAATAATCCACAAACTTCATCCACATATATTAGGTGCTCATCCGGATGCTTTGTTCCATCTCCTGTAAAAGGGTTAGCTAGCAGTTTTTCCATCATACCCGGAGGAAATTCAAAACGAGTTTCATTTTCAATAGGTTGAGGAGCAACTCTTTGCTCTACTGGTCGGGGTGAAGATACCCCGAACAAGCCCCTCGGAGAATTACTTTCCATAGTAACAAGTGACAGTAAATTTCAGCACACTATATAAATTTTTCCTTACCAAATTCCACCTACCAAAAGTGCTACACTCCCCGGCAACGGCGCCAGAAAAGAGTCTTGATGACCCACAAGTATAGGGGATCTATCGTAGTCCTTTCGATAAGTATGAGTGTCGAACCCAACGAGGAGCAGAAGGAAATGATAAGCGGTTTTCAGCAAGGTATTCTCTGCAAGTACTGAAATAATTAGTAATAGATTGTTTTGTGATAGGATGAATTGTAACGAGCAACGTGTAACAAAAGTAAATAAAGTGCAGCAAGGTGGCCCAATCCTTTTGTAGCAAAGGACAAGCCGGAACAAACTCTTATAATAGGAAAAGCGCTCCTGAGGACACATGGGAATATCGTCAAGCTAGTTTTCATCACGTTCATATGATTCGCGTTCGATACTTTGATAATTTGATATGTGGGTGGACCGGTGCTTGGGTGCTGTTCTTACTTGAACAAGCATCCCACTTATGATTAACATCTATTGCAAGCATCTGCAACTACAACAAAAGTAGTAAGGTAAACCTAACCATAGCATGAAACATATGGATCCAAATCAGCCCCTTACGAAGCAACGCATAAACTAGGGTTTAAGCTTCTATCACTCTAGCAACCCATCATCTACTTATTACTTCCCAATGCCTTCCTCTAGGCCCAAATAATGGTGAAGTGTTATGTAGTCGACGTTCACATAACACCACTAGAGGCTAGACAACATACATCTTGTCAAAATATCAAACGAATACCAAATTCACATGACTACTCATAGCAAGACTTCTCCCTTGTCCTCAGGAACGAACGTAATTAGTCACAAAGCATATTCATGTTCATAATCAGAGGGGTAATAATATGCATATAGGATCTAAACATATGATCTTTCACCAATTAAACCAACTAGCATCAACTACAAGGAGTAATCAACACTACTAGCAACCTACTAGCACCAATCCCGGACTTTGAGACAAGAATTGGATGCAAGAGATGAACTAGGGTTTGGAGATGAGATGGTGCTGGTGAAGATATTGATGGAGATTGCCCTCTCCCGATGAGAGGAGCGTTGGTGATGACGATGGTGATGATTTCCCCCTCCCGGAGGGAAGTATCCCCGTCAGAACAGCTCTGCCGGAGCTCTAGATTGGATCCTCCAAGGTTCCGCCTCGTGGCGGCGGAGTCTCGTCCTGAAAAGTTCCCCCTTATTTTTTTCTCATCGAAAGACCTCATATATTAGAAGATGGGCGTCGGAGAGCCACCAGGGAGCCCACGAGGTAGGGGGCGCGCCCTAGGGGGGGGGCCCACCCTTGTGAGCAGGGTGTGGGCCCCCTGGCCTTCATCTTTGGTGAGGATTTTTCTTTATTTATTTTAAGACGTTCCGTGGAGTTTTAGGACTTTTGGAGTTGCGTAGAATAGGTCTCTAATATTTGCTCCTTTTCCAGCCCAGAATTCCAGCTGCCGGCATTCTCCCTCCTTATGTAAACCTTGTAAAATAAGAGAGAATAGCCATAAGTATTGTGACATAAAGTGAATTAACAGTCCATAATGCAATAAATATCGATATAAAAGCATGATGCAAAATCGACGTATCAGGCGGCCATCTGGGCGACGACAAAGGAACGGGGCGGCAGCAGCAACAACGCCGGGGCATGCGCGGCGGACTGTTTGGGCGGCGACCCAGGCGATGGCGACTACGTGGAGACGGCGTGGATGCGTTTAGGGTTTAGGGTTAGGACGGTGGGCGTCGGCGGCTCCCTTGACCATTTTTTTCCGTAACTATCGACGCCAACGTGGAGACGTGCGGGCGTACGGCGATAGGTGCAGCATACGCGGGCGGGCGTACGGCGACGGGTGCGACATATGGCGACGGGTGCGGCATACGCGGGCGAGCGTACGACGTCGCGCGCGGACATACGGCGTCGGATGGGTATTCCTATACCTAATGTGAAATGACCATCCTATCCATTATATGTTTTAGGGGGGGGGGGTGCTCAGGACTCCGACTCTAAGGGCATCTCCAGCCGTTGACACCCCCAAGAACATCACCAAACCAAAAAAGTTGGTGTCTTGGGGGTCATCCGGCGAAATCCGACGAAATAAAGGGGGCATCCTCACAGTCACACCTCACCCCAAGCAAAAGTTTGTGAGGAGAATGATTAAGTGGGCCAAGAAAAAGGACATGTGGTGAGACACGATTCGCCGAAACTTCCGCCGGCGCCCCCAAGAGACCCCCCCCCCCCCCCCCCCCCAACGCGCCGGGTTTCGCCTGGGTTTGCCGGGGTTATTTTGACGTCCTGGGGGCGTTGGGGACGTGGCTGGGCTGTTTATCGGCAAAAAGTGCCGTCCGAGCCTAAAAAGGTGTCCGGGGGAGCGTCCTGGGAAGGCTAGTGGAGATGCTCTAAGACAATAGCAACGACGATATGCTGGGTCGGGGAGGTAACTCTCGGTATGACTTCTAGTCAAAACTAGAATCGTTTGTGCACATGGCATTATTATTTTTTGTTTTACTGACGCATTTTTGTTCATCTATAGTAATTTATTAAAAAAAGTTAGTAGGTGCATTTGTAAAGTTGATCAATAGACGCACACATCCCGTCCAAAAATAAAAGCTGGAAATTAAAATGAAACAAAAGAAGCCGGAAAATGGAGAAACAAAAAAGAAAACGGTAACAACATGCCCCTTCCATTAAAAAATAGAAGATGTTTTGGGTATTTCAATATGATCAGTGAAAAACACAATAAAACATGTCCATATACCTCTGATTAAAAAAAGTTACAACATCTTATAATTGTGAACAAAGAGAGTAGAAGATAGCAGCAGAAAAACACAAAGAGAAAAAGAAAGGAAAACCTCAGCCCTAACAAATACTCATAAACCGTGTCTTTTTTCCCGTGAAGAGAGGTGAGCACGGCATATCTCCCTATTTTTGCGGAGAATCATAGGGCATATTATTCCAGTGTGACATAATTAGAATCTTCAGCGACTAAATTGCTAACGCAGTGAGAGGGTTGCCTAAGCCAATGCAAGAAGCTCTACTATCCCCACTCCCACCAAAATTCGCTAAATATTTTGTAGCTCTATTCTGTTCACAATTTTTTATAACAGGAATTACAACCCCTATCATTCAAATAAGTCTTGATCTCAGAAATCAAGTGGCCATGTGCTGATCTATCCAACAAATCATCCGAGAGCGCTCTGAGAGTAACTGCACAATCACACTGAAGCATAATCCGGGTGTCGTAGTGCTCAACCGCCAGTCTAAGCCCCTCTATCATTGCTTGTAATTCTGCCTCGAGGACCTTGCTGTAATGTAAGAGTTTGCTATGGGCAACAGAAATCGCCCCACCTTTTTCATCTCGAAGTATCGTGCCTGAACCCGCCGTGCCATCCATAGTATTGAAAAAACATCAATTGACACTGCTACCCATCCCACTGGTGGCCTCGACCACTTGCGAGGGCTGTAGTAGGCTTCAATAGAGGTTGCTTTATGCACACATCCACTAACATGGGAGATTTACCTTTGATATTTTCCTCTACGCTCAAAGTTATTTGTTTGAAGGAGTTATAATAGCTGATCAAGAAGGAACAAGAAACCACCAGTGGTGGAATTAATTTACCATGTCAAGTTCGTTCCCGAGGTGCCAAATTCTCCACATCACAAAGATGATCCTGCTTCTAATGTGTTCCTGGGATCCCGCCAGGAGATGGAACAACCACTCGTCGCCTGTATATGCAATGTCCTTGCGGTTTGGTAATGGCCATTGATTCCTCATAGTGAACAGCTGCATTGGAACAAGTGATCAACATATGAAATGTTGTTTCCTTCTCCCGATCTCACAACTTGTAATACCCATTCGATCCTAGGTGCCTCCTATTCTTCTCTGCATTAGTAGCCAATGAACCGGAGGACACTTGCAAAGTGTTTCATCTTTGGTGGGACTACCGCATTCCATACTAGATGCACCTAGACAAAGCTGCTCATTGTAATTGGACATGGCCAAATGATATGCACCCTTCACCCTGAGAGATCTCGACTAGTCCCATGGCCATGATATGAAGTCCTCCTGTTCTCCCAGGGACGTTCGGATCCTCAAGACCGCGCCAATATCAGCCCGACAACAATATTTTTCTAGCAAGTCCAACTTCCAGGCATCACCATATATCTCTTAGACTCCCAGTTGGCAAGATATAGCCTTTACGTGTACCGTCTGCATGAAGTAAAACCATATTGAAAAATTTAAATGAAACAACCATGATCAACATCGACCATAATTAAATATCGACTTGACCTAGGTAAAATACATAATGACCAAGCTGTAATAGATCACATACAAAATAAAAAGAGGAGAGTTAACTCACGACTGAAGAACGGTGTGGCAAGGCGCACATCACACTCCAATATATTCCCCTAGCTCTACAAGGAGAAGGACTCCAACTCCGAGATAGTAACAACGACAATATGTTGGGTTCGGTTGTTAAACAGACAAAATTGTATGTTACGGGTTCTTCTTAAATTAGAATCAATTGAGTGCACGCTATTTTGCTTCATGGACACACTTTGCTCATTTATAATTTATATTTTTCGTGCGTACACAAGAGAACCGATCAATTGGATGCACATTTGAAACATTTATTTTATAATTGGTTATATGCCACGACGACCAAAATTCAAATGTCAAGAGTTCCTCAACAAAGCAAGCATTTAAAGAAATTGCAATGTTTGTTTTACAAATGAAATGTATTTACGAATTCAGTTGGAACCCCTCACGGGGTGCAGTCTCCGGGTCGTACACGGCAGATGGTGAAGAACCACGCGTTTTGCAGACAGCCAGCACGGAGTCGCATGGGTATACAGTGATGGTGTGTTCAGAGCATCTCCAACAGACGTGCAACGTGCGGCGGCTAGAATAACCTTTATAGCACTGAAATAGCAACTTTTTGCGCGCAGCAGAGCACTGGCTTCAGTGGCCGCTGTAAAATATTATGCGCGCGAGCCGCTCCAGCAGGCGCTGCAAAAAAAGGTGCGCGCCTAGCACAAACAACATGTGACACTCAAATAGAACCAAGAAAATCAAACACATAAAAAATAAGTCAACAATAAATAGTTTACTTTATTCCAATACAACAAATAGTTCAACAATACAACATCAAATATACAAATCACTAGTTTTGTCGGCCATTCCATGCCCACCACTCCTCGATTAGATCCTTTTAAAGATCATCATGCGTTTCGGCACGTCGAATGGCATTGATAGGAGGCAACAAATCGGCCCACCCTCGCAGCCATCTGCCACACTCGTATGGGAAGTCCCAAGAGCTTATATTGAGAGTAGTCCAGATCTTGGCCACGCTCATTCTCGATGATCATGTTATGATGATCACACAAACACGCATGATGTACCAAAGGATCTTTTGATCCCAAAATCTAGCCGGTCCTCTCACAATAGCAAATTGGGCTTGCAAAATCCCAAAAGCTCTGTCCACATCTTTCCTAGCCGCCGCCTGAGCATTGTGGAAATCAAAATTTTTCTTACCTTCCCGTTTTTTCAATGGCTTCACAAATGTTTGCCACTTTGGGTAGATGTCATCCACAAGATAGTAGCCATAATTGTATGTATGGTCATTTGCTACAAACTGCACCGGTGGCAGTTCATCATTTGCAATCTTATTCTTGAGTGGTGACCGATTAAGAACGTTGATGTCATTCAAAGATCCAGGCATTCAAAAAAAAGCATGTCAAATCCAAGTCTCTTGATCGGCCACCTTGTGGGCGCCGAGCGGCAGTGGGCGGCCGGGCGCTGTTCGTCGGAGGAATGGCGTGCTCGAGGGGCGGCGACGACTAGGTGGAGGAAGCAGCGGGGGCGCGAGGATAGGCCGGGGAAGCGTCGTCGGGTCGCCGGAGCAAATGGGGAGATGCGGGCGGCGGCGCTAGTGACTGGATAAGGCAGTTGGTGGAAGTTGCGTGTGAGTCCTCGCTCTCTAGCGCGCGGGAGCGGGCGGACGAAATAAGCGGCGTGCGATGCCGTTTCGCTCCGCGCGCTGAACCAATTATACTGCACGCGCGTTTTTTTGCGCCTCTGCTGGAGCATCCGAAACGGCTGCGCGCGCAAAAAAAAATCAATTTTTCTAGCGCGGCGCTAATATCGCGTGCCTGTTGGAGATGCTCTCAGAAGGCTAGCTAGCTAGAGGTGGGGAAGGAAGATGGTCGGTGTAGTACATGATGATGATGTCATCTGGTACGCAGTTGCACCGGTGATGATGGCATGCAGGATCCACAAAGCATTTGACAAAATAATGCATGAGTCGATCCTCCTCCGTGGAGTTGTGTCCGTCTACGTTGATTCGTGAGTACTCTTGATTCGTCCTTCTGTTTGCGACGTGAGCGTTGCTGGTTGGGGTTTATGGGCCTGGAGTTTCTATTGACCCCTCGATCGAAAGAAATCCGTTAACAAGTTCTAACTAACCCTAAGTCCCTAACCCCGGCGACCGAAGATGCCGGCGACGGCGGGCCGTGTTCGCATGCCGGCGAACAACCGCGTGCACAGCAGCGCGGCGCTGCAGACGCACAACATCTGGAAGAGCACCATCGGCTATGACCCCTACGCTCCCGAGGGCAACAACCAGCATGGCCCTTCCTCCTCCGTCCCCGCCAACGCCACCGCGCTTCCCTCCTCGGACCCCGCGGCCTCCTCCCAGAGCGCCTACGCCAGCTTCCAGGCCGTCCTAGCGCTCGCCCGCGCCGCCAGATCCAACTCCGACGCGACCCGGGGCGCCTGCAAGAAGTGCGGCCGTGTTGGCCATCTCACCTTCCAGTGCCGCAACTTCCTTTCTGGCAAGGAGCTCCCCATGGACGACGACATCCAAGCCAGCACGCAGGCCAATCCCAGGTCCGAAGAGACCAGGAAGAAATCCTCTGGTGGCAGGGATGCTGACGCGAAGGGTTCTGACGAGGAAGATGAGGACGAGATTGACAGCGATTCCTCCGATTACGATATTGATCCCGAGCTGGACAAGATAATCGCTCAACGTGAGCGTGCCAAGGGCCATGGAGAGATCCGCTCTGGGGAGGAAGGCAGGCAGACAAACCACCATAGGAGCAGCAGCAGCAAGGGAAGATCCAAGCAAAGGAAGAGTGACAGAGAGGACGACTCAAGGAAAGATAGGAAGAGGAGGAGAATCCACCACACGAAGGATGACATGTCGGAAGGGGAAGGGAGAAAACCTCACCGCCACCATAAGAGGGGTCATCACCGGAGGGATGCATATGATAGTGACAGTGCTGGTTGTGAGTCCCTAAATGATAGGAAGCGATCCAGCAAGCAAAAGAGCCGCCGGAGGTCAGAAAGCCATGGATTGGTTGAGGATAAAAGACATGGTCCACGGGGCTGGGCGCCGTTTCCTGAGAGAAGAGCACTGAAGCGATAATTGCAACCGTGCGTCCATGTTGTAATATATAGTGCATTTTGTCTTTTGCTTTCCTCTATATATTGCAGTGTGTATTACAAAATTGAGGTGTTGACCACTGGATCCATAAGCCGATGCATGAACCATAGACAACCCCTATTACATCCTTGTTATTAGAGCATCTCCAACAGCCGCCCAACACGCTTGCGCTAAAAATCAGTTTGCAGCGTGTTGATCGCCTGCTTTGGTGCGGCGAGGAGCGCTTGCAGCGGCCGCGGTAAATTTAGCGCGCGCGTAGCTCCAGCAGGCGCCCTAAAATGCAGCGCGTGCGCTCTCGCACAAACAACATATGCGCTTCAAACACAAGCAAGAGGATCGAACAAAAACAAATAAATCAACAATAAATAGTTCAATTTCGTTATTACAACTCAAACAAATAGTTTATCTTTCAATTCAACAAATAATTCAGCAATACAACATCAAATGCACAAATCATGATGCTCTTTGTCAGCCATTTCAAGCCCACCACTCCTCAATGAGATCCTTTTGAAGATCATCATGCGCTTCGGAACGTCGAATGGCATGATAGGAGGCAACAAAACGGGCCACCCTTTCAGCCCTCCGCCACACTCGCACGGGATGTCCAAAGAGCTCATAGTGAGAGTAGTCTACATCTTGGCCACGCTCATTCTCGATGATCATGTTGTGCATGATTACAAAAGCGTGCATGATGTACCAAAGTATCTTTTGATCCCAAAATCTAGCAAGTCCTCTCACAATAGCAAATGGCGGACGCTACGCGTAAGCCGGCTGATTTTGTGAACGATCAGCCGCCCGCGCAGCCGTCAGATACAGGCGTATGTGAGTGTGACCATTAGATCATAGGCCAGCACCAGCGCATCTTCCTCGTCTCTCTTCACATCCTCCTCTCGCGTAACATCTCAGCCAACAGGCGCGATGAAGGCTCGCTCCCTCCCGACCTTGTATCGCAGTGCCAAGTCGTTTGAGCAGCAGCTCCTCCCTGTCCGATAGTGCACTGTCGTTGTTCGCCGGAGTCCGTTTTGGTCGCAGCAGCTCCTCCCCAGCCGTTAGTGTAGTGTCGTCGTTCGCCGGAGTGACGTTTGGTCGCAGCAGCTCCTCCCAGCCGGTAGTGTTGTGTCGTCGTTCGCCGGAGTGATGTTTGGTCGCAGCAACCTCACCATTGTACCATGGACGATGCTCCCGCATCCCGTGAAGGAAATATGCCCTAGAGGCAATAACAAAGTTATTATTTATTTCCTTATATCATGATAAATGTTTATTATTCATACTAGAATTGTATGAACCGGAAACATAATACTTGTGTGAATACATAGACAAACAGAGTGTCACTAGTATGCCTCTACTTGACTAGCTCGTTGATCAAAGATGATTATGTTTCCTAGCCATAGACATGAGTTGTCATTAGATTAACGGGATCACATCATTAGGAGAATGATGTGATTGACTTAACACATTCCGTTAGCTTAGCACTTGATCGTTTAGTATGTTGTTATTGCTTTCTTCATGACTTATACATGTTCCTATGACTATGAGATTATGCAACTCCCGTTTACCGGAGGAACACTTTGTGTTCTACCAAACGTCACAACGTAACTGGGTGATTATAAAGGTGCTCTACAGGTGTCTCCAAAGGTACATGTTGGGTTGGCGTATTTCGAGATTAGGATTTGTCACTCCGATTGTCGGAGATGTATCACTGGGCCCTCTCGGTAATGCACATCACTTAAGCCTTTCAAGCATTGCAACTAATGAGTTAGTTGCAGGATGATGTATTACAGAACGAGTAAAGAGACTTGCCGGTAACGAGATTGAACTAGGTATTAAGATACCGACGATCGAATCTCGGGCAAGTAACATACCGATGACAAAGGGAACAACATATGTTGTTATGCGGTCTGACCGATAAAGATCTTCATAGAATATGTAGGAGCCAATATGAGCATCCAGGTTCCGCTATTGGTTATTGACCGGAGACGTGTCTCGGTCATGTCTACATTGTTCTCGAACCCGTAGGGCCCGCACGCTTAACGTTACGATGACAGTTTCATTATGAGTTTATATGTTTTGATGTATCGAAGTTGTTCAGAGTCCCGATGTGATCATGGACATGACGAGGAGTCTCGAAATGGTCGAGACATGAAGATTGATATATTGGAACCCTATGTTTGGACATGGGAAGTATTCCGGGTGATATTGGCATTTTACCGGAGTACCGGGAGGTTACCGGAACCCCCCGGTAACCTAATGGGCCTTAATTGGCCTAGTGGAGGAAGAGGAGAGGAGGCCAAGGGGCAGCTGCGCGCCCCTCCCCCCAAGTCCAAATTGGACAAGGAGGGGGCGGCGCCCCCCCTTTCCTTTCCCCTCTCTCTCTCCTTCCCCCCCCCAAGTTCTAGTCCAACATGGAAAAAGGGGGGAGTCCTACTCCCGGTAGGAGTAGGACTCCTCCTGGCGCGCTCCTTACCTGGCCGCACCTCCTCCCCCTTGCTCCTTTATATACGTGGGTAGGGGGGCACCCCATAGACAAAACAATTGATCATTGATCTCTTAGCCGTGTGCGGTGCCCCCCTCCACCATAATCCTCGATAATATTGTAGCGGTGCTTAGGTGAAGCCCTGCGACGGTAGAACATCAAGATCGTCACCACGCCGTCGTGCTGACAGAACTCTTCCCCGACATTCTGCTGGATCGGAGTCCGGGGATCGCCATCGAGCTGAGCGTGTGCTAGAACTCAGAGGTGCCGTAGTTTCGGTGCTTGATCGGTCGGGCCGTCAAGACGTACGACTAAATCAACCGTGTTGTGCTAACGCTTTCGCTTTCGGTCTACGAGGGTACATGGACAACACTCTCCCCTCTCGTTGCTATGCATCACCATGATCTTGCGTGTGCATAGGAAATTTTTTGAAATTACTACGTTCCCCAACAGTGGCATCCGAGCCAGGTTTTATGCGTTGATGTTATATGCACGAGTAGAACACAAGTGAGTTGTGGGCGATATAAGTCATACTGCTTACCAGCATGTCATACTTTGGTTCGGCGGTATTGTTGGATGAAGCGGCCCGGACCGACATTACGCGTACGCTTATGCGAGACTGGTTCTATCGATGTGCTTTGCACAGAGGTGGCTGGCGGGTGTCAGTTTCTCCAACTTTAGTTGAACCGAGTGTGGCTACGCCCGGTCCTTGCGAAGGTTAAAACATCACCAACTTGACAAACTATCATTGTGGTTTTGATGCGTAGGTAAGAACGGTTCTTGCTAAGCCCGTAACAGCCACGTAAAACTTGCAACAACAAAGTAGAGGATGTCTAACTTGTTTTTGCAGGGCATGTTGTGATGTGATATGGTCAAGACATGATGATAAATTTTATTGTATGAGATGATCTTGTTTTGTAACCGAGTTATCGGTAACTGGCAGGAGCCATATGGTTGTCACTTTATTGTATGCAATGCAATCGCCCTGTAATGCTTTACTTTATCACTAAGTAGTAGCGATAGTCATAGAAGCATAAGATTGGCGAAACGACAACGATGCTACGATGGAGATCAAGGTGTCGCGCCAGTGACGATGGTGACCATAACGGTGCTTCGGAGATGGAGATCACAAGCACAAGATGATGATGGCCATATCATATCACTTATATTGATTGCATGTGATGTTTATCTTTTATGCATCTTATCTTGCTTTGATTGACGATAGCATTATAATATGATTTCTCACTAAATTTCAAGATAAAAGTGTTCTCCCTGAGTATGCACCATTGCCAAAGTTCGTCGTGCCCAGACACCACGTGATGATCGGGTGTGATAAGCTCTACATCCATCTACAACGGGTGCAAGCCAGTTTTGCACACGCAGAATACTCAGGTTAAACTTGACGAGCCTAGCATATGCAGATATGGCCTCGGAACACTGAGACCGAAAGGTCGAGCGTGAATCATATAGTAGATATGATCAACATAGTGATACTCACCATTGAAAACTACTCCAGTTCACGTGATGATCGGTTATGGTTTAGTTGATTTGGATCACGTGATCACTTAGAGGATTAGAGGGATGTCTTTCCAAGTGGGAGTTCTTAAGTAATATGATTAATTGAACTTAAATTTATCATGAACTTAGTACCTCATCGTATCTTGCTTGTTTATGTTTGATTGTAGATAGATGACCCGTGCTGTTGTTCCATTGAATTTTAATGCGTTCCTTGAGAAAGAAAAGTTGAAAGATGATGGTAGCAATTACACGGACTGGGTCCGTAACTTGAGGATTATCCTCATTGTTGCACAGAAGAATTACATCCTGGAAGCACCGCTGGGTGCCAGGCCTGCTGCTGGAGCAACACCAGATGTTATGAACGTCTGGCAGAGCAAAGCTGATGACTACACGATAGTTCAGTGTGCCATGCTTTACGGCTTAGAACCGGGTCTTCAACGATGTTTTGAACGTCATGGAGCATATGAGATGTTCCAGGAGTTGAAGTTAATATTTCAAGCAAATGCCCGGATTGAGAGATATGAAGTCTCCAATAAGTTCTATAGCTGCAAGATGGAGGAGAACAGATCTGTCAGTGAGCATATACTCAAAATGTCTGGGTATAATAATCACTTGATTCAACTGGGAGTTAATCTTCCGGATGATAGCGTCATTGATAGAATTCTCCAATCACTGCCACCAAGCTACAAGAGCTTTGTGATGAACTATAATATGCAAGGGATGAACAAGACAATTCCTGAGCTCTTCGCAATGCTAAAGGCTGCGGAGGTAGAAATCAAGAAAGATCATCAAGTGTTGATGGTCAACAAGACCACTAGTTTCAAGAAAAAGGGCAAAGGGAAGAAGAATTGGAACTTCAAGAAGAACAGCAAGCAAGTTGCTGCTCAGGAGAAGAAACCCAAAACTGGACCTAAGCCTAAAACTGAGTGCTTCTACTACAAGCAGACTGGTCACTGGAAGCGGAACTGCCCCAAGTACTTGGCGGATAAGAAGGATGGCAAGGTGAACAAAGGTATATGTGATATACATGTTATTGATGTGTACCTTACTAGAGCTCGCAATAGCACCTGGGTATTTGATACTGGTTCCGTTGCTAATATTTGCAACACGAAACAGGGACTACGGATTAAGAGAACATTGGCGAAGGACGAGGTGACGATGCACGTGGGAAATGGTTCCAAAGTCGATGTGATCACGGTCGGCACGCTACCTCTACATCTACCTTTGGGATTAGTATTAGATCTAAATAATTGTTATTTGGTTCCAGCGTTGAGCATGAACATTATATCTGGATCTTGTTTGATGCGAGACGGTTATTCATTTAAATCAGAGAATAATGGTTGTTCTATTTATATGAGTAATATCTTTTATGGTCATGCACCCTTGAAGAGTGGTCTATTTTTGATGAATCTCGATAGTAGTGATACACATATTCATAATGTTGAAACCAAAAGATGCAGAGTTGATAATGATAGTGCAACTTATTTGTGGCACTGCCGTTTAGGTCAAATTGGTGTAAAGCGCATGAAGAAACTCCATATTGATGGACTTTTGGAACCACTTGATTATGAATCACTTGGTACTTGCGAACCGTGCCTCATGGGCAAGATGACTAAAACGCCGTTCTCCGGTACTACGGAGAGAGCAACAGATTTGTTGGAAATCATACATACAGATGTATGTGATCGGATGAATGTTCAGGCTCGTGGCGGATATCGTTATTTTCTCACCTTCATAGGTGATTTTAGCAGATATGGGTATATCTACTTAATGAAGCATAAGTCTGAAACATTTGAAAAGTTCAAAGAATTTCAGAGTGAAGTTGAAAATCATCGTAACAAGAAAATAAAGTTTCTACGATCTGATCGTGGAGGAGAATATTTGAGTTACGAGTTTGGTCTGCATTTGAAACAACGCGGAATAGTTTTGCAACTCACTCCACCTGGAACACCACAGCGTAATGGTGTGTCCGAACGTCGTAATCGTACTTTACTAGATATGGTGCGATCTATGATGTCTCTTACAGATTTACCGGTATCGTTTTGGGGTTATGCTTTAGAGACGGCCGCATTCACGTTAAATAGGGCACCATCAAAATCCGTTGAGACGACACCTTATGAACTGTGGTTTGGAAAGAAACCAAAGTTGTCGTTTCTGAAAGTTTGGGGCTGCGATGCTTATGTGAAAAAACTTCAACCTGATAAGCTCGAACCCAAATCGGAGAAATGTGTCTTCATAGGATACCCAAAGGAGACTGTTGGGTACACCTTCTATCACAGATCCAAAGGCAAGACATTCGTTGCTAAGAATGGATCCTTTCTAGAGAAGGAGTTTCTCTCGAAAGAAGTGAGTGGGAGGAAAGTAGAACTTGATGAGGTAACTGTACCTGCTCCCTCATTGGAAAGTAGTACATCACAGAAACCGGTTTTTGTGACACCTACACCAATTAGTGAGTAAGCTAATGATAATGATCATGAAACTTCAGATCAAGTTACTACCGAACATCATAGATCAACCAGAGTAAGATCCGGACCAGAGTGGTACAGTAATCCTGTTCTGGAAGTCATGCTACTAGATCATGATGAACCTACGAACTATGAAGAAGCGATGGTGAGCCCAGATTCCGCAAAATGGCTAGAAGCCATGAAATCTGAGATGGGATCCATGTATGAGAACAAAGTGTGGACTTTGGTTGACTTGCCCATTGATCGGCAAGCAATTGAGAATAAATGGATCTTCAAAAAGAAGACTGACGCTGACGGTAATGTTACTGTCTACAAAGCTCGACTTGTTGCGAAAGGTTTTCGACAAGTTCAAGGGATTGACTATGATGAGACCTTCTCACCCGTAGCGATGCTTAAGTCTGTCCGAATCATGTTAGCAATTGCCGCATTTTATGATTATGAAATTTGGCAGATGGATGTAAAAACTGCATTCCTGAATGGATTTCTGGAAGAAGAGTTGTATATGATACAACAGGAAGGTTTTGTCGATCCAAAGGGAGCTAACAAAGTGTGCAAGCTCCAGCGATCCATTTATGGACTGGTGCAAGCCTCTCGGAGTTGGAATAAACGCTTTGATAGTGTGATCAAAGCATTTGGTTTTGTACAGACTTTTGGAGAAGCCTGTATTTACAAGAAAGTGAGTGGGAGCTCTGTAGCATTTCTGATATTATATGTGGATGACATATTACTGATTGGAAATGATATAGAATTTCTGGATAGCATAAAGGGATACTTGAATAAGAGTTTTTCAATGAAAGACCTCGGTGAAGCTGCTTACATATTGGGCATTAAGATCTATAGAGATAGATCAAGACGCTTAATTGGACTTTCACAAAGCACATACCTTGACAAAGTTTTGAAGAAGTTCAAAATGGATCAAGCAAAGAAAGGGTCCTTGCTTGTGTTACAAGGTGTGAAGTTGAGTAAGAATCAATGTCCGACCACCAAAGAAGATAGAGAGAAAATGAAAGATGTTCCCTATGTTTCAGCCATAGGCTCTATCATGTATGCAATGCTGTGTACCAGACCTGATGTGTGCCTTGCTATAAGTCTAGCAGGGAGGTACCAAAGTAATCCAGGAGTGGATCACTGGACAGCGGTCAAGAACATCCTGAAGTACCTGAAAAGGACTAAGGATATGTTTCTCGTATATGGAGGTGACGAAGAGCTCATCGTAAATGGTTACGTTGATGCTAGCTTTGACACTGATCCGGACGATTCTAAATCGCAAACCGGATACGTGTTTACATTGAACGGTGGAGCTGTCAGTTGGTGCAGCTCTAAACAAAGCGTCGTGGCAGGATCTACATGTGAAGCGGAGTACATAGCTGCTTCGGAAGCAGCAAATGAAGGAGTCTGGATGAAGGAGTTCATATCCGATCTAGGTGTCATACCTAGTGCATCGGGTCCAATGAAAATCTTTTGAGACAATACTGGTGCAATTTCCTTGGCGAAGGAATCCAGATTTCACAAGAGAACCAAACACATCAAGAGACGCTTCAATTCCATTCGGGATTTAGTCCAAGTGGGAGACATAGAAATTTGCAAGATACATACGGATCTGAATGTTGCAGACCCGCTGACTAAGCCTCTTCCACGAGCAAAACATGATCAGCACCAAGGCTCCATGGGTGTTAGAATCATTACTGTGTAATCTAGATTATTGACTCTTGTGCAAGTGGGAGACTGAAGGAAATATGCCCTAGAGGCAATAATAAAGTTATTATTTATTTCCTTATATCATGATAAATGTTTATTATTCATACTAGAATTGTATTAACCGGAAACATAATACTTGTGTGAATACATAGACAAACAGAGTGTCACTAGTATGCCTCTACTTGACTAGCTCGTTGATCAAAGATGGTTATGTTTCCTAGCCATAGACATGAGTTGTCATTTGATTAACGGGATCACATCATTAGGAGAATGATGTGATTGACTTGACACATTTCGTTAGCTTAGCACTTGATCGTTTAGTATGTTGCTGTTGCTTTCTTCATGACTTATACATGTTCCTATGACTATGAGATTATGCAACTCCCGTTTACCGGAGGAACACTTTGTGTGCTACCAAACATCACAACGTAACTGGGTGATTATAAAGGTGCTCTACAGGTGTCTCCAAAGGTACATGTTGGGTTGGCGTATTTCGAGATTAGGATTTGTCACTCCGATTGTCGGAGAGGTATCTCTGGGCCCTCTCAGTAATGCACATCACTTAAGCCTTGCAAGCATTGCAACTAATGAGTTAGTTGTGGGATGATGTATTACAGAACGAGTAAAGAGACTTGCCGGTAACGAGATTGAATTAGGTATTAAGATACCGACGATCGAATCTGGGGCAAGTAACATACCGATGACAAAGGGAACAACATATGTTGTTATGCGGTCTGACCGATAAAGATCTTCGTAGAATATGTAGGAGCCAATATGAGCATCCAGGTTCCGCTATTGGTTATTGACCGGAGACGTGTCTCGGTTATGTCTACATTGTTCTCGAACCCATAGGGCCCGCACGCTTAACGTTACGATGACAGTTTCATTATGAGTTTATATGTTTTGATGTACCGAAGTTGTTCGGAGTCCCGATGTGATCATGGACATGACGAGGAGTCTCGAAATGGTCGAGACATAAAGATTGATATATTGGAACCCTATGTTTGGACATCGGAAGTATTCCGGGTGAAATCAGCATTTTACCGGAGTACCAGGAGGTTACCGGAACCCCCCGGTAACCTAATGGGCCTTAATTGGCCTAGTGGAGGAAGAGGAGAGGAGGCCAAGGGGCAGCCGCGCGCCCCTCCCCCCAAGTCCGAATTGGACAAGGAGGGGGCGGCGCCCCCCCTTTCCTTTCCCCTCTCTCTCTCCTTCCCCCCCAAGTCCTAGTCCAACATGGAAAAAGGGGGAGTCCTACTCCCGGTAGGAGTAGGACTCCTCCTGGCGCGCTCCTTACCTGGCCGCACCTCCTCCCCCTTGCTCCTTTATATACGTGGGTAGGGGGGCACCCCATAGACAAAACAATTGATCATTGATCTCTTAGCCATGTGCGGTACCCCCCTCCACCATAATCCTCGAGAATATTGTAGAGGTGCTTAGGTGAAGCCCTGCGACGGTAGAACATCAAGATCGTCACCACGCCGTCGTGCTGACGGAACTCTTCCCCGACATTCTGCTGGATCGGAGTCCGGGGTTCGTCATCGAGCTGAACGTGTGCTAGAACTCGGAGGTGTCGTAGTTTCGGTGCTTGATCGGTCGGGCCGTGAAGACGTACGACTACATCAACCGCGTTGTGCTAACGCTTCCGCTTTCGGTCTACGAGGGTACGTGGACAACACTCTCCCCTCTCGTTGCTAGGCATCACCATGATCTTGCATGTGTGTAGGAATTTTTTTGAAATTACTACGTTCCCCAACATCCCGCGGCCCGTTTTGATGCTCCAACATAGCACCGGCGGTCCAACGATGCTCCGTCGCACCTCCATAGCAGCACCAACGATTCTTGGAGACGCTCCACTCCAACCTCATCGCTGCACGGCACGGTGCTCCGTCGCAGTTACACCGCCCATGTCGTCGATGCCTCCATGAAGTTTCATTGCAGCTACGCTGCCCCCATTGATGGTGCAACAAAGCACCGATGCACCCACTGTGGCGCTGCTGCCGGTGACCTAGCCACCGAAGAGCTCCAACAGAGCAACACCGAAGGGAAGCTCCATGGCAGCACCGCGGCTCGAAAAAAGCTCCGATGCAGCACCGTCGATGCCCGGCAAAGCTCCTTTGTACCCACGGTCGTGCTCCATTATAGCTCGGGCGAAGCTCCATTGCAGCTGTGGCGGAGCTCCAATGACCCCGAACACGCTCCATTGCAGCCCCGCCAAAAGCGGAAGCTGCGATGCAACTCCGGTGGCGCTTCAATGCAGCCATGGTGGAGCTTCAACAACCTCACTCGGCGCTCTACAATAGCCCCGCCGGCATGAGCATGAATTAGGTGACGCCCGACTGGCGTCCCCTCCTCCGCTGAGATGGTGCCTCTCCTCTGTCGCTTGACGAACGCAACAAATCGTCGGATGACCGCTCCATTGACGCTCTGCCGCCGGTGACTTGCAGCACCCGTGGCGCCGACGACGTTGCATCACAGCACAGTGGCCATGGATGAGTTGCTGTGTCGGAGCCCGGCGGCGCCCCTGGACGTCGCAGCACCGACAGTCCTCGACGAGCGTCGTATTGCATCGCTGTCAACACCTCCATGGATGCTTGTTTGCAGCTATGCCATGTAATGCCCCGAGACCGATGTGCCAGGTGTCCTCCAGTTATTCGATGTTGTTGCCTTGTCATTGCTTGAGTGTCATGCATCACATATCATGTCATCATGTGCATTTCATTTGCATACATGTTCGTCTCATGCATCCGAGCATTTTCCCCATTGTTTGTTTTGCAATCCGGTGCTCCTATGTCCTCCGGCGTCCCTTTTTACCTCTTTCCGTGTGCGGGTGTTAAACGTTTTCAGATTGGACCTAGACTTGCCATGCGGCCTTGGTTTACTACCGGTAGACCGCCTGTCAAGTTTCGTGCCATTTGGACTTCGTTTGATACTCCAACGGTTAACCGAGGGACCGAAAAGGCCTCGTGTGTGTTGCAGCCCAACACCCCACCAAAGTGGCCCAAAACCCCCTCCATCATCTCAGTCATTCGATCACGATCGCGTGGCCGAAAACCGCACCTCATTTGGACACTCCTAGCTCCCTCTACCTACATATATGTGATCCCCTCCGAAATTCACGGTGCAAACCCTAACCTCCTCCTCCGCGCGTCGCCGGACATTTCTTCTCCATCGACGAACATGTCCGCGCCGCCCGCCGCAGCCAACCATAGCGCGACACGTCAGCGCCGCCCGCCGAAGCCAACCACAGCGCGACACGTCAGCGCCGCCGCTCCTCTCTCTCCTCCCCACCGCGCCGGCCCGCGCGAGCCCGACCGCGCCGCCGCCCGGTGCGCACCTGCCCCGCTGTCCAGCACCTCGCCTCCTCGCCGGCTTTCGCGTCCGCGGCGCCCGCGCCACCTCCGGCGGCCGGAACCCCGCCGGACCGCCTCGCCTCCCTCGCCGCCGGTTGTCTCGGGCGCCGCCACCGCGAGATGCTCCGCCGCACTCCCAGATCCCGCCGCCGCCGACCGCACCCGAGCGCCGCGCCTCGCGCGCCTTGCCGGTGCCGCTCCGCCGCCAACCTTCCTCGCCGGCGCCACCTCTTGACCTCACCGGCCACCGTCCCTGCCACCACGCGCTGGCCTCCTCCGGCCCGGATCCGGTGGAGTCCGGCCGGATCTCGCGCCGCCCGATCGTCCCCGGCCTCCCCGACGTCTCTCCGCGCCTCCTCTGGCCTTCCTCCGTCCTCTCCGGCGATCACCGTGTTGGAAATATGCCCTAGAGGCAATAATAAATTGATTATTATTATATTACTTTGTTCATGATAATCGTTTATTATCCATGCTATAATTGTATTGATAGGAAACTCAGATACATGTGTGGATACATAGACAACACCATGTCCCTAGTGAGCCTCTAGTTGACTAGCTCGTTGATCAATAGATGGTTATGATTTCCTGACCATGGACATTGAATGTCATTGATAACGGGATCACATCATTAGGAGAATGATGTGATGGACAAGACCCAATCGTAAGCCTAGCACAAAGATCGTGTAGTTCGTATGCTGAAGCTTTTCTAATGTCAAGTATCATTTCCTTAGACCATGAGATTGTGCAACTCCCGGGTACCGTAGGAATGCTTTGGGTGTATCAAACGTCACAACGTAACTGGGTGACTATAAAGGTGCATTACAGGTATCTCCGAAAGTATCTGTTGGGTTGGCACGAATCGAGACTGGGATTTGTCACTCCGTGTAAACGGAGAGGTATCTCTGGGCCCACTCGGTAGGACATCATCATATGCGCAATGTGACCAAGGAGTTGATCATGGGATGATGTGTTACGGAACGAGTAAAGAGACTTGCCGGTAATGAGATTGAACAAGGTATCGGTATACCGACGATCGAATCTCGGGCAAGTACAATACCGCTAGACAAAGGGAATTGTATACGGGATTGATTAAGTCCTTGACATCGTGGTTCATCCGATGAGATCATCGTGGAACATGTGGGAGCCAACATGGGTATCCAGATCCCGCTGTTGGTTATTGACCGGAGAACGTCTCGGTCATGTCTGCATGTCTCCCGAACCCGTAGGGTCTACACACTTAAGGTTCGGTGACGCTAGGGTTGTAGAGATATTAGTATGCGGTAACCCGAATGTTGTTCGGAGTCCCGGATGAGATCCCGGACATCACGAGGAGTTCCGGAATGGTCCGGAGGTAAATAATTATATATAGGAAGTGCTATTTCGGCCATCGGGACAAGTTTCGGGGTCACCGGTATTGTACCGGGACCACCGGAAGGGTCCCGGGGGTCCACCGGGTGGGGCTACCTGCCCCGGGGGGCCACATGGGCTGTAGGGGGTGTGCCTTGGCCTATATGGGCCAAGGGTACCAGCCCCAAGAGGCCCATGCGCCAAGAGAAGAGAAAAAGGGGAGAGTCCTAAAGGGGGAAGGCACCTCCGAGGTGCCTTGGGGAGGATGGACTCCTCCCCCCCCTTGGCCGCACCCTTCCTTGGAGGAAGGGGCAAGGGTTGCGCCTCCCCCTCTCCCTTGGCCCTATATATAGTGGGGAAAAGGAGGAGCAAACCAATCTAAGGCCTAGCGCCTCCCTCTCCCTCCCGTGACACATCTCCCTCCTCCCGCAGCGCTTAGCGAAGCCCTGTTGGAATCCCGCTACTTTCACCACGCCGTCGTGCTGCTGGATCTCCATCAACCTCTCCCTCCTCCTTGCTGGATCAAGGCGTGGGAGACGTCTCCGTTCCGTACGTGTGTTGAACGCGGAGGTGCCGTCCGTTCGGCGCTAGGATCATTGGTGATTTGAATCACGACGAGTACGACTCCATCAACCCCGTTCACTTGAACGCTTCCGCTTAGTGATCTACAAGGGTATGTAGATGCACTCTCCTTCCCCTCGTTGCTAGTCTCTCCATAGATAGATCTTGGTGATACGTAGGAAAATTTTGAATTTCTGCTACGTTCCCCAACACACCGGAGCTCTAGGGTCGCCGGAGCCGGTGTTGACCCGGATCGGGATGAGATCCACCAGCCTCGGGAACCAAACGACCTCTGTCCAGATCCGGATCCCTCTGTCCCGCACCGCTTCGTCCCAGGTTGACTTTTCCCGAGAGGTCCAAATTTCACTAAGTCCCCCAGATTTCAGTATTTTTGAGCATATTCATCGCATCATAACTTCCTCATCGTGGCTCCGATTTGTGCGTGTAGCATATCAAAATGTTCGTCTCGACGAGTACATCATTTCATCTCATTGCATCATTTTCATTTGAGCTCATCTTGATACCCGAAATGCTGTTGGAAGAGGGCTATGTGATGATAGTTTCAGATCTGTTTCAGCAAATGCACTTTTGTCATTTTTGCCATGATTAATGTGTGCATGCTATGATCCTGAGCTCTACATGTGTTTTGTAATATGCCATGTCATCTTTACAAGGGTGTATGCCATGTATTTTTGTGATCTTTGTGGTGACTAGCACAAGCATGCAAAGCATGCTAGAATTTCACTAAGTCCTTATCCTATTATTGTTTTTATGCCATATGTTCATGTTGTTTCCTAGTGATCCGTGCATCTTTTGGGCATGATCAGTAAGGATGTTTTGTAGATATTGTGGTGCTCTATCCATCCATGTCTTTGTTTGCATGTATGCAACACCCTAGCTTGAGTCAATCGAGCTCTACTTTTTCTATAAAATGTTCCTGGCAGATTGTTAACATGTTTTGCAATTTTGCCAAGCTTGTTGTTGTTGATCCGTGCATGCTATGTTATTGTTCTTGCCATGTCTAACTTCTATGCCATGTCTAATTGCTGGGTGTATGCTTCGATTATCATGCCATGCCTCGTAGTGAGCGCATCGAGCTCGTAAACATGCCTACTTGATATCTGTTTTGCATGCTCCAGTTTTTCACGAAGTCTGAATCTGTTTATGTTTTTGCTATGTTCACATGCTTGCAATTGTATTTTATGATCCCTTTTGGCTCATGGTCAGTAAGGGACTTTTGTTATATGCTTCGAGTAGCTTCATGCCATGCCTTGCTTTGCCATGATATGCTCCTGTAGCATGTAGTTATCGTGCTCTAAACATTGCTTCCTGATGATAAATTCCTGGCATGCTGTTAATTTCACCAAGTCTGAAACATGTTATCTTTTGCACTTTTGCCATGCTTGTTTGAACCTGCTATTGAGTGAATTAGCTGTAGCTCAGTGTTCATCTTTTGTCAAGCTTCTTGAGTGGATCCCTTCCATTTATTTTTTTGCCATGTTTGAGTGCTGTAGCATATTTGTCTTGATGCATTTAGAAGGCTACTTGCTGTTAATCGCAGATCGGTGCCATATTTGTTTTGCTTGTCATTTTCAAACCGTGCATCCGATTCCGGTGATCTTCATATCGATTTCAACCGAAATCACATCACCTTTCCAGTGGCACTCTTGGTTTTCCAAGTTGAAGCCAGGTTCAATCATTCCTTTCCAAATCATGCATATGCATCACATACCGCATCCCGCATATCATGCCATGTTCATGTGTTGGTTGTTTACTATGTTGTGTGCTTCTTTCCGGTGTTGCTTCTTCGGGTTGGTTCCGATAACATCGCGTTTGTGAGGAACCGTTCGAATATGTCCGTTTGTCTTCTTCATGGACTCATTCTTCTTCCTTGCGGGATTTCAAGCAAGATGACCATACCCTCGAAATCACTTCTATCTTTGCTTGCTAGTTGCTCGCTCTTTTGATATGCCTATGCTGCGATACCTACCACTTGCTTATCATGCCTCCCATATTTTTAAGCCAAGCCTCTAACCCACCTTGTCCTAGCAAACCATTGTTTGGCTATGTTACCGCTTTGCTCAGCCCCTCTTATAGCGTTGTTAGTTGCAGGTGAAGATTGGAGTTTGTTCCTTGTTGGAACATGGATATTTTGTTGGGATATCACAATATCTCTTATCTAATTAATGCATCTATATACTTGGTAAAGGGTCGAAGGCTCAGCCTTATGCCTGGATTTTGCGTTCCTTACACGGTTGGGTTATAATGGGAACCCCTTGATAGTTCGCCTTGAATAATACAACTCCAGCAAGGCCCAACATTGGTTTTACCATTCGCCACCTAGCCTCTTTTTCCCTTGGGTTAGGCCAGCCCAAGGGTCATCTTTATTTTAACCCCCCCGGGCCAGTGCTTGTCTAACTGTTGGTCCAAACTGAGCGATGTCCGGAGCTACCAGGGGCAACTCTGGGCTGGCCCACCCGACGTCTTGCTCATCCGGTGTGCCCTGAGAACGAGATATGTGCAGCTCCTATCGGGATTTGTCGGCACATCTGGGTGGCTTTGCTGGTCTTGTTTTACCATTGTCGAAATGTCTTGTAACCAGGATTTCGAGCCTGACCGGGTCTTCCTGGGAGAAGGAATATCCTTCGTTGACCGTGAGAGCTTGTGTTGGGCTAAGTTGGGACACCCCTGCAGGGATTTGAACTTTCGAAAGCCGTGCCCGTGGTTATGGGCAGATGGGAATTTGTTAATATCCGGTTGTAGAAAACCTGAAACTTATCTTAATTAAAATGCATCAACCGCGTGTGTAACCGTGATGGTCTCTTCTCGGCGGGGTCTGGGAAGTGAACACGGTGTTGGAGTTATGCTTGACGTAGGTTGTTCTAGGATCACTTCTTGATCATAGTTGTTCGACCGTGCCTTTGCCTCCTCTTCTCGCTCTCTTTTGCGTATATGTTAGCCACCATATATGCTAGACGCTTGCTGCAGCTCCACCTCATACCTTTACCTTACCTATAAGCTTAAATAGTCTCGATCGCGAGGGTGCGAGATTGTTGAGTCCCTGTGACTCACAGATACTTCCAAAACCAGCTTGCAGGTGCCGTTGAACCGTGTAGGTGACGCAACCAAGCTCGAGGAGGAGCTCGATGAAGATCGTGTTCGTTATGTTGTTCCGTTTCCAGTTGATCAATAGTGGAGCCCAGTTGGGAGGATCGGGGATCTGTGTAGCTTTTGGGGTAGTCTTCTTTTATTTTGGGTTCCGTAGTCAGATCTTGATTGTATCTGGATGATGTAATGCTTTATTCATGTATTGTGTGAAGTGGCGATTGTAAGCCAACTATGTATCTCTTTCCCTTATGTATTACATGGGTTGTGTGAAGATTACCTCACTTGCGACATTGCTTGCAATGAGGTTATGCCTCTAAGTCGTGCTTCGACATGTGGGAGATATAGCCGCATCGAGGGCGTTACATGCCACCTCCAACGATTCAACGGAGGAGCACCGGCTGCTGGTGCCGACGGCCGGAGGCAACCCTTTTCGATTTCCTAGATGATGTGGTGGTCTCACCATGGCTCCTCTACCCTGCCCGTTAATGAATGAGATGGCAGGGAAGAAAGAGATATGTGGAGGAGGCTGCTTCACTAGAGATAAGGTCAGGAAAGCGGTGGGCACCTTCACGCGGGGCACATGGCACGTGGAGAGAGAGGTTTACGAGATGAAAAATCAGTCGAATGATTTAGAGAGTTTTCCATAGCAAATTGGGCTTGCAAAATCCCAAAAGCTCTCTTCACATCTTTTCTAGCCGTTGCCTGAGCATTCTGGAAATCAAAATTTTTCTTACCATCCGGTTTTTTCAACGGCTTCACAAATGTTTGCCACTTTGGGTAGATGCCATCCGCTAGATAGTAGCCATAGTTGTATGTACGGTCATTTGCTACAAACTGCACCGGTGGGAGTTCACCATTTCCAATCTCATTCATCAGTGGTGACCGGTTGACAACGTTGATGTCATTCAAAGATCTAGGCATTCCAAAAAAAGCATGCCAAATCCAAGTCTCTTGATCGGTCACCGCTTCACGGATTATAGTGGAACCCTTTTTTGACCGTGGAATTGCCCATGCCATGCCTTAGGACAATTCTTCCAACTCCAATGCATGCAATCTATTGAGACAGGCATACTTGGGAAACCGCGAACTTTGTTCATCTCCAATAGCCTTGCGATGTCTTCAGTATTGGGAGACCTCAAATACTCCTGGCCAAACACTTGCACAATTCCGACTGCGAAGCGCTTGACACACATGATGGCTTGACTCTCACACATGGCCAAGTGATCATCAACTAGATCAGCTGGCATACTGTATGCCAACATACGCAAAGCGGCTGTCACCTTCTGAAAGGTGCTATTGTTGGGTTTCGTAGTAATTTCAAAATATTTCCTACGCACACGCAAGATCATGTGATGCATAGTAACGAGAGGGGAGAGTGTTGTCTACGTACCCAACGCAGACCGACTGCGGAAGCGCTGACACGACGTAGAGGAAGTAGTCGTACGTCTTCACGATCCAACCGATCAAGCACCGAAACTACGACACCTCCGAGTTCGAGCACACGTTCAGCTCGATGACGATCCCCGGACTCCGATCCAGCAAAGTGTCGGGGAAGAGTTCCGTCAGCACGACGGCGTGGTGATGATCTTGATGCACTACAGCAGCAGGGCTTCGCCTAAACTCCGCTACAGTATTATCGAGGACTATGGTGGCTGGGGGCACCGCACACGGCTAAGGAATAGATCACGTGGATCAACTTGTGTGTTTCTGGGGTGCCTCTGCCTCAGTATATGAAGGAGCCAAGGGGGAGGGGGGCGCCGGCCTAGGAGGAGGGCGCAGGAGGAGTCCTACTCCTTCCGGGAGTAGGACTCCCCTCCCAATCCTAGTTGGACTAGGATTCCCCGAGGGGGAAAGAGGGAGAGGAGGGCCGGCCACCTTCTCCTAGTCCTAATAGGACTAGGGGAGAGGGGAGGTGCGCAGCCACCTTGGGCTGCCCCTTTCTCCTTTCCACTAAAGCCCATTAAGGCCCATATGGCTCCCGGGGGGTTCCGGTAACCTCCCGGTACTCCGGTAAAATCCCGATTTCACCCGGAACACTTCCGATATCCAAACATAGGCTTCCAATATATCAATCTTTACGTCTCGACCATTTTGAGACTCCTCGTCATGTCCATGATCACATCCGGGACTCCGAACAACCTTCGGTACATCAAAATGCATAAACTCATAATATAACTGTCATCGTAACCTTAAGCGTGCGGACCCTACGGGTTCGAGAACAATGTAGACATGACCGAGACACGTCTCCGGTCAATAACCAATAGCGGGACCTGGATGCCCATATTGGCTCCTACATATTCTACGAAGATCTTTATCGGTCAGACCGCATAACAACATACGCTGTTCCCTTTGTCATCGGTATGTTACTTGCCCGAGATTCGATCATCGGTATCCAATACCTAGTTCAATCTCGTTACCGGCAAGTCTCTTTACTCGTTCCGTAATACATCATCTCACAACTAACATCTTAGTTACAATGCTTGCAAGGCTTATGTGATGTGTATTACCGAGAGGGCCCCAGAGATACCTCTCCGACAATCGGAGTGACAAAACCTAATCTCAAAATACGCCAACCCAACATGTACCATTGGAGACACCTGTAGTACTCCTTTATAATCACCAAGTTACGTTGTGACGTTTGGTAGTACCCAAAGTGTTCCTCTGGTAAACGGGAGTTGCATAATCTCATAGTTATAGGAACATGTATAAGTCATGAAGAAAGCAATAGCAACATACTAAACGATCGGGTGCTAAGCTAATGGAATGGGTCATGTCAATCAGATCATTCAACTAATGATGTGACCTCGTTAATCAAATAACAACTCATTGTTCATGGTTAGGAAACATAACCATCTTTGATTAACGAGCTAGTCAAGTAGAGGCATACTAGTGACACTTCGTTTGTCTATGTATTCACACATGTATTATGTTTCCAGTTAATACAATTCTAGCATGAATAATAAACATTTATCATGATTATAAGGAAATAAATAATAACTTTATTATTGCCTCTAGGGCATATTTCCTTCAGTCTCCCACTTGCACTAGAGTCAATAATCTAGATTACACTGTAATGATTCTAACACCCATGGAGCGTTGGTGCTGATCATGTTTTGCTCGTGGAAGAGGCTTAGTCAACGGGTCTGCAACATTCAGATCCGTATGTATCTTGCAAATCTCTATGTCTCCCACCTGGACTAGATCCCGGATGGAATTGAAGCGTCTCTTGATGTGTTTGGTCCTTTTGTGAAATCTGGATTCCTTTGCCAAGGCAATTGCACCAGTATTGTCACAAAAGATTTTCATTGGTCCCGATGCACTAGGTATGACACCTAGATCGGATATGAACTCCTTCATCCAGACTCCTTCATTTGCTGCTTCCGAAGCAGCTACGTACTCCGCTTCACATGTAGATCCCGCTACGACGCTTTGTTTAGAACTGCACCAACTGACAGCTCCACCGTTTAATGTAAACACGTATCCGGTTTGCGATTTAGAATCGTCCGGATCAGTGTCAAAGCTTGCATCAACGTAACCTTTTACGGTGAGCTCTTTGTCACCTCCATATACGAGAAACATATCCTTAGTCCTTTTCAGGTATTTCAGGATGTTCTTGACCGCTGTCTAGTGATCCACTCCTGGATTACTTTGGTGCCTCCCTGCTAAACTTATAGCAAGGCACACATCAGGTCTGGTACACAGCATTGCATACATGATAGAGCCTATGGCTGAAGCATAGGGTACATCTTTCATTTTCTCTCTATCTTCTGCAGTGGTCGGGCATTGAGTCTGACTCAACTTCACACCTTGTAACACAGGCAAGAACCCTTTCTTTGCTTCATCCATTTTGAACTTTTTCAAAATCTTGTCAAGGTATGTGCTTTGTGAAAGTCCAATTAAGCGTCTTGATCTATCTCTATAGATCTTAATGCCTAATATGTAAGCAGCTTCACCGAGGTCTTTCATTGAAAAACTCTTATTCAAGTATCCCTTTATGCTATCCAGAAATTCTATATCATTTCCAATCAGCAATATGTCATCCACATATAATATCAGAAATGCTACAGAGCTCCCACTCACTTTATTGTAAATACAGGCTTCTCCGAAAGTCTGTATAAAACCAAATGCTTTGATCACACTATCAAAGCGTTTATTCCACCTCCGAGAGGCTTGCACCAGTCCATAAATGGATCGCTGGAGCTTGCACACTTTGTTAGCTCCCTTTGGATCAACAAAACCTTCCGGTTGTATCATATACAACTCTTCTTCCAGAAATCCATTCAGGAATGCAGTTTTGACATCCATCTGCCAAATTTCATAATCATAAAATGCGGCAATTGCTAACATGATTCGGACAGACTTAAGCATCGCTACGGGTGAGAAGGTCTCATCGTAGTCAACCCCTTGAACTTGTCAAAAACCTTTTGCGACAAGTCGAGCTTTGTAGACAGTAACATTACCATCAGCGTCAGTCTTCTTCTTGAAGATCCATTTATTCTCAATCGCTTGCCGATCATCGGGCAAGTCAACCAAAGTCCATACTTTGTTCTCATACATGGATCCTATCTCAGATTTCATGGATTCAAGCCACTTTGCGGAATCTGGGCTCACCATCGCTTCTTCATAGTTCGTAGGTTCATCATGATCTAGTAGCATGACTTCCAGAACAGGATTACCGTACCACTCTGGTGCGGATCTCGCTCTGGTCGATCTACGAGGTTCAGTAGTATCTTGACCTGAAGTTTCATGATCGACATCATTAGCTTCCTCACTAATTGGTATAGATGTCGCAGAAACAGTTTTCTGTGATGTACATTTTCCAATAAGGGAGCAGGTACAGTTACCTCGTCAAGTTCTACTTTCCTCCCACTCACTTCTTTCGAGAGAAACTCCTTCTCTAGAAAGGATCCATTCTTAGCACCGAATGTCTTGCCTTCGAATCTATGATAGAAGGTGTACCCAACAGTCTCCTTTGGGTATCCTATGAAGACACATTTCTCCGATTTGGGTTCGAGCTTATCAGGTTGAAGCTTTTTGACATAAGCATCGCAGCCCCAAACTTTAAGAAATGACAACTTTGGTTTCTTGCCAAACCATAGTTCATAAGGTGTCGTCTCAACGGATTTTGATGGTGCCCTATTTAACGTGAATGCGGCCGTCTCTAAAGCATAACCCCAAAACGATAGCGGTAAATCTGTAAGAGACATCATAGATCGCACCATATCTAGTAAAGTACGATTACGACGTTCGGACACACCATTACGCTGTGGTGTTCCGGGTGGCGTGAGTTGCGAAACTATTCCACAGTTTTTCAAATGTACACCTAACTCGTAACTCAAATATTCTCCTCCACGATCAGATCGTAGAAATTTTATTTTCTTGTTACGATGATTTTCAACTTCACTCTAAAATTGTCTGAACTTTTCAAATGTTTCAGACTTATGTTTCATTAAGTAGATATACCCATATCTGCTTAAATCATCTGTGAAGGTGAGAAAATAACGATATCCGCCACGAGCCTCAATATTCATCGGACCACATACATCGGTATGTATGATTTCCAACAAATCTGTTGCTCTCTCCATAGTACCGGAGAACGGTGTTTTAGTCATCTTGCCCATGAGGCACGGTTCGCAAGTATCAAGTGATTCATAATCAAGTGGTTCCAAAAGTCCATCAATATGGAGTTTCTTCATGCGCTTTATACCGATATGACCTAAACGACAGTGCCACAAATAAGTTGCACTTTCATTATCAACTTTGCATCTTTTGGCTTCAACATTATGAATATGTGTATTACTACTATCGAGATTCAATAAGAATAGACCACTCTTCAAGGGTGCATGACCATAAAAGATATTACTCATATAAATAGAACAACCATTATTCTCTGATTTAAATGAATAACCGTCTCGCATTAAACAAGATCCAGATATAATGTTCATGCTCAACGCTGGCACCAAATAACAATTATTTAGGTCTAATATTAATCCCGAAGGTAGATGTAGAGGTAGCGTGCCGACCGCGATCACATCGACTTTGGAACCGTTTCCCACGCGCATCGTCACCTCGTCCTTTGCCAGTGCCCGCTTATTCCGTAGTCCCTGTTTCGAGTTGCAAATATTAGCAACAGAACCAGTATCAAATACCCAGGTGCTACTGCGAGCTCTAGTAAGGTACACATCAATAACATGTATATCACATATACCTTTGTTCACCTTGCCATCCTTCTTATCCGCCAAATACTTGGGGCAGTTCCGCTTCCAGTGACCAGTCTGCTTGCAGTAGAAGCACTCAGTTTCAGGCTTAGGTCCAGACTTGGGTTTCTTCTCCTGAGCAGCAACTTGTTTGCCATTCTTCTTGAAGTTCCCCTTCTTCTTCCCTTTGCCCTTTTTCTTGAAACTAGTGGTTTTGTTAACCATCAACACTTGATGCTCCTTCTTGATTTCTACCTCTGCAGCTTTCAGCATCGCGAAGAGCTCGGGAATAGTCTTGTTCATCCCTTGCAGATTAAAGTTCATCACGAAGCTCTTGTAGCTTGGTGGCAGTGATTGGCGAATTCTGTCAATGACGCAATCATCTGGAAGATTAACTCCCATCTGAATCAAGTGATTATTATACCCAGACATTTTGAGTATATGCTCACTGACAGAACTGTTCTCCTCCATCTTGCAGCTATAGAACTTATTGGAGACTTCATATCTCTCAATTCGGGCATTTGCTTGAAATATTAACTTCAACTCCTGGAACATCTCATATGCTCCATGACGTTCAAAACATCGTTGAAGTCCCGATTCTAAGCCGTAAAGCATGGCACACTGAACTATCGAGTAGTCATCAGCTTTGCTCTGCCAGACGTTCATAACATCTGGTGTTGCTCCAGCAGCAGGCCTGGCACCCAGCGGTGCTTCCAGGACGTAATTCTTCTGAGCAGCAATGAGGATAATCCTCAAGTTACGGACCCAGTCCGTGTAATTGCTACCATCATCTTTCAACTTTGCTTTCTCAAGGAACGCATTAAAATTCAACGGAACAACAGCACGAGCCATCTATCTACAATCAACATAAACAAGCAAGATACTATCAGGTACTAAGTTCATGATAAGTTTAAGTTCAATTAATCAAATTACTTAAGAACTCCCACTTAGATAGACATCCCTCTAATCTTCTAAGTGATTACGTGATCCAAATCAACTAAACCATAACCGATCATCACGTGAGATGGAGTAGCTTTCAATGGTGAACATCGTTATGTTGATCATATCTACTATATGATTCACGCTCGACCTTTCGGTCTTCGTGTTCCGAGGCCATATCTGCATATGCTAGGCACGACGAACTTTGGCAACGGTGCATACTCAGGGAGAACACTTCTTGATAATTTAGTGAGAGATCATCTTATAATGCTACCATCAATCAAAGCAAGATAAGATGCATAAAAAGATAAACATCACATGCAATCAATATAAGTGATATGATATGGCCATCATCATCTTGTGCTTGTGATCTCCATCTCCGAAGCACCGTCATGATCACCATCGTCACCGGCGCGACACCTTGATCTCCATCGTAGCAATGTTGTCGTCTCGCCAATCTTATGCTTCCACGACTATCACTACCGTTTAGTAATAAAGTAAAGCATTACATCGCGATTGCATTGCATACAATAAAGCGACAACCATATGGCTCCTGCCAGTTGCCGATAACTCGGTTACAAAACATGATCATCTCATACAATAAAATCATGCCTTGACCATATCACATCACAACATGCCCTGCAAAAACAAGTTAGACGTCCTCTACTTTGTTGTTGCAAGTTTTACGTGGCTGCTACGGGCTTAAGCAAGAACCAATCTCACCTACGCATCAAAACCACAACGATAGTTTGTCAAATAGACTCCGTTTTAACCTTCGCAAGGACCGGGCGTAGCCATACTTGGTTCAACTAAAGTTGGAGAGACAGTCGCCCGCAAGCCACCTGTGTGCAAAGCACGTCGGGGAAACCGGTCTCGCGTAAGCGTACGCGTAAGGTTGGTCCGGGTCGTCTCGTCCAACAATGCCGCCGAACCAAAGTATGACATGCTGATAGGCAGTATGACTTATATCGCCCACAACTCACTTGTGTTCTACTCGTGCATATAACATCAACATAAATAACCTAGGCTCTGATACCACTGTTGGGTTTCGTAGTAATTTCAAAAAATTTCCTACGCACACGCAAGATCATGTGATGCATAGCAATGAGAGGGGAGAGTGTTGTCTACGTACCCAATGCAGACCGACTGCGGAAGCGCTGACACGAATTAGAGGAAGTAGTTGTACGTCTTCACGATCCAACCGATCAAGCACCGAAACTACGGCACCTCCGAGTTCGAGCACACGTTCAGCTCGATGACGATCTCCGGACTCCGATCCAGCAAAGTGTCGGGGAAGAGTTCCGTCAGCACGACGGCGTGGTGACGATCTTGATGCACTACAGCAGCAGGGCTTCGCCTAAACTCCGCTACAGTATTATCGAGCACTATGGTGGCTGGGGGCACCGCACACGGCTAAGGAATAGATCACGTGGATCAACTTGTGTGTTTCTGGGGTGCCTCTGCCTCAGTATATAAAGGAGCCAAGGGGGAGGGGGCGCCGGCCTAGGAGGAGGGCGCAGGAGGAGTCCTACTCCTTCCGGGAGTAGGACTCCCCCCCCCCCAATCCTAGTTGGACTAGGATTCCCCGAGGAGGAAAGAGGGAGAGGGGGGCCGGCCACCTTCTCCTAGTCCTAATAGGACTAGGGGAGAGGGGAGGTGCGCAGCCACCTTGGGCTGCCCCTTTCTCCTTTCCACTAAAGCCCATTAAGGCCCATATGGCTCCCGGGGGGTTCCGGTAACCTCCAGGTACTCCGGTAAAATCCCGATTTCACCCGGAACATTTCCGATATCCAAACATAGGCTTCCAATATATCAATCTTTACGTCTCGACCATTTCGAAACTCCTCGTCATGTCCATGATCACATCCGGGACTCCGAACAACCTTCGGTACATCAAAATGCATAAACTCATAATATAACTGTCATCGTAACCTTAAGCGTGCGAACCCTACGGGTTCGAGAGCAATGTAGACATGACCGAGACACGTCTCCGGTCAATAACCAATAGCGGGACCTGGATGCCCATATTGGCTCCTACATATTCTACGAAGATCTTTATCGGTCAGACCGCATAACAACATACGTTGTTCCCTTTGTCATCGGTATGTTACTTGCCCGAGATTCGATCGTCGGTATCCAATACCTAGTTCAATCTCGTTACCGGCAAGTCTCTTTACTCGTTCCATAATACATCATCTCACAACTAACATCTTAGTTACAATGCTTGCATGGCTTATGTGATGTGTATTACCAAGAGGGCCCCAGAGATACCTCTTCGACAATCGGAGTGACAAAACCTAATCTCGAAATACGCCAACCCAACATGTACCATTGGAGACACCTGTAGTACTCCTTTATAATCACCCAGTTACGTTGTGACGTTTGGTAGTAGCCAAAGTGTTCCTTTGGTAAACGGGAGTTGCATAATCTCATAGTTATAGGAACATGTATAAGTCATGAAGAAAGCAATAGCAACATACTAAACGATCGGGTGCTAAGCTAATGGAATGGGTCATGTCAATCAGATCATTCAACTAATGATGTGACCTCGTTAATCAAATAACAACTTATTGTTCATGGTTAGGAAACATAACCATCTTTGATTAACGAGCTAGTCAAGTAGAGGCATACTAGTGACACTTTGTTTGTCTATGTATTCACACATGTATTATGTTTCCGGTTAATACAATTCTAGCATGAATAATAAACATTTATCATGATTATAAGGAAATAAATAATAACTTTATTATTGCCTCTAGGGCATATTTCCTTCAGCTATGCCCGAGCTCTCCGACGGCATTCCTCCTTTGCTGAAAAACCCGGTCATGGCTCGCTAGTTTCTCTGCAATGCGCCTAAACAACTCGGTGCTCATCCTAAACCGGCGATGAAAGTACGACTTAGGGTATGTGGGATTCTCCGCAAAATAATGCCTGAACAATTTGTTGTGGGCATCGATTCTATCCCTCCAAATTTTCTGTCGACCCATAACCGGACCACCGTTCTTCGGTTTTTTATTGATGTGCATAGCTAGGATCATTGCAAGATCCTCCTCCTCTTCCATATCAAATTCTTCTTCCGAAGAATCATACGATCAACTCATCTACAATGTTAAACTAGACTATAAAAACTACAAACAATATGCACCAAATTCATGTAATTTTTTTGAAGTTGAAGCAATATATACCTTGCGGGCGTCGAGCGGCAGTAGGCGGCCGGGCACTGTTCGTCGGAGGACTGCCGCACGCGACGGGCGGCGGTGACTAGAGGAAGACGGGGGAAGCCGCGACGGCGCGGGAGCGGGCGCAGCAAATAAGCAACACGTGATGCCGTTTCAGCCGACGCGCTGAACTAGATATGTCGCGCGCGCGGTTTTTGCGCCTCCGCTGGAGCGCCCGGAGCGGTAGCGCGCGCAAAAAATACTAATTTTTCAGTGCGGCATTTATATAGCGCGGCTGTTGGAGATGCTCTTAGTGTGTGATTTGTTGCTAAGATGTGTTTTGATATGAAGATAGTGAGATATCATTACAACACCAAATTGGCATACCATGACATTTACATATGCATATAGTCTAGCATTCCAACTTGTTACTAATGATATTTGACTAAAAACACATCATAGAGGAATAGATCTCTAAGATGTATGTGGGGTAACTACCACTGGGTGGTAGGATGGATTTTCCATATAGTGATACTATTCATCACCCAGAGTGCAGAATAAGTTATTCTTCACCCGAGGTAATCTTACGATCATTTCATAATTAAATTACGTTTGGAACTGAAATAGTTACATTCCTATTGATTCATTACATAAAATTTCGCATAAAAAATAAAAATATAGATCATAAGATAAGAAAATTTGCAGTTTATGTGTATTTTACACTATGTTTTATGTTTGTAATTTTACGTAACATAATTTTTTTACGACGATAATATATTTTCTTATGGTCTCTTTTTACGTCAGAAATAAGACATAACTTATGGAACGTAAAATTATGGTGCATTGATGTCAAAATAGAGAGGGGGTGAAGAATAACTATTACTCACCCAGGGTTACGAATATTCACTACTTGAACTGACGGTTTAGGCGGATGTACTGATGAAAACTGAGGCGTCGAACTGTTCCTCCTTGATTTTTTTTTCGTCAAAACAGGGCGTGTAATATATCATTGGAAAGCTCTTGACATCTAGATTACAATGATATAGAACTTTTTTACAAAATCATCATGGTTTAAGAGCAGTTTTGAAAAAAAACATTTTCTTCAAAACCGTTTTGATAAAAATGGCTCTTTCAAAACTGCTCTTAAACCATGATGATTTTGCAAAAAAGTTCTACATTATTGTAATCTAGATGTCAAGTGCTTTCCAACGATATATTACACGCCCCGTTTCGATAAAAAAAATCGAGGAGGATCAGTTCGACATGATGAAAATCGTCAGTACAGCCATCAGTTGGTACAAAATTCTCTGAAAGACTATTTACTTTAAGAAGTGGTTGATCATAACTCTTTGAGCTTGAAACCAGTTGTACACTACAAGAACACATGTTGCACATTTTCAGAGTGCAATAAGAGAAACAGTAGTTTGGAAAACATGGTGTATACAAGTAAAAAGAATACAAGAATATCGTTGCATATTACAAGTACACAGTAGATTTTAACTAATATTTTCCCCAAAAGAGAAACAAAGCCGTCCAAACTTTAATGGCATACGTAACTGCCCAAGCCAAAATCATATAATAACGCCCATAATGGTTGCAAACTAAATGGGGCACAAAAGAAGCACAAAGATACCAATCAAAGATGGAACGGAGCAAATTGGATCGATATCTCATATTTTGCTGCTTTATATATAAATTAGGGCAGCTCCGCCTGAAGGTTCCTTAGATGGATAATATTTGGCATGGCTCATTTAATCAGGTATATTATTCTATTAGAAAATATATTTATTTTCTAAAAATTATTTTAAGAGTATCCAAAAGATTGTTATAAAAAAAGTTTCTGGTATATCTGATAATTTTTTGTGTAGTATAAAACAAATTCATATGTTGTCTAATGTATTCCTATATGTGATGAAAAAAGCGATAGTAAGACTCAAAACAGTATTCATGCTTTAGAAAGAAAACTATTAATATATTTCAAAATAAATGCTGATGCATCATTAAATATTATGCATGTTCCTAAATATAGTGCCCCTGTCCATAGAAATACATGTCCGCGCATATTAAAGCAAAACTTCATGTGTTTTCAAAAACATGTATTTATGAACAGAGAAGAATACAAATTATGAAATAGTAGAAAAGTAAATTGTATAGTAAAAGTATTCATGCATTTGAGAAAAGAAAGTATAATAAAGAAAAGAAAGTAATAAATAAAAATAAATATGGAAAATGATATTGAGATAAAGAAATATGGAAAAGAAAATAGAAATAAAATACAAAATCATTAAAAAAGACATGTAAGATAAAAGACCTAGTGAGTCGGCCCACTAAAATCACGGGGACTGTATGACCAACCATAGTGCGCACTACTCCCTCCTTCCATCGATATAGGGTCTAATACATTTTTCGAGGCTAATTTTGACCAAATATTAGAGCAATAATATTTGGCATGCAACTTAAGGAGCTCACGAGTCTTCTGTTAAGTTTTGTGTTGTGAAATTTTCAAGTTTTGGGTAAAGATTCGATGGACTATGGAATAAGGAGTGGCAAGAGCCTAAGCTTCGGGATGACCAAGGAACCCCAAGGTAATATCCAAGGATAACCAAGAGCCTAAGTTTGGGGATATCCCGGAAGGCATCCCATCTTTCGTCTTCGTTCATCGGTAACTTTACTTGGAGTTATATTTTTATTCACCACATGATATGTGTTTTGCTTGGAGCGTCATTTTATTTTCTTTAGCTTTGCTTGCTGTTTGAATAAAGTACCAAGATATGAAATTATTAAATGGGAGAGTCTTCACATAGTTTCATAATTATCCGACTACTCATTGATCTTCACTTATATCTTTTGAGTTATATAGTTTTGCTCTAGTGCTTCACTTATATCTTTTAGAGCACGGTGGTGGATTTGTTTTATAGAAACTATTGATCTCTCATGCTTCACTTAGATTATTTTGAGAGTCTTAAATAGCATGGTAATTTGCTTTAATAATCTTAATATGCTTAGTATTCAAGATTTGTAAAACTTTCTTTTGAGTGTGTTGAATACTAAGAGAAGTTTGATGCTTGATAATTGTTTTGAGATATGAAGATGGTGATGTTAGAGTCATGCTAGTTGAGTAGTTGTGAATTTGAGAAATACTTGTGTTAAAGTTTATGATTCCCGTAGCATGCACGTATGGTGAACCGTTATATGATGAAGTCGGAGCATGATTTATTTATTGATTGTCTTCCTTATGAGTGGCGGTCGGGGATGAGCGATGGTCTTTTCCTACCAATCTATCCCCCTAGGAGCATGAGCGTAATACTTTGCTTTGATAACTTGTAGATTTTTGCAATAAGTATATGAGTTCGTTATGACTAATGTTGAGTCCATGGATTATACGCATTCTCATCCTTCCACCATTGCTAGCTTCTCTAATACCGCGCACCTTTCACCGGTATCATACACTCACCATATATCTTCCTCAAAACAGCCACCATACCTACCTATTATGTCATTTCCATAGCCATTCCGAGATATATTGCCATGCAACTTACCACCGTTCCGTTCGCTATGACACGCTCCATCATTTTCATATTGCTTTGCATGATCATGTAGTTTACATTGTATTTGTGGCAAAGCCACCGTTCATAATTCTTTCATACATGTCACTCATGAGTCATTACACACCCTGGTACACCGCCGGAGGCATTCATATAGAGTCATATTTTGTTCTAAGTTTTGAGTTGTAATTGTTGAGTTGTAAGTAAATAAAAGTGTGATGATCATCACTTTTAGAGCATTGTCCCGGTGAGGAAAGGATGATGGAGACTATGATTCCCCACAAGTCGGGATGAGACTCAAGACGAAAAAAAGAGGCCATAAAAAAGAGAGAAAGGCCCAAATAAAAAATATATAAAAAATGAGAGAAAAAGAGAGAAGAGACAATGCTACTATCCTTTTACCGCACTTGTGCTTCAAAGTAGCACCATGATCTTCATGATAGAAAGTCTCCTATGTTGTCACTTTCATATGCTAGTGGGAATTTTTCATTATAGAACTTGGCTTGTATATTCCAATAATGGGCTTCCTCAAAATGCCTTAGGTCTTCGTGAGCAAGCGAGTTGGATGCACACCCACTTAGTTTCCTTTGTCGAGCTTTCATACACTTATAGCTCTAGTGCATCCGTTGCATGGCAATCCCTACTCACTCACATTGATATCTATTGATGGGCATCTCCATAGCCCATTGATACGCCTAGTCGATGTGAGACTATCTTCTCCCTTTTTGTCTTCTCCACAACCGCCATTCTATTCCACCTATAGTGCTATGTCCATGGCTCACGCTCATGTATTGCGTGAAGATTGAAAAAGTTTGAGAACATCAAAAGTATGAAACAATTGCTTGGCTTGTCATCGGGGTTGTGCATGATTTAAATACTTTGTGTGGTGAAGATAGAGCATAGCCAGACTATATGATTTTGTAGGGATAGCTTGCTTTGGCCATGATATTTTGAGAACACATAATTGGTTTGTTAGTATGGTTGAAGTATTATTGTTTTCATGTCAATATTAAACTTTTGTCTCAAATCTTATGGATCTGAATATTCTTGCCACAATAAATAAAATTACATTGAGAATTATGTTAGGTAGCATTCCACATCAAAAATTATATTTTTATCATTTACCTACTCGAGGACGAGCAGGAATTAAGCTTGGGGATGCTGATACGTCTCCAACATATCTATAATTTTTGATTGTTCCATGCTATTATATTATGTGTTTTGGATGTTTATGGGCTTTACTATGCACTTTTATATTATTTTTGGAACTAACCTATTAACCCAGAGCCCAGTGCCAGTTCCTGTTTTTTTTCCCTTTTTTCAGTGTTTCGAAGAAAAGGAATATCAAACGGAGTCGAAACGGAACGAAACCTTCTGGAGAAGTTATTTTTGGAAGGAAAGCTACCCGATAGACTTGGAGTGCACGTCAGGAAAGAAACGAGGGAGCCACGAGGTAGGGGGCGCGCCCACCCCCCTAGGGCACGCCCTCCACCCTCGTGGGACCCTCGTGGCTCCCCTAACGTACTTCTTCCTCCTATATATACCCATATACCCTAAAACAATCGGGGAACAGAATAGATCGGGAGTTCCGCCGCCACAAGACTCTGTAGCCACCAAAAGTCAATCGGGACCCTGTTCCGGCACCCTGCCGGAGGGGGGAACCCTCACCGGTGGCCATCTTCATCATCCCGGCGCTCTCCATGATGAGGAGGGAGTAGTTCACCCTCGGGGCTGAGGGTATGTACCAGTAGCTATGTGTTTGATCTCTCTCTTTCGTGTTCATGATTTGGCACGATCTTGATGTATCGGGAGCTTTGCTATTATAGTTGGATCTTATGTTTCTTCTCCCCTCTACTCTCTTGTAATGGATTAAGTTTTTCCCTTGAAGTAATCTTATCGGATTGAGTATTTAATGATTTGAGAACACTTGATGTATGTCTTGTCGTGCGTATCTGTGGTGACAATGGGATATCACGTGATTCACTTGATGTATGTTTTGGTGATCAACTTGCGGGTTCCTCCCATAAACCTATGCATAGGGGTTGGCACACGTTTTTGTCTTGATTCTCCTATAGAAACTTTGGGGCACTTGTTGGATTGAATAGATGAATCTGAGATTGTGTGATGCATATCGTATAATCATACCCATGGATACTTGAGGTGAGATTGGAATATCTAGGTGACATTAGGGTTTTGGTTGATTTGTGTCTTAAGGTGTTATTCTAGTACGAACTCTAGGGCTGTTTGTGACACTTATAGGAATAGCCCAACAGATTGATTGGAAAGAATAACTTTGAGGTGGTTTCATACCCTACCATAATCTCTTCGTTTGTCCTCCGCTATTAGTGACTTTGGAGTGACTCTTTGTTGCATGTTGAGGGATAGTTATATGATCCAATTATGTTATTATTGTTGAGAGAACTTGCACTAGTGAAAGTATGAACCCTAGGCCTTGTTTCCTAGCATTGCAATATCGTCTACGCTCACTTTTATCATTAGTTACCTTGCTGTTTTTATATTTTCAGATTACAAAAACCTATATGTATCATCCATATTGCACTTGTATCACCATCTCTTCGCCGAACTAGTGCACCTATACAATTTACCATTGTATTGGGTATGTTGGAGACACAAGAGACTCTTTGTTATTTGGTTGCAGGGTTGCTCGAGAGAGACCATCTTCATCCTATGCCTCCCACGGATTGATAAACCTTAGGTCATCCACTTGAAGAAAATTTGCTACTGTCCTACAAACCTCTGCACTTGGAGGCCAACAACATCTATAAGAAGAAGGTTGTGTAGTAGACATCAGTTGTCATGTGTGTTTACCTAGTTGCCACATACGCGCAACTGCAGTTGCCATCCAACAACGTACGAGTGTCCTGTGGGTGAAAAGCAGTTCGCCCACGCGCGCGTGGACTAGGTGGTGGTTGTGTTGGGAGAAACTAGTTTGCCCACAGAGCGCAGTTGACAAACCGCGTGCTGCGGGACGTGTGGGCGAACTTTCCAACGCCCACACACACGATGATGCCCACGTGGCACTTAGATTCTAACAGATTTCTTTAGGATTCGTGCAAACAGAATCAACGTGGATTAAGGCATGTGGGCGATGTGCAAACATGCCACACATGTGGGCGTTATCATTTGGGTGAAAATATTTTTCAAATTACATTTATTTGGTCACAGATTATTTAAGTTTAATGAAAGATAAAAGTAATATGTGAAATTAAAAATCGAAGGGAGTATCCATCAAAGACATGAAGAACAAAAAGTACATTTCGATTCAGCGGCCAAAGATCCACTGAGCCATGCGTAAACAGATTTTTTGAAACCTTACACACGTATGTTTCCATGGTACGTCTGCCTTGTGTCCTTGTCTTACTCCTGTCAATGCGTGAGTGAGGCCTTCCCTAGGCTCTCAGTCAGATTTTCAGTGAGAGAATTTCTTATTTAACACCGTTTCCAAATTTGTTGCCTTATTTAACACTGAAAACTTTTTTCTTTTTTATTTAACACCGAGTCTAAATTTTATGCCCTTTATAACACTATAGTTCATTTTAAGCCTTAGTGGTGTTAAATGACACATGAAAAGACCTATATACCCTTCATGTCATATGTGATCAAATTTTTATGCGTATATGTGCATCCGGCCAACTCGTTTTGTGCCTCGGTCCCTGCCTTGACCGTGTTGTAGCCAAGTGCTTTCCGGCATACAAGCGTACGAGGCTAGCTCGAGTTTTTGTTACTCTGTACACAATCGATTTTGTGCACGTACACACCAAGAACAAGCAAGCAGACAGATGGGTCGATTCTAGTTGGACATGTACTGCTATACGTACTGGACAAAGCTAGCTAAGCAGCCGATCTCTCGCTTGATTGATTCTAAGTTGGCTGGCTAGCTAACCAAGTTAGCGATATTATCACGGAGACTATACACAAACACACGAGGCCGTTGATGGCCACATGATCGTGTCAGCCTTGTTTATTTTCTTTTGTTCATTATATCAACTCTATTAACTTACTGATTTGTTGTATACTACTATCAATTGTGTACAGGCACTAACTATTTTCACACACAAAAATGTAAAAGCACTGACACAATATTAACCACATCCAAACATAGTCGCATGATGAAGCTAAACTACCACATAACAATTTTAATCACAAATCACATTGAGGGCAGATAGGTCTTTTCAGGTGCCGTTAAGGCTTAAAATGGATAAAAATGTCATAAAGGACATAAAATTTAGACCAGATGTTAGATAGGGAAGAAAAAGGTTTTCGGTGTCAAATAGGGAAACAACATTTAAAATAGTGTCATATAAGGAATTTTCTCATTTTCAATTGGGATGCTCGCTGTGAGATGTCTGAACCCGTCGGTCGCCAAGACATCGACCGGCAAGCACTTTCTGTGATGACAACATGAACGTCACGCACGCATCCCTGAGCAGCGGGCACTGGTGCTGCTCCGCCAGTGCCAACGTGGTGGCCACGGTCCTCACGTCCAAACTTCTGCGCAGCTTCAAGTCGCACGCCTGCTTCAGCTTGTCAACCCCGTACCGTTCCGCGGCGACCAGCAGGTGCTGCGTCACCACGACACCGCAGCCCTCCTCATCACCCGGCAGTGTGTCAGTGTAGATGAAGCGCAGTAGCAGTTCGACACTACCAGAATTAGCTACGTTGCCGACGGGCCACGGCCGTCGGCATAGGCCCAAAAGCCGTCGGCAAAGGGGTACGCCAACGGTCCCCGTCGGCATAGCCCCGTTGGCAACTCGTACGTCGGCGTACCTCAGGGTGGCTGTCGGCACACAAAAATCGTCGGCATAGTGAGCTAAGCCGACGGGGGCCGTACCACCATCGGCATACACACACCGTTGGCAACATTTTCCACCTGACGGGCGTTGACGGCACCGCCGTTAAAGGTGTGCCAATTATACGCTGACACATGGCAGCTTTTGGGCGACCGTGGCCTGGCGGTACGCCGACGGTTAGGCCGTCGACATAGCTTTTGGGGCTATGCCGACGGTTAGATGCCACGTGTCAACTGGAAAAGAATTCTATGAGACCAGGTCTCACGCGAGACCCATCCTGATGGATGACACGTGGCATTCACAAATCACAAAGCATCCCCCACCCCCACTTAAAATCAGGGGGGAGTGATTAGATGCTTTGTGATTTGTGAATGACACGTGTCATCCATCAGGACCGGTCTCATCTGCTAACCGTGAGACCTGGTCTCATATAATTTTTTTCTATGTCAGCTGTTGGGCTGGCCTGGTGCGTAGCTATGTCGATGGTTAGGCCATCGGCATAGCATTAGAGCTGTGCCGACGGCCAAGCCGTAGGCATAGCTTGAAACACGTATGAAAGAAAATGGCTGCCCAACAGCCGGTGAGCACGACGAGCAAGGGCAGCGACGCGCAGGTCGTGTTCGTCTAGAGGCTAGGCGGCGTGCAGCTCCGACGAGCAGCGCATCTTGCCGCTCCGACGTCCTAGGTTTCCGGCGAGCAGCACATCCTACATCCGGTGAGCAACGCATCCAGCGAGTAGAACTCCGACGAGAGGCAGCACGGCTCCCTCGACGCTGCCGCTCTTACACCTTGGCCTCGGGTTTGGAGGGTCTCGGATCTCACACGGCTCGCTCGGCGAACGGCCGGTGGGGCAAGACGGCTCCCTCGGTGGTGGAGGCAAGTGGTCGAGCCGAACGGCCGGTGGGGCACCATTGCTCCCTCGGCGGTGGAGGCGAGTGGCCGAGCCGAAGAGCCGGTGGGGCACTACGGCTCCCTCGGCAGTCGAGGCGTGCGGCAGGTGGGGGCGAGCGGCCATTGGGACGTGATGGCGGTGGGGCCAGGTGGCGGCGGATCTGCAGGGGCGAGCGGCGGCGGCGGCGGATCTGCAGGGGCGAGCAGCGACGGCTTCGTCCGGTGGGGGCGCAGATGAGAGAGAGAGAGCGTCGTGCGCAGAGAGACGAGCGTGAGAGAGATAAGATCGAGGGGAGAGGATGACATGCGTGGAACGAGGGGTGGTGCACGCATCCAGCCATCCACGTCATCGATCCAAGTGACTGGGTGGCCAGCCAATAGGAAGGCTTGATTTTTTGTGCTTCTTTACGTATTTGTTTTTCTAGATTTATTAGGTTTATTTTTACTAAACCTTTTCTAACTTTTTCCACACATTCTATGAATCATAAGCTGACATCCTGCCAAATTTCATATTTTTTATTTTCCTTTGATTTTTTTTAGAATTAAAAAAATTGATAAACTCATTTTGCCTAGTCATTTGAGAAATTGTATGCAAAGTGGTTTGTCAAATCATATATGATGTCTTTAGGGTATGTGTAGGCCTAGTGCAACCAAAGGAGGGGCAGGCTCCACCACCGAAGGGCGAATGTACATCGGCGGCATGCCGGATATAGCCGTTAAAATCCACTAAAAATCATACGATATTGGAAATCCTTGGGACCTCGCACAGTGTCGTCATATGGCCCTTGTAGGGTGTGGTAAAAGTTTGAGTGTGTTTCGCAGAAGCCTGATCGGAGGCCGCTTCTAAACCGCCCATGTCCGAGGTAGTATCGGGCTATCGAGAGAGAATGTGTCCGGATTGTGGAGGAAGTTCGCTTCACGTTGTTCCGTTGTACTCGAAAGTTCTCGTGCTCTCAAAGGGGGGGCATTGCATGACACGCGCCATGACATGGCATTTTTCGGGTGCGCCTGCAATATTTGAGAAGTTTATTGCATATTTAGGGTTTCGATGCGGGAAATTGCCAACGTGCACGGCGGCCACCTTAAATGATGTTAAGAAGTGGTTTGTATAATCATGTATGATGTCATTGTGGTATGTGCAGGCCTAGTGCAACCAAAGGAGAGGCATGCCCCACCACTGGGGTGCAAATGTACCTTGGCGGCATGCCAGTTCTAGCCGTTAAAATCCACAGAAAATCATACGATGCCGGAAATCCTTGAGACCTTGCACGGTGTCGTCATATGGCCCTTGTAGGGTGTGGTAAATTTTTGAGCTCATTTGGTAGAAGCCTGACCGGAGGCCGCTTGTAAACTGCACCATCTCCGAGGTAGTATCTGGCTATCGAGAGAGAACGCGTCCGGTTTGTGAAGGGAGTATGTTGCCTATTGCTCTGTTGACCTAGAAAATTCTCGTGCTCTCAAAGGGGGCCATTGCATGACATGTGCCTGGATATGGCATTTTTCGGGCCCGCCTGCAATATTTGAGACATTTACTGCACCTGTAGGGTTTCAATGCCGGAAATTGCAGATATGCATGGCACCACACCCCGGAACCGTGTATTAACTCTTCATACATGCCACCACAACTTAAGCTATATATGAGGACTTGGTGCGATGGTTCGGTGGCATTGCTACCGCCCCTAAGGCCCTCAGTTGGTCTAACCCTGGACCAGTTGGAGGGGGGCCACACCCCGGAGCCCAAGACGGGCGTCTACGCATGCCACATAACTATCGCACATGCATCAGGACCCATGCGATGTTTCGGTGGCATAACTACACCCGGAAAGGCCAACACGAAGCCCCATTGACTACGAGATCTAGCCCTTTGACTATTGCCGAATGGTCTTTGACCAATGGACCCTTCCACCTGGTTGCGATAGGTCAGCCCATAGGAACATCCGCGTACACGGTCTGGACCCAACCCACCACTAGATTCCCCCCGCCTCGACCTGACACGCACGATTCCCCCTCCAAGTCACAGCGGAAGTGCCGTCCGTGGAGGGGGGCCACACTCCGGAGCCACAAGATGGGCGTCTACGCATGCCACATCACTTTCACACGTGCATCAAGACCCGTGCGGTGTTTCGGTGGCATAGCTACACCCGGAAGGCCACCCCGAAGCCTCATTGACCAGGAGATCTAGCCCTTTGACTATTGCCGGACGGGCTTTGACTAGTGGACTCTTCCACCTGGTTGCGATAGGCCAGCCCATAGGGACATCCTCGAACATGGTCTGGACCCAACCCACCACTAGATTCCCTCCAGCTCGACCCGACGCGCACGATCCCCCCTCCAAGTGACGGCGGCAGTGCCATCCATGGAGGAGGGCCACACCCCGGAGCCCCAAGACGGGCGTCTACGCATGTAACATCACTTCGACACATGCATCAGGACCCGTGTGGTGTTTCGGTGGCATAGCTACACCGGGAAGGCCACCATGAAGCCCTGTTGACCGGGAGATCTAGCCCTTTGATTGTCCCTGGACGGGCTTTGACCAGTGGACTCTTCCACATGGTTGCGATAGGTCAGCCCATAGGAACAATCCCAAACACGGTCTGGACCCAACCCACCATTATATTTCGTCCGGCTCGAACCGACGTGCATGATTCCCCCCTCCAAGTGATGGCGGCACTGCTGTCCGTCGAGGGGGGCACATCCCGGAGCCCAAGAATAGCGTCTACGCATGTCACAACACTTTCACACATCCATCACGACCAGTGCGCTGTTTCAGTGGCATTGCTACAGCCGAAAGGCCACCACGAAGCCTCGTTGACCAGGAGATCTAGGCCTTTGACTTTCACCAGATGGGTTTGACCAGTGGACACTCCAACTAGTTGCGATAGGTCACCCCATAGGAACATCCCCGAACATGGTCTGGACCCAACCAAGCACTAGATTCCCTCTGGTTCTACCCGACGCGCATGATTCCCTCCTCCAAGTGACGGCGGCACTGCCGTTCGTGGAGGGGGGCAACACTGCGGAGACCCAAGTCAGGCGTCTACGCATGCCACATGAATTTCACACACGCATCTGGACCCAATACAGTGTTTCGGTGGCATAGCTACACCCCAAGCCCCACCGGCTGGACTAACCTTAGCCCCGTTGACCAGGAGATCTAGGCCTTTGACTTTCATCGGATGGGCTTTTACCAGTGGACTCTTTCATCTAGTTGCGATAAATCTGCCCATAGGAACAATCCCGAACACGGTCTGGACCCAACCAAACACTAGATTCCCTCCGGTTCTACCCGACGCGCACGATTCCCCCCTCCAAGTGACGGTGGCACTGCCGTCCGTGGAGGGAGGCACACCTCGGAGCCCAAGAAGGGTGTCTACGCATGCCACAACACATTTACACATGCATCAGGACCCAGTGCGAGATTATGATAAGAAAATCATTTAAAAGTTGTCCAAATCTAGTGAAGTATCAATTACTTATGATTTTTACCAAGTGTAAGGACCTATTCATAATCTAGATATTCATAATGATGTTACATTTTAACATACTCAAAAGTAGAAAAACTGGATATTCATAATCTATGGAAAATTCTGCCCCAAATCCATATATAATTTGTGTATGTTTAAGTTTATATAAATTAGATTTGAATTAATCAAATCTAAGGTTTAATAAAAATGAAAAATGAGAAATAAAAACATAAAATATATACGCTGACGGTATCCCCGTCGGCATAGAGAGCCCAAGTGTTTTTTTGCTGAATAAAAAAAGGTTTACAAGCTATGCTGACGGCCTCCATCAGGGCCGTCGGCGTAGTGATGACGGCGTCAACCCCTCATCTGGACCTGGGTCGGCGGACCCACCTGTGTGCCGACGACGGCTCTATGCCGACGGCCCCCGTCGACATACTGGAAGATATGTCGACGACCTTCCTACGCCGAGGCCCCCGTTGGCATATATGGAGGATTGTAGACGGCCTTCCTACGCTGACGCCCCCCTTCGGCATATATGGAGGTTTGTCGACGGCTTTAGTACGCCTACGGCCTTTTCTCGGCCGTCGGCATACCCTGATCTATGCCGACGGGGGCCGTCGGCAGTGGCCGTTATTCTGGTAGTGCGAAGATTGCCGGGTCCATGTCGTATACCTCGACGCGCTCCGCGTCCTTGCGCTTCATGGGACCAAAGATCTCGGCATCGAAGACCGGCGACCGCACGACGAGCACGCACCGGTGCGCCCGGAACGCCCTGCCGCCGACGTCGATGGTTACGTCCGCGCCCTTGCCGTCCCTGAGCATGCGCTCGAGGTGGCCGTGCAGGTCCGGCAGCGGAGCAGTGGCTGCCGGGTCCTGGGGCGGCCCTGGTGCATTTGAGGCGGGGCTCAATGACGGTGACGATGCACCTGATTGTGAGGCAGTCGTCGACGAGGTACCGCCGCGACGTCAGCTTTGATCTGCGCACAAATCCTACAAACATTGGGATAATGTGCGTACCATAGAAGTGGTCTCCATCCGAGGTCCTCCTATTTGCCATGGCCCCGTGGCGGTCTACGAGCCCTATGGTGACCCTCGCCGTCGCGGTCACGAGCCTGGCCGCTTTACAGAGATGAACAGACACCGCTGCGTAGCCTGGGTACGAATTATGGGTATAGCCGGTGGCTGGCCCGCCGGGTTAGAAGCAGAGAAACCAACCGTGGCCGCCAATGCACTATTAGGAAAGGGCTAATTAGTGGCGCACCTGTTTTTGCCATTAATGGCACACTACAGGTGCGCCACTATTATCACGCCATTAGTAACAAAAAAGTAATGGCGCATCTCTGGTGCGTCATTAGTATCCCAGATAGTAATGGCGCACTATCTGGTGCGCCATTACTATCTGACTTAATCTCAGGTCAATATGCTTAATCTCCGATCAAATCACACTCTGTGGTCAAACTTCCCGAAAGGTCACCCATCCTCACATTACTCCAGTCTGAGCACGTTTAACTTCGCAGTTCTATCCAACTCCAGCACCAGCTCACTTCATAGACACTTGTTGATATATCTATCATATCAAGTTAAACCTTGTTGATGTCTAGGACTTTGTTCATGTTCATGAGTGTGATGAAATTTTGAAAAAATATTTCAAACTTCCCGGTCATATTACGTACCATATTTTGAAAAAAAATCAATTTTTTTAAACCAATTTTTTTCTATTACTAGTGGCGCACCTAGCAAATGGTGCGCCACTAGTAAATTTGATTTCCCCCCTCTAGATCTTAAAAGCCCAGTTTCTTTCGTTCTGTTATGTTTTTTGGGATTTTGAAGATGTTGAACAAAGTTCCCCAGTTCAATTCGTATGTAACTTTTTGAGTAGATGATTTTTCATATAAAAAACTTTTTAATCTGAGTTCGTATGCAAAAGTTATCCCCATTTTAATAAATTCCAGAGAGATTTTTCAAACAAAGTCGAAATTCATATTTGTAAATTTTCCCAACAACTAGACCACATATCACATGGGAAACTTGTTTTCTTTTACTTTTTGACATTTCCATCATTTTCTTTTATTTTTTTAAAACTGAAAAGGCGATCCACGGGGGGGGGGGGGGGGGGGTGCATTTAGCACCAGGGTTACTAATGGCGCACTAGGTGTGTAGTGCGCCATTAGTAGTTTTGAAAAAAATAAAAAATATTGTTAGTAGTGGCGCACCAGTGGACAATGCACCATTACTAGTAATGGCACACTATCCCATGGTGTGCCATTACTAACATTTTTTTTATTTTTTTCAAAACTACTAATGGCGCACGGTGAGTGTGGTGTGCCATTACTATGTCAACTAGTAATGGCGCACTATCCCTGGTGCGCCACTGCTAACAATTTTTTTTTTTCAAAACTACTAATGGCGCACCACACACCAGGTGCGCCATTAGTAATATTTCAATAATGGCGCACCTGTATCTGGTGCGCCACTGCTATATAGCAGCGGCGCACCACATACATGGTGCGCCATTAAAGTCCATATCAGCTATAGCCCTTTTCCTAGTAGTGACGGTGTGTTGGGGAACGTAGCAGAATTTAAAATTTTCTACGGATCACCAAGATCAATCTATGGAGTTATCTAGCAATGAGGGAAAGGGGAGTGCATCTACATACCCTTGTAGATCGCGAGCGGAAGCGTTCAAGAGAACGGGGTTGATGGAGTCGTACTCGTCGTGATCCAAATCACCGATGACCTAGCGCCGAACGGACGGCACCTCCGCATTCAACACATGTACGGTTGGGAAGACGTATCCTCCTTCTTGATCCAGCAAGGGGGAAGGAGAGGTTGACGGAGATCCAGCAGCACGACGGCGTGGTGGTGGAAGCGACGATGATCTCGGCAGGGCTTCGCCAAGCTCAGCGAGAGGGAGAGGTGTCACGGGAGGGAGAGGGAGGCGCCAGGGGCAAGGGTGCGGCTGCCCTCCCTCCCCCCCACTATATATAGGGCCCCTAGGGGGGCGCCGGCCCGAGAGATTGGATCCTAAGGGGGGCGGCCAAGGGGGGTGGCTTTGTTGGGTTTCGTAGTAATTTCAAAAAAATTCCTACGCACACGCAAGATCATGTGATGCATAGCAACGAGAGGGGAGAGTGTTGTCTACGTACCCAACGCAGACGACTGCGGAAGCGCTGACACGACGTAGAGGAAGTAGTCGTACGTCTTCACGATCCAACCGATCAAGCACCAAAACTACGGCACCTCCGAGTTCGAGCACACGTTCAGCTCGATGACGATCCCCGGACTCCGATCTAGCAAAGTGTTAGGGAAGAGCTCCGTCAGCACGACGGCGTGGTGACGATCTTGATGAACTACAGCAGCAGGGCTTCGCCTAAACTCCGCTACAGTATTATCGAGGAATATGGTGGCTGGGGGCACCGCACACGGCTAAGGAATAGATCACGTGGATCAACTTGTTGTGTTTCTGGGGTGCCTCTGCCTCAGTTTATAAAGGAGCCAAGGGGGAGGGGGGCGCCGGCCTAGGAGGAGGGCGCAGGAGGAGTCCTACTCCTTCCGGAAGTAGGACTCCCCCCAATCCTATTCCAACTAGGATTCCCCGAGGGGGAAAGAGAGAGAGGGGGGCCGACCACCTTCTCCTAGTCCTAATAGGACTAGGGGAGGGGGGAGGTGCGCAGCTACCTTGGGCTGCCCCTTTCTCCTTTCCACTAAAGCCCATCAAGGCCCATATGGCTCCCGGGGGGTTCCCGTAACCTCCCGGTACTCCGGTAAAATCCCGATTTCACCCGAAACACTTCCGATGTCCAAACATAGGCTTCCAATATATCAATCTTTACGTCTCGACCATTTCGAGACTCCTCGTCATGTCCGTGATCACATCCGGGACTCCGAACAACCTTCGGTACATCAAAATGCATAAACTCATAATATAACTGTCATCGTAACCTTAAGCGTGCGGACCCTACGGGTTCGAGAACAATGTAGACATGACCGAGATACGTCTCCGGTCAATAACCAATAGCGGGACCTGGATGCCCATATTGGCTCCTACATATTCTACGAAGATCTTTATCGGTCAGACCGCATAACAACATACGTTGTTCCCTTTGTCATCGGTATGTTACTTGCCCGAGATTCGATCGTCGGTATCCAATACCTAGTTCAATCTCGTTACCGGCAAGTCTCTTTACTCGTTCCGTAATACATCATCTCACAACTAACATATTAGTTGTAATGCTTGCAAGGCTTATGTGATGTGTATTACCGAGAGGGCCCAGAGATACCTCTCCGACAATCGGAGTGACAAATCCTAATCTCGAAATATGCCAACCCAACATCTACCTTTGGAGACACCTGTAATGCTCCTTTATAATCACCCAGTTACGTTGTGACGTTTGGTAGCACCCAAAGTGTTCCTCCGGCAAACGGGAGTTGCATAATCTCATAGTCATAGGAACATGTATAAGTCATGAAGAAAGCAATAGCAACATACTAAACGATCGGGTGCTAAGCTAATGGAATGGGTCATGTCAATCTGATCATTCAACTAATGATGTGACCTCTTTAATCAAATAACAACTCATTGTTCATGGTTAGGAAACATAACCATCTTTGATTAACGAGCTAGTCAAGTAGAGGCATACTAGTGACACTTTGTTTGTCTATGTATTCACACATGTATTATGTTTCCGGTTAATACAATTCTAGCATGAATAATAAACATTTATCATGATTATAAGGAAATAAATAATAACTTTATTATTGCCTCTAGGGCATATTTCCTTCAGTCTCCCACTTGCACTAGAGTCAATAATCTAGATTACACTGTAATTATTCTAACACCCATGGAGCCTTGGTGCTGATCATGTTTTGCTCATGGAAGAGGCTTAGTCAACGGGTCTGCAACATTCAGATCCGTATGTATCTTGCAAATCTCTATGTCTCCCACCTGGACTAGATCCCGGATGGAGTTGAAGCGTCTCTTGATGTGTTTGGTCCTTTTGTGAAATCTGGATTCTTTTGCCAAGGCAATTGCACCAGTATTGTCACAAAAGATTTTCATTGGACCCGATGCATTAGGTATGACACCTAGATCGGATATGAACTCCTTCATCCAGACTCCTTCATTTGCTGCTTCCGAAGCAGCTATGTACTCCGCTTCACATGTAGATCCCGCTACGACGCTTTGTTTAGAACTGCACCAACTGACAGCTCCACCGTTTAATGTAAACACGTATCCGGTTTGCGATTTAGAATCGTCCGGATCAGTGTCAAAGCTTGCATCAACGTAACCTTTTACGGTGAGCTCTTTGTCACCTCCATATACGAGAAACATATCCTTAGTCCTTTTCAGGTATTTCAGGATGTTCTTGACCGCTGTCTAGTGATCCACTCCTGGATTACTTTGGTGCCTCCCTGCTAAACTTATAGCAAGGCACACATCAGGTCTGGTACACAGCATTGCATACATGATAGAGCCTATGGCTGAAGCATAGGGTACATCTTTCATTTTCTCTCTATCTTCTGCAGTGGTCGGGCATTGAGTCTGACTCAACTTCACACCTTGTAACACAGGCAAGAACCCTTTCTTTGCTTGATCCATTTTGAACTTTTTCAAAATCTTGTCAAGGTATGTGCTTTGTGAAAGTCCAATTAAGCGTCTTGATCTATCTCTATAGATCTTAATGCCTAATATGTAAGCAGCTTCACCGAGGTCTTTCATTGAAAAACTCTTATTCAAGTATCCCTTTATGCTATCCAGAAATTCTATATCATTTCCAATCAGCAATATGTCATCCACATATAATATCAGAAATGCTACAGAGCTCCCACTCACTTTCTTGTAAATACAGGCTTCTCCGAAAGTCTGTATAAAACCAAATGCTTTGATCACACTATCAAAACGTTTATTCCAACTCCGAGAGGCTTGCACCAGTCCATAAATGGATCGCTGGAGCTTGCACACTTTGTTAGCTCCCTTTGGATCGACAAAACCTTCCGGTTGCATCATATACAACTCTTCTTCCAGAAATCTATTCAGGAATGCAGTTTTGACATCCATCTACCAAATTTCATAATCATAAAATGCGGCAATTGCTAACATGATTCGGACGGACTTAAGCATCGCTACGGGTGAGAAGGTCTCATCGTAGTCAATCCCTTGAACTTGCCGAAAACCTTTTGCGACAAGTCGAGCTTTGTAGACAGTAATATTACCATCAGCGTCAGTCTTCTTCTTAAAGATCCATTTATTCTCAATTGCTTGCCGATCATCGGGCAAGTCAACCAAAGTCCATACTTTGTTCTCATACATGGATCCCATCTCAGATTTCATGGCTTCAAGCCACTTTGCGGAATCTGGGCTCACCATCGCTTCTTCATAGTTCGTAGGTTCATCATGATCTAGTAGCATGACTTCCAGAACAGGATTACCGTACCACTCTGGTGCGGATCTTACTCTGGTTGATCTACGAGGTTCAGTAGTATCTTGACCTGAAGTTTCATGATCGACATCATTAGCTTCCTCGCTAATTGGTATAGATGTCGCAGAAACAGTTTTCTGTGATGTACTATTTTCCAATAAGGGAGCAGGTACAGTTACCTCGTCAAGTTCTACTTTCCTCCCACTCACTTCTTTCGAGAGAAACTCCTTCTCTAGAAAGGATCCATTCTTAGCAACGAATGTCTTGCCTTCGAATCTGTGATAGAAGGTGTACCCAACAGTCTCCTTTGGGTATCCTATGAAGACAGATTTCTCCGATTTGGGTTCGAGCTTATCAGGTTGAATCTTTTTCACATAAGCATCGCAGCCCCAAACTTTAATAAACGACAACTTTGGTTTCTTGCCAAACCATAGTTCATAAGGTGTCGTCTCAACGGATTTTGATGGTGCCCTATTTAACGTGAATGCGGCCGTCTCTAGAGCATAACCCCAAAACGATAGCGGTAAATCAGTAAGAGACATCATAGATCGCACCATATCTAGTAAAGTACGATTACGACGTTCGGACACACCATTACGCTGTGGTGTTCCGGGTGGCGTGAGTTGCGAAACTATTCCACAGTTTTTCAAATGTACACCAAACTCGTAACTCAAATATTCTCCTCCACGATCAGATCGTAGAAACTTTATTTTCTTGTTACGTGATTTTCAACTTCACTCTGAAATTCTTTGAACTTTTCAAATGTTTCAGACTTATGTTTCATTAAGTAGATATATCCATATCTGCTTAAATCATCTGTGAAGGTGAGAAAATAACGATATCCGCCACGAGCCTCAATATTCATCGGACCACATACATCGGTATGTATGATTTCCAACAAATCTGTTGCTCTCTCCATAGTACCTGAGAACGGTGTTTTAGTCATCTTGCCCATGAGGCACGGTTCGCAAGTACCAAGTGATTCATAATCAAGTGGTTCCAAAAGTCCATCAGTATGGAGTTTCTTCATGCGCTTTATACCGATATGACCTAAACGACAGTGCCACAAATAAGTTGCACTTTCATTATCAACTCTGCATCTTTTGGCTTCAACATTATGAATATGTGTATTACTACTATCGAGATTCAATAAAAATAGACCACTCTTCAAGGGTGCATGACCATAAAAGATATTACTCATATAAATAGAACAACAATTATTCTCTGATTTAAATGAATAACCGTCTCGCATTAAACAAGATCCAGATATAATGTTCATGCTCAACGCTGGCACCAAATAACAATTATTTAGGTCTAATATTAATCCCGAAGGTAGATGTAGAGGTAGCGTGCCGACCGCGATCACATCGACTTTGGAACCGTTTCCCACGCGCATCGTCACCTCGTCCTTTGCCAGTGCCCGCTTATTCCGTAGTCCCTGTTTCGAGTTGCAAATATTAGCAACAGAACCAGTATCAAATACCCAGGTGCTACTGCGAGCTCTAGTAAGGTACACATCAATAACATGTATATCACATATACCTTTGTTCACCTTGCCATCCTTCTTATCCGCCAAATACTTGGGGCAGTTCCGCTTCCAGTGACCAGTCTGCTTGCAGTAGAAGCACTCAGTTTTAGGCTTAGGTCCAGACTTGGGTTCCTTCTCCTGAGCAGCAACTTGTTTGCCGTTCTTCTTGAAGTTCCCCTTCTTCTTCCCTTTGCCCTTTTTCTTGAAACTAGTGGTTTTGTTAACCATCAACACTTGATGCTCCTTCTTGATTTCTACCTCCGCAGCTTTCAGCATCGCGAAGAGCTTGGGAATAGTCTTGTTCATCCCTTGCAGATTATAGTTCATCACGAAGCTCTTGTAGCTTGGTGGCAGTGATTGGCGAATTCTGTCAATGACGCAATCATCTGGAAGATTAACTCCCATCTGAATCAAGTGATTATTATACCCAGACATTTTGAATATATGCTCACTGACAGAACTGTTCTCCTCCATCTTGCAGCTATAGAACTTATTGGAGACTTCATATCTCTCAATTCGGACATTTGCTTGAAATATTAACTTCAACTCCTGGAACATCTCATATGCTCCATGACGTTCAAAACGTCGTTGAAGTCCCGATTCTAAGTCGTAAAGCATGGCACACTGAACTATCGAGTAGTCATCAGCTTTGCTCTGCCAGACGTTCATAACATCTAGTGTTGCTCCAGCAGCAGGCCTGGCACCCAGCGGTGCTTCCAGGACGTAATTCTTCTGAGCAGCAATGAGGATAATCCTCAAGTTACGGACCCAGTCCGTGTAATTGCTACCATCATCTTTCAACTTTGCTTTCTCAAGGAACGCATTAAAATTCAACGGAACAACAACACGAGCCATCTATCTACAATCAACATAAACAAGCAAGATACTATCAGGTACTAAGTTCATGATAAGTTTAAGTTCAATTAATCAAATTACTTAAGAACTCCCACTTAGATAGACATCCCTCTAATCTTCTAAGTGATTACGTGATCCAAATCAACTAAACCATAACCGATCATCACGTGAGATGGAGTAGTTTTCAATGGTGAACATCGTTATGTTGATCATATCTACTATATGATTCACGCTCGACCTTTCGGTCTCCGTGTTCCGAGGCCATATCTGCATATGCTAGGCTCGTCAAGTTTAACCTGAGTATTCTGCGTGTGCAAAACTGGCTTGCACCCGTTGTAGATGGACGTAGAGCTTATCACACCCGATCATCACGTGGTGTCTGGGCACGACGAACTTTGGCAACGGTGCATACTCAGGGAGAACACTTCTTGATAATTTAGTGAGAGATCATCTTATAATGCTACCGTCAATCAAAGCAAGATAAGATGCATAAAAAGATAAACATCACATGCAATCAATATAAGTGATATGATATGGCCATCATCATCTTGTGCTTGTGATCTCCATCTCCGAAGCACCGTCATGGTCACCATCGTCACCGGCGCGACACCTTGATCTCCATCGTAGCATCGTTGTCGTCTCGCCAATCTTATGCTTCCACGACTATCACTACCGTTTAGTAACAAAGTAAAGCATTACATCGCGATTGCATTGCATACAATAAAGTGACAACCATATGGCTCCTGCCAGTTGCCGATAACTCGGTTACAAAACATGATCATCTCATACAATAAAATCATGCCTTGACCATATCACATCACAACATGCCCTGCAAAAACAAGTTAGACATCCTCTACTTTGTTGTTGCAAGTTTTACGTGGCTGCTACGGGCTTTAAGCAAGAACCAATCTCACCTACGCATCAAAACCACAATGATAGTTTGTCAAATAGACTCCGTTTTAACCTTCGCAAGGACCGGGCGTAGCCATACTTGGTTCAACTAAGCGTACGCGTAAGGTTGGTCCGGGTCGTCTCGTCCAACAATACCGCCGAACCAAAGTATGACATGCTGGTAGGCAGTATGACTTGTATCGTCCACAACTCACTTGTGTTCTACTCGTGCATATAACATCAACATAAATAACCTGGCTCTGATACCACTGTTGGGTTTCGTAGTAATTTCAAAAAATTTCCTACGCACACACAAGATCATGTGATGCATAGCAATGAGAGGGGAGAGTGTTGTCTACGTACCCAACGCAGACCAACTGCGGAAGCGCTGACACGACGTAGAGGAAGTAGTCATACGTCTTCACGATCCAACCGATCAAGCACCGAAACTACGGCACCTCCGAGTTCGAGCACACGTTCAGCTCGATGACAATCCCCGGGCTCCGATCCAGCAAAGTGTCGGGGAAGAGCTCCGTCAGCACGACGGCGTGGTGACGATCTTGATGAACTACAGCAGCAGGGCTTCGCCTAAACTCTGCTACAGTATTATCGAGGAATATGGTGGCAGGGGGCACCGCACATGGCTAAGGAATAGATCACGTGGATCAACTTGTTGTGTTTCTGGGGTGCCTCTGCCTCAGTATATAAAGGAGCCAAGGGGGAGGGGGCGCCGGCCTAGGAGGAGGGCGCAGGAGGAGTCCTACTCCTTCCGGGAGTAGGACTCGCCCCCAATCCTATTCCAACTAGGATTCCCCGAGGGGGAAAGAGAGAGAGGGGGGCCGGCCACCTTCTCCTAGTCCTAATAGGACTAGGGGAGGGGGGAGGTGCGCAGCCACCTTGGGCTGCCCCTTTCTCCTTTCCACTAAAGCCCATCAAGGCCCATATGGCTCCCGGGGGGTTCCGGTAACCTCCCGGTACTCCGGTAAAATCCCGATTTCACCCGGAACACTTCCGATGTCCAAACATAGGCTTCCAATATATCAATCTTTACGTCTCGACCATTTCGAGACTCCTCGTCATGTCCGTGATCACATCCGGGACTCCGAACAACCTTCGGTACATCAAAATGCATAAACTCATAATATAACTGTCATCGTAACCTTAAGCGTGCGGACCCTACGGGTTCGAGAACAATGTAGACATGACCGAGATACGTCTCTGGTCAATAACCAATAGCGGGACCTGGATGCCCATATTGGCTCCTACATATTCTACGAAGATCTTTATCGGTCAGACCGCATAACAACATACGTTGTTCCCTTTGTCATCGGTATGTTACTTGCCCGAGATTCGATCATCGGTATCCAATACCTAGTTCAATCTCGTTACCAGCAAGTCTCTTTACTCGTTCCGTAATACATCATCTCACAACTAACATATTAGTTGTAATGCTTGCAAGGCTTATGTGATGTGTATTACCGAGAGGGCCCAGAGATACCTCTCCGACAATCGGAGTGACAAATCCTAATCTCAAAATATGCCAACCCAACATCTACCTTTGGAGACACCTGTAATGCTCCTTTATAATCACCCAGTTACGTTGTGACGTTTGGTAGCACCCAAAGTGTTCCTCCGGCAAACGGGAGTTGCATAATCTCATAGTCATAGGAACATGTATAAGTCATGAAGAAAGCAATAGCAACATACTAAACGATCGGGTGCTAAGCTAATGGAATGGGTCATGTCAATCAGATCATTCAACTAATGATGTGACCTCTTTAATCAAATAAAAACTCGTTGTTCATGGTTAGGAAACATAACCATCTTTGATTAACGAGCTAGTCAAGTAGAGGCATACTAGTGACACTTTGTTTGTCTATGTATTCACACATGTATTATGGTTCCGGTTAATACAATTCTAGCATGAATAATAAACATTTATCATGATTATAAGGAAATAAATAATAACTTTATTATTGCCTCTAGGGCATATTTCCTTCAGGCTTGCCCCCCAAGCCAAGTGGGGCGCCCCCCACCCCTAGGGTTTCCAACCCTAGGCGCAGGGGGAGGCCCAAGGGGGGTGCACCAGCCCACCAGGGGCTGGTTCCCTTTCCCACTTCAGCCCATGGGGCCCTCCGGGATAGGTGGCCCCACCCGGTGGACCCCCGGGACCCTTTCGGTGGTCCCGGTACAATACCGGTGACCCCTGAAACTTTCCCGATGGCCGAAACTGGACTTCCTATATATAATTCTTCACCTCCGGACCATTCCGGCACTCCTCGTGACGTCCGGGATCTCATCTGGGACTCCGAAAAACTTTCGGGTTACCGCATACTAATATCTCTACAACCCTAGCATCACCGAACCTTAAGTGTGTAGACCCTACGGGTTCGGGAGACACGCAGACATGACCGAGACGACTCTCCGGTCAATAACCAACAGCGGGATCTGGATACCCATGTTGGCTCCAACATGCTCCTCGATGATCTCATCGGATGAACCATGATGTCGTGGATTCAATCAATCCCGTATACAATTCCCTTTGTCAATCGGTACGTTACTCGCCCGAGACTCAATCGTCGTTACCGGCAAGTAAATTTACTCGTACCGTAATGCATGATCCCATGATCAACCACTTGGTCACATTGAGCTCATTATGATGATGCATTACCGAGTGGGCCCAAAGATACCTCTCCGTCATACAGAGTGAAAAATCCCAGTCTCGATTCATGCCAACTCAACAGACACTTTCAGAGATACCCGTAGTGCACCTTTATAGTCACCCAGTTATGTTGTGACGTTTGGCACACCCAAAGCACTCCTACGGTATCCGGGAGTTGCACAATCTCATGGTCTAAGGAAATGATACTTGACATTCGGAAAAGCTCTAGCAAACGAACTACACGATCTTTGAGCTATGCTTAGGATTGGGTCTTGTCCATCACATCATTCTCCTAATGATGTGATCCCGTTATCAATGACATCTAATGTCCATAGTCAGGAAACCATGACTATCTTTTGATCAACGAGCTAGTCAACGAGAGGCTCACTAGGGACATGTTGTGGTCTATGTATTCACACATGTATTATGATTTCCGGATAACACAATTATAGCATGAACAATAGAAAATTATCATGAACAAGCAAATATAATAATAACCATTTTATTATTGCCTCTAGGGCATATTTCCAACACGGTGAAGGCGTCAGAGAACACGGGGAAGTCCACGGGGAATTCCCTGATCTGCGAGTAGTTTGCCACCACGAAGTCGTGCATCCTGGACGAGCTCTCTGCCACGCACCTCGATGATGTGTTAGCTTGTCCGCCGGGGGCTCGCCTGTTGGTGAGACGGTGCCACAGATCCATCGATTCTCGGCACCACGTCGACGCTGATGCTTCTCTGTCTAATGTTCGTTCGAGAAAGAGGCTAGGGTATGCCGGTAATGCTAGACGTTTAGGTTTCTTACGGTGGATTTACAGGCTGCTTAGTGAGGATTTTCCGGGGATTGATTAAAGGGTGCGGGCCCACAAAAGTTAACTCCCCGGAAAAGGTAACTCAATTTAGACCAATCAGTTTATGCAATGTGGTGTATAAGGTCATTTCAAAGATGATTGCTGCTCGTCTAAAGACAATCCTCCCAGATATCATTAGCCCTACCCAAAGTGCTTTTGTGCCTGGAAGAATGATTACAGATAACATCTTAGTGGCTTATGAATGTTTCCATAAAATAAAAAATAAAAGGACCGGTAAAGAGGGCTTGTGTGCAATCAAACTGGACATGCACAAAGCATATGACCGAGTGGAGTGGCCCTTTTTAAAGAAAATCCTAGTGAGACTAGGTTTTCAGCAAGATTGGGTGAATTTAATTATGGAATGTGTGTCCTTGGTGGATTATCGAGTTCGTTTTAATACGGAAGAAACAGAGAGCTTCAAACCATCTAGAGGATTGAGACAGGGAGACCCTGTCTCCCTGTATTTATTTTTGTTATGTACAGAAGGCCTGACTGCACTCTTAGCTAATGCAGAGGAGACTGGAAGTATTTTCGGAATTAAAGTTAGCAGAGATGCCCCATCTGTTTCAAATCTCCTCTTCGCGGATGATTCTTTAATCCCGATGCAAGCTAATTCGATGAATGCAGAGGCGCTGAAATCAGTTTTGGATGCTTATTGTGCTGCATCGGGGAAGATGGTGAGTGTTGAAAAATCTAGTATATTTTTTAGTCCCAACACTAAAGTGGAAGATAAGGCGCATATATGTACTATTTTGAACATTATGACTGAATCTCTCGGTGACAAATATTTGGGTCTGCCTTCAAATGTGGGTATGGACAAAATTGATTGTTTTCAGTTCTTAATAGATCGAATTGTTATGAAAATCAGTGGTTAGAAGGAAAAGCTGCTATCAGCAGGAGGAAAGGAAATCCTTCTCAAACCGGTTGTACAAGCTATCCCAACTTATGCAATGTTCGTCTTTAAAATTCCTAAAAAAATATGCAAATGAATCATTAACGCGATGTCGCATTTTTGGTGGGGTGACAAAGACAATCAGAAGAGAATGCATTGGATGGCATGGTGGAAGATGTGTGTACCAAAAGACCAAGGAGGAATGGGTTTTTGAGACATACATTGTTTTAATTTGGCCTTGTTAGCCAAACAAGCGTGGCGCCTGCTTGATAACCCCGGTTCTCTATGTGCCACCATTTTGAGAGCTAAATGTTTTCCGGATGGAGATTTAATGAATGCGAGTCTTAAAAAAGGATCTTCGTTCACTTGTCAAAGCATTATGGCGGGAGTGGATTCTCTAAAAAATGGTTATATTTGGAGAGTTGGAAATGGACAAAATATAGATATTTGGAGAGATGCATGGATCCCGAATGGGGCCAATAGGAAAATTATCACTCCTAGAAGAGGGCAGCTTCTAACAAAAGTTGCTGATCTTATAGATCCAATCAATAATTGTTGGGATGAAGATTTGGTAAGACAAACGCTATGGCCAATTGATGTCCAGAGGGTGCTTGCGATCCCCCTCCCCACGTATAACATGTCGGATTTCATAGCTTGGAGTTTTACAAAGAATGGACTGTTCACGGTTTGTTTTGCTTATCTGGAGGAATGGGAAAAGCAACATGTGAGGAAATTGCAACATTCTAATGGCGTGGGAGGAATAAATGTCAATACTATTTGGAGAAACATTTGGAAATTATCTTGTCCAGCAAAAGTGAAGATTTTTATTTGGCATACCTTACACGCACTAGTGCAGAACCGGGCAATAGCACCGGTTCGTAAGGACCTTTAGTGCCGGTTTGGTAACCGGCGCTAAAGTGTAGGCACTAAAGCCTCCCACTTTAGTACCGGTTCAGCACGAACCGGTGCTAAAGGGCAACCACGTGGCACGAGCCAGCTTCGAGGGCAGGGAGCCCTTTAGTACCAGTTGGTGTCACCAACCGGTATTAAATGGTTGGGGGGTTTTGGGTTTATGATTTCTTTTTCATTTAATTTTGTGTTTTCCATTTAATTCTTTTCCGTTTGCTGGTATTTTACGATACTACATATTGTACACGTTATGCATATATATAAATAGAATTTCTAGTAGAACCGATCATAATATATATATATATACAATTTCTCCTAATTGGTGCCTTCGGAGCCAGTGGCATTAGCCTAATTGGTGCATTCGGAGCACGATAACAATTGGAAGTGGTTCATGGGGGCGGTAGTAGGTAATAGTATTCTCCTTTGGGATCTATGACCTGGTCGAGCAAAAATCCCGCTATTTCCTCTTGAATTGCTTCTATGCGGTCCTCTGTTAGGAGCTTCTCCCGCACCTCTTTGAACTGTTAAGAAGGAGATCAATATGCATGTGTATTAGTTGTGTGACTAGATATCGATAATGGTGTAAAAATTGTGAATAGTGTTCTGACAAACGTACCCACTCCTGCCTTTGAGATTTGCTCCTTTCGGACACCATCATGCGAATGTTCTCGCAAACGTAGTATGCACACAGATTATTCCCCGGCGCCTGCTTCAGGGCCCTTACGAGAATGGAATTTGATCTAATAATTAATCAAGCATGACAATTAAAGAGATGGCAGCTAGCTAGTACTACTTAATTACTTACCTGGGGTCGATACCATTTCAGATTTTGTTTCCATGGGCCTGGAGTGACCCTGATGAACTTTGCCCAAGCCTTGCCCGCCGACAAAGAAAATGAATAAATGGGTTATTAAATAGTTGTTATTAGGAAATGATGAACTAATTAAATATGCCGAGATATAGTTAATAATGATTGAAATTACCTATTGACTATCCCCTTCACGATGGTGTAGTCACTTGCTTTCTTAAGTAGTGAGTCTAGTACTTCAACTGTTCATTCATCAACTTTAATGATTAACAAGATCCGGTGAAATCTGCATGCACACACGTTTGCATGTCTTAATTAAGCGGGCATATGTAAGCAAAAACATGCATGTAGCTAGCTAGTAGGCAAAAACAGAATTTGTAGTACAAGACAGTGTGACTCACTCGAAGTTGTAAGGAAGTAGTATATCTTCATTGTATTTGAGGCGCTTGAAGAACTCTAGCATGCTTTCCTCTACACTTTTTTCGTAATATGAATCTATTTTCCATGTGTATTCATTAATGGTATTTGGGTCAACGAACCCAATGCCATAGCGTCCACCTTTTTTTCATTTCATAAATCTTCATCCTGCATAATACCACAGAAAAGAATATAGTGAGGATAATTACAGGAAATGATTGATCAAAATGATCACTATAGCTAGCTTGAGACTTAAATTACAGAAAGAAATCACTTACAGACAATAGCAACTGATGATAGATTTGTCCAGTGCGTCTTGATTGTATAGCTGAAATAGTTCTGAATACTCAACGGTCACAGCTTTCTCATGGTAGTAATGATCCTTCTTGACATTCACCATGATGGACTCTCGATTGGAAATCTTGGTAATGTCCATGTACCATTGATGTAATTCATACATTCTCGTTGGGAGCTTATTGACCTCGTCTGGCTCGACCAAAGGTTGGCCCCGGACATATTTCCGTTTTATTTCCTCCTCTCTAGTCGGAGACATGGGCTCGATATCGAGGAGTTGTCCAACAGTGACCCCGATTGTTTCAGCCTGCGCAATATGCTCCTCGGTTATTACCACATCGCCCACCCCGGGAACGTTAACGGTTTGCCCACAATAATATTGGGCGCACCTACTCTCATGTGTTGTTGGCACAACAAGCGGGGGGATTGATTGCGCCGCCTGTTCTCCCAGCTGGGGAACGGTTTTACCGCTCCTTTTGCCAGCTGATTTGCTCGAGCTCGCGCTCGCCTCTTTCTGTAGACGTGCTCGATTTAACTTCTTGATGTGGCGCTCATAGTCTGTGTCAACAGGCTTGGGAGCTGGTGCTCTAGCCATACGAATGAAGTGGTCAATCTTTTCCATAGGCACTTTCTCCCTTGGCGGCGGTGGCGGTTTCGGTGCAAAATGGGCTTCCACCTTGGCCTTCGATATGGCTACGTTTTCCTCCTCGGACTTGTCGTAAGGCCTCTGCGGAAGAGGCGCGAGGCTTGGACCATATTGAAATCGCTTGCCTCCGCCTGTACCTCCAGTACTACCTCGACTTGTACCGCTACACACCATAGCTGAGGCGGCTCTCTTCCGTGATTGCTGAGGCGGCGAAGACGGCTGACGTGGCTGAGTTGGAGGAGGAGGAGGAGTGGCCTGAAGCTGTGCCGGACTTGGAGGAGGAGTGGCCTGAAGCTGTGCCGGACTTGGAGGAGGAGTGGCCTGACGCTTTGCCGGACTTGGAGGAGGAGGAGTGGCCTGAAGCTGTGCCAGACTTGGAGGAGGAGTGGCCTGACGCATTGGTGGACTTGGAGGAGCGGGAGTCTGCTGACTCGGTGGCGGACTTCGACGAGGAGTCGGATGACGCGGTGTCGGTGGCCTTCGAAAGATGATGCAATCCTTTCTCCATAGGATGATACGATGGTTGGCCTCTCCCAGTGTGTGCTCATCGTCACCTCCAGGAATGTCAAGCTCTAGCCCCGAATGTTGGTCCACCACCTCATCAACCAAGACACGAGCATAGCCTGCTGGAATCGGGTTGCAATGGAAGGTTGCCTCGGGGGGATTTGTAAAAGCAAGGGTGTCCGCCACCTTCATGGATATGTTCTTCATTTTGAAGTGTAGCTCGCAGTTAGTGTTCTCAATGATGTCATCCACTGGGTAGCTATCCAGCAATGCGTCGCCCGGGGCGGAACCCACGCACGCTGCTTCTCGGCATGTATGTGACGGTGCTATCCAATGGTGGATCATCCGCTAGCTGCTGAGACCCCCTTTGCTGGCTAAGTGAGTCGATCTGCTCCTGCTGCCACTGGAATTTGACTGCCAAGTCCGCGTGCGCTGATTCTAGGCCTTGAAGGCGTTCATAGTCTAGCTTCCTCTGCTCCTCCTCCATCTTCCTCTTCTTCTCCTCCGCAATCTTCTTTCTCGCACGGGTTCTGTAGTCGGCGTTCCATTCCGAAAACCCCTCATACCACAGAATAGTGCTCATGCCTCGTGTTCTTCCCGGGTGTTCAGGATTTCCCAGGGCACGCGTAAGCTCGTCGTTCTCTCTGTTGGGCTGGAACACCCCCGATCGAGCCTCTTCTATTACAACAAGTAGCTTATCTTCGGCTCCGTCCAGACATGCCTTCTTCGAAACTTTGCCTGTCTTCGGGTCCAACTCCCCCCTATGCGCATAGAACCAAGTCCTGCACCTGGGGGCCAGCTCAATGTTTCTGGAGTGACACCTGCATCCAGCATCTCTTTCTCAGACTTATCGCACTTAGGCATTCCCACCGCATAGCCACCTGGCCCCAGCTTATGGAACTTATCCTTTTTTGCGGCATTGGCCTTCTTTATTCTCGACCGTTCCTTAGATAATTTCGAATCCTCGAATTTCACGAAATTGTCCCAATGAGCACTTTGCTTCTCTAGTATTCCCTCGAATACTGGAGTCTTCCTTCCTCCCTTGACGTACTTGGCCCATTCACGATTCTTGTGGTTCTTGAATGCAACCGCCATCTTCCTAAGAGCAGTGTCCTTGACTTTCTCCACATATGCATCTGTGAAATGATCTGGTAGGGTGAAATGCTCCATGAGAGTTTCCCAAAGCAGAACTTTTTGTCTGTCCTCGACAAAAGTAACTCCTGGACGTGGCTTTGCTGGCTCTCTCCATTCTTGAAGGGAGATCGGGAGTTGGTCCTTCACAAGAACTCCGCACTGACGAATGAACATGTCCGCAATCATCTTAGGCGCTAATGGTTCACCATTAGGTTTGATGGCCTCAATATTGTACTTTACGCCCTCCTTCAACTTTTGGTTCGGGCCTCGTTTCCTGTTGCCTGAAGATTTGCTCGATCCGGATGGCTGAAAGAAGAAAGATCGATTCGTTAATATATCTTCAAGTCATTTAAAACATGTGATGATCACCAGATGCCTACTTATATAAATATATATACCTCGCCGGTCTTTGTTGTTTCAAGATCAACATTTTCTTCGTCATGTTCATAGTTCATGACTTCGTCAATTCGGTCATCGCGATCGAATATCATATCACCCTCCCCGGTGTTGTTTAGATATTCGGAGCCGTCATAATCTTCTTCATTCTGATCATCATCTGGCCCGCGAGGATTGCGTATGATATTGAACAGGGCCTCTTCTACCTCAATGCCGGTATTGTACGCCATAGGTTTTGTTTAACTAATCCAAAAGAAGTAATATATTCAAATTACAATGCATGTATGCAATCAATTAATAAGGAAAAACTGAATCAATCATAGTACATAATAAGCATCATCGAATATAATCTCGAATACGTCGTCTCAAATAATAGACATAATCTCGAATACATCATCTCGAATAATATATATAATCTCGAATAAATCATCTCGAATATTATATATCGAATACATCACTAGCTAGCTAGCTAGCTAATAAAGATCGAATACTAGAGAGTAATCTAGGAGGTGGACAACCAAAGTGAAGGAACCATCACTAGATCATAGCTCGGTGATCTCCCTAAGGAACCTGCCAGGTATTGGAGAACTTGACGTCCATAGCAGCCATGTAGCGATGGACGTGCTCATCCTCCTCCCTGACACGGCGACATACCACCTCCGGCGGGGCCGGCTCCCTCCGCATCGAATGTGGCCCACGCGAATGCCACCAAAGGAGATGAGGGTCGACGACGGGACCCGAGGCCGGGTTCCTCACCAAGCGTCGCGCCCCTGAAGGTAGCACCTCCCAGTGCCAGCCCAGCGGAGCCCAGTCCCGGACATGGGTCCTCTGAAGCAGGACGTCGTCGCGAACGGGTCGACGGCGAGGATGCGGGACGGGCATCGTCGACAACAAATACTATATGCCGCAAAAGTAAAGTAACATTTTTTTAAATGATGGATTGTGATTTCATATATGCAAATTCTAAATTTTATAACTAACACTAACATTTCTAATATTTCTATAAGTAAAACTAACATTTCTAATATTTCTATAACTAAAAAACATTTCTATATAACTAACATTTCTATATAACTAACATTTCTAATATAACTAACATTTCTATATAACTAACATTTCTAATATTTCTATATAATTAACATTTCTATATAACTAACATTTCTATAACTAAAACTAACATTTCTAATAATTCTATAACTAAAAAACAGAAAGATTGCTAACAATTCCATAACAATGTGTGTGTGTGTGGTTGGCGGCCGGGGCAGGAGCTCACCGGCAACGCGCGACGACGGGGGGCGGCGACGGGGACAGGGCGGCGACGACGGGGACGGGGACGGGCCGGGCGGGGACGACAGGAGGACGGGGCGGGGCGCGGCGACGGGGCGTGGCGCGGCGACGGGGACGACTGGGACGGCGACGGCGACGGCGACGGCGACGGACGGCGACGGGGACGGCTACGGACGGCGACGGGGGCGGGGACGGCAACGGACAGCGACGGGGGCGGCGGCGATGGGGCAGAGGAGAAAGAAGCAGGGAGAGATGAGAAACTGACAATTTTTTTGAAGTGTTTTCTTATATAGAACCCACCTTTAGTACCAGTTGGAGCCACGACACGGTACTAAAGCGTGTGCGCTGCCAGGCGAGGGGCGCAAAAGTTTAGTCCCACCTCGCTAGCCGAGGGGCACTCGCACCTGCTTATAAGCCCCGCCGTCGCTGCTGTCTTGAGCTCCTCTCTTAAGCAGGCCTTCTGGGCCTACCTCTGCTGCGATGCCCTGTTGGGCCTACTGGGCTAGCGGGCCTGCATCCTGGCCCAACTAGAATTTGGGTTTCTAGTCGTATGAAGGCCGTTGTGGCCCAGTAGGTGGGCTTTTTTCTTATTTTTTTGCTTTATTTATTTTTGTTTTATTTATTTTTGAGTTGTTTTTTTGCTGTATTTAGAGTTTCTTTGTGAATATTTTTGCTTTAGCTACAAAAAATTACAAACTTTCTGTTAGTACCGCTAGTTTACAAATTTGAATAGTTTAAATTTTGAATTATTTGAAATTTATGTGAATCACTAGTTTGTGAATAACTTAACTTTGAAAATAGATTTTTCAGTGATTCTTTTTTCTTATGTTTAATATTAGTGTATTTATCATTATATTCAATTAGGTAATTCTTAGGTTATTTAAAAAATGAAATGCCTTTGTAACGGATGAGTTTTCGTCTGAAACCCTGATACTTCGAAAGAGATTGTCCATTTTGTACACGAAGTGCATCCAGTTTTTGCGGTAACCCTCTCTACTTTTTTGCACATGCTATGTGGGTGAAATTATGATACCATGCCCACTTTCAACCTTTTCTAAGTTCATTTGAAATGCTTTTCAATTTCAGGGTCATTTTGCTGAAAAAAATCAGTAAATGCATGAAAGAATTTGCTTGCACATAAAATTTCTTCGCATTTCAAATGCCAAACCACATAACTAGCTAACCTAACTATTACAGAGATTTCCTCCTGGGTGTGAAACACAGAAGAAAGTGATGATAGTGAAGCCGATCACATCCCAGATCTTTGGGTGTGAAACTTTTTCTTCGCATGTGTCCCTTTGCGCCGTAGCCATGGAAAATCTTCATCATTTAACTGGATGCTCGGGTCAATATTCACTGTGAATGGAGCAATTCATCAAACTTTTCATAATCTCCTGACATGTCTGTCTTGTCATCCACTCCCACGATGTTTCTCTTCCCAGAAAGAACTATGTGCCGCTTTGGCTCATCGTACAATGCATTCGCTTCCTTATCTTTTCTTTTTCTCGGCTTGGTAGACATGTCCTTCACATAGAAAACCTGTGCCACATCATTGGCTAGGACGAATGGTTCATCTGCATACGCAAGATTGTTGAGATCCACTGTTGTCATTCCGTACCGCGGGTCTTCCATTACCCCGCCTCGTGTCATATTGACCCATTTGCACCGAAACAAAGGGACCTTCAAACCACGTCGATAGTCAAGTTTCCATATGTCATGTATATAACCATAATATGTTTCCTTTCCCGTCTTGGTTTCTGCATCAAAGCGGACACCACTGTTTTGGTTGGTGCTCTTCTTATCTTGGGCGATCGTGTAAAATGTATTACCATTTATCTCGTACCCTTTGAAAGTCATTATATTCGAAGATGGTAACTGGGACAGCAAGTACAGGTCATCTTCAATAGAGGCGTCATGCATGGTACGTGTCTGCAACCAGCTGGCGAAACTCCTGGTTTGTTCACGTGTAATCCAGTCATTAGACCGCTCCGGGTGTTTGGAGTGTAGCAAATTCTTGTGTTCATCCATATACGGAGCCACCAATGCAGAATTCTGTAGAACTGTGTAGTGTGCTTCAGTGAGAGAATGTCCGTCCATACATATTATTTGTTCCCCTCCTAGCATGCCTTTTCCATCCAGTCTGCCCTTATGCCGCGATTCAGGAACACCAATCGGCTTAAGGTCAGGAATAAAGTCAATACAAAACTCAATGACCTCCTCATTTTCATGGCCCTTGGAGATGCTTCATTCTGGCCTAGCACGGCTATGAACATATTTCTTTAAGACTCGCATGAACCTCTCAAAGGGGAACATATTGTGTAGAAATACAGGACCCAAAACGTTAATCTCTTCACATAGGTGAACTAGGACGTGCGTCATGATGTTGAAGAAGGATGGTGGGAACACCAACTCGAAACTGACAAGACATTGCACCAAATCATTCTCTAACCTTGGTATGATATCTAGATCGATTACCTTCTGAGAGATTGCATTGAGGAATGCACATAGCTTCACAATGGCTAATCGAACGTTTTCCGGTAGAAGCCCCCTCAATGCAACCGGAAGCAGTTGTGTCATAATCACGTGACAGTCATGAGACTTTAGGTTCTGGAACTTTTTCTCTGCCATGTTTATTATTCCCTTTATATTCGACGAGAAGCCAGACGGTACCTTAATACTGAGCAGGCAGTCAAAGAAGATTTCCTTCTCTTCTTTGGTAAGAGCGTAGCTTGCATGACCCTTATGTATGCCGTCTTTTCCGTGCATACGTTGCTGGTCCTCCCATGCCTCAGGTGTATCTTTTATCTTCCCATACATGCCCAAGAAGCCAAGCAGGGTCACACAAAGATTCTTCGTCACGTGCATCACGTCGATTGCAGAGCGGACCTCTAGGTCTTTCCAATAGGGCAGGTCCCAAAATATAGATTTCTTCTTCCACATGGGTGCGTGTCCGTCAGCGTCATTCGGAACAGGTTGTCCACCAGGACCCTTTCCAAAGACCACCTTCAAATCCTTGACCATATTATGTACATCAGCACCAGTACAGTGGCGAGGCTTCGTGTGGTGATCCACCTCACCTTTGAAATGCTTGCCTTTCTTTCTTACGGGATGCCTGCTCGGAAGAAATCGACGATGTCCCAGGTACACATTCTTCTTACAATTAGCCAAATATATACTGTCGGTATCGTCCAAACAATGCGTGCATGCGCGGTATCCCTTGTTTGTCTGTCCTGAAAGGTTACTGAGAGCAGGCCAATCATTGATGGTCACGAACAGCAACACCTTTAGGTAAAATTCTTACCCCATGTGCTCATCCCACGCACGTACACCTGTTCCATTCCACAGTTGTAAGAGTTCTTCAACTAATGGCCTTAGGTTCACATCAATGTCGTTGTCGGGTTGCTTAGGGCCTTGGATGAGCACTGGCATCATAATGAACTTCCGCTTCATGCACAAGCAAGGAGGAAGGTTATACAAACATAGATTCATAGGCCAAGTGCTATGGTTGCTGCTTTGCTCCCGAGAAGGATTAATGCCATCTGCGCTTAGACCAAACCATACGTTCCTTGCGTCATATGCAAACTCCTTCCCGTACTTTCTTTCGATTTTTCCCCACTGCGACCCGTCAGCGGGTACTCTCAACTTTCCGTCTTTCTTACGGTCTTCTCTATGCCATCGCATCGCCTTGGCATGCTCTTTGTTTTGGAACAAACGTTTCAACCGTGGTATTATAGGAGCATACCACATCACCTTGGCAGGAATCTTCTTCCTGGGGCGCTCGCCCTCGACATGACCAGGGTCATCGCGGCTGATCTTATAGCGCAATGCACCGCATACTGGGTAAGCGTTCAAATCCTCGTACTCACCGCGGTAGAGGATGCAATCATTAGGGCATGCATGTTTCTTCTACACCTCTAACCCTAGAGGGCAGATAGCCTTCTTTGCTTCGTACGTACTCTCGGGCAATTCGTTGTCCTTTGGAAGCATATTCTTTATCATTCTAGCAACTTTCCAAATCCCTTGTCAGATACACCATTCTCTGCCTTCCATTGTAGCAATTCCAATGTGGTGCCCAACTTTTTCTTGTCACCTACGCAATTCGGGTACAACAATTTTTTGTGATCCTCTAACATGCGCTGCAACTTCTTCTTCTCCAAATCACTTGCGCAGTTTTTTCTTTGCATCGGCAATGGCCCGACCTAGATCATCAACGGGCTCATCCATGCCTCTTCTTCAGCTTCTTCCCGCATTGCCGGCTCAGCTTCTTCCCGCATTACCGGCTCAGCTTCTTCCCTCATTGTTGTATCATCGTATTCAGGGAACCCATGGCCAGGATAGCTGTCGTCATCCTCTTCTTCTTCATTTTCTTCCATCATATCCCGTCTTTCACCATGCTTGGTCCAAACATTATAGTGGGGCATGAAATGGACTCAAACAGGTGGACGTGAATGGTTCTTGACGTAGAGTAATTGTGACCATTCTTACAGCCAGCACATGGACAAGGCATAAAACCATCCGCCCGCTTGTTTGCCTCAGCCACAAGCAGAAAAGTACGCACGCCATTAATGAACTCGAGAGAGCATCGGTCATCGTACATCCATTGCCGGCTCATCTTCAATACACAGCACCGAAAACACCAAATTAATACAATACATAAAGTTCATACATAAAGATCATACAACACTTAAATGCAACAAACAAATAACTCTCTAGCTAAAGAATTTAAATGCAACAACTAATGCGATCAAGATCACAACTAAGGTAACAATTGATCCAACAGCATAATGATACCAAGCCTCACTATGAATGGTATATTTTCTAATCTTTCTAATCTTCAAGTGCATTTTCTCCATCTTAATCTTGTGATCATCGACGACATCGGCAACATGCAACTCCAATTCCATCTTCTCCCCCTCAATTATTTTTAATTTTTCCTTCAAATCCTCGTTTTCTCTTTCAACTAAATTTAACCTCTCGACAATAGGGTCGGTTGGAATTTCCGGTTCAACTACCTCCTACATACAAATATCTATGTCAACTTGATGGGCATAATTTTTCATAAACACGAAATGCAATAAATAGTTCTAAAAGAGAATATACCACATCCGAATCATAACCCGGACGAGGGCCGATGGGGACGGATATCAAAGCCATGGCACTATGTATAACAAACAACGTATGGGTAAGATAATTATACGAGTAACTATATATCCAAATCACACAAACATCAATTTTTTATATAAAACTTCATGAACAAGAGGCTCACCACAAGGTGGTGCCGGCGACGGGACGTTGCGAGCGATCGACGGTGGTTACGATGGAGATTTAGAAGGTACTAAGTAAACCACACCTACATATGCAAACTAAGTGTTATTTTTGACCTCAGATTGCATATAAATCAAATACTAGCACATATATATAATTCCTCCCAAATTACTAAACTCAAAAATCAATCACTATATAAAGCATTGCACGAGCTAATCTAGCAATGAGAGATGAAAGGACAAAGTTGCTAACCTTTGTGATCATTTGAATGGATGGGGGCCTTCAAATCTTGACAAATTTTGGGCAAAATGTGTGATGAGCTTGAGAGGAAGAGGGAAAAGAACAGAGAGGAGAGGGGAAAGGGGAAGAACAGAGCGAGCTCGGGTGGACGAAGGGTCTATGTAGGACGACCTTTAGTACCGGTTCATGATACGACCCGGTACTAAAGGTGCTGGAGGGGCCCCGGACTGACAACATCCTGCCACCACTCACTTTAGTACCGGTTCATGGCACGAACCGGTGCTAAAGGTTCGCCACGAACCGGTACTAATGAGAGCGGCCGGCTAGCCGTTGGAACCGACACTAATGCACACATTAGTGCTGGCTCAAATTCAAACCGGCACTAATGTGCTTCACGTTTGACCCTTTTTCTACTAGTGACGGAACCCTCCCGTGTCGTGTTAGACTTGCTAATAGACATATGAAAGTTTCGTCCACCTGCCCATCATGTTCAAACGGGCCTGAAGATACTAAACACATGTTATTTATGTGTCAAAAGGCAAAAGAGGTGTGGGAGAAGCTGGGATTGCACGAAGCCATTAAAAAAGATTGTGTGGTCGATCGTGCGGGAGAGGCGGTACTCGAATTTTTACTTCTTATGCCAGAACACGAGCTATCTACAGTGGGCATACAGAATGTTCGCGACTGGTCGCTATAACAACCTGGTATTTATGGTGGGAAAGACGTTCGCTAGTCCATCAGGGGAAGACCCAAGATGCATACCAAATTTCGATGGGAGCACGTGCTATAACGACAAACTATGTTATTGCCCAATCCTTCGGGGCAACAAAGAGAACAGAGGGATGGACGAGACCCCCTCTAGGTTTTGTGAAATAAAATGTCGATGCTTCGTTCGATCAAGACATGCTTAGAGGCACAGCGGGAGATTTATTGTTGGAGGGAATTGGAAGATGGATTGGTGCGCAAATGTTTTAACAGCGGAAACCATGGCACTATGTTTTGGCATATTACTTGCACAAAAGGAGGGAAGCAACCGACTTGTTGTTAACTCTGACAATTTGGAAGTAATTGACACAATGAAGAATGGAGGACATACAGCGGGAGCGGCGGCAGCTGTGTTTGATGATTGTTATTTTATGGCTTGTGATTTTTCGCTAGTTAGATTTGAACATTGTAACAGGAAAGCAAATAAAGTAGCTCATGAAATTGCTAGAGTAGCTAAATTTTCTAAGACAAGGGATTGGTTTGAGGAACCTATGAGTGATATTGTAAATTTTCTTATAGACGATGTAACCATTATTACTAATAAATAAAAGGATGTTTCTTCAAAAAAAAGGGCGCGGGCCCACTGGCAAATTAGGGGGGGCAATGAAAAGAGCGCACAATCCCCATCCCGTAAAACCCTGTAGAAAAAGTCCGTATGTTTAACATTAAGATAATTCCGTGATAGGTTTGCTGCGCGTACGTACGGAGGAAATCGCAACTGCTCCTAGGGTCACATTGTCCCAGGAGGATCCTTTTTTTTGATGGGATTGTCCCAGGAGGATCCTAACCGTTCCAAACTGTTTTTTTTAAATCATTCCAAACCGTTCTTTGATGCACACAAAATACGAATGCAATACATGGGTTGGTTGGTTGGCAATCCGCCGAGTTTTTTTAGCCTTCATTCACGCAGCTTATTTTGCTGAACATAGTACAAACACAGAGGCCCGCGTACATATTGAGTATATTAGCAATATTTTGATTGTCTCGAAAAAACCAATATTTCGATTAAGGACATCGATAACGCCCACACATGTGGGTGTTAAGGGGTCTGCCAACATATTTTGTGTGGTGTCTAAGGGGATCAGCCCACACGCCTATGTGTGGGCAAAACAAATAATGCCCACATGCCTCTATTTTTCCGAGCGGTCCCTCTCACACGTCTAGGTGTGGGCAAAATAGATAACGTCCACACGCCCGTACGTCAGGCCTCCTACATCATGGTCCTGCATGCCCCACGTGACAGTCACCACGCGCCCCGCAGTTGCCATGGTCCGGACCCTCTTTCATGTTCGTTTAACTGCAGTTGCCATGTTGCTGAACTACAGTTGCCATGTCGGACAACTACAGTTGCCATGGTTGCTCAACTGCAGTTGCCATCTCAGGTCAACTGCCAGATGTCATTTTTGGACAACTGCAGCTGTTGCCGTGTATGGTCTGGTTTACTATAGTTGCCTTGATTTAAAAACTTTAGGGGTTGCCACCTACTAACACTAGGCAATTGCCATGTATGGTCTGGTTTAATACAGTTGCCATGATTTGGAAACTTTATGAGTTGCCACCTACTAACTCTAGGCAGTTGCCGTGTAGTGCTACAAAGAGACATGGCAAAATAACATGTTCGGGTAAAGAGAGAGTTGCCATCTGCTTAAAAGCACACTATGGCAGCTGCCATGTACCCTGCAAAACACATGGCAACTGACATGTTCGGGTAAAAAAGAGAGTTGCCATCTGCTTACAAGCACACTAGGACAGTTGGCATGTACCCTGCAAAACACGTGGCAACTGGCAGTTTTGGGTGCGGGTGAGGAGACGGGCGTATGGGCGAACTAATAAATGCTCACACACCAGCCTCTGTGCGCGAGTGAAAACTAACGTGTGGGAGAACTGCTAAACGCCTACACACAGGTCTCTTCGTGTGGTGAAAATGGATGTGTGGGCGACTGGATGAATGCCCACACACCAGCGCAGTCCTACGTGGCACTACAAACATGCCAAGATAAATGCAACCATAAACGGACGTGGATCCACGCGTGTGGGCGAGATACAAACGCCCACACGTGTGGGCGTTAGTGTTTCCTTTTGATTAATTTAATCAACCAATACATTATGAGCATGCCATTGACAGAATTAAGAACATATTGTTTACAATCCAGATAAGCACATGCTATGCAAACAGTAAACACATCTACATATAGAGTTAGCACGGCTAATGTTGAAAGTTAGACTAGGTTTGCGATGCATCACATATCATATTCATCCATAGTGGGGTACAATAAAATAGAGAATACAGAGATAAATTCACAAAAAAAGAGAGAATACAAAGATGTCTCAGACGGGAGATACACACGCACACACCAACTAAACTAACCATTAATTGAGCATGTACAACGCAATCTAATCAGTTGTCTGTAATGCATGCCACATAGGAAATTTTTCTACGTGGAGGTAAGAGAATGAGGGTGCCTATAATTTAATAGATGGTCGATATCCTAAAGTATCGCTACTTACCAATAGACTTTTGCCGTTCTACGCACAGGCGTCGCTAATTTGACGCTTTCCCATTCAACCGCCGTGTATCCCCTGATCCACGTACAGGGTGTTATAGATAGCCTAAAAAGACAGTCTAATGTATAGAGTGTTTAATTTTAATCCTGTCTATAGGTGATGTGATGGATTGCATGCGTCTGAACTAATGTACATGCCCTAAATCATTGGAAGACTAGGTGTGGCATTGGCCTGGCATGCGCCATGCAAGGGGTATGCTGGTGGTTGTGCACAAGACCAGCTCAAAGCTGGTAGCCATGGAGTCTAATAACAGCCCCGTAGTCTCATCATGTGCCCACCGAATGTTGAGACTGGACCAGAACTGTGTGAAAGTAATGGTAGGCAGCCCTTTTGTGAAGATATTTGCATACTGTGAAGAAGTAGGGACATGCAACACACACACTTCTCACAACGAAACCTTGTCACAAATGAAGTGAATCTCGATCTCAATATGTTTCGTCTACTGATGTTGCACCGGTTTGGCTGATATATATACCATAGAGACGTTATCACAACAAACCATGGTAGACTTGGCGATGGGTTGAAGAAGCTCCTGCAGCAAGACGTAGCCAAGCCATCTCAACAACGACATGGGCAATGGACCGGTACTCCACCTCAACGCTAGACCTGAAAACAGTAAGATGTCGCTTTGATGACCAAGATATCAAATTATCCTCAAGAAAAACGAAAAAAAATCAGAGGTAGAGCACAGTGTGTCGGGGTAGCCAGCCCAGTCTGCGTCAGTGTAAGCAAGGAGAGTGGAAGGTGAGGATGGATATATGTGGAGGCCTTAGTGTAGGGTTCCTTTGAGGCAACTTATTATGCGCTTGACAAGGTTACAGTGAGAGGAGCAGGGAGCATGCATGAAGAGGCAGGCATACTGGACAGTGTAATACAAATCAAGACGGGTGATGGTCATGTACTACAAGGCAACAGTTAGATTGCAGTAGATTGTGGGATTATCGAGGAGATCGCCGTTAGGGATGGAAAGTTTAGCACCAGAGTCAATAGGGGTGTGGACAGGATGACAGTCGTACATGCCGGCTCGTTCGATGATATCCAAAGCATATTTTCGCTGAGAAAGGTGAATACCTGAGGGCGAGCGGGTAATGGCAATACCAAGGAAGTGAGAGAGGGCACCAGGGTCGGTCATAGAAAACTCGCGAACTAGGAGAGAGATAAATATTTAAGAAAAGCCAGGGATGACGCTGTGAGAATAATGTCGTCAACGTAGAGGAGTAGGTAGGCCTTGTGGTTCATGGTATATAAATAAAAAGAAAAGTTTCGCATTTATAAGAATTAAAGCCAATAGACACGTCAAAGGTGGCAAAACCTGTGAATCAGGCGCGAGGGGCTTGTTTAAGCGCATACATAGATTTCTTAAGAAGGCAGATGTGCGTTGGGGCGACTGGATCTTCAAAACCAAGTGGCTGCTGGCAGTAAATGGTATCGGTAAGATGTCCATGGAGGAAGGCGTTTTCAACGTCTAACTTGTGAATGGGTCATGAGTGAGAATTAGCAAGAGAGAGAGAGAACTGCACAGATAGTGCTGGGTTTGAATACCGGAGAGAAATGTCTCGTCATAATCGATGCCTTCGGCTTGAGAAAAACCGCAAAATACCCACCGTGCCTTATAGCGAGCGAGAGAGGTGTCGGAATTGTACTTGTCACGGAAAACCCAATTTCCACTAATGACCGGAGCCGTGGAGGGCCAAGGAACAAGTGACCAAGTCTCATTTCGAAGGAGGGCTTGGTACTCATCACACATGGCACTGGCCCAGCATGGATCGGCAAGGGCGACGCAGTACTAACGGGGAAGCGGCGAGGCACTGTGAAGATCAGCAAGGAAATTGAGTCTACGTGAGGGTAAGCGGAAACCCGAATTGGCTCGCGTGTGCGTTAGCAGCGGGCGCGACATCGGCGGCATGGGACAGGAGGGACCACAGTGTGGTAGGACTGTCGGACGAAGTGGAGGCGGAGCTCGGGGACACCAAGCTACTGGACGCGCCAGAGGAATAAGTACGAGGCGCGGGGGTATGGGTGCTGGTCGGGTTAGGGGCAGGAGAAAACGATGCCTTGGAAGCGTTTCGGTTGGGCGAACGGCTGTCGTGGCAGCGCTCTCATCTTGCGAAATTGCTCTCGTGGCAGCGCTATTGCTGACCAAAAACGGTGCCATGGCAGTGGGTCCGGTGAGGGTGGGAGGCAGTGGTCGTGGAAGTGAAGTGGGCTAATCGGGCAATGATGGATGGTAAAAATCTATCACCGAGGAGGCCTCCGGAGTGTGTGAGGAAAAACGAACTCGTCGAAGGTAACGTGCTATGAGAGGTAGAATCGGTGTGTGGAGGAGTCTAAGCAGTGGTAAGCCTTGTGATCGGGCGGGTAACTGATGAAGACGCACACGGAAGAGTGAGGGGCGAGCTTGTGCGACGTAATGGCCTCTGTGTTGGGGTAGCAGAAACACCCGAAGACGCAGAGGTGGGCGTATGTGAGCGGCGTGCAGTGAAGGACCTCATGAAGCATGACGAGTGAAAGGGTCTTGGTGGGACGGACGTTGTGGAGCAAGGTGGCAGTGACGAGAGCATCATCCCAGTAGCGTGGCGGCACGGTGATGCTTGAAGCAAGACCGTGCATACTATGTCATTAGTCGAATGAATGGCACGTTCAACTTTACCATTCCGGGGAGATGTGTATGGGCAGGAGAATCGCATCACCGTAATGAAAGGGAGAAGGAAGTCTCGGTTTTGGGCACTATTAGACTCACGTCCATTGTCACATTGGAGAGTCCGAATGGTCCAACCAAAATGCATGCAAATGTAAGCATGAAAGCGACGAAAAAAACATGCACCTCAGTTTTGAGTTTGAGGGGAAAAGTCCATCGAGAGCACGAAAGGAGCCCTGCTCCGGTGCTCCCCCCTAACCTAATTTCGGAGGGGTATTTTTGTCCCCGTGAGTTTGTTTTTTTCTTGGCCTGCCGTAGCCCAGATCCAAGCCCTGTCTAGCCCTGTATAACCCAGACCGTATACGTACAGTACCCTGGTCTGAAAAAAACATCACACGACCCCACGTACACGTAAGACCTGCCGAATCCAATCATTCACGCAGCTCCATCAATCTCGCGAGCATTGACGTAGCTCCATAAGTCACGTAGTAGATCTCGAGCGGTGGCTATCTCGTCGTCGGCGATCTCGTCGGACATCGGGCGTGACAACGTCGTGAATCTCCAACGAGCGCGCACAGGTACCGTATCCCGTGTCCCCCCTCTAGTCTCGCTCGCGGCAACATTGAACGAACTGCCGCCGCCAGTGGTAGTGGTTAACCTACCGGGCGGGTAACCTCGTGATCTTGGATCTTGTTCCGGTAGTGCTGCTCCTCGTGATCTGGGTTCACGTAGCGTCGGTTGTCGTCGGCTGTGTGCACTACCAGTATCGTTATCTGATGTGGCGGCTAACCTAGGTATCCGGCGGCAGAGGTAATCACAGATCTAGCTAGGTTTTGAGATCGTGCAGTTCCTCACGATTGAAAGTGATCACGACAGGTACCGTGGCCATCTTCCTTACTAAGTTTGGCAGATCCGAATGGCCTCGGTTGCGGTTGTTTACATAACATCCGTGATCGTGTGCTATGTGTTGTATATTTCATCATTGATAATGTTTGCACATGTGATGATACATATTATTGGTTGTAGGAAATGGCGGACGAGGAGTTAAATGATATCATGGTAGACATGGAGTTTGGAGAACTGATGAAAGACTGGATAGAAGATTGATCAGATGATGAAAATTCAGATCGTGAAGATCGGTCAAAGAATGGGAACGAATGGGACGATCTTAATGTGAGTGGCATTGTCAAGTTGTAATTTTTTGGTGGCATCCGACAACATTATATGTTTGTGTTGAAAATTTATAGACGATGAGCTTGATGATGATCAAGAAAACAACTCGGAGCTCTCGAATGAGATTAGATTAGTCAGGTACGTAAGTGAAAAATTTTGTTGGCATGCAAATTGAATTTCTTCTGGAATATTATATGATAAGTAATTATGTATTTGTGTTGTTTTTCAGTTCATTTCCGAATGTCATAATGCGTATGACTATTACGGTGAATCCAACGCGGAGACCGGCCTTAACGACGAATCATTAGATGCACCTAATTTTGGGGAGTCCCATTTGTCGGTCATCATGAGTGAGGTATCTGTGTAATCAATGTTCTATGGAAGTAATGTTAAACCATAGAAAATTGTTTTCATGGTTGTGGTTTGATTGTGTAGGTGACACAAGATGATGGGGCAAAGAATGTCCAAGATACTGCCAGTGCAGATGATAAGAGGGATATGTTCATGCAGATAATGGAAATGACCTTTACGTCTCACGGTGATGTGTATGATTTCTACAACAGCTATGCTAGAGATAATGGTTTCAGCATTAGAAAGAATAAGGTCAGGTATAGCAAAACGGAGTCACGTCATATGCATTATAGGCGGTTTGTTTGTTTGAGACAAGGGAAACGTGACAGCAAGTTGCTAACTGAGGAAGGACACAGTCGTAGGCTCAGAGCCGAGACACGCTGCTTTTGCGAAGTGCACCTGACCGTCAAGCTTGACCAAAAGCATGGGGTTTGGTATGTTGAAAGTTTTGAGGACAAGCATAGCCATATGTTGGCAGGACCGGACGAGGTACCTTTTCTTTGGTCCCACAGAAAAATCAAAGAGTACCAGAAGCATGAGATAATGTCCATGGGACCTGCAGGGATTAGAATTCACGACATGATGGATTGCTTCATCAGCAAACATGTATTGTACGGCGGTGTTGGTTTTACCAGGCGTGAAATATACAACCTTTGCGTCAAGGAGAAGAGGAAGATGCTTTCAAAAGGTGATGCTGCCACAGCCATAGGCATCATGGCCAATAGGAAACAGAGGGATCCTAGCTTCTTTTTCGAGTACAGGCTAGATAAGGAAGGACATTTGAATAGGATGTTCTGGTGCGACTCCCGGTCTTGTCATGACTATGAGGACTTCAGCGACGTGCTTGTTTTTGACAGCACGTACAAGATGAACCGCTATGGTATGTCATTCATACCTTTTGTTGGTCTTAACAATCACCGGAAGACCACTGTTTTTGGTTGTGCCATAGTTTCGGACGAGACCGAGGAGACATATGTGTGGCTTCTGCAGACTTTTTTGAGGTCCATGTGTCAAAAGATGCCTAAGAGTGTAATCACAGACGCCGACGCTGCGATGATCAAGGCAATTCGCAAAGTCTTGCCAGACGTGTGGCACCGTATATGTACGTGGCACATAGAGAAAAATATGAAGATTCACCTAGTCACAAGTCCTTGAAGGAGTTCCGAACTCCTCTGTACTACAACACGTCCACGGCCATGTTTGAGGAGAGATGGCACGCATTTTCCAAAAGATGGCAGTCGGAAAAACTGTAACATGGTTGAGACGGATGTATAAGAAGAGAAGAATGTGGACCGCGGCTTATCTAACAGAGGGTTTTGACTTGGCATGAAAAGCAACCAGCGGAGTGAAAGCCTGAACTCATGCCTTCACCTCCACCTAGACGGTGAAATGACCCTGGTGGATATGATTTTGCACTATGAGAACGCCGTTGTGCATATCCGTGAAAACGAGGCGCGAGATGACTGCACGGCCTCACAGAGTTTACCGGTGCCAGTTACTAGCTCGAGGGAACTTCAGATAGCTGCTTCTCAGGTCTTCACTCCAGCAAACTTCTATATGTTGCAAGATGATCTTAGAAAAATTGACGGCATGGAGATTGTAGAAATTAACCTGGAAGACGGATCACAGCAGTACATCATGGCCTGGAAGAATAACCGGAAGCGTCGTTTTTGGGTGGAGTATACACCAGTAAATTCCACAGAAACTATAAGGTGCAGCTGCAGAAGAATGATTCGAAAGGGTCTACCTTGCAAGCACATATTCCATGTACTGAAGCACTTGAACATATCTGAAATACCAAAGTGTTTAGTTCTTGTTCAGTTCACGAAAGAGGCAAGGTTGGGACTGCCCGCGAGGCGCACAAGTGATCTGTTGGGATTTGGTTGGACTAGGGCCGGGGAAAGAATGAAATATAGCCAGTCAGTGTGTTAGCGTCTGAAGCTATGCATGCGGCGTGCAAACACCCTGCTTTGTGGGATCAGTTCCAGGAGAGTTTGAAGGCTGTGATAGCTAAGAGTCATGAGTATGATCTTCTACAGGAAAATTTGTTGAAGCAAACAAATGACATCAGTAAGTGTGAAGTTGAAGATGTGGACGATGGTGAAGGCAACATGATTGCGGTTAAAGATCCTATGAAAGTGTCAAGCAAAGGTGCAACAAAGGTAGATGAGAGCCGCCCTGTCTCGAAAAATGGTAGACCACTCTCTTTTGATGAGTTCAAAACCCGGTGCGGCGCTTGCAAATTGGTAGGACACACTAGACGTAGCAAGAAATGCAAACTAAATCAGAAGTAAGTGTTTGTATGCATTGCGGATTATTAAATTTTGTATCATTCATTAACTTAGCTTGTCTTTTATCATGTGTAGAAAAGTGGAGAAGGAAGAAGAGTAGAACACTTGCTTCAATTACTTACTGTGTTAATCAGCCAGCTCATACTTTGGCTAAGGTAGCTCTAGGCGATTGTGTTTATTTAGTTTGGAGGCTTTCGGCCCCTGATTGTATCCTTAGTGTATTCGCATATGAGATCCCAGTCTTTGTTTAAATAAAGTAAGATGTTTCCCTCTAAACAAAAATCAAAAAAATTCTTTACTGTGTTATGACCGGGGCGGGAGGTAAAAAGAATATTGTACATTTCCCCTACCCACGTCCTAAATGCCATTAAATAAGTAACTGTACCACTCTCCTCCCCACCACACACTCACCCACCTCCCACGGGCGCCGGTTCGAACTCCCCTCTTATCCCCACCTACAGTAGATTGAGAAAACCCTCGCCGGCGACCACTGCAGCCGCCTCCATGGACAGAAGCCTCGGCTGGCAGAGAGCGATGATGGACCTCGCCGGCAATGACGAGGGGTGGCATGCACAGTTGACGGAGGTGTGCGGCTGGTTCCCCAACACGGAGATGTTGGTCAACCACGCGTGTGGCCTTGTCAAAGTCCTCACCGACGCCGAGAAGAAGCGTGCCTTCCCCTACGGCCGCGGCGTGCCGCCGACTCTCCTCCTCGTGTGGGCAATGCGAGAGGCCACGATGAGCGACTCCCCTGTTCAGCGCGCAAGGTGATGGATGTACCGCTCCACCACCATGACGCTGCGGCCAGATCCAGCATGTGTCGCGTCGAGGGCGGAGCGCGTCGACGTCGAGCTCTCTCTCCCTGTGCCCATCAGCCTGGACTACCAGGTCCGCCACGTGATGAAGTCAGTCCTGACATTGGGCTCCGACGTCGTGCAGGACGACGTGGAGGAGGTACTGGTCATCCCTGATGACCATGAGGAGGGCAAGGAGGACGCCGTGCAGATGATAGCGCCGGTAGCCGTCGAGGGTGGCAAGACAATGCCCATTGACGTTGAGCTCCTTCCCCTCCTCCCTGACATAGTGAAGGTGGAAGAAGAGGTGGTGGCTCAGGATCAGGTGGCGCAGTTGTCGAAAAGGATGGTGGTCAAGAAGAAGGCTTCTCCGTGTGTGGTGCGCCGCTCACGCCGCCTCAAATTTCTGAAGAAGTGAAGATGGGCACAATTGCTGAAGGAGGAGGAAGCTGCTGGTTATCTTAAGTTAGTTATGTTGTTATATGTTTCAGCATATAAGTTAACATTATTTTGGGTTTGATTTTGGTTAGGTATGCTTTTATATGTAAGCATATAAGTTATGCAATCGGTACGGTTTGGTCGGGTTCTTTGTGGCTGAAGAACTGAATATCTACTGCTCACCCTAAGTGTCAAGTTCAGTTAAATTTCAGAATATTGAATATGTACTGTTGCTTTGCTTCAGTGTTGCATCAAAGGTGTAGGTGCTGCTAGATGTTGCTCCTATGTTGCAACAACACAATGAACTGGGCGGATGCATAAATCGGTAGTGTTGCAAGGTGATGTGCACATGTGCATCACTTACCAAATATAGAACATGCCAAAAGTGCATTGTCTGCCAAATATAGAACATGCCAAAAGTGCATTGTCTACCAATCATGATGGCCCCATGTTATTTATGCTGCAATCTATCACAGCTCTAGCTTTGGCCTTGCTTGTCTTTGCATCATCATCTTGCATCATGTTTAAATTCTCAGAAACTTGAAATGGGGATGTTCAAACCCTAGCACCACATGGATTTCAAATCGGCTCAACTAAAGTCATTTTCAATGAACCCAAAAATGCCCTTTAAAATGTTCATGATTTCTGATAAGGGTGAAAACCTCTACCAAAAATGATGAACATATTTCTAGGTCATTCCTGGATTTTTGAATTAATTCATATTGTATTTGACTTTGGGCATTTAAATACTATAAATAATTAAAATGCTCAGATAATGCTGAAATTAAATGTGGGCCACTAGAATAATCTAGAGAGTGTCCACAAATTATTCCAGCATTTTACAAAATGCTTTGGTATTTTTACTAAAGCCAAAACAGCAGCAAACAAATAGAAAAACAAAAACAAAAAAGGGCCTACCTGGACTTACCTGGCCGGCCCAGTGGACAGCCAGCCCACGCGCCAGTCACCCCTAACCTCCTACCAGTAGGCAGGAGGGCGTCTGGCCGCCGCACGTGCTCGGCCAGCTCCTGGTTGCCGCTGTTGCTGGGGACGGCTCCGAGCGCCACGACACCCCCTGGAGACCCATCGCTCCTCTCCCTCACTCTCTGCTCTCCCCCTCGCCCTCTGCTCCCTCTCCCGAGCACACCCGAGCGGAGCTCGTCGTCACGGACGCAATTTACCGCGGCCACCGTCCATCCCGTCCCTCCCCGATGGGTCCAGAGGAACCGCCATTGCCTTCTACATCATCTACACCAACCCATTCGACTGTGGGGGCCCTGTAGCGTCTTCCCCGAGCTCATCCCCAACCTCCGGCCGCCGGCAACCTCACCGGCGATTCGCCGCCGTCTCCGCCTCCCCGAGCCCGTTTGTCCTCCCTTGAGATTGTTGTGAGCTCCGACACCTTTCCGCCTCCTCCCCGAGATCGTTTCTATCCTCTAGCTATGCCAGCCGCCGTATCCAAGCGCCGCCGTCCGCCATGGACGTTGCTCTCGCAGCCACTGTGCGTCTCCACTCGAGCTTGAGCCTCCGGCATGCTCCTGGAGCAACGGAGAGGCCAACGCAGCCGCTAGTTGGCCCCGTAGTGCATCACAGCCTCGTGCCCGCATGTTCCTGAACTCCGGCCGCCGCCGCGACCTCCGTTCCGGCGAGCTCCGGCGCCCCCACGGCCACCCACCTACCTCCCTGGATGCGGGCGAGTCCGGGCTACGCCCCGATGCCCTTAGCCACCGCCCCCGTCACCTTTAGCGCAAGTCCAGCGCGTTGCCACCGCGGGTTTGGTCACTGCCGGCCAACTCCGGCGACAGCCGACGTGGCGGGGTCATTAGTGCTAATCCCCGCCAGCTGGACCTCACCTAGTCATTGACAGCGGGCCCCGCAGTGGGTCAAAGCCCAGTTAGCGTCGGGTTTGACCAGAGGTTGACCTCTGTTTGACCCTTGAGTCACTGACATGCGGGCCTCCATTAGTAGAAAAAGGGTCAAACATGAAGCACATTAGTGCCGGTTTGATTTTGGCCCGGTACTAATGGTACCATTAGTGCCGGTTCAAACGGATTTGCATTAATGCCGGTTCGTGTTGAACCTTTAGTACCGGTTCATGGCACGAACCGGTACTAAAGGGGTGGTGGCAGGCTGATGTAAGGCCGGGGCCCCACGATACCTTTAGTACCGGTTCGTGGCAAGAACCGGTACTAAAGGTCTAACCTTTAGTACCGGTTCGTGCCACGAACCGGTACTAAAGGGGTCTGACCTATAGTACCGGTTGGAGACACAAACTGGGAATATAGGGCAATTTTCAAACTTGAAAAAATCATAACTAAATCATCCTAATTCAGAAAAATACATATAATATATCAAAATTTGCAGAACAAAAAGATTGATCCACTGAAACAACCAGTTTTCCGTTTCGAGAATTTTTTAAAATCACAAAATTCCAAAGGGAAAATAGAGTTTTTGGGCGTTTTAGACGTTTTTTGGACGTTTTTAGCGTTTAGTGCTAGGGTTTAGATTTCAGCGTTTAGGGTTAAGTTTTATGGTCTAAACCCTTAGTTTTTACTGTTTAGCATAGAGTTTCCGACGTTTTAAGTCCCGGGTTTAGGGTTTAGGACGTTTTAAGTTCCGATGTTTTTTTGAATTTTGGTTAAATCTTGTCAAACCGGTCAAACAACTGATTCAAGAAATATAGAGTGTTACTAAATAATTACGCAATAATATTAGTGTTACAAAAGATATGCCTTTAGTGCCCAAACCTTAGTGCCGGTTCCATAACCGGCACTAAAGGCCCTTACAAACCGGTTTTAAAGCTCCGTTTTCTACTAGTGCTCGCCCGGCTAACCCAGTTAGTTAGAGCTAAACTTAATTAAGTTAGTTTAATTAGTCACTGACCAGTGGGCCCAGTGTTGTTTAGTTAGTCTAGTTAACCCAAATAGTTAGCTGTGAGACTGACTAGTGGGGCCCAGCTGTCAGGTTTGACCTGGACAGCCCTGTTGACCTGCTGATGCCAGCATGACACAATGCTGACACAGTTAATCATTTTTTGGATTTAAAATAATTCAGAAATTCCAGAAAATTCCCAAAACTTCTAAAATTCATAGAAATTAAACCGTAACTCCAAATGAAATAATTTATATATGAAAAATTATTAGAAAAATTCAAGGAATCTGTTTATGGCATTTCCATGCATGTTTGAACAATGTATGTCCTCTGTTTTGGACAAAACAAATAAATGTCATTTAACTAATCATATATGGAGTTTGAATTTGAATCTTGTATTCAAACCAACTTCATTTAATGGTGTTGCTAGTTGCATTAGCTCAAACCACAGCATATTGCCATGTCATGATCATGCATCATTTTGTGCATTGCATTGATCGTGTTTCTTCTCTGTTTGCCGGTGTTGCTCCCCCTCGGTAGACGTTGTTCCGACGTTGTGATCGTTGACACTGATGAGGACTCAATGCTATCTTCAAAAGTGCCAGGCAAGCAAATCCCCCTTGTTTATTCCGATACAATCCCACCTCTCTCGCTTCTGCTCTCTTTTACTGCATTAGGACAACAACGATTCATCTTTTACTTGCTACGGTAGCTGAACCCCTTTATCCTTTACATGACCTCTCGTTGCCACAGTAAATAGATGAAACCCACTAGCATGAGTAGGAGTTGTTTGAGCCCTGATGTGCCTACCCATTCATGCTTGTTTGTCATGCCTGCTATTGCATAGAGTTGTGTCAGGTCCGATTCATCAGGGATGAATCAGAGGTGTGTGAACATGTCCTACTGTGTGTGAGCTAAGTGTGTGAACATGATTTGGTAAAGGTAGCGGTGAGAGGCCATGTAGGAGTACATGGTGGGTTGTCTCATTGAAACCGTCCTCAGGAACTGAGTTCTGTGTTTGTGATCCATGAACAGCTACTACCACGCATTGGGCCCGAAACCAATGGACCCTCTCGACTTATTAACTGCCCTTGCCCTCTGTCCAGGAGTTGCAACTAGTTTCTGGTGTTTGTAGGATATGTGTTGGCGGCCGTGCGTAGCGCTGACCCTAGGGGTGGGCTATGATGTGGTAGATACACCGTGGCACGGTGTACCGGGCGCCCGTTTGGTGTCTTGGGAACCCTGCACACATCATTTGGGGCTGTGAGCAAAACTCCGGCCAGATCTCCTCGCGGATGGAACCCGAATAGGCGATAAACCTGGACTGAAGACTTGTGTGGTTAGTCAGGTCGTGGCCGACTCCCTCTCCAGGCTTCCGCTTGAAGGTTGCCGAGTTACACGACGTGTACATGGTGGTAAGTGGCGAGAGCGTGTGTGAAGAAGTACACCCCTGCAGGGTTATAAATGATCTATTCGAATAGCCGTGTCCGCGGTAAAGGACTTCTGGGTTGCCTATAACAGTTCATAGACAAGTGAAAGTGGATACTCTAAAACTCGCACGATAAGTGTGAGTGCTATGGATGGCCTTCTCGTAGGGAGACGGGAGCGGATCCATAGTGGTGTATTGAATGGTGAATATGTGGACTCGTGTGCGCCACCTCAAAAGAGTTGCTTGCAGTCATAGTTCTGGTTAGCCACTAAGTCAAAGCTGGCTTGCTGTAGTTAAACTCCACCACCCCCCCTTGTTGATACCGATGCATATGTAGCTAGTTCTGATGTAAGTCTTGCTGAGTACCTTTGTACTCACGTTTGCTTAATTTATGTTTTGCGGAGAGACTTCAGTCTCGCTAGTAGTTCTGCGTGGACTTCGACGTTTAGCTTGATACCTCAGCTACGATCTTGTGTCCTCGGCAGGATCTGGTAGATAGTCAGGCCTCTCAGCCTTTTTCATTTGTAGATGTCTGTACTCAGACGTGTTAAGCTTCCGCATGTGCTTTGACTTGTATGCTCTGAATGTTGGGTCATGAGACCCATGTTTGTAATATCTTGGCTCCTCGGAGTCTATTGAATAATACTTTGAGTCGTAGAGTTATGTTGTGATGCCATGTTGTATTTACACATATCGAGCACATTGTGTGTATGATTGAAATGCTTGGTATGTGTGGGATCCGACAATCTAGTTGTTTATCCTTGGCAGTCTCTCTTATGGGGAAATGTAGTCTCGTGCCTCCATGAGCCATAGTAGTCCGCTACAGCCCGGTTCACCGGAGTCCTGCTAACCCAGCACTACTGCTCAGGACACTTGACTGGCCGGCATGTGTTTCACTTCGTTCCTGTGTCTATTCCTTCGGGGAAATGTTGCGCGGTGACATCTGGAGTCCTGCCTAGCCTGCTACAGCCCGGGTTCCCGGAGTCCTGTTAATCCAATGCTACAGCCCGGATTCACACGCTGCTGACCGACATGCTCGATGTGATTCATGTATGCCTGTCCCCATAGGTTAGTGCCGCCTTGGGTTCACGACTAGCCATGTCGGACCGGGTTCTCTATCATATGGATGCTAGCGACACTATCATATACGTGAGCCAAAAGCGAAAATGGTCCCGGGCCATGGTAAGGCGACACCCGTGGGAATACCGTGCGTGAGGCCGCAAAGTGATATGAGGTGTTACCGGCCAGATCGATGTGACTTGGAATCGGGGTCCTGACAGCGTTGGTATCAGAGCCTGACTGCCTATAGGATTACCAAGCCAAACTGGTCAAAGTCGAGTCTAGAAATGCTTTAGTTATGTAAGGGAATTGATTGTGGAAGGGAACGTAAGGCTCTTTTTACTCCTTTACCCTATGCCCTCCTGATCTGAGTGAACCTCTTTTTTTTCTACGGGGATTAAGAACTAGGCCTTCTCATCTATCTATCAGGATGACGTGTTACTAATCCATAGACTTATAGAATTCATAGTTTTAAGCCTTAGTCCCGTTCCTACTACTTCCGTATGTTGGCAATTGATCTCAGAACCTTGATATTGTGTTGTTGAGTGGTTATGCCACCATTTTGCAGGATGTCTCAAATCTTTTGAGCATTTATAGCCGTTATGCTGTCCGAGTCATCCCAGGTCTCTAACTAGTCTGATGCATTTGCAAATCCCTTCTTTCTGGTTCCGATGTCCTTTTGGGCCAGATTAAGCACACTAACGGTCTGTTGAGGTACTCTACTACCTCGACATATATGTTGAAGCTATTATTATGACCCTAGGTGTTTTAGGGAGTCACCTAGTCATCTAGCCATGTTTTGTGTTCCCAGTGTGATCATTCTGGCCACCATTCTCGAAAGCATCCCGTGATGCCATGTAGTGGTAGGTATTCTATTCATGGGTTCTTGAACCCGAGATTCACCCTACTTATCTCATGTTGATAGTGTTGCTAGTTCCTTTAGGATATTAGTAACCTTTGCGATAGTCCTCGAGTCCGTGGTATTTCCTTCTTCCAAATACTATGAACCACTTATGGCAGAAGTTTGTTGGATCAAAAGATCACAACCAGAGTGCTCTTGATGAGTTCCCCATTCTGCATTGTGAATCTGCCAGTCCTACCTTTCTGCATGGGTTGTCCGGAAGAAATGTTGAGCTTGCTCGACATACTAATCTATGCATCCACAACTCAGAAAATTATATGTTCCTCGAGTTGTTCCTCTTTAGTTGTATCCGACCATCTTCTATCAGTTGATAGCCAAGAGTATGTGTGCGTTTGTGTTCATCGATGCCTATTATTCTTGTGGTCCGTCAAGCCATTCTATTCCAAAATGACTAGGAGAAAAAAACTCCAGTACCTCATCCATATCTAGGATTGGGTCAAAGTAGTTGTATCCCACAGATCAAAATGCCAATCCAGCTTTTGTTCTGTTCTACCTTGGAGTTCTACCCTATTCATGCCAAGAATATCATACGAATTGCACCATCTCTTATGAATTTTTGACGCAGTGATACTTCTTGCCATCATTGTTCATTCCTCGGCTCCCGTGTTATTGTAACCGGAATCCTGGTAAGTGAGTCGCGATGTGTGAAATCAATACTCCTCGCTCCGTTGCTTGGTAGTTAATGGACAATATTCTCATTCTTACCGTGTTGGTTATTAAATCATCATCCTAAGATTGATCGTGCTATCTAGTCCTTATTTCTGGTGCACTCCTCGATCAATGAGTTAGGATTATGTCAATCCCTCACTCTTTTGATCATATCATCTTGCCCTAAAAAGCAAGGTTGTTCTCGAGCCTAGTAACATATGGGTGGTTCGTGATGTTCCGAATATCTTCTCGGAAGTATTACCAGGTTGTCACCTGACCGTTATGTTGAGTTCGTGATCATGTTAGTTTTTCTCTAAACCATCCATTCTCCAAGAATCTGTGTTGGATACCCCCGTGCTAGTTTCTTAAGCTAAACAACAACTTGGAGAGTTGGAAGATAAAAGCTTGTCTGACTTAGTTCATGTTAAGGGATATCTTTTGTGTGTGTGTGTGTTGAAGAAAGATGGTATTGTCATCGGTTGACCCTCGTGATCAGTTAATGGACCTATCATCTTATCCAATCTTTGATTTGAGTATGGGCTATCGTCAAGTCAAATCAGAACCAACGATATTCGTAATGTTGTTTTACTCGTGGTTGATCCCTCGAGCATACACCATTATATCCTTTGGTCTGACTAGTGCTACCACCGTGTTCACGTGATGGTGGAAGTCTAGTGATATGGAAATTTTGATGAGTTGTTGTTGAGCCCATCAGCAGCATGTTGTCTCCCCCATGATTCATGTTGAACATCTAAGTTAGTATTGGAAACTTTGTAAGCATTTTTCTTCATGCCCCGTTCATGAAGTATCTGTCTGGATGAAAGAAGTGACTTCCTCTAGTTCACGTGCAATCGATGCAAGTTGCCACCGTGAATTCGAGAAAGTTTATTTTTCCCTCCTCTGGAATCATCCCAAGTTAGTCATGCACGTGTGAAGTGCCCTATGGTTTGATAGGTGGGCCGCCTCCATTCTATATGTGTTCCTAGCACACCAAGCCACTGATTGACTTGCTCAAGGATAAGAAGTTCATCGATAAGTGCACAAGGACTTCGATATCCTCGATGATGGTTCCCCACCTGCGCTCGGTAGTGTTTTATTATAAGACTACCACATGGTCATGCTTGTCTTGGATAGCGTGTTCACAGGTTTGTAGCAGAACCATCTCATGTTTTGGAGCTTGCTATCGTAGCTCATTCCCCGAGAATCTCGCAACGTCATCTCGTCGAATTGCATTGCCGACTTTCATTTTTCTTTCTAGACTTGATGAGTCTGGAATATCCTGACACCAACCAGATCTGAATCGCAAGCAGATATGATGGTTGGAACGTACTCCAAGAACTATAATGTTGGTCTCTCTGTAACCGGTAACGTGGATGTCGTGGCCAACACACCTAGCCGGAAGGCCTATTATTGTAGTATCTTGTTTGAAGAAGTTGGTCACCTCCCCATAAGGATCTCGCAAGATCTGCCTCCGTAGTTATTCCTTATGGATTCTTGAGCTTCCGAAGTCTGACCTTTTACTTGATGTTCTAGATATCAAACCATATCTATGAATGGATTACGCTAGCACATCAAGGAGAACATTAGAAGCGGAGTGCTAAATGTCTCTTGGTCGATCGTCCAGATTCTGTTCCCTTAGCCTCGCTAAGGGAAGGTCTGAGAAGGTGTTATATTCCTTTGTATCCGCATCATCCATCACTAGTCATCATGGTAGTATGTCGTGTTGCCAGGATCCTTGCCACGGATGTTGGTAGAACCTTGATGAATGTGAAAATGCTCAAGTTCTTGAGAGCACGCGCAAGCAAAATCATCCGTTGCGTTGTCTTCAACAAGGTAGTCCACATCATCCATTCTAGTCCAGGTATGCCATCCCTTTGTACTCCGCCAAACGATTGTTGTGAATTGCCTTAGGCTGGTATAAAGAGTTTCAGTGATCTCTGAATCAAAAGTAATTCTTTTTGCCACTTAAGGGAATAGCTCTACGAGCCACCTCCTCTAAGGTGCCCCGTTCGACATGAAGCGCAACTTAACTCCTCGCTACTTGAAACACATCCACCATCTTCTTAAGTGTGGAAATGTGCCTACCAAATTGAACCTCTGTTATCAGTTTCTCTCCATCCGTCTTGATGTGTGCATTGTGTCCTGGCTTGAGAGACGTTCTATCGTCTCATTCCATAAGTTGATCATGTATCGCTTGATCTTTGTGAAGATCGAATTCTGTCGAGTTTCCTCTCTTTCGCCATCATAGTTGCAAGAAGATTTCAAAGCAAAGACGTCAAGATCAATTTGAAGCAATGATTCAACATCTTCGAGAAGGGAAGTTGGATCATGAAGATGGTGTAAGCCTTGTGACCCCTCTGTCTTCTTACCTCACGTCTTGAATCTTGAGACGAGATTCTTGTTTAGTGGGGGTGAGTTGTCATAGCCCTAGCTTTGGCCTTTCTTGTCTTTGCATCATCATCTTGCATCATGTTTAAATTCTCAAACACTTGAAATGGGGATGTTCAAACCCTAGCACCACATGGATTTCAAATAGGCTCAACTATAGTCATTTTCAATGAACCCAAAAACGCCCTTTGAAAATGTTCATGATTTCTGATAAGGGTGAAAACCTCTGCCAAAAATGATGGACATATTTCTAGGTCATTCCTGGATTTTTGAATTAATTCATATTTTATTTGACTTTGGGAATTTAAATACTATAAATAATTAAAATGCTCAGATAATGCTGAAATTAAATGTGGGCCACTAGAATAATCTAGAGAGTGTCCACAAATTAATCCAGCATTTTACAAAATGCTTTGGTATTTTTACTAAAGCCAAAGCAGCAACAAACAAATAGAAAAACAAAAAAAAGGGCCTACCTCGACTTACCTGGCCGGCCCAGTGGACAGCCAGCCCACGCGCCAGTCACCCCTAACCTCCTACCAGTAGGCAGGAGGGCGTGTGGCCGCGGCGCGCGCTCACACGCTCGGCCAGCTCCTGGTTGCCGCTGTTGCTGGGGACGGCTCCGAGCGCCATGACACCCCCTGGAGACCCCTCGCTCCTCTCCCTCACTCTCTGCTCTCCCCCTCGCCCTCTGCTCCCTCTCCCGAGCACACCCGAGCGGAGCTTGTCATCGCCGACGCAATTTACCGCGGCCACCATCCATCCTGTGCTTCCCCGATGGGTCCAGAGGAACCGCCATTGCCTTCTATGTCATCTACACCAACCCATGCAACCGCGGGGGCCCTGTAGCATCTTCCCCGAGCTCATCCCCAACCTCCGGCCGCCGGCAACCTCACCGGCGATTCGCTGCCGTCTCCGCCTCCCCGAGCCCGCTTAGTCCTCCCTTGAGATCGCTGTGAGCTCCGACACCTTTCCCCCACCTCCCCAATATCGTTTCTTTCCTCTAGCTATGCCAGCCGCCGTATTCGAGCGCCGCCGTCCGCCATGGATGTTGCTCTCGCAGCCACCGTGCGTCTCCACTTGAGCTTGAGCCTCTGGCGTGCTCCTGGAGCAACGGAGAGGCCAACGCAGCCGCTAGTTGGCCCCCTAGTGCATCGCAGCCTCGTGCCCGCATGTTCCCGAACTCCGGCCGCCGCCGCGAGCTCTGTTCCGGTGAGCTCCAGCGCCCCCACGGCCACCCACCTACCTCCCTGGATGCGGGCGAGTCCGGGCTACGCCCCGATGCCCTTAGCCACCGCCCCCGTCGCCTTTAGCGCAAGTCCGGCGTGTTGCCGCCGCGGGTTTGGTCGCCGCCGGACAACTCCAGCGACAGCCGACGTGGCGGGGTCATTAGTGCTAATCCCCGCCAGCTGGACCTCACCTAGTCACTGACAGCGGGCCCCGCAGTGGGTCAAAGCCCAGTTAGAGTCGGGTTTGACCCGAGGTTGACCTCTGTTTGACCCTTGAGTCACTGACATGCGGGCCTCTCCCGGCTAACCCAGTTAGTTAGAGCTAAACTTAATTAAGTTAGTTTAGTTAGTCACTGACCAGTGGGCCCAGTGTTGTTTAGTTAGTCTAGTTAACCCAAATAGTTAGCTGTGAGACTGACTACTGGGGCCCAGCCGTCAGGTTTGACCTGGACAACCCTGTTGACCTGCTGATGCCAGCATGACGCAATGCTGACGCAGTTAATGATTTTCTGGATTTAAAATAATTCAGAAATTCCAGAAAATGCCCAAAACTTCTAAAATTCATAGAAATTAAACCGTAACTCCAAATGAAATAATTTATATATGAAAAATTATCAGAAAAATTCAAGGAATCTGTTTATGGCATTTTCATGCATGTTTGAACAATGTTTGTCCTCTGTTTTGGACAAAACAAATAAATGTCATTTAACTAATCATATATGGAGTTTGAATTTGAATCTTGTATTCAAACCAACTTCATTTAATGGTGTTGCTAGTTGCATTAGCTCAAACCACAGCATATTGCCATGTCATGATCATGCATCATTTTGTGCATTGCATTGATCGTGTTTCTTCTCTGTTTGCCGGTGTTGCTCGCCCTCGGTAGACATTGTTCCGACGTTGTGATCGTTGACACTGATGAAGACTCAATGCTATCTTCAAAAGTGCCAAGCAAGCAAATCCCCCTTGTTCATTCCGATACAATCCCACTCTCTCACTTCTGGTCCCTTTTACTGCACTAGGACAACAACGATTCATCTGTTACTTGCTGCGGTAGCTGAACCCCTTTATCCTTTGCATGACCTGTCATTGCCACAGTAAATAGATGAAACCCACTAGCATGAGTAGGAGTTGTTTGAGCCCTGATGTGCCTACCCATTCATGCTTGTTTGCCATGCCTGTTATTGCATAGAGTTGTGTCAGGTCTGAATCATCGGGGATGAATCAGAGGTGTGTGAACATGTCCTACTGTGTGTGAACACGATTTGGTAAAGGTAGCGGTGAGAGGCCATGTAGGAGTACACGGTGGGTTGTCTCATTGAAACCGTCCTCAGGAACTGAGTTTTGTGTTTGTGATCCATGAACAACTACTACCACACATTGGGCCCGAAACCAATGGACCCTCTCGACTTATTAACTGCCCTTGCCCTCTGTCCAGGAGTTGCAACTGGTTTCTGGTGTTTGTAGGATATGTGTTGGCGGCCGTGCGTAGCGCTGACCCTAGGGGTGGGCTATGATGCGGTAGATACACCGTGGCACGGTGTACCGGGCGCCTGTTTGGTGTCTCGGGAACCCTGCACACATCGTTTGGGGCTGTGAGCGAAACTCCGACCAGATCTCCTCGCGGATGGAACCCGAATAGGCGATAAACCTGGACTAGAGACTTGTGTGGTTAGTCAGGTCGTGGCCGACTCCCTCGCCAGGCTTCCGCTTGAAGGTTGCCGAGTTACACGACGTGTACATGGTGGTAAGTGGCGAGAGCGTGTGTGAAGAAGTACACCCCTGCGGGGTTATAAATGATCTATTCGAATAGTCGTGTCCGCGGTAAAGGACTTCTGGGTTGCCTATAACAGTTCATAGACAAGTGAAAGTGGATACTCTAAAACTCGCAAGATAAGTGTGAGTGCTATGGATGGCCTTCTCGTAGGGAGACGGGAGCGGATCCATAGTCATGTATTGAATGGTGAATATGTGGACTCGTGTGCGCCACCTCAAAAGAGTTGCTTGCAGTCATAGTTCAGGTTAGCCACTAAGTCAAAGCTGGCTTGCTGTAGTTAAACTCCACCACCCCCCCCTTGTTGATACCGATGCATATGTAGCTAGTTCTGATGTAAGTCTTGCTGAGTACCTTTGTACTCACGTTTTCTTAATTTATGTTCTGCAGAGAGACTTCAGTCTCGCTAGTACTTCCGCGTGGACTTCGACGTTTAGCTTGATACCTCAGCTACGATCTTGTGACCTCGGCAGGATCTGGTAGATAGTTAGGCTTCTCAGCCTTTTTCATTTGTAGATGTCTGTACTCAGACATGTTAAGCTTCCGCATGTGCTTTGACTTGTATGCTCTGAATGTTGGGTCATGAGACCCATGCTTGTAATATCTTGGCTCCTCGGAGCCTATTGAATAATACTTTGAGTTGTAGAGTTATGTTGTGATGCCATGTTGTATTTACACATATCGAGCACATTGTGTGTATGATTGAAATGCTTGGTATGTGTGGGATCCGACAATCTAGTTGTTTATCCTTGGCAGTCTCTCTTATGGGGAAATGTAGTCTAGTGCCTCCATGAGCCATAGTAGTCCGCTACAGCCCGGTTCACCGGAGTCCTGCTAACCGAGCACTACTGCTCAGGACACTTGACTGGCCGGCATGTGTTTCACTTCGTTCCTGTGTCTATTCCTTCGGGGAAATGTTGCGCGGTGACATCTGGAGTCCTGCCTAGCCTGCTACAGCCCGGGTTCCCGGAGTCCTGTTAGTCCAATGCTACAGCCCGGATTCACACGCTGCTGTCCGACATGCTCGATGTGATTCATGTATGCCTGTCCCCATATGCCGCCTTGGGTTCACGACTAGCCATGTCGGCCCGGGTTCTCTATCATATGGATGCTAGCGACACTATCATATACGTGAGCCAAAAGCGAAAATGGTCCCGGGCCATGGCAAGGCGACACCCGTGGGAATACCGTGCGTGAGGCCGCAAAGTGATATGAGGTGTTACCGGCTAGATCGATGTGACTTGTAATCGGGGTCCTGACAGCGTTGGTATCAGAGCCTGACTGCCTGTAGGATTACCAAGCCAAACTGGTCAAAGTCGAGTCTAGAAATGCTTTAGTTATGTAAGGGAATTGATTGTGGAAGGGAACGTAAGGCTCTTTTTACTCCTTTACCCTATGCCCTCCTGATCTGAGTCAACCTCTTTTTTTTCTACGGGGATTAAGAACTAGGCCTTCTCATCTATCTATCAGGATGACGTGTTACTAATCCATAGACTTATAGAATTCATAGTTTTAAGCCTCGGTCCCGTTGCTACTACTTCCGTATGTTGGCAGTTGATCTCAGAACCTTGATATTGTGTTGTTGAGTGGTTATGCCACCATTTTGCAGGATGTCTCAAATCTTTTGAGCATTTATAGCCGTTATGTTGTCCGAGTCATCCCAGGTCTCTAACTAGTCTGATGCATTTGCAAATCCCTTCTTTCCGGTTCCGATGTCCTTTTGGGCCAGATTAAGCACACTAACGGTCTGTTGAGGTACTCTACTACCTCGACATATATGTTGAAGCTATTATTATGACCCTAGGTGTTTTAGGGAGTCACCTAGTCATCTAGCCATGTTTTGTGTTCCCAGTGTGATCATTCTGGCCACCATTCTCGAAAGCATCCCGTGATGCCATGTAGTGGTAGGTATTCTATTCATGGGTTCTTGAACCCGAGATTCACCCTACTTATCTCATGTTGATAGTGTTGCTAGTTCCTTTAGGATATTAGTAACCTTTGCGATAGTCCTCGAGTCTGTGGTATTTCCTTCTTCCAAATACTATGAACCACTTATGGCAGAAGTTTGTTGGATCAAAAGATCACAACCAGAGTGCTCTTGATGAGTTCCCCATTCTGCATTGTGAATCTGCCAGTCCTACCTTTCTGCATGGGTTGTCCGGAAGAAATGTTGAGCTTGCTCGACATACTAATCTATGCATCCACAACTCAGAAAATTATATGTTCCTCGAGTTGTTCCTCTTTAGTTGTATCCGACCATCTTCTATCAGTTGATAGCCAAGAGTATGTGTGCGTTTGTGTTCATCGATGCCTATTATTCTTGTGGTCCGTCAAGCCATTCTATTCCAAAATGACTAGGAGAAACAAAATCCAGTACCTCATCCATATCTAGGATTGGGTCAAAGTAGTTGTATCCCGCAGATCAAAATGCCAATCCAGCTTTTGTTCTGTTCTACCTTGGAGTTCTACCCTATTCATGCCAAGAATATCATAGGAATTGCACCATCTCTTATGAATTTTTGACGCAGTGATACTTCTTGCCATCATTGTTCATTCCTCGGCTCCCGTGTTATTGTAACCGGAATCCTGGTAAGTGAGTCGCGATGTGTGAAATCAATACTCCTCGCTCCGTTGCTTGGTAGTTAATGGACAATATTCTCATTCTTACCGTGTTGGTTATTAAATCATCATCCTAAGATTGATCGTGCTATCTAGTCCTTATTTCTGGTGCACTCCTCGATCAATGAGTTAGGATTATGTCAATCCCTCACTCTTTTGATCATATCATCTTGCCCTAAAAAGCAAGGTTGTTCTCGAGCCTAGTAACATATGGGTGGTTCGTGATGTTCCGAATATCTTCTCGGAAGTATTACCAGGTTGTCACCTGACCGTTATGTTGAGTTCGTGATCATGTTAGTTTTTCTCTAAACCATCCATTCTCCAAGAATCTGTGTTGGATACCCCCGTGCTAGTTTCTTAAGCTAAACAACAACTTGGAGAGTTGGAAGATAAAAGCTTGTCTGACTTAGTTCATGTTAAGGGATATCTTTTGTGTGTGTGTGTGTTGAAGAAAGATGGTATTGTCATCGGTTGACCCTCGTGATCAGTTAATGGACCTATCATCTTATCCAATCTTTGATTTGAGTATGGGCTATCGTCAAGTCAAATCAGAACCAACGATATTCGTAATGTTGTTTTACTCGTGGTTGATCCCTCGAGCATACACCATTATATCCTTTGGTCTGACTAGTGCTACCACCGTGTTCACGTGATGGTGGAAGTCTAGTGATATGGAAATTTTGATGAGTTGTTGTTGAGCCCATCAGCAGCATGTTGTCTCCCCCATGATTCATGTTGAACATCTAAGTTAGTATTGGAAACTTTGTAAGCATTTTTCTTCATGCCCCGTTCATGAAGTATCTGTCTGGATGAAAGAAGTGACTTCCTCTAGTTCACGTGCAATCGATGCAAGTTGCCACCGTGAATTCGAGAAAGTTTATTTTTCCCTCCTCTGGAATCATCCCAAGTTAGTCATGCACGTGTGAAGTGCCCTATGGTTTGATAGGTGGGCCGCCTCCATTCTATATGTGTTCCTAGCACACCAAGCCACTGATTGACTTGCTCAAGGATAAGAAGTTCATCGATAAGTGCACAAGGACTTCGATATCCTCGATGATGGTTCCCCACCTGCGCTCGGTAGTGTTTTATTATAAGACTACCACATGGTCATGCTTGTCTTGGATAGCGTGTTCACAGGTTTGTAGCAGAACCATCTCATGTTTTGGAGCTTGCTATCGTAGCTCATTCCCCGAGAATCTCGCAACGTCATCTCGTCGAATTGCATTGCCGACTTTCATTTTTCTTTCTAGACTTGATGAGTCTGGAATATCCTGACACCAACCAGATCTGAATCGCAAGCAGATATGATGGTTGGAACGTACTCCAAGAACTATAATGTTGGTCTCTCTGTAACCGGTAACGTGGATGTCGTGGCCAACACACCTAGCCGGAAGGCCTATTATTGTAGTATCTTGTTTGAAGAAGTTGGTCACCTCCCCATAAGGATCTCGCAAGATCTGCCTCCGTAGTTATTCCTTATGGATTCTTGAGCTTCCGAAGTCTGACCTTTTACTTGATGTTCTAGATATCAAACCATATCTATGAATGGATTACGCTAGCACATCAAGGAGAACATTAGAAGCGGAGTGCTAAATGTCTCTTGGTCGATCGTCCAGATTCTGTTCCCTTAGCCTCGCTAAGGGAAGGTCTGAGAAGGTGTTATATTCCTTTGTATCCGCATCATCCATCACTAGTCATCATGGTAGTATGTCGTGTTGCCAGGATCCTTGCCACAGATGTTGGTAGAACCTTGATGAATGTGAAAATGCTCAAGTTCTTGAGAGCACGCGCAAGCAAAATCATCCGTTGCGTTGTCTTCAACAAGGTAGTCCACATCATCCATTCTAGTCCAGGTATGCCATCCCTTTGTACTCCGCCAAACGATTGTTGTGAATTGCCTTAGGCTGGTATAAAGAGTTTCAGTGATCTCTGAATCAAAAGTAATTCTTTTTGCCACTTAAGGGAATAGCTCTACGAGCCACCTCTTCTAAGGTGCCCCGTTCGACATGAAGCGCAACTTAACTCCTCGCTACTTGAAACACATCCACCATCTTCTTAAGTGTGGAAATGTGCCTACCAAATTGAACCTCTGTTATCAGTTTCTCTCCATCCGTCTTGATGTGTGCATTGTGTCCTGGCTTGAGAGACGTTCTATCGTCTCATTCCATAAGTTGATCGTGTATCGCTTGATCTTTGTGAAGATCGAATTCTGTCGAGTTTCCTCTCTTTCGCCATCATAGTTGCAAGAAGATTTAAAAGCAAAGACGTCAAGATCAATTTGAAGCAATGATTCAACATCTTCGAGAAGGGAAGTTGGATCATGAAGATCGTGTAAGCCTTGTGACCCCTCTGTCTTCTTACCTCACGTCTTGATTCTCGAGACGAGATTCTTGTTTAGTGGGGGTGAGTTGTCACAACCCTAGCTTTGGCCTTGCTTGTCTTTGCATCATCATCTTGCATCATGTTTAAATTCTCAGAAACTTGAAATGGGGATGTTCAAACCCTAGCACCACATGGATTTCAAATAGGCTCAACTATAGTCATTTTCAAGTAGTCCGCTACAGCCCGGTTCACCGGAGTCCTGCTAGCCCAGCACTACTGCTCAGGACACTTGACTGGCCGACATGTGTTTCACTTCGTTCCTGTGTCTGTCCCTTCGGGGAAATGTCACACGGTGACATCTGGAGTCCTGCCTAGCCTACTACAGCCCGGGTTCTCGGAGTCCTGTTAGTCCAGTGCTACAGCCTGGATTCACACGCTGCTGACCGACATGCTCGATGTGATTCATGTATGCCTGTCCCCATAGGTTAGTGCCGCCTTGGGTTCACGACTAGCCATGTCGGCCAGGGTTCTCTGTCATATGGATGCTAGCGACACTATCATATACGTGAGCCAAAAGCACAAACGGTCTCGGGCCATGGTAAGGCGACACCCGTGGGAATACCGTGCGTGAGGCCGCAAAGTGATATGAGGACCGGCTAGATCGATGTGACTGAGAATCGGGGTCCTGACACAATCTCTGTTACACTTTGCCCATAAACTGAATAGCAAATAATTCACCAGCATTTCATCATGTCAATTACAATGATGTCAAAAAGTTTATGAACAATCTACTTGCTAACTATGACAGCAATCATAATGGCAAGCAGGCCAAGATACAGAAGACCTCCAAATCCTAAAATCCTATCCCTATAGAGCAATATTTCCTTGTGCATCTTAACCATTGCCCTCTTTTCTTTCTCATTCCTTTTAATTTTAGCTTCATATTCTATAATCTTAGTCTCCAGTTTCTTGTTCTTCATGGCAAGATACTTAATGACTGACTTTGCTTTGCTATCCCACTCCCCATCAACCCATTCAACATACTCAAAAGTGATATCATCCTAAATAAATCATGAGCAATTCAATTCATTTTATAACTGAACTTTTCACTGCAAGCGTTAAACACTGAACTTTTTTGCAGCTTGACCGCAATAGCAGTACTAGTTTGAAGATCATACTTAGTAGACTAACCTCAAACACACATCCCACGAATGCGCTCCCAAAATTGTCTGCATCTATGCAGACACGGCCACCAGGAGTTTCCTGATGACCACATAGATGGAGCTTGTCATGGCCACAGGTCATGAATTGTGGGAGATAATGCTGGGATGTAAAGAACAACGGTAAAGAACTTAGCTTTTTGCCACCAAAGTGTAGCACTGAAGAAACCCTAGCTGTGGGTTCTCCCGGCCCGCCGCCGCCCATGAAAACCCCGTCCCCTGTTCCACTCGATCTTCCTCCGCTGCCTCCTGTGCCACTGAATCCGCCCACCTGCTTCCAGGACCCAGGGTTCGACCTAACTTGCGATCGCCACCGCTCTTCTCGCCGCAGCCGTCGCCGCCCGACGCCCAGCTCGATGTCATGCTTTCGCTGTCGAGATTTGGAGGCGCAAATGGAGAGAGAGGGCTAGGTATTTGGAAAGCGAAACGAGAAAAGGGGAAAGATCGATGTGAACCTGGCAAAATGGGCTAGTGTAGCGCTACCGGCACAATAGGCCGCCTGTGCGGCCCCTCACATGGTTAGATGGGTCGTGCCTGGCATCATGGTGAGTACAAATAAAGTTAATTATACATACAATAAAAAAATGACGGGTTTGTAAAACAAAATAGAAAAACATGATGCTTGATAACACGCGATAGAGCCAACGAGCTGACATGACTAATTTTCATCTGTGTAATATTATGTTTTGGCTTGATATATTTACTTAGCTAACATGACTACTTTTCATAATCATGTGATGAGGGGGAATTACCATGAGATTATGCAAGATGATGACATGCAGATAGCTAAGGCAGAAGGCTAAGCTTGGTAGAGTTTAAAAAAAGTAAAGAATGTGAAAATTTTAATATGAAACTTACGAGAGCACTTGAAGAGAAAAATAGAATGCAAATACTATTAATGTGAAAAATACTATTATAAAAATTTGGAGAACGAGAAAAATATTAAGCAAGAACAATTGATAAGTGAAGCCAAAACTTTATTGGTACGACCAAATTGTCTTCTCCGAGCGAATTGTATGACCGAATTGTCTGGTAGGAGCAAGTTGTCTGACAGACACATACACATGTATGTGTCACAATATTCGAGATGCCCTGTTTATTACACAAAAATGATAGAAACCCTAATATAATCATGCCGTCAAAACCTTCGACCGGACTAAATCCAAACCACTAAAACTTGAATCTTGCATGCCGCGTGAATTCTTCAGGGACGCCTTTTTCTTGCGATTTCGCGAATTTTGTTCTTCACACACTCCATCTTTTTCGAAGGTGACATAATCAACTCGGCGACGAAACTTCTTCTCCTTGCGTCAACGATGGCCTGCAAAAAATGACATAAAGGTTACATAAATCGAAGTTGCTACACGACCATACTAGCTACTCTACAAACGTAAATAACAACATACTTGTGAAAATTGGCGGGTCATTCGGTCCCCGTCCCAATGTTCTAGACATTCTGTGACAAAAAGGCCACAAGAGTTCCTGGTACATATGCAAACATTAGCGGTGGGCAATACGAACATGTGTGTTGTTGTTTGAATGTCACGACCGGTTTTCCGGACATAAATTTCCAGAAAATGGCCGTTGTGCTCACCAGCCCCAGGATTACTGTTAGCTGATGAGGCACCAACTTGTTACAGAAATTCCAAGCAAAAGTACAAAATGTGTAGTACAAGACCATTGTGGCCTATGAGTACATCAAATGGTTTTCTAGTGGTCGATGGCGGAAGCGGTTTGTGAATCATCAGTGTATGGGACTCCATTTCCCATGGGAATAGCTGACCAGGTTAACTCCTATCTTCGCGAGGCTGCTATCACCGTTGCTTAGTTTCCGGGGCTGTCACCGCAACGCTCCTCTCCATGCAGAAATCTGGCCAAGAGAATAGCCAGGGACAAGCCAGTGGGTACTTTGAATGTACTCGCAAACATTATGAACACTGGGATAATATAATTGATAATCATGCACTGAAATATTCTATGATCACATCGTCAGTCACAAATAAAATATCTTTTATGCATGCAAGCAGGTTATTTATATGCAACATGAATAAGCAATAATGGAGTGGGAAATAAAATGCCGCAGTCGGGCGTCTGTGCGACACCACATAAAGGGCTTACAAAGTAAATAAATAACAAGCAATGCCATAGTCGGGCGTCTGAGCGACACCACATAAAGGGCTTAAAAAGAAATGCCACAGTCGGGCGTCTAAGCGACACCACATAAAGGGCTTAAAAGAAATGCCACAGTCGGGCGTCTGAGCGACACCACATAAAGGGCTTAAAAAGAAATGCCACAGTCGGGCGTCTAAGCGACACCACATAAAGGGCTTAAAAGAAATGCCACAGTCGGGCGTCTGAGCGATACCACATAAAGGGCTTAAAAAGAAATGCCACAGTCGGGCGTCTAAGCGACACCACATAAAGGGCTTAAAAAGAAATGCCACAGTCGGGCGTCTAAGCGACGCCACATAAAGGGCTTAAAAGAAATGCCACAGTCGGGCGTCTGAGCGACACCACATAAAGGGCTTAAAAAGAAATGCCACAGTCGGGCGTCTGAGCGACACCACATAAAAGGGCTTGAGAATAAATAATCACAATGAATATCCAGGAGGTAGAACCATCCCAGGGATACTCGATAATACAATAATGCAACGGGTTAGTCCATCATAAAATAATAATCATGGTTCTCACAAGTCACCAGTCGGTATCCAAGTTTGGTTTAACAATTTCACCTCCGAAGACCGACATTAAGACCAACACTTGACCCATCCCAGACTGTAATCCTTAACCATGGACACGGCTATTCGAATAGGTTTAATCTCTGCAGAGGGTGTACTCTTTACCCACGAGTAACGGATTCCTTTAGTCTATCGAGACTAATTCCGTCTACGGCCTTTTAGTTGAAAACACGCCTAACTTGCACACACCAGCTTAACTCATCGGCGTCTGGAATCACCCACGACACTTGTTAAGCAAAACTCTAAGTGGGCAGGCTACAACCTCACGTAGCATGGGATCAAATTTATATCGCGCGCTCTAAGGGGTGGCCTCCCCTATCGGTCCCAACCGAAAACACCCATGCCCCCTGACCAGGTAGCATGCCTACCGGCTACAACCGATATCTTCCACCATGGCCTCTCTGTACGGTGTGTGCTGGAAAGGGGTTGACGACTTACTGAACCGTACCCTACCTGCGGCAGGGACGAGTGGTAGTACGAGGCAAGTATGGGGGTTACTGGAACAAGACTCGATCTGCGGCCGACTCAGGAGGTTTATAAGTTCCCTGCATGACATGTATATCAAATATATTTCAACCGAAGAAATCACCACTCAATGTACCTTACCATGCCATACCGGACATAACTGTCCCGACTGGACCGGCGACAAGCTCACGCCTACCCAAGGCCGAGGCTTTCCCGGATTCCTTTCCGGCATGCATGCAAGGCACATGAGGATGATTACCATCACAATAATATTCATTTCCAACAGCAAGGAAATCACTGATATGCTTCCATGCAAATGATCATGTCAATGAAATAACAAGTCCTCCGAAGTAAGGTCGTGTTATAAACGTGTCAAATAACACACCAAAAACATTATGCCAGGGTTCAAAATGCTTGCCTTTAAGTTGTGGAGGGGTGAGGTGCTCTCCAAAACTTTTGAAAGTTTCTTCTCTCTCTTCAAAATCCTATTTTAAAATATATTTGAATTAACACACATTTCAAAAACAGTACAAAAAAGTTGTTTGGAAAATTTTCAAATAAATATTAAAATAAACTAGACCAAATTTGAGGAAGGTAGGAAAAAGAATCAACTCATTTGGAGTTATAATTAAAAAGTTATAGCCAGTCAAAGTTCTGGTCAAATCTGTTTTTAAATTAAATGTATAAAAGAAAATGCTTCAGATAGAATACGCTTTCGGTGCAGGGTAAACGTACTCGCGAGTTTTACGCTTCCACTTATCCAGCATGGACGGCGCGCGTCTCACTAACAGTGGGCCCGCCTGGCCCACTGGTCAGGTTTGACTGGTCTATTTCTCCCTCCTCTTCCTTTGCCCGAACGGAGGCGGGGCAACGGCGGTCGTCGCCGGCGAACGGTGGCTCCCCGCGGGTTCCAGAGGGTCTGGATGGATCCGCGACTCCAGCGCGGTCCTCCAGGTGGTCGCCAGGCCGGTGGGGACGGAGGGAGCTGCCGGCGGCGAGCTTCGCGGCGGAGGAGGCTTCGGGTGGATAGTGAGTTTGGGGCTGCGGTGGTCTCTGACCAAAATCGAGCATGGGGTTGTACTCACGAGAGGGAGGGAGAGCTCTTGGTGGATAGAATGGAGAGGGGGAGGCACTGGTGGCGACGAAATCGGCCGGAACTTGGCGGCGGCCGAACCGGCCGGACTCGGGGAAGAAGGCCTTCCCTGGTCGATTGGCTGCCACTGGGGGCTTCCTGGAGACCGCTTGAGGCTACCTTCGTGCGGAGACGAGCTCGGGGCTCCTTAAATAGGCGAGGCAAGGCGGTTCCGCGGCGGCCGTGGATAAGCTCTCCGGCAAACCGCCTCTCTGTAGCTAGGGCGACGTGGCGGCGACGAGGGCTAGCAGACACGCTTGCGGATGAGCTCGCACTGCTCCAGGGGCCAGGTGGCGAGCGGGAGAGGCTTGGGCGGCGCTGCCCGTGGCAGAGGCGCACTGCCGACGCCGGCGTGCCACCAAAAGTGCTCTGGCGGTGGTGCTGTAGGGCGCCAGGGCGGGCTGTCGTGTTGTGGCGAGGCGGGGAGTGCGTGGCGAGGTCCTGCCGTGTGGGCCAAGACAGGGGCGCGACGCGGCGGCTCGTGTGCGCGGCTGCAATTTGCGCGCTCTGGGCGAGCAACGCGCACGCCCACCAGATGCTCGGCGAAATGCCATGGCATGCTAGGTTGCTCGGTTGGATCTGGGGGTTAGCAGGTCTAGGTTTGGGCTTGCAAGGGGATCAGTGGACAAGCTGGTTTGGTCAGGAGATCAGGTTCACAGTGCAAACCAAAAATTCATGCCAAAACAGATCATGCCCATAAGGTGTCTGACAAAATGCCAAGGGCACTTAGGCAAGTCTTGGAGTGGTCAAAAACTCCAGATCGGTGTCTCCTTAGATGCAAGAGAGAGTGGTAGGGTTAGTTTGGCAAAAGGAGAAACTTGTTAGTGCAAGTTTTACAAAACTTCAATTCTGGACAGGAAATAAATGGCATCATTTCATGAACCAAAAATGACCCAAAGGGTGCATGCTCCTGGACTTAAGGGTTTAACATGGAGGACTATAAGTAGGAGAAAGAATTAAGGGCTAAAGAGCAAGCAAAAATATGGTTTCTGTACAATCCATCATGTTGGACCAGAATGAAGATGAGGTTGAATCACTTAAAATTTGCAAAGAACAACACTAGGTTTTTGCATAAAGTGGAATCATAGGCTATTACCATCATCCCATAATTTTTGTGGAGGCTAGAAAGAATTATTTAAATGAGTTGTAGTGCAAAATTGCCCACTGGACCAGAGAACAAAATTGGTTGTAGAGCTCAAAATATTTCATAAAATACGGATGTTTTTGCACAAAAGTTATTGAATAACATCACATGTCATCTCCAAATTTTTGTGGGAATTTTAAGTGAATCTATCAAATGGTTGTAGTTCAAATATGGCCATTTAACCTTGAAAAACCATTTTCAAGAAAGTAAAGATCAAGCAACTTAATTATTTAATTAGTTATATTAAATAAGGGAAAGTTTCTCTTGAGAGATTAAATATGTCCAATGACATATTTGAAAAGTTTTCTCTTTGGGAAAAACTCATCATAACAGGGAAGGAAATGATTTAAAAATCAAAATGGAGCTCAGAAATTCAAAGTTTTAATTCCTGGCAAAAATTTTAATTCATTAAAACAAGGCCAAATTTTTGGGGTGTCACAACACTACCCCCCTTGAGAAAAATCTCGTCCTCGAGATTTGTTAAAAGCTGTGTTAAGAAAATATTACGCAATAAAGATGTGGCTATAGTGAGAGGGCAATAAGTGGTGAAAAACCACAGTGTGAATACTGGTGCTGCGTGGAAAAATCTACGGTTCGGGACAAAAACGTGGGATTCTACGCTAGATATAAATTTAGAATAATTTCTAAATTTAAATATACGCTGGTCATACCCGAGAGCACAGTGCTCTCTCTGGCTGACAGGTGGACCCGGGGCCCACAGTCAGCCTCTTCTTCTCCCTCTGGCTCTTTCTTCTCCCTCTCTCCCGCACTTTCTCTACCGGCGACGCCTAGCGCGTAGGGCATTTAGGCCGTACCGCGGTAGTGCGCGGCGTGCTAGCTGCCGGGGCAGTGTGCACTCACCTCGCGGGCCAGTGTGATGTCGGCACTGCTCGCGGATTCGACTCCGAACACCGGCGATCGGGCGACGAGTGGCGTTGGTGGACTTCGCCCACCGTACACCGAGCTTGAGCTATAAAAACGGTCGAGGTGTCCCTCTCTTCTTCCTCACACCTGGCCTCACTTCTCCTCCTCCTTCTTTCTCCATTACTGCTTACAGAAGCTCGGGTGAGGCTCTTATGGCGGAGGTGATGCCGGACTGGTTTGTGATCCTGATATTTGGAGGGCTGGCGACACTACTGGGCCTCTCTGTGCTCCTGTGCGCGATGATCCTCGACGATCATCGCGACACTGCTGCTCGGGTGTTGGCTCTCCGTGGTGGTGGTGATCATGAGGAGTAGATGGGGTGTGCCGGGTGCTAACTGTTCTTAGGGGGGGTGATTAGCTGGATGTAACATCGTTGCAAAGTTTTGCAAACAGTGTATGTGTTCGAATGGTAATGGTTGTGAGTCTGCTGCGTGGTGCTGTGTGAAATTAAATAATCCACGTCGTGAGAAGGGGCAGATGTAGCAACTCAGGGAAAAGAAATCTCACTCCAGGATTTTGTGAGGGAAAAACAGTTAATTTAAAGGAGCATAAACCACAACAAAAACTACGCACATTAGTAGAAGCCAATTAATTGACTTGTCGTACAAACTCAGGGTATCACGCATAAGTCACACACATAAATAAATGTCGCAATAATGAACACCGCAGCAACGTCTAAAATGGAAACGGTAACTGGATGGGGTCCCTAGAAAACGTCTCTGGTACTGGGATACACTCCTCTTCTATCGGGGAAAGTGGATTGACCAGTCGATGCACGTGTCTCTCCTGGTCGGGCCTTAGTGCTCTGCCGATGGCGATCTGAGGATTTAAATCTGCGAGGCTCTGGAGATAACCCATCACACGTTGGGTTAAACGCTCTTGAGCGATGACGTACTGGACAAGGTTGGCCAGGACCGGGTCTCTCTCAATTCGTCCACCGGGAAAAGATGTCACTCCTCCGGGCGCTGCACGGCTCGGGAAGTAATAATACCCTCGTTCGCTGGCATAGGGTACCGCGAATCGAAGGCGAGCAAGCGCTTCGTATGCAACAGCTTCTATGGCCATCTGTGAGGTTGGCATAGATTTCCCCACGAAGGAGACCTCTGTTGGGTCTTGGTTTGAGTTTACGGGAGGGATGTGCACTGCTGCCCAATATCTTGAGGTGGAAGAGGTGATCCTCGATTTGAACAGCTCGTACTGGGGTGGCTGGGTAGCGCCCATGGTACTGTAGGTAAAATCCCGCAATATCTTGACAAAACTTCCTAGGGTTGCATCTGGGGTTCTCAGATAAATGCTAGGGCTCGGCATGGCTAGGAAATGGTTGTGAGGGTGGTGCACAAGGTGAGAGGTGCTTGGCAAGGTCACGCGGTGGCCTTTTATAGCACTGGAGCTGGGTCATTTTTACCATGGTGAATGGTAAAGAAAATTTTCAGCTCTGTTCCAAGGGTCGAGGTCAAGCCACAGATTCACACATTTCACTATAGTGATGTGTTACTGTGGGGGATGTCGAGGAGGTTTTTGGTAACTGTGCCTGGGATAGAAATCTTATACTGCATACTGGCGCATCCAGGCAAGGCTACTATTAAAACAGAGGCACGACAACAGGCGGCGCTTACTTACAAGGTCACACGATAACAAAGTGAGGGTACACTGGGACTCGACACTACTCGAGTGACTTAGTCTACCTCATTTATATCCAAGCGGGCGTGCCTTGTGGATGTCGAGGCTTCTCTTCGGGTCTCGTCGTCTGAATTAGCTGGAGTGGGTTGAGGGGCTGCAGGCTCGGGGTAGCGATGAGGACCATCTCGGGGATTGTTGGCCACAATCCCGTTGGAGTGTGCTCCCAATATGCGACGAAGCACCTCTGGGGTTATCGCAGCACCTTGGCCTATGGCTGGGGCAGGCCTCAGGGACTCGATCGGGTGTCCAAACAGCACGACTGGGTTGTCGGCGTTGGGCTCGTTTTCTTCTCTCGCCGGGGCTCGACGAACGAGCTCTCCACCTGCGGCGATTAGATCAACAGTGATTTGATCACATAGTTCCTCTAGTGCACTTACATAGCGCACTAGGTGCAACAATGCAGGATCCGTCTCGTGATCTCCGTTGGCAACTTGGGGTGGCCTACCATACCCTTCACGTCTGGGGTAGTAGTGGAACGAGCGACAGTTAACTCTGGGCGACAAGTGCCGGAGATGAACTATAGCCTCTCGAGCAGCTAGTTGGATGGCTTGAAGCTCAAAGGAAGTTGTTCTTCCGGTGAACCTGTAGGGGCGCTCGGGCTCTAGGCCCCTACCGTAGAGGTGTACAGTGGCCCAGAATTGACAGTTCTCACCGCTCATGGTTCCTTGGTACACAACATATTCTGGGGGCTCTTCTAACGCATAGAAACGACGGGTGAGGTTTGCGAGTATGGTCACAAAGCCTCCAAGGTTGGTTGCTGTGGTCTCATTGTGTACGACAGGTCCAGGCATTGTGGCTCAGTTTGGGGTAGAGGCTGTGCTGTGCTATGTTGGGGCTAGCGTGCCCCTTTTTATAGGAAAAAGGGGACGGAGTCTTCCTTCGCACGCTTGCGAGAAAGGACTATTTAGGATTCGATCACTAGCGCATGAGTGACAGGTTAGGTTGATAGGTTGGGCACCGACTGCCAAAAAGTGTTGGGTCACTGTGTGGCTATCTTGCACGAGAAGCTTGGCTGGGGTTTGGTTATGGTTTGGTGGGTTGGTTTGCCTAAGTTTATAGACCCGGCTAAGATAGGATTAGCCAATGGTCAGCCTGGCTCTGATACCAAGTCTGTCACGACCGGTTTTCCGGACATAAATTTTCAGAAAATGGCCGTTGTGCTCACCAGCCCCAGGATTACTGTTAGCTGATGAGGCACCAACTTGTTACAGAAATTCCAAGCAAAAGTACAAAATGTGTAGTACAAGACCATTGTGGCCTATGAGTACATCAAATGGTTTTCTAGTGGTCGATGGCGGAAGCGGTTTGTGAATCATCAGTGTATGGGACTCCATTTCCCACGGGAACAACTGACCAGGTTAACTCCTATCTTCGTGAGGCTGCTATCACCGTTGCTTAGTTTCCGGGGCTGTCACCGCAACGCTCCTCTCCATGCAGAAATCTGGCCAAGACAATAGCCAGGGACAAGCCAGTGAGTACTTTGAATGTACTCGCAAACATTATGAACACTGGGATAATATAATTGATAATCATGCACTGAAATATTCTATGATCACATCGTCAGTCACAAATAAAATATGTTTTATGCATGCAAGAAGGTTATTTATATGCAACATGAATAAGCAATAATGGAGTGGGAAATAAAATGCCGCAGTCGGGCGTCTGTGCGACACCACATAAAGGGCTTACAAAGTAAATAAATAACAAGCAATGCCATAGTCGGGCGTCTGAGCGACACCACATAAAGGGCTTAAAAAGAAATGCCACAGTCGGGCGTCTAAGTGACACCACATAAAGGGCTTAAAAGAAATGCCACAGTCGGGCGTCTGAGCGACACCACATAAAGGGCTTAAAAAGAAATGCCACAGTCGGGCGTCTAAGCGACACCACATAAAGGGCTTAAAAGAAATGCCACAGTCGGGCGTCTGAGCGACACCACATAAAGGGCTTAAAAAGAAATGCCACAGTCGGGCGTCTAAGCGACACCACATAAAGGGCTTAAAAAGAAATGCCACAGTCGGGCGTCTGAGCGACACCACATAAAGGGCTTAAAAAGAAATGCCACAGTCGGGCGTCTGAGCGACACCACATAGAAGGGCTTGAGAATAAATAATCACAATGAATATCCAGGAGGTAGAACCATCCCAGGGATACTCGATAATACAATAATGCAACGGGTTAGTCCATCATAAAATAATAATCATGGTTCTCACAAGTCACCAGTCGGTATCCAAGTTTGGTTTAACAATTTCACCTCCGAAGACCGACATTAAGACCAACACTTGACCCATCCCAGCCTGTAATCCTTAACCATGGACACGACTATTCGAATAGGTTTAATCTCTGCAGAGGGTGTACTCTTTACCCACGAGTAACGGATTCCTTTAGTCCATCGGGACTAATTCCGTCTACGGCCTTTTAGTTGAAAACACGCCTAACTTGCACACACCAGCTTAACTCATCGGTGTCTGGAATCACCCACGACACTTGTTAAGCAAAACTCTAAGTGGGGAGGCTACAACCTCATGTAGCATGGTATCAAATTTATATCGCGCGCTCTAAGGGGTGGCCTCCCCTCTCGGTCCCAACCGGAAACACTCATGCCCCCTGACCAGGTAGCATGCCTACCGGCTACAACCGATATCTTCCACCATGGCCTCTCTGTACGGTGTGTGCTGGAAAGGGGTTGACGACTTACTGAACCGTACCCTACCTGCGGCAGGGACGAGTGGTAGTACGAGGCAAGTATGGGGGTTACTGGAACAAGAATCGATCTACGGCCGACTCAGGAGGTTTATAAGTTCCCTGCATGACATGTATATCAAATATATTTCAACCGAAGAAATCACCACACAATGTACCTTACCATGCCATACCGGACATAACCGTCCCGACGGGGACCGGCGACAAGCTCACGCCTACCCAAGGCCGAGGCTTTCCCGGATTCCTTTCCGGCATGCATGCAAGGCACATGAGGATGATTACCATCACAATAATATTCATTTCCAACAGCACTGGTAGAAAAAGGGCCTTTAGTCCCAGTTCGTAAGGGCCTTTAGTCCCGGTTCTGAAACCGGGACTAAAGTGTCGGTACTAATGCCCTGACCCTTTAGTCCCGGTTCAATCCAGAACCGGGACTAAAGGCCCTCCACATGGCCAGTCCACCTTTAGTCCTGGTTGGTAACACCAACCGGTACTAAAGGAAATTTTTTGAATTTTTTTTGAATTTTTTTTTGAATTTTTTTTTGAATTTTTTTGAATTTTTTTATTTTCAAATTTCTGAATTATTTTAACCTCTAATCTCTAATCACCCCTCATCACTGCTCAATTTAATCTCTAATCACCCCTCATCATTCCAAATCATCTCACTTCCCGAACGGTCACCCATCCTCTCACTACTCCAGCCTGAGCACGCTTAACTTCCGGGTTCTATTCTCCCTCGTTTCCAAGTCTGCACTTGTTGTTTTCCTGACAATAGTAAGATGTCAATCCTATTAACCCTCAGGAATTTAGCTTGAGCATGAAGTCACATATTTCACTGTTTGAGTTTAAAACTATTGTTCTAAAAAACAATAATTTTTTAGTAACACTAATATTTCTTGAATAAGTAGTTTGACCATAGTTTGACCACAGTTTGACCATAGTTTGACCAGATTTGACCAAAATTCAAAAAAGGTGAAATAATTATTTAATAACACTAATATTCTTGAATAATTATTTAGTAACACTAATACTTCTTGAATAAGTAGTTTGACCATAGTTTGACCAGATTTACTGAAAATTTAAAAAAACTGAAATTTGAGCATAACTTTTTTTCCTTTTGGAATTTGAGGATTCTAGAAATTTGCAAACAGGCCGTAGGCGGTCTCCATCGAATGTAACTTTTCGAGTAGATGATTTTTCATATAAAAAACTTTTTAATCCGAGTTCGTATGCAAAAGTTATGCCCATTTTACAAATTCCAGAGAGATTTTGCAAATAAAGTCAAAATTCACATTTGCAAATTTTCCAAACAACTAGACCACATATCACATGGAAACTTATTTTCTTTTATTTTTTTGACATTTCCATCATTTTCTTTTATTTTTTTTAAAACTGAAAAGGCGATCTACCGGGGGGGGGGGTTATAGTCCCGGTTCGTGCCTCAAACCGGGACTAAAGGTCTCATCCCCATTAGTCCCAGTTCATGCCTCAAACCGGGACTAAAGGTCTAATCTTTAGTCCCGGTTGGTGGCACGAACCGGGACCAATGGTTGTGGGCCAGGAGCGAGGCCCATTGGTCCCGGTTCATCCCACCAACCGGGACCAAAATGTCTAAATGAACCGGGACTAATGCCTTAGCCGCACGAACCGGGACCAATGCTCACATTAGTCCCGGTTCTAGACTGAACCGGGACTAATGGGCTGAGCCGGCCTGGACCATAGCCCTGTTTTCTACTAGTGCAGCAAGGAAATCACTGATATGCTTCCATGCAAATGATCATGTCACATGAAATAACAAGTCCTCCGAAGTAAGGTGGTGTTATAAACGTGTCAAATAACACACCAAAAACATTATGCCAGGGTTCAGAATGCTTGCCTTTAAGTTGTGGAGGGGTGAGGTGCTCTCCAAAACTTTTGAAAGTTTCTTCTCTCTCTCCAAAATCCTATTTTAAAATATATTTGAATTAACACACATTTCAAAAACAGTACAAAAACGTTGTTTGGAAAATTTTCAAATAAATCTTAAAATAAACTAGACCAAATTTGAGGAAGGTAGGAAAAAGAATCAACTCATTTGGAGTTATAATTAAAAAGTTATAGCCAGTCAAAGTTCTGGTCAAATCTGTTTTTAAATTAAATGTATAAAAGAAAACGCTTCAGATAGAATACGCTTTCGGTGCAGGGTAAACGTACTCGCGAGTTTTACGCTTCCACTTATCCAGCGTGGACGGCGCGCGTCTCACTGATAGTGGGCCCGCCTGGCCCACTGGTTAGGTTTGACTGGTCTATTTCTCCCTCCTCTTCCTTCGCCCGAACGGAGGCGAGGCAACGGCGGCCGTCGCCGGCGAACGGTGGCTCCCCGCGGGTTCCAGAGGGTCTGGATGGATCCGCGACTCCAGCGCGGTCCTCCAGGTGGTCGCCAGGCCGGTGGGGACGGAGGGAGCTGCCGGCGGCGAGCTTCGCGGTGGAGGAGGCTTCGGGTGGATAGTGAGTTTGGGGCTGCGGTGGTCTCTGACCAAAATCGAGCGTGGGGTTGTACTCACGAGAGGGAGGGAGAGCTCTTGGTGGATAGAATGGAGAGGGGGAGGCACTGGTGGCGACGGAATCGGTCGGAACTTGGCGGCGGCCGAACCGGCAGGACTCGGGGAAGAAGGCCTTCCCTGGTCGATTGGCTACCACTGGGGGCTTCCTGGAGACCGCTTGAGGCTACCTTCGTGCGGAGACGAGCTCGGGGCTCCTTAAATAGGCGAGGCAAGGCGGTTCCGCGGCGGCCGTGGATAAGCTCTCCGGCGAACCGCCTCTCTGTAGCTAGGGCGACGTGACGGCGACGAGGGCTAGCAGACACGCTTGCGGATGAGCTCGCACTGCTCCAGGGGCCAGGTGGCGAGCGGGAGAGGCTTGGGCGGCGCTGTGGTGGCAGAGGCGCACTGCCGACGCCGGCATGCCGCCAAAAGTGCTCTGGCGGTGGCGCTGTAGGGCGCCAGGGCGGGCTGTCGTGTTGTGGCGACGCGGGGAGTGCGTGGCGAGGTCCTGCCGTGTGGGCCAAGACAGGGGCGCGACGCGGCGGCTCGTGTGCGCGGCTGCAATTTGCGCGCTCTGGGCGCGCCCAGCGCACGCCCACCAGATGCTCGGTGAAATGCCATGGCATGCTAGGTGGCTCGGTTGGATCTGGGGGTTAGCAGGTCTAGGTTTGGGCTTGCAAGGGGATCAGTGGACAAGCTGGTTTGGTCAGGAGATCAGGTTCACAGTGCAAACCAAAAATTCATGCCAAAACAGATCATGCCCATAAGGTGTCTGACAAAATGCCAAGGGCACTTAGGCAAGTCTTGGAGTGGTCAAAAACTCCAGATCAGTGTCTCCTTAGATGCAAGAGAGAGTGGTAGGGTTAGTTTGGCAAAAGGAGAAACTTGTTAGTGCAAGTTTTACAAAACTTCAATTCTGGACAGGAAATAAATGGCATCATTTCATGAACCAAAAATGACCCAAAGGGTGCATGCTCCTGGACTTAAGGGTTTAACATGGAGGACTATAAGTAGGAGAAAGAATTAAGGGCTAAAGAGCAAGCAAAAATATGGTTTCTGTACAATCCATCATGTTGGACCAGAATGAAGATGAGGTTGAATCACTTAAAATTTGCAAAGAACAACACTAGGTTTTTGCATAAAGTGGAATCATAGGCTATTACCATCATCCCATAATTTTTGTGGAGGCTAGAAAGAATTATTTAAATGAGTTGTAGTGCAAAATTGCCCACTGGACCAGAGAACAAAATTGGTTGTAGAGCTCAAAATATTTCATAAAATAAAGATGTTTTTGCACAAAAGTTATTGAATAACATCGCATGACATCTCCAAATTTTTGTGGGAATTTTAAGTGAATCTATCAAATGGTTGTAGTTCAAATATGGCCATTTAACCTTGAAAAACCATTTTCAAGAAAGTAAAGATCAAGCAACTTAATTATTTAATTAGTTATATTAAATAAGGGAAAGTTTCTCTTGAGAGATTAAATATGTCCAATGACATATTTGAAAAGTTTTCTCTTTGGGAAAAACTCATCATAACAGGGAAGGAAATGATCTAAAAATCAAAATGGAGCTCAGAAATTCAAAGTTTTAATTCCTGGCAAATTTTTTAATTCATTAAAACAAGGCCAAATTTTTGGGGTGTCACATTGAATGTGCATGATGTCCCATTAACTCACCCATCCTCTTGCTGGGGCATGTCATACTCGTTGATAGGCCACTTACTTACGTCCAGATATTTCCCTGGTGTAATAAGATTTTCTAGGTGCATATCGTGTGCTATAGCCATTCGCTATAAAGAGGATAGTGTTAAACACGAATAATAAACAACATGTAAGACCAATGGTACAAATGTTCGTTATATTACCAGTGCTTTCACAGTCTTTTCTGTCAGGTCCAGAGGATAGAGCGAATCGAGAACTTGGAATTTTTGCTTGATCATGTGCATGACCACGGTCATCCGGTGGGCATTGTTGATATTCAACGCGATATACGTCTATAGTGCAAAAACCCATTGTGGATCAAACGACATACTTGATGAAATGTCCTGTAGTGAAGAGTTACAAACATGACGTACCTTAGCACACACAGTATACTCTTTCGTGACTCTGTTAACTGCTCCAGCTTTGGACAGAGCACTATCCATGTGACAGCTCGACGGCAATGGATCATCTCGTGCGATAGCACGATCTACAAGGAATTTGGACCTCCACGCTGGACAGAGGTAACGATCATGACCAACCTGCAGCTCCAAATGTCCCATATAAGCATCAATAACCTTCCTAGAATATCAGGGCATTACATGTTGAAAGTTGAGACATAGATTATTGAGAATTTTAATAACAGCACATGCAAGTAGTACTTACATCATCCGACAGCCATCTGTGAGTTAGTACCGGTCGAATCCTTTCGGAAGTCAGAGATATGCCACGCCCTTCACTGTAGTAAACTTTCTTCCCCTTATTCTTCTTGGTGCTAGCAGCTAACTCGACAAATGAAACAGCTGCATCAATTATTTCTGGCATCAACTCATCTGCCACAACCTCCGGCACATGATTTTCAGAAAACAGAGCTGCATGAAATAATATGAAGGTCAACAATGGTGATCATATGCATTCGTAGTATATAACAAAATAAGAAAGTTAGTTACAATACCTCTAGTAGCAGTAGAAGTACCGGAGGGTTTCTGACCACGGTTGGTACGCCTGCTGGGCTTGTCAAGTGCGTAGGGGGATTCAAATTTCTTAGGAACGGTCCTCTTGCGCTTACCGGACATAACTTCCTCATCCTTATCGATTGTTGCACCCTTCTTTATATTTGCCTTAGCCATGAACTTGCTGACAGAAGATGGACAAATGTCTATGTCCGATGAAGGTGCTTGTGTAGAAGTACCAACGACCCAAGGGTTTTTGGGTGTAGCGCCACATTCATCATTACGCCTAATAGGTGAAGCTTCCTTATGTCCTGTCACAGCCCTAGAATTTGCTTGTAGCTATTTCCTGAGTGAGCATCATGCATCATGTCTAAATTCTGAAAGTTGAATTGAGGTTAGTTGAAACCCTCATAAATCACTTCAAAAATAATCAACATTAAAATCTTTTCAAAGAAGTCCAAGAAAATGTTCCTCTTAGTCTCTGAAAATATCGGCAAGAGGTAAAACTTAAAACAATATTTTTGGAATCTCAGAGATATTTATTTTGGGCCTTTGAATTAATTCAATAACTATTTGCATTGGATATATATTCTTTATATAATTAATATATGTCCAATAATTCTGGAACATTTTATGTGGTTTGGGATATATTAGTTCTAGTCACATATTTATTTTCAGGATTTTATAAAATGATTTAGTATTTTAATTAAATCAAAACAAATGTCAGAAAATAGAAAACAGAAAACAACAGAGAGAGAAAAGCCAACCTGGCCACTTACCTGTGCGGCCCATGAGACGGCCCAGCCCACCAGGGGCTCCTCCCTGGCGTCTTCCCCCTTACCAGGAGGACAAGCGCGTGGCCGGTGCGCGCGAGCACGCGTCCGGCCACCTCCTGCTTGCTTGCCGCTGCTGGAGTCGTCCCCGAGCGCCACGCACTTCCCCTCGACCACCTGCACCTCTCCTCTCTCCCCCTTGAGCACTCTCCCCTCCTCTGCCTCTTTCCCACGCGACCACCGAGCGCACCCGCCGCCGCCGACGAGCACCACCGCGGCCACCGCCTTCCCCTCGACCCCTCGCCGTGCCTGCGAGCTCCGCCTCGACGTCCCCGACCTCTTCGACGACCCACGAGGCCCCGGACGCGCCGCAACGCCGCCCCCGTCGCCGTTTCCCTCGTCGGCCACCGGAGATGCCTCTCGCCGCCCCGCTCGCTCCGGTGCTTCCTCGAGCACAACGAGGCCACCTCCGAACTCGTGGTGAGCTCCTCTACCGATCCCCCCTACTCCAATGCCCACTAGCTCATCATAGCCCTCGTTTCCGTCGAGACCGAGACCTCACCGGCGCCGGACTTGTCGCCGCCGTCGTTTTGGTACACCTCCGTCCAAACCGAGCGCGTCACTACACTCAGTGCACCCCGAGGAGCACGTTTCACCCACCGGCTCCTCCTCCCGTGGACCACAACGCCAAACCCGCAGGTGCCCAAACTCTGGCGGCCGCAACCGAGCTCGCCGCCGTTGACTCCGGCCACCCCAGGCCCAGCCACGGCCACCAACGGACGCGCCGTTGCGCAAGCTATCCGTAGAGCCCAACGGCGCCTCGAATGGCGCCCCGTAATGCATTTCCGAGCTGCCCCGCCGTCTCTATCATCGCCGGCGGCTAAACGCCAGCGACCGCTGACCCGTTGACCGGCGTGGGTTGACCCCACTGCCCGGTTTGACCTCCCCCTCTCTCTCACTGACTCACGGGCCCCGCCCAACTAATTACTCTAGTTAGCGCTAATTAGCTAGTTAGGTTAGTTACTATAGTCGCTGACCAGTGGGCCCAGGCTAGTTAGTTAGGGCTAACTAACTTAGTTAGTTGACTGGGTCACTGACCAGTGGGTCCCACTGGTCAGGTTTGACCTGGTCGACGCCTTTGACCTGCTGACATCACCTTGACATCATGCTGACGCAGTAATACATTTTCTGGATTTAGTTTAAATTATAATAATTCAAAAAATTCCGGAAAATGCCCAAAACTTCTAAAAATCATGGAAAATCAACCGTAACTCCAAATGAAATAAATTATATATGAAAAATTATCAGAAAAATTCAAGGAATCTGTTTATGGCATTTTCATACATGTTTGAACAATGTTTGTCCTCTGTTTTGCACAAAACAAATAAATGGCATTTAACTAATCATATATGGAGTTTGAATTTGAATCTTGCATTCAAACCAACTTCATTTAATTGGTTGCTAGTTGGATTAGCTCAATCAACAGCATATTGCCATGACATTATCATGCATCATAATTGTTGCATTGCATTGATTGTGTTCCTCCTTGTTTGCCGGTATTTGTCCCCTCTCGATAGACGTGGTTCTGACGACGAGTTTGATGACACCGATGAAGAACTATACTATCTTCAGAAGTGCCAGGCAAGCACAACCCCCTTGTTCATTCCAATACATGCCCACTCTCTCGCTCCTGCTCTCTTTTACTGCATTAGGACAACAACGATTCATCTGTTACTTGTTGCGGTAGTTGAACCCCTTATCCTCTGCATGACCTGTCATGGCCACAGTAAATAGATGAAACCCACTAGCATGAGTAGGAGTTGTTTAAGCCCTGATGTGCCTACTCATTCATGCTTGTTTGTCATGCCTGCTACTGCTTAGAGTTGAGTCAGGTTTGATTCATCGGGGGTGAATTGGAATAGTGATGAACATGTCCTACTGTGTGTGAGCTAAGTGTGTGAACACGTTTTGGTAAAGGTGGCGGTGAGAGGCCATGTAGGAGTACATGGTGGGTTGTCTCATTGAAACCGTCCTCAGGAACTGAGTTCTGTGTTTGTGATCCATGAACAGCTACTACCACTCATTGGGATCCCTAATTGACCCTATCGGCTTCTTAATCACCCTAGTACTCTGTCCAGGAGTTGCAACTAGTTTCTGGTGTTTGTAGGTTATGTGTTGGCGGCCGTGCGTAGCGCTGACCCTAGGGGTGGGCTATGTTGCGGTAGATACACCGTGGCACGGTGTACCGGGCGCCCGTTTGGTGTCTCGGGAACCCTGTTGACATCGTTCGGGGCCGTATGTGGAAACCTCGGCCGGACTCCCTGCGGATGGAACCTGGATAGGCGATAAACCTGGACTAGAGACTTAAGTGTTTAGGTAGGCCGTGGCCGACACCCTCGCCAGGCTTCCGCTTGAAGGTTGCCGAGATACATGACGTGTATATGGTGGTAAGTGGTGGGAGCGTGTGTGAAGAAGTACACCCCTGTAGGGTTACCATTATCTATTCGAATAGCTGGATTCGTCGGATATGGAAACTAGGACCCCTTGCATAGTTCATAGACAAGTGAAAGTGGATACTCTAAAACTCGCAAGATAAGTGTGAGTGCTATGGATGGCCTTCTCGTAGGGAGACGGGAGCGGATCCATAGTGGTGTATTGAATGGTGAATATGTGCACTCGTGTGCGCCACCTCAAAAGAGTTACTTGCAGTCATAGTTCAGGTTAGCCACTGAGTCAAAGCTGGTTTGCTGCAGTTAAACTCCACCACCCCCTTTGTTGATACCGATGCATATGTAGTTAGTTCTGATGTAAGTCCTGCTGGGTACATTTGTACTCACGTTTGCTTAATTTATGTTTTGCAGAGAGACTTCAGTCTCGCTAGTAGTTTTGCGTGGACTTCGACGTTTAGCTTGATACCTCAGCTACGATCTTGTGTCCTCGGCAGGATCTGGTAGATAGTCAGGCTTCTCAGCCTTTTCCATTTGTAGATGTCTGTACTCAGACATGTTAAGCTTCCGCATGTGTTTGACTTGTACGCTCTGATTGTTGGGTCATGAGACCCATGTTTGTAATATCTCGCTCCTCGGAGCCTAATGAATAATACTTGAGATGTAGGGTTATGTTGTGATGCCATGTTGTATTTACACATATCGAGCATATTGTGTATATGATTGAAATGCTTGGTATGTGTGGGATCCGACAATCTAGTTGTTTATCTCTGGTGGCCTCTCTTATGGGGAAATGTAGTCTTGTACTTCCATGAGCCATAGTAGTCCGCTACAGCCCGGTTCACCAGAGTCCTGCTAGCCCAGCACTACTGCTCATGATGCTTGACTGGCCGGCATGTGTTTCACTTCGTTCCTGTGTCTGTCCCTTCGGGGAAATGTCACGCGGTGACATCCGGAGTCCTGCCTAGCCTGCTACAGGCCGGGTTCCCGGAGTCCTGTTAGCCCAGTGCTACAGCCCGGATTCACACGCTGCTGACCGACATGCTCGATGTGATTCATGTATGCGTGTCCCCATAGGTTAGTGCCGCTTTGGGTTCACGACTAGCCATGTCGGCCCGGGTTCTCTATCATATGGATGCTAGCGACACTATCATATACGTGAGCCAAAAGGCGTAAACGGTCCCGGGCCATGGTAAGGCGCACCCGTGGGAATACCGTGCGTGAGGCTGCAAAGTGATATGAGGTGTTACCGGCTAGATCAATGTGACTTGGAATCGGGGTCCTGACAGCGTTGGTATCAGAGCCTGACTGCCTGTAGGATTACCAAGCCAAACTGGTCGAAGTTGAGTCTAGAACTGCTTTAGTTATATAAGGGAATTGATTGTGGAAGGGAACGTAAGGCTCTTTTACTCCTTTACCCTATGCCCTTCTGATCTGAGTCAACCTCTTCTTTTCTACGGGGATTAAGAATTAGGCCTTCTCATCTATCTATCAGGATGACGTGCTACTAATCCATAGACTTATAGAATTTATAGTTTCAAGCCTCAGTTCCGTTCCTATTACTTCCGTATGTTGACAGTTGATCTCAGAACCTTGATATTGTGTTGTTGGGTGGTTATGCCACCATTTTGCAGGATGTCTCAAATCTTTTGAGCATTTACAACCGTTATGCTGTCTGAGTTGTCCCAGGTTTCTAAGTAGTCTAATGCATTTGCAAACCCCTTCCTCCTGTTCCTGATGTCCATTTGGGCCAGATTAATCATACTACCTGTCAGTTGAGGTACTCTATTGCCTCGACATATAATTTGGAGCTATTATTATGACCCTAGGTGTTTAGGGAGTCACCTAGTAATCTAGCCATGTTTTGTTTTTCGGTGTGATGATTCTGGCCACCATTCTCGAAAGCATCCCGTGATGCCATTTAGTAGTAGGTATTCTACTCCTGGGTTCTTGACCCGAGATTCACTCTACTTACCTCGTGTTGATAGTGTTGCTCGTATCTTAGGGATATTAGTAACCTTTGCGATAGTCCTCGAGGTCCGTGGTAAATCCTTCTTCCAATACCATGAACTACTTATGGCATAAGTTCCTTGTTGAACCAAACCATCACAATATGAGTGCTCTTGATGAGTTCTCCATTTTGCATTGTGAATCTGCTAGTCCTAACTCTCTGCATGGGTTATCCGGAAGGAACCTGTTGAACCTGGTTCGACATACTAATCTATGCATCCACAACTCAAAAAATCATATGTTCTTTTGAGTTGTCCCTTTTTAGTCATTTCCTGGCCCTCGTCTCTCAATTGATAGTCAGGAATAGTTGTGCATTCGTGTTCATCGGTGCCTATCATTCTTGTGGTCCATCAAGCCATTCTAGTTCAGAATAATTAGGAGAAACAAACTCCAGTACCTCATCCATATCCAGGATTGGGTCAAAGTAGTTGTGTTCTACAGATCAAATGCCAATCCAGCTTTTGCTCTGTTCTACCCTAGAGTATTACCCCCTTTATGTCAGGATTGTCATGAGAATTGCACCCTCTCTCATGAATTCTTGACGCAGTGATACTTCTTACCATCATTCTTCATTCCTCGGTCCCGTGTTGTCACAACCGGAATGCCGACAAGTGAACCATGATGTGTGAAATCAATACTCCTAGCAAATAGTTGCTAGGTAGCTAATGGACAATAATTTCTTTATTAGCGTGTTGGTTATTGAATCATCATCCTAAGATTGATCGTGCTACCTAGTCCATATTTCCTGGTGCACTCTTCGATCAATGAGTTAGGATTTTGTCAGTCCCTCGCTCTTTTGATCATATCGTCTTGCTCTGAAAAGCAAGATTGTTCCCGAGCTTAGAAACATATCAGTGGTTCGTGATTTTCTGAATATTTCCTCAGAAGTATCACCAGGTTGCCCCTGACTGTTATGTTGAGCTTGTGATCATGTTGGTTTCTCGTAAACCACCCCTTCTCCAAGAATCTGTGTTGGATACCCTGAGCTAGTTGGTTAAGCTGAACAACAACTTGGAGAGTTGGAAGATGAAAACTTGTCCGACTTAGTTCATCACTAAGGGGTATCCTTGTGTGTGTGTGTGTGTTGAAGAAAGATGATATCCACATCGACTGATCCCCGTGATCAGCTGTTGAATCTATTATCTTGTCCAAACCTTGATTTGAGTGTGGGCTATCGTCAAATCAAATCAGAACCAACGATGTTCGTAATGTTGTCTTACTTAAGGTTGTGCCTCGAGCATACACCATTAGATCTTTGGTCTGACCAATACTATCACATTGTTCACATAGTGGTGGAAGTCCAGTGATATCGAAATTCTGATGAATTGCTGTTGAGCCCATCAGCGGCATTTTGTCTCCTCCATGATTGTGTTGAACATCCAGCTAGTGTTGGAAACTTGTGTAAGCATTTTCTTCACGCCCCGTTCATGAAGTATATGTTTGGATGAAAGAAGTGACTTCCTTTGATTCACGTGCATTTGATGTAAGTTGCCGCCGTGAATTCGGAAAGTTTGTTTTGCTTCCTCTGGAATCATCCCAAGTCAGTCATGCACGTGTGAAGTACTCTATGGTCTGATAGACTGATCATCTTCATTCCATACGTATCCATAGCACACCAAGCCACTGATTGACTTGTTCAGGGAGAAGAAGTTCTCCATAAGAGCTAATCATATGACTTATGCAAGGACTTCGATATCCTTGATGATGGTTCCCAACTAGGACTCGGCAGTGTTTCATTGTAAGACTACTATGTGATCATACTTGTCTGGGACAACATGTTCACATGTGTTTAGCAGAACCAGCTCATGTTTTGGAGCATACTACCGTAGTTCATTTCCCCGAGAATCTCGCAACGTCGTCTCGTCGATTTGTTTTGCAAACCTTCATTTTCCTTTCTAGACTCGATGAGTCTGGAATATCCTGACACCAACCAGATCTGAATCTCAGGCAGATATGATGGTTGGAGCATTTTCCAAGAACTATAATATTGGTCCCTTGATAACCGGTAAGTGAATGTCGTGGCCAACACATCCAGCCGAAAGACCTATAATTATAGTATCTCGATTGAAGAAAGATGGCCACCTCCCCATGAGGAATTCATAGGATTTACCTCCGTAGTTAATCCTTACGGATTCTTGTGCTCCCGAAGTCCGATCTTTTACTTGATGTTCTATATATCAAACCATATCTATGAATGGGATACACTAGCACATCAAGGAGAACATTAGAAGCGGAGTGCTATATGTCTCTCGGTCGATAATCCAGATTTTGTTTCCTTGTCTCCGCTAAGGTGAAATCTGAGAAAGTGTTATCTTCCTTTGCATCTGCATCACCCATCACCATTCACCATGGTGGTATGTTGTGTTGCCAGGATCCTTGACACGGATATTGGTAAAACCTTGATGAATATGGAGATGCTCAAGTTCTTGAGAGCACGCGCAAGCACCAGGTTTTACCGTTGGCGCTAACTGGGATTTGCTTCCAGTTTCCTCGGTTATGTTATAACCTTTTCAAACAGTGGACTCACTCTCGACTGTTGAGTTCTTCCCCAGTTACTAGAATCATTCCCAACATTTGCATTTTGTTCCCAGCTTGCACCTCAGTAGTTGTTGTTCAGGATCATCTTCAAAAGTGGACTTACCATGGGTCTCATCCATTTCCGATGATAAGCAAAAAAAATCATCCATTGCATTGTCATCAACAAGATAGTCCACATCATCCATTCTAGTCGGAGTATGCCATTCTTCAAACTTCTTCAAACGATCGTTGTGATTGCCTTAGGCTGGTATAGAGAGTTTCAATGATCTTTGTATCAAAAGTAATTCTTTTTGCCACTTAAGGGAATAGTTCTTCGAGTCACCTTCCCCGAGGTGCCCCGTTTTGGAATCATGGCAATTTCCCTCGCTACTTTGAAACCCTCGTCAAATTGTTTCTTCTATCGCTCCTGATGAAAGTTTTGCCTCTCAGCTCCAGAGATGTTCCTATGTCTCACTCCATGAGTTGATCCTGAGTTGTTCGATCTTCGAGAAGATCGATCCTTCTAGAATTTTCCCTTTCTTATTGTTGTCATGTTGGATGTAGTTCTCAAAGCAAGACGTCAAGATCAATGTGATGCAATATATCGGCATCTTCGAGAAGGGCAATCGGATCGTGAAGATTCTTTATTGGTGTTCCCTCTGTCTTCTTACCTCACGTCTTGAATCTCGGGACGAGATTCTTGTTTAGTGGGGGTGAGTTGTCACAGCCCTAGAATTTGCTTGTAGCTATTTACCTGAGTGAGCATCATGCATCATGTCTAAATTCTGAAAGTTGAATTGAGGTTAGTTGAAGCCCTCATAAATCACTTCAAAAATAATCAACATTAAAATCTTTTCAAAGAAGTCCAAGAAAATGTTCCTCTTAGTCTCTGAAAATATTGGCAAGAGGTAAAACTTAAAACAATATTTTTGGAATCTCAGAGATATTTATTTTGGGCCTTTGAATTAATTCAATAACTATTTGCATTGGATATATATTCTTTATATAATTAATATATGTCCAATAATTCTGGAACATTTTATGTGGTTTGGGATATATTAGTTCTAGTCACATATTAATTTTCAGGATTTTATAAAATGATTTAGTATTTTAATTAAATCAAAACAAATGTCAGAAAATAGAAAACAGAAAACAATAGAGAGAGAAAAGCCAACCTGGCCACTTACCTGTGCGGCCCATGAGACGGCCCAGCCCTCCAGGGGCTCCTCCCTGTCGTCTTCCCCCTTGCCAGGAGGACGAGCGCGTGGCCGGCGCGCGCGAGCACGCATCCGGCCACCTCCTGCTTGCTTGCCACTGCTGGAGTCGTCCCCGAGCGCCACACACTTCCCCTCGACCGCCTGCACCTCTCCTCTCTTCCCCTCGAGCACTCTCCCCTCCTCTGCCTCTTTCCCACGCGACCACCGAGCGCGCCCGCCGCCGCCGACGAGCACCACCGCAGCCACCGCCTTCCCCTCGACCCCTCGCCGTGCCTGCGAGCTCCGCCTTGACGTCCCCGACCTCTTCGATGACCCACGAGGCCCCGGACGCGCCGCAACGCCGCCCCCATCGCCGTTTCCCTCGTCGGCCACCGAAGATGCCTCTCGCCGCCCCGCTTTCTCCGGTGCTTCCCCAAGCACGCCGAGGCCACCTCCGAACTCGCGGTGAGCTCCTCTACCGACCCCCCTACTCGCATGCCCACTAGCTCATCATAGCCCTCGTTTTCGTCGAGACCGAGACCTCACCGGCGCCGGACTTGTCGCCGCCGTCGTTTTGGTACGCCTCCATCCAAACCGAGCGCGTCACTGCACTCACTGCACCCCCAGGAGCACGTTTCACCCACCGGCTCCTCCTCCCGCGCACCACAACGCCAAACCCGCAGGTGCCCGAACTCCGGCGGCCGCAACCGAGCTCGCCGCCGTTGACTCCGGCCACCCCAGCCCAGCAACGGCCACCAACGGACGCGCCGTTGCGCCAGTTATCTATAGAGCCCAACGGCGCCTCGAATGGTGCCCTGTAAAGCATTTCCGAGCTGCCCCGCCGTCTCTGTCATCACCGGCGGCTAAACGCCGGCGACCGCTGACCCGTTGACCGGCGTGGGTTGACCCCACTGCCCGGTTTGACCTCCCCCTCTCTCTCACTGACTCACGGGCCCCGCCTGACTAATTACTCTAGTTAGCGCTAATTAGCTAGTTAGGTTAGTTACTACAGTCCCAGACCAGTGGGCCCAGGCTAGTTAGTTAGGGCTAACTAACTTAGTTGACTGGGTCACTGACCAGTGGATCCCACTGGTTAGGTTTGACCTAGTCGACGCCTTTGACCTGCTGACATCACCTTGACGTCATGCTGACGCAGTAATACATTTTTTGGATTTAGTTAAAATTATAATAATTCAAAAAATTCCAGAAAATGCCCAAAACTTCTAAAAATCATAGAATATCACCGTAACTCCAAATGAAATAAATTATATATGAAAAATTATCAGAAAAATTCAAGGAATCTGTTTATGGCATTTTCATACATGTTTGAACAATGTTTGTCCTCTGTTTTGGACAAAACAAATAAATGGCATTTAACTAATCATATATGGAGTTTGAATTTGAATCTTGCATTCAAACCAACTTCATTTAATTGGTTGCTAGTTGCATTAGCTCAATCAACAGCATATTGCCATGACATTATCATGCATCATAATTGTTGCATTCCATTGATTGTGTTCCTCCTTGTTTGCCGGTATTTGTCCCCTCTCGATAGACGTGGTTCCGACGACGAGTTCGATGACACCGATGAAGAACTATACTATCTTCAGAAGTGCCAAGCAAGCACAACCCCCTTGTTCATTCCGATACAAGCCCACTCTCTAGCTCCTGCTCTCTTTTACTGCATTAGGACAACAACGATTCATCTGTTACTTGTTGCGGTAGATGAACCCCTTATCCTCTGCATGACCTGTCATAGCCACAGTAAATAGATGAAACCCACTAGCATGAGTAGGAGTTGTTTGAGCCCTGATGTGCCTACTCATTCATGCTTGTTTGTCATGCCTGCTACTGCTTAGAGTTGAGTCAGGTCTGATTCATCGGGGGTGAATTGGAATAGTGATGAACATGTCCTACTGTGTGTGAGCTAAGTGTGTGAACATGTTTTGGTAAAGGTGGCGGTGAGAGGCCATGTAAGAGTACATGGTGGGTTGTCTAATTGAAACCGTCCTCAGGAATTGAGTTCTGTGTTTGTGATCCATGAACAGCTACTACCACTCATTGGGATCCTTAATTGACCCTCTCGGCTTCTTAATCACCCTAGTACTCTGTCCAGGAGTTGCAACTAGTTTCTGGTGTTCGTAGGTTATGTGTTGGCGGCCGTGCGTAGTGCTGACCCTAGGGGTGGGCTATGTTGCGGTAGATACACCGTGGCACGGTGTACCGGGCGCCCGTTTGGTGTCTCGGGAACCCTGTTCACATCGTTCGGGGCCGTATGTGGAAACCTCGGCCGAACTCCCTGCGGATGGAACCTAGATAAGCGATAAACCTGGACTAGAGACTTAAGTGTTTAGGTAGGCCGTGGCCGACACCCTCGTCAGGCTTCCGCTTGAAGGTTGCCGAGATACATGACGTGTATATGGTGGTAAGTGGTGGGAGCGTGTGTGAAGAAGTACACCCCTGCAGGGTTACCATTATCTATTCGAATAGCCGGATTCCTCGGATATGGAAACTTGGACCCCTTGCATAGTTCATAGACAAGTGAAAGCGGATACTCTAAAACTCGCAAGATAAGTGTGAGTGCTATGGATGGCCTTCTCGTAGGGAGACGGGAGCGGATCCATAGTGGTGTATTGAATGGTGAATATGTGGACTCGTGTGCGCCACCTCAAAAGAGTTACTTGCAGTCGTAGTTCAGGTTAGCCACTGAGTCAAAGCTGGTTTGCTGCAGTTAAACTCCACCACCCCCTTTGTTGATACCGATGCATATGTAGTTAGTTTTGATGTAAGTCTTGCTGGGTACATTTGTAGTCACGTTTGCTCAATTTATGTTTTGTAGAGAGACTTCAGTCTCGCTAGTAGTTTCGCGTGGACTTCGACGTTTAGCTTGATACCTCAGCTACGATCTTGTGTCCTCGGCAGGATCTGGTAGATAGTCAGGCTTCTCAGCCTTTTCCATTTGTAGATGTCTGTACTTAGACATGTTAAGCTTCCGCATGTGTTTAACTTGTATGCTCTGATTGTTGGGTCATGAGACCCATGTTTGTAATATCTCGCTCCTCGGAGCCTAATGAATAATACTTGAGATGTAGGGTTATGTTGTGATGCCATGTTGTATTTACACATATCGAGCATATTGTGTGTATGATTGAAATGCTTGGTATGTGTGGGATCCGACAATCTAGTTGTTTATCTCTGGTGGCCTCTCTTATGGGGAAATGTAGTCTTGTACTTCCATGAGCCATAGTAGTCCGCTACAGCCCGGTTCACCGGAGTCCTGTTAGCCCAACACTACTGCTCATGACGCTTGACTAGCCGGCATGTGTTTCACTTTGTTCCTGTGTCTATCCCTTCGGGGAAATGTCACGCGGTGACATCCAGAGTCCTGCCTAGCCTGCTACAGGCCGGGTTCCCGGAGTCCTGTTAGCCCAGTGCTACAGCCCGGATTCACACGCTGCTGACCGACATGCTCGATGTGATTCATGTATGCCTGTCCCCATAGGTTAGTGCCGCTTTGGGTTCACGACTAGCCATGTCGGCCTGGGTTCTCTGTCATATGGATGCTAGCGACACTATCATATACGTGAGCCAAAAGGCGCAAACGGTCCCGGGCCATGGTAAGGCGCACCCGTGGGAATACCGTGCGTGAGGCTGCAAAGTGATATGAGGTGTTACCGGCTTGATCAATGTGACTTGGAATCGGGGTCCTGACTTGTCCATTCATCTTCGATGGGGTTTTCTGTTTGGCAAGCAAAATCGTGTGAACATTTCAGCACATAAATAAATTAATGGAGAAAACTATAGACAGAAATATATATACATAGTACCTCAGGTACGGTTTTGTGGTAGGGAACCACTTCATCAGGCTGCGTCATTTCAATGACAGGCTCTCCGCGTGAGTCTATTTCATCCTTGTACACGAATTCCTTCTTTTCATATGGACCGTTCTCGAACGAATCCAGTTCTTCGTCCACATCATTGTCCGCGGATGGCACGGCAGCAGCCGGCTTGTACATGACACATGATTTGTTCAACTTCTCCAACAACCTCTGCAATAGAAATATAAATTTAGTAATGCTAGCATGGTTTAAAACAGCAAACATACTGTAAACTATAAAGTTTGGGTGTGACACCTCAGCAACTTGATCAGGGATTTGCCTCATCTGGGTGTGTATGAAGTCCATGCACCGCTTCATTAGAAGCTCCATCAAATCTTCTGACATTGGGGCTGTCTTCGACTTCTTTGCGTTTCCATTTGCAGGCTTGGTTTTTAGCTGCATGGTAGGTGCATTATTTGGGATGTTGGGCTCCTGAGCCCTATACTCCTGGGTGATATTATTTTCGATCTGCATGCGATATTGAAGTACATGTGATGAATAAAAAATAAATATTATTAAGTTACAAAACATTTAAGAAAGACGGAACACAATGACTTACCCTGACGTTACCACGGCCGCGCCCATTGTCATAGTCGAACCGATGTCTCCTAGTGGCTGCACCTTCGGTCCAGTTCCTCATAAGAGGTCGTATGGACAAGTTGGGATTATAGGCGCATTCGCCTTCGACCGGTTGCACCTTCTCCCAGTAGAAGTACTACAAAAAGAATATAAGGATTTAGAGTTAGTACAATACATCACATAAAATTGCAATGATATGATAATTGACATTATGCAACAGGTCTCATATGTGTACCTGCAAGAGAGCCAAATTGCCTTTCGGCCATTGGCGGAGGTGTTTGCCTTTCTTCACTATGCGAAGGCAATCAAGGAGAACATGCATGGTGAAGGCATTCTAGTTAATCTTTGAAATACGTTTCACATCATCGACCAAAGCGTAGTACTGCTTTGGCACAATCTTGCTCGACATGGGAGCAATAATTGTTCCTAACATGACAAGGACTACTTTTCAAAGGAAATCGTCATCGGTGGCTTTACTTTTAATTATGTCCTCAATGAGATTATCTATAACTATGTTTTCTGATGTCTTAATGAGAAATTGTGGCAGCACCCGCTCCTTGATGTCCTCGCCTTCTTCAGTCAAAATGTCCGAAGCGGACAGTCCTTGGTTCTCGAGGTTAAAGATGCACTCGACGTCGACCACACCGAGAGTCGCCTCCCCAACCTGCTCTTGTATAATGAATCTGGCCGTGCTGGCCTGAAAATTCTCAATCATATACCTAATCAGTAGGGTATGCATCTTAATAGATGGTATCTGCAACATGCTGCGCAACAGCCACTCTAGCGCGTTGATCGCTCGATAGAGCTGCAACAAGCTTGCACCATTTTTCAACGGCGCATACTATTTCTCCATTCAGCTCGTCCATCCTGTTGAAAGAAAATATATAACTTTGTGACATTAGCGAACACTAAAGCAAAAATAACAATAGACATGCAAAAATATAAAACTTTATGGCAGTAGCTAACACTAATGCAAAAATATCACTAATGCAAATATAAAACTAGCACCATGTATACTGCAACATGCAGCCAAGTGTGTCCTGACATGAGGCAATAAAAAAATAACTAAAATTGGTAATTGAATATACTTGCATCTGATCAAGTTCTTTGAGTATCAGATAAATTATATAATCAATAAATTCAATATGGTAAACTGTTACTAGTTCGTCTGGTTGTCTTATTAACAGGGTGACAAATTAATCAGCTGTAAATAACTAGAGTCTATAGCAATGGTACCTATTTGAGGTTCATCAACATCTAATGCTTAGAACTCTTTAATGTTCTATGTGCACAACAATATATTTGGATCGTGTGACAAAAATATAATTGGATCATGTGACAAAATCTATTGCATCATGCTTCTCGAGAAACAACATCTTATTCTACCATGCTATGAAAGAACCAAAGATTTATTTCATCTACGCCATCTGGTCAGAACGCATCTAGTCGAGTTGATATTAGTTGAAAATATGTTGTAAACCTAAGTCCATCAAAGCAACGAGATGGAGACACTAGCTTGCTATGAAGGCGCGAGGTAAGGAGGACAATTTACTTGATCGGTCGACGAAGATGAAAGAAGTCGGCAATGCGTTGTTGACGTAGTTCATCGAGATCGGCCTGCACGTGCGGACGACCTTGATCTTCTCGGGGTTTTTGTGGCATGTGGGATGCAGCGGATGGAGCTGTCGACGACTCGCCAGCAGGAGGCGATCTAGTCGAAGACATGTGCGAGGAGGAGGAGATTATATACGAGGTCGACTCCTAGGTCGTCGTAACTTCCCTGTGGCCAATCTCACGATCTATATTTTCCTCCGTTGAAGCATGGCTGAACATGCTCCTCAATCGTAGGGATTAGGAACATATGGATTCGCACGATCCCAGTATTGTGTAACAGAACGGCAACTACTCCCGTGATCGACGTGCGTGTGATCGACGTGCATGGAAAGCGCAGCATTGTGGGCCCCACAATATGGATCCGACAGTTATTCACTAGTAGAAAAAGGGTCAAATGTGAGACACATTAGTCCCGGTTTGTAACAGAACCGGCATGAATGTGCCCATTAGTGCCGGTTCCAACGGCTAGGCGGGAGGAGATCTTTAGTACCGGTTCGTGGCGAACCTTTATCACCGGTTTGTGCCACGAACCGGTACTAATGAGAGTGGTGGCAGGATGTTGTCAGAGTGGGGCCCCTCCAGCACCTTTACTACCGGTTCGTGCCATGAACCGGTACTAATGGTCGTCCTATATAAACCCTTCGTCCACCAGCACTCTGTTCTTCCCCCTTTCCCCTCTCCCTCTCCTCTATTCTTCCCTTCTTCCTCTCGAGTTCATCACAAAATTTGACCCAAATTTGTCAAGATTTGCAGGCCCCCATCCATTCAAATGATCAAAAGGTTAGCAACTTTGTCCTTTCATCTCTCATTCCTAGATTAGCTCTTGCATTGATTTATATAGTGATTAATTGTGGGATTTAGTAATCTGGGAGGAATTATATGTGGTAGTAGTTGATTTATATGCAAAATGCGGTCAAAATAACACTTAGTTTGCATATGTAGGTGTGGTTTACATAGTGCCTTCTAAATCTCCGCCGTAACCACCGTCAATCGCCCGCACCGTCCCGTCGCCGGCACCACCTTGTGGTGAGCCTCTTGTTCATGAAATTTTATATAAAAATTGATGTTTGTGTGATTTGGATATATAGTTACTCGTATAATTATCTTACATGTACGTTGTTTGTTATACATAGTGCCATGGTTTTGATATCCGTCCCCGTTGGCCCTCGTCCTTGTTATGATTCGGATGTGGTATATTCTCTTTTAAAACTATTTGTTGCATTTCATGTTGATGACAAATTATGCCCATCAAGCTGACATAGATATTTGTATGTAGGAGGTAGTTGAACCGGAAATTCCAGCCGACCCTATTGTCGAGAGATTAAATTTAGTTGAAAGAGAGAACGAGGATTTGAAAGAAAAATTGAAAAGAATTGATGGGGAGAAGATGGAATTGGAGTTGCATGTTGCCGATGTCATCGATGATCACAAGATTAAGATGGAGAAAATGCGCTTGAAGATTAGAAAGATTAGAAAATATGCCATTCATAGTGAGGCTTGGTATCATTATGCTGTTGGATCAATTGTTACCTTAGTTGTGATCTTGATCGCATTTGTTGTTGCATTTAAATTCTTTAGCTAGAGAGTTATTTGTTTGTTGCATTTAAGTGTTGTATGAACTTTATGTATGAACTTTATGTATTGTATTAATTTGGTGTTTTCGGTGCTGTGTATTGAAGATGAGCCGGCAATGGATGTACGATGACCGATGCTCTCCCGAGTTCATTAATGGTGTGCATACTTTTCTACTTGCGGCTGAGGCAAACAAGCGGGCGGATGGTTTTATGCCTTGTCCATGTGCTGGCTGTAAGAATGGTCACAATTGCTCTACGTCAAGAACCATTCACGTCCACCTGTTTGAGTCCGGCTTCATGCCCCACTATAATGTTTGGACCAAGCACGAAGAAAGAGGGGTTATGATGGAAGACAATGAAGAAGAAGAGGACAACGACAGCTATCCTGGCCATGGGTTCCCTGAATACGATGATACAACAATGAGGGAAGAAGCTGAGACGGTAATGCGGGAAGAAGCTGAGCCGGCAATGCGGTAACAAGCCGAAGAAGAGGCATCAGATGAGCCGTTGATGATCCAGGTCGGGCCATTGCCGACGCAAAGAGAAACTGCGCAAGTGATTTGGAGAAGAAGAAGTTGCAGCGCATGTTAGAGGATCAAAAAAATGTTCTACCCGAATTGCGTAGGTGACAAGAAAAACTGCCCACCACACTGGAATTGCAGCAATGGAAGGCAGAGAATGGTGTATCTGACAAGGGATTTGGAAAGTTGCTGGTAATGATAAAGAATATGCTTCCAAAGGACAATTGCCCGAGAGTATGTACGAAGCAAAGAAGACTGTCTGCCCTCTAGAGTTAGAGGTGTAGAAGATACATGCATGCCCTAATGATTGCATCCTCTACCGCGGTGAGTACGAGGATTTGAGAGCTTGCCCGGTATGCGATGCATTGCGCTATATGATCAGCCGCGATGACCCTGGTGATGTCGAGGGTGAGCGCCCCAGGAAGAAGATTCCTGCCAAGGTGATGTGGTATGCTCCTATAATACCACGGTTGAAATGTTTGTTCCAAAACAAAGAGCATGCCAAGGCGATGTGATGGCAGAGAGAAGACCGTAAGAAAGACGGAAAGTGGAGAGTACCCGCTGACGGGCCGCAATGGAGAAAAATCGAAAGAAAGTACGGGAAGGAGTTTGCAGATGATGCAAGGAATGTATGGTTTGGTCTAAGCGCAGATGGCATTAATACTTTTGGGGAGCAGAGCAGCAACCATAGCACCTGCCCTGTGACTCTATGTTTGTATAACCTTCCTCCTTGGTTGTGCATGAACCGGAAGTTCATTATGATCCCAGTGCTCATCCAAGGCCCTAAGCAACACGGCAACGACATTGATGTGTACCTAAGGCCGTTAGTTGAAGAACTCTTACAACTGTGGAATGGAACAGGTGTACGTGCGTGGGATGAGCACATGGGGGAAGAATTTGACCTAAAGGCGTTGCTGTTCGTGACAATCAATGATTGGCCTGCTCTCAGTAACCTTTCAGGACAGACAAACAAGGGATACCGCGCATGCACGCACTGTTTGGACCATACCAACAGTATATATTTGGCTAATTGTAAGAAGAATGTGTACCTGGGACATCGTCGATTTCTTCCGAGCAGGCATCCCATAAGAAAGAAAGGCAAGCATTTCAAAGGTGAGGCGGATCACCGGACTAAGCCTCGCCACCGTACTGGTGCTGATGTACATGATATATATGGTCAAGGATTTGAAGGAGGTCTTTGGAAAGGGTCCTAGTGGACAACATGTTCCGAATGACACTGACGGACGCGCACCCATGTGGAAGAAGAAATCTATACTTTGGGACCTGCCCTATTGGAAAGACCTAGAGGTCCGCTCCGCAATCAACGTGATGCACGTGACGAAGAATCTTTGTGTGACCCTGCTTGGCTTCTTGGGCATGTATGGGAAGACAAAAGATACACCTGAGGCACGGGAGGACCAGCAATGTATGCTGGAAAAGACGGTATACATCAGGGTCATGCAAGCTACGCTCTTACCAAATAAGAGAAGGAAATCTTCTTTGAATGCCTGCTCAGTATTAAGGTACCGTCTGGCTTCTTGTCGAATATAAAGGGAATAATAAACATGGCAGAGAAAAAGTTCCAGAACCTAAAGTCTCATGACTGCCACGTGATTATGACGCAACTGCTTCCGGTTGCATTGAGGGGGCTTCTACCGGAAAACGTTCGATTAGCCATTGTGAAGCTATGTGCATTCCTCAATGCAATCTCTCAGAAGGTAAACGATCCAGAAATCATACCAAGGTTAGAGAATGATTTGGTGCAATGTCTTATCAGTTTCGAGTTGGTGTTCCCACCATCCTTCTTCAACATCGTGACGCACGTCCTAGTTCACCTATGCGAAGAGATTAACGTTTTGGGTCCTGTATTTCTACACAATATGTTCCACTTTGAGAGGTTCATGGGAGTCTTAAAGAAATATGTTCATAATTGTGCTTGGCCAGAAGGAAGCATCTCCAAGGGCCATGAAAATGAGGAGGTCACTGAGTTTTGTATTGACTTTATTCCTGACCTTAAGCCGATTGGTGTTCCTGAATCGCGGCATAAGGGCAGACTGGATAGAAAAGGCACGCTAGGAGGGGATCAAATAATATGTATGGACGGACATTCTCTCACTGAACCACACTACACAGTTGTACAGAATTCTGCCTTGGTGGCTCCGTATATGGAAGAACACAAGAAATTGCTACGCTCCAAACACCTGGAGCGGTCTGATGACTAGATTACACGTGAACAAACCAGGAGTTTCGCCAGCTGGTTGCAGACACGTACCATGCATGACGCCTCTATTGAAGATGACCTGTACTTGTTGTCCCAGTTACCATCTTTGAATATAATGACTTTCAAAGGGTACGAGATAAATGGTAATACATTTTACACGATCGCCCAAGATAAGAAGAGCACCAACCAAAACAGTGGTGTCCGCTTTGATGCAGAAACCAAGACGGGAAAGGAAACATATTACGGTTATATACAGGACATATGGGAACTTGACTATAGACGTGGTTTGAAGGTCCCTTTGTTTTGGTGCAAATGATTCAATATGACATGAGGCGGGGTAACGGAAGACCCGCAGTATGGAATAACAACAATGGATCTCAACAATCTTGCGTATGCAGACGAACCATTCGTCCTAGACAATGATGTGGCACAGGTTTTCTATGTGAAGGACATGTCTACCAAGCCGAGAAAAAGAAAAGATAAGGAAGCGAATGCATCATACGATGAGCCAAAGCGGCACATTGTTCGTTCTGGGAAGAGAAACATCGTGGGAGTGGATGACAAGACAGGCATGTCAGGAGATTATGAAAAGTTTGATGAAATTGCTCCATTAACAGTGAATATTGACCCGAGCATCCCGTTAAATGATGAAAATTTTCCATGGTTACGGCGCAAAGGGACACATGCGAAGAAAAAGTTTCACACCCAAAGATCTGGGATGTGATCGGCTTCACTATATATCATCACTTTCTTCTGTGTTTCACACCCAGGAGGGAATCTCTGTAATAGTTAGGGGTAGTTATGTGTTTTGGCATTTGAAACGCGACGAAATTTTATGTGCAAACAAATTCTTTCATGCATTTACTGTTTTTTTTCAACTAAATTGAAAAACACTTCAAATGAATTCCGAAAAGGTTGAAAGTTGGCATGGTATCATAATTTCACCCACATAGCATCTGCAAAAAAGTAGAGAGGGTTACAGCAAAAACTCGATGCACTTCGTGTACAAAATGGACAATCTCTTTCGAACTATCAGGGTTTCGGACGAAAACTCATCTGTTACAAATGCATTTCATTTTTAAATAACCTAAGCATTACCAAATTGAATATAATGATAAAACACACTAATATTAAACATAATAAAAAAGAATCACTGAAAAATGTATTTTTAAGGTTAAGTTATTCACAAACTAGTGATTCACACACATTTCAAATAATTCAAAATTTAAACTATTCAAATTTGAAAACTACTGGTACTAACAAAAAGTTTCTAATTTTTTGTACCTAGAGCAAAAATATTCACAAAGAAACTCTAAATACAGAAAAAAAAACAACTAAAAATAAATAAAACAAAATAAATAAAGAAGAAAAGAAAAAACTAAATGAAAAAAAGCCCACCTAGTGGGCCACAGCGGCCTGCATACGACTAGAAACCCAAATTCTAATTGGGCCAGGATGCGGGCCCGCTAGCCCAATAGGCCCATCAGGGCATAGCAGCAGCCGTAGGCCCGGAAGGCTTGCTTATGAGAGGAGCTCAAGAGAGCTACCGCACTGGGGCTTATAAACCAGTGCGGGCGCCCCTCGGCTAGCGAGGTGGGACTAAACTTGCCGCACGGCACCTGCGCTAGCGCACCACCTTTAGTACCGGTTGGTGGCTGGAACCGGTACTAAAGGGTGGGTCTTTAGTACCGGTTCCAGCCACCACCCGGTACTAAAGGTGTGCTCTTCCCGCCGCTTGGCCTAGCCAAAACAGGCCTTTAGTACCGGGTGGTGGCACCAACTGGTACTAAAGGTGTCCCCTATATAACAAACACTTCAAAATAATTCAGTTTCTCATCTCCCACTTCTCTCTGCCGCTGCCCTGTCCCGCGCCGTCGCCACCCCTGCCGCGCCGTCCCCGTCGACACCGCGACGCCCCCGTCCTCGTCGCGTCGTCCCCGTCGACTCCGCGCTGCCCTCGTCGCCGGCCCGTCCCCGTGGCCGCACCGGCCCGTCGCCGTCCCCTCGCCTCACCGTCGCCGTCGCCTTGGATCGACCTCGCCTCGCCATCGTCGTCGCCTCGACCTCGCCCGCACGCATTGTGAGCCCCTCCCCCGGCCCCTCTCCTCCCTCCAATCGATCAAAGCCACTGCGCCGCCGGCGCTGGCCGTAGCTACTACACACACACAGGCGCGTGCGCACACACACACACTACACGCGCACACACACACAATTTTTCTGTTTTTAGTTTTTTCTGTTTTTCTGTTTTTCATACAAAGTTTTAGATGAATTAATTAATTAGATTAGATTAATGTCAAATAGTATATAGAATTATAATATATAATTTCAAAGGTTTTTTCTTTTTTTATAAAAATGTTATAGAAATGTTAGAAATTTTGGAAATGTTAGTTTTAGCTAGATGAATTAGATTAATTTCAAATTGTTAGACGATGATCGATGTTTTTTTAGTTTCTTATATTTTTAGTTATAAAATTTAGAATTTGCATATATGAAATCACAATCCATCATTTAAAAAATGTTACTTTACTTTTGCGGCATATAGTATTTGTTGTCGACGATGCCCGGCCCGCATCCTCGCCGTCGACCCGTTCACGACGACGTCCTGCTTGAGAGGACCCATGTCCGGGACTGGGCTCCGTCGGGCTGGCACTAGGAGGTGCTACCTTCAGGGGTGCGACGCTTGGTGAGGAACCCGGCCTCGGGTCCCGTCGTCGACCCTGATCTCCTTTGGTGGCGTTCGCGTGGGCCAGTTTCGGTGCGCGGAGGGAGCCGGGCCCGCCGGAGGTGGTACGTCACCGTGTCAGGGAGGAGGACGAGCACGTCCATCGCTACATGACTGCTATGGACGTCAGGTTCTCCAATACCTGGCAGGTTCTTTGGGGAGATCACCCGAGCTATGATCCAGTGATGGTTCCTTCACTTTGGTTGTCCACCGCCCGCGCCTCAGGAACCGCGAGTGGCCTAGATTGCTCTTTAGTATTCGATCTTTATTAGCTAGCTAGCTAGCTAGTGATGTATTTGATATATATTATTCGAGATGATGTATTCGAGATTATATCTATTATTCGAGACGATGTATTCGAGATTATATTCGATGATGCTTATTATGTACTATGATTGATTCAGTTTTTCCTTATTAATTGATTGCATCCATGCATTGAAATTTGAATACTAAATTGTTTTATATTTCTTTTGGATTAGTTAATAGAAGCTATGGCGGACAATACCGGCAGAGAGGGAGAAGAGACCCTGTTCGATATCATACACGATCCTCGCGGGCCAGATGATGATTAGAATGAAGAAGATTATGACTGCTCCGGATATCTAAACAACACCGGGGAGGGTGATATGATATTCGATCGCGACGACCGAATTGATGAAGTCATGAAGTATGATTATGATACTGATGACGAAGAAAATGTAATCAACAAAGACCGGCGAGGTATATTTATATAAGCAGGCATCTGGTGACCATCACATGTTTTAAATGACTTGAAGATATATTAACGAATCAATCTTTCTTCTTTCAGCCATCCGGATCGAGCAAATCTTCAGGCAGCAGGAAACGAGGCCCGAACAAAAAGTTGAAGGAGGGCGTAAAGTACAATATCGAGGCCATCAAACCTAATGGCGAACCATTACCGCATAAGAAGATTCCGGACAAGTTCATTCGTCAGTGCGGAGTTCTTGTGAAGGACCAACTCCCGATCTCCCTTCAAGAATGGAGAGAGCCAGCAAAGCCACATCCAGATCTTACTTTTGTTGACGACAGAAAAAAAGTTCTGCTTTGGGAAACTCTCATGGAACATTTCACCCTACTAGATCATTTCACAGATGCAGATGTGGAGAAAGTCAAGGCCGCTACTCTTAGGAAGATGGCGGTTGCATTCAACAACCACAAGAATCGTGTATGGGACAAGTACGTCACGGGAGGGAGGAAGACTCCAGTATTCGAGGGAACACTAGAGAAGCAAAGTGCTGATTGGGACGATTTCATGAAATTCAAGGATTCGGAATTATCTAAGGAACGGTCGAGAATAAACAAGGCAAATGCCGAAAAAAGGATAAGTTCCATAAGCTGGGGCCAGGTGGCTACGCGATGGCAATGCCTAAGTGGGATAAGTCTGAGAAAGAGATGGAGGATGCAGGTGTCACTCCAGAGACATTGAGCTGGCCCCCCAAGTGCAGGACTTGGTTCTATGCGCATGGGGGGGAGTTGGACCCGAAGACAGGCAAAGTTTCGAAGAAGGCATGTCTGGACGGAGCCAAAGATAAGCTACTTGTTGCATTAGAAGAGGCTCGATCGGGGGTGTTCCAGCCCAATAGAGAGAACAACGAGCTTACGCGTGCCCTGGGAAATCTTGAACACCCGGGAAGAACACGAGGCAAGGGCGCTATTCCGTGGTATGAGGGGTTTTCGGACTGGAACGCCGACTACAGAACCCGTGCGAGAAGGAGAAGAAGAGGAAGATGGAGGAGGAGCAGAGGAACCTGGACTATGAACACCTTCAAGGCCTAGAATCAGCGCACGCGGACTTGGCAATCAAATTCCAGCGGCAGCAGGAGTAGATTGACTCACTTAGCCAGCAAAGGGGGTCTCAGCAGCTGCAGCAGCTAGCGGATGATCCAACATTGGATAGCACCGTCCCATCCATGCCGAGAAGCAACGTGGGTTCCACCCCGGGCGACGCAATGCTGGATAGATACCCCGTGGATGACATCATGGAGAACACTAACTGCGAGCTACACTTCAAAATGAAGAACATATCCATGAAGGTGGCGGACACCGTTGCTTTTACAAATCCCCCCAAGGCATCCTTCCATTGCAACCCGATTCCAGCGGGCTATGCTCGTGCCTTGGTTGATGAGGTGGTGGACCAATATTCGGGGCTAGAGCTTGACATTCCTGGAGGTGACGAGGAGCACACACTAAGAGAGGCAAAACATTGTATCATCCTATGGAGAAAGGATTGCATCATCTTTCGAAGGCCACCGACACCGCGTCAGCCGACTCCTCGTCGAAGTCCGCCACCTAGTCAGCAGACTCCCGCTCCTCCAAGTCCACCAACGCGTCAGGCCACTCCTCCTCCTCCAAGTCTGGCAAAGAGTCAGGCCACTCCTCCTCCAAGTCCGACACAGCGTCAGACCACTCCTCCTCCAAGTCCGGTACAACTTCAGGCCACTCCTCCCCCAAGTCCAGCACAGCTTCAGGCCACTCCTCCTCGTCCAACTCAGCCACGTCAGCCGTCTCCGCCGCCTCAACAATCACAGAAGAGAGCCGCTGCACCTATGGTGCATAGCGGTACAAGTCGAGGTAGGAAGGGAGGTACAGGCGGAGGCAAGCGATTTCAATATGGTCCAAGCAGCCTCGCGCCTCTTCCGCAGAGGCCTTACGACAAGTCCGAGGAGGAAAACGCAGCCATATCGAAGGCCGAGGTGGAAGCCAATTTTGCACCAAAACCGCCACCGCCGCCAAGGGAGAAAGTGCCTGAGGAAAAGATTGACCACTTCATTTGTATGGCTAGACCACCAGCTCCCAAGCCTGTTGACATAGACTATGAGCGCCACCTCAGGAAGTTAAATCGAGCATGTATATAGAAAGAGGCGAGCTCGAGCTCGAGCAAATCAGCTGGCAAAAAATGCGGTACAACCGTTCCCCAGCTGGGAGAACAGGAGGCGCAATCAATCCCCCCGCTTGTTGTGCCAACAACACATGAGAGTAGGCGCGCCCAATATTATTGTGGGCAAACCGTTTACGTTCCCGAACTGGGCGATGTGGTAATAACCGAGGAGCATATAAGGTAGGCTGGAATCCTCAAGATCATTGTTGGACAACTCCTCGACATCGAGTCCATGCCTCCGCTTAGAGAGGAGGAAATAGAACAGAAATATGTCTGGGGCCAACCTTTGGTCGAGCCAGACGAGGTCAAGAAGCTCCCAACGAGAATGTATGAATTGCATCAATGGTACATGGACATTACCAAGATTTCCAATCGAGAGACCCTCATGGTGAATGTCAAGAAGGATCATTACTTCCATGAGAAAGCACTGTCTATTGAGTATTCAGAACTATTTCAGTTATACAATCAAGACGCACTTGACAAATCTATCGTCAGTTGCTATTGTCTGTAAGTGATTTCTTTCTAGCTGTAGTGATCATTTTGATCAATCATTACCTGTAATTATCCTCACTATATTCTTTTCTCTGGTATTATGCAGGATGAAGATGTATGCAATGAAAAAAGGCGGACACTATGGCATTGGGTTCATTGACCCAAATACCATTAATGAATACACATGGAAATTAGATGCATATTATGAAAAAAGTGTAGAGGAAAGCATGCTAGAGTTCTTCAAGTGCCTCAATACCAATGAAGATATACCACTTCCTTACAACTTGGAGTGAGTCACACTATCTTGTACTACAAATTCTATTTTTGCCTACTAGCTAGCTACATGTTTTTGCTTACATATGCCCGCTTAATTAAGACATGCAAACATGTGTGCATGCAGATTTCACTGGATCTTGTTAATCATTAAAGTTGATGATGGAACAGTTGAAATACTGGACTCACTACTTAAAAAAGAAAGTGACTACATCATCTTGTTTGGGATAGTCAACAGGTAATTTCAATCATTATTAACTATACCTCGGCCTATTTAGTTCGTCATTTCCTGATATGAAATATTTAATAACCCCTTTATTCATTTTCTTTGTGGGCGGGCAGGGCTTGGGCAAAGTTCATCAGCGTCACTCCAGGCCAATGGAAACGAAAGCTGAAATGGTATCGACCCAAGGTAAGTAATTAAGTAGTGCTAGCTAGCTAGCTGCCATCTCTTTAATTATCATGCTTGATTATTATTATCTGATCAAATTCCATTCTCGTAAAGGCCCTGAAGCAGGCGTCGAGGAATAATCTGTGTGGATACTACGTTTGCGAGAACATTCTCCTGATGGCGTCCGAAAGGAGCAGATCTCAAAGACAGGACTAGGTATGTTTGTCAGAACACTATTCTCAATTTTTACACCATTATCGATATCTAGTCACACAACTAATACATATGCATATTGATCTCCTTCTTAACAGTTCAGAGAGGTGCGGGAGCAGCTCCTAGCAGAGGAGCGCAGAGAAGCAATTAAAGAGGAAATAGCGGGATTTTTGCTCGACCGGGTCATAGATCCCAAAGGAGAATACTATTACCCGCTACCGCCCCATGATCCACTTCCAATTGTCATCGTGCTCTGAAAGCACCAATTAGGCTAATGCCACTGGCTCCGAAGGCACCAATTAGGAGAAATTGTATATAGCTAGCTAATTGTATATATATATATATATATATATGATCGGTTCTACTAGAAATTCTATTTATATATATGCATAACATGTACAATATGTAGTATCGTAAAATACCAGCAAACGGAAAAGAATTAAATGGAAAACACAAAATTAAATGAAAAATAAATCATAAACCCAAAACCCCTCAACCTTTTAATAGCGGTTGGTGTCACCAACCGGTACTAAAGGGCTCCCTGCCCCCGGAGCTGGCTCGTGCCATGTGGTTGCCCTTTAGCACCGGTTCGTGCTGAACCGGTACTAAAGGGGGGGCGTTTAGTGCCCACACTTTAGTGCCGGTTACCGAACCGACACTAAAGGGCCTTACGAACCGGTGCTATTGCCCGGTTCTGCACTAGTGATTTGCGGTCTGGGCCGTCCCACCTACCTACATTATTTCTTCCCTCAAATAAATATCATTGGTTCTTCCCTCAAAAAAAACTCTTTGTGACACCTATTAGTTATTGTATACTTGTATATGTTAAACAATATTTATAGTATCTCTATCATTTCTACAATATTATACATTCAAATGTATTGTTCCTCTTTCCCTTTTAATTTGGTTTTCCTGTTATTTTATGTTTTCTCCTTCTTATTCCTATTTTTTGCTCATGTTTCATATTTCCATATCACTTCTTCTCATTGTTTTCAATTTCATTTAAAATATGTATGATTAAATGTCGTCCTATTTATGACTTCCTAATTGGTGGGACCGGCAAGGAAAACCACTTTCTGACCTGCCCTCCAGTAGACCCGAATGGTCATGCTTGTACATGGTGCATGTGGAGGCATACATGAGATGACCCCAGCTTTTGGGACCATGTGGGCATGGCCAATGTGGTCCCCCAGGCAAGGTGTGCACAAATTCGGACACAAAACCCACGTTGCGTCACGTGGGGGCCGTGTTGTAGGGTTTTGTCACCGGAAAAACCCTAGAAAATGCATCAAGTGTCGGAAATGAACGATACTTGTCATGCATGCTTGCCATGGTCATCCTGGGGTGTGCATAAAGTTTGGGATCATTTGGTGGGACCGGCAAGGAAAACCTCTTTCAGACCTGCCCTCCGGCAGACCCAAATGGTCCTGCTTGTACATGGTGCATGTGGAGGCATGCATGAGATGACCCCAACTTTTGGGACCATGTGGTCATGGCCAATGTGGTCCCCCAGGCAAGGTGTGCACAAATTCGGACACAAAACGCACGTTGCGTCACGTGGGGGCAGTGTTGTAGGGTTTTGTCGCCGGAAAAACCCTAGAAAATGCATCGAGTGTCGGAAATGAACGATACTTGTCATGCATGCATGCCATGGTCATCCTAGGGTATGCATAAAGTTTGGGATCATTTGGTGGAACCATCAAGGAATACCACTTTCAGACCTGCCCTCCGGCAGACCCGAATGGTCCTGCTTGTACATGGTGCATGTGGAGGCATGCATGAGACGACCCCAACTTTTGGGACCATGTGGGCATGGCCAATGTGGTCCCCCAGGCAAGGTGTGCACAAATCCAGACACAAAACACACGTTGCATCACGTGGGGGCAGTGTTGTAGGGTTTTGTTGACGGAAAACCCTAGAAAATGCATCGAGTGTCAGAAATGAACGATACTTGCCATCCATGCTTGCCATGGTCATCATAGGGTGTGCATACAGTTTGGTCTCAATTGGTGAGACCGAGAAGATAAACCCGCTTCTAGTACATGGTGCATGTGGAGGCATGCATGCGATTGTCCCAAGTAGATTTGATTTAATAATATTTCAAGTATCAAACAGAAAATAAAATTTATAATTAGGAAGGACAACATATTATCTTACATTTAAAAAATAATTCAAATGTAAAAAAGATAAGATCTATCAGAATGAAGAAGTGAAATAGAAGATAACATTATCTTACATTTTGGAAATATTTCAAATATAAAGAAGAGAACAAATATTAGAATGAAGAAGTGAAATAAAACAGAACATTTTATTTTACAAACTAAAAGTATTTCAAATATAATAAAGATAATAAATATTAGAATGAAGAATTCAAAAAAAACACCATTAGTTTATATTTCGTAAATATTATCAATCTAAAAAAGAGAATGAACAAATGAAATAAAACACAACAGAATTTGCCATATTTTTTTTAGTAAGCAATTTTAGAAATAATATAGAAAAAAAGAGATTTGATTTTAAATATTAGAAATATAAACAAGAAAAGAAATTTTGGAGTTAAGAAGTGAAACACAAAGAAAATATAAAACAGATCAGCGCGCGGGTAAGGCTGCCCTGGGCCAGCTCGCCCGAATTGGGCCCAAGGCAGAGCCGCGCAGGGCATAGCGCAGCGCACAACCATGGGGTGGTGGGAGTTTAGTCCCACCTTGCTAAGCGAGAGAGCGCTACACCGGTTTATATACCTGGCTGCAACTCCCCTCCCAAGCTCCTATCATATGCAGGCAATACATTGCCTAACTCTCGTCCCCTCTGCCCTGTGGGGCCTACTAGCAGTAGAAATTCTGCACCACGGGCCTGCATCCTGGCCCATGAACGGTTGGGTTCCTAGTTGTATGCATGCCGGGTGTATGAATTCTCTTGCTCTGGTAGGTGTGCACATTTTTTGGACATTTTTCCATGTGTTTCGATCTTCAAATCACACACTAAATTATACACATGCTCACTTGAATTCAATACACATTTTTTTGCATATATGACAAGTTAATGTTTTCACCTTCAAATCATCTAATAAATTTTACACATGCTCACTTATATGTGATACACATGGATATTAATGGGATTTCAACAAAAATGAGGCCGTGGTGTATGAATTCTCCTCCCACATGCATGCCATGGTCATGGTAGGGTGTGCAAAAAGTTTGGGATCATTTGGTGGGACTGGCAAGGAAAACCACTTTGAAACATGCCCTCCGGCAGACCCGAATGGTCCGGCTTGTACATGGTTCATGTGGAGGCATGCATGAGATGACCCTAACTTTTTGGGAGCACGTGGGCATGGCCAATATGCCCCCCCAGGCAAGGTGTTCACAAATTCGGACACAATACGCACGTTGCGTTACGTCAGGGCACTGTTCAAGGGTTTTATCACCGCAAAACACCTACAAAATGCATAGAGTGTCGGAAATGAACGGTAGTTGCCATGCATGCTTGCTATGCTCATCGTAGGGTGTTCATAAAAGTTTGGTATCAATTGGTGAGACTGAGAAGAAAAACCTGCTTGTAGTACATGGTGCAAGTGGAGGCATACATGTGATTGTCACAATATATTTGATTTAATAATATTTCAAGTATGAAACAGAAAAGAAAATTTATAATTAGGAAAGACAACCATGAAAAGTGAAATAAAAGACAACATTATGTCATACAATGTTTAAATTTATAACTGCCAGAACAAAGAAAAGAGGAGAATATAGAAAACAGAAGAAAAATTTGAATGAATAAGTGCAATAAAAGACAACATGTTATCTTACATTTAAAAAATAATTCAAATATAAAAAAGATAAGATCTATTAGAATGAAGAAGTGAAATAAAAGATAACGTATTATATTACGTTTTCAAAATATAAAGAAGAGAACAAATATTAGAATGAAGAAGTGAAATAAAACAGAACATTTTATCTTCCAAACTAAAAATATTTCAGAAATAATAAAGATAAGAAATATTAGAATGAAGAATTGAAATAAAACACACCATTTTAGTTTATGTTTCGTAAATATTATCAATATAAAAAAGAGAACGAACAAATGAAATAAAACACAACAGAATTTGGTATAATTTTTTAATTTTAGTAAACACTGTTAGAAATAATATAGAAAAAAAGAGATTTGATTTTAAATATTAGAAATATAAACAAGAAAAGAAATTTTGGAGTTAAGAAGTGAAAAACAAAGAGAATATCAAACAGATCAGCGTGCGGGTAAGGCTGCCCTTCGCCAGCCCGCCCGAATTGGGCCCAAGGCGGAGCCGCGCAGGGCACATCACAGCGCACAACCATTGGGTGGTGGGAGTTTAGTCCCACCTCGCCAAGCGATAGAGCGCCGCACCGGTTTATATACCCGGCTGCGACTCCCCTCCCAAGTTCCTTTCAATTGCAGGCAGTACATTGCCTAACTCTCGTCCCCTCTGCCCCGTGGGGCCTACTAGCAGCAGAGATATTCTGCACCACTGGCCTGCATCCTGGCCCATGCACGGCAGGGTTCCTAATCGTATGCAGGCCGTGGAGTATGAATTCTCCTGCTCTGGTAGGTGGGCACTTTTTTAGGCATATTGCAATGTGTATTGATCTTCAAATCACACACTAAATTATACAAATGCTCACTTGCATTCAATACACATTTTTTTGCATATATGGCAATTTAATGTTTTGAGCTCCAAGTCATCTAATAAATTTCACACATGCTCACTTACATGTAATACACATGGATATTAATGGGATTTCAACAAAAATGAGGCCGTGGTGTATGAATTCTCCTCCCACATGCATGCCATGGTCATGGTAGGGTGTGCAAAAAGTTTGGGATCATTTGTTGGGACCGGCAAGGAAAACCACTTTCAAACTTGCCCTCCGGTAGACCGAATGGTCCGGCTTGTACATGGTTCATGTGGAGGCATGCATGAGATGACCCCAACTTTTTGGGAGCACGTGGGTATGGCCAATATGGCGCCCCAGGCAAGGTGTGCACAAATTCGGACACAATACGCACGTTGCGTCACGTCGGGGCACTGTTCAAGGGTTTTATCACCGCAAAACACCTACAAAATTCATAGAGTGTCGGAATTGAACAGTAGTTGCCATGCATGCTTGCTGTGCTCATCGTAGGGTGTTCATAAAAGTTTGGTATCAATTGGTGAGACCGAGAAGAAAAACATGCTTGTAGTACATGGTGCAAGTGGAGGCATACATGCGATTGTCCCAACTATATTTGATTTAATAATATTTCAAGTATGAAACAGAAAAGAAAATTTATAATTAGGAAAGACAACCATGAAAAGTGAAATAAAAGACAACATTATGTCATACAATATTTAAATATATAACTGCCAGAACAAAGAAAAGAGGAGAATATAGAAAACAGAAGAAAAATTTGAATGAATAAGTGCAATAAAAGACAACATATTATCTGACATTTAAAAAATAATTCAAATATAAAAAAGATAAGATCTATTAGAATGAAGAAGTGAAATAAAAGATAACATATTATCTTATGTTTTCAAAATAGAAAGAAGAGAACAAATATTAGAATGAAGAAGTGAAATAAAACAGAACATTTTATCTTCCAAACTAAAAATATTTCAAAAATAATAAAGATAATAAATATTAGAATGAAGAATTGGAATAAAACACACCATTTTAGTTTATATTTCGTAAATATTATCAACATAAGAAAGAGAACGAACAAATGAAATAAAACACAACAGAATTTGGTATATTTTTTTAATTTTAGTAAACACTGTTAGAAATAATATAGAAAAAAGAGATTTGATTTTAAATATTAGAAATATAAAAAAGAAAAGAAATTTTGGAGTTAAGAAGTGAAAAACAAAGAGAATATCAAACAGATCAGCGCGCGGGTAAGGCTGCCCTTGGCCAGCCCGCCCGAATTGGGCCCAAGGCGGAGCCGCGCAGGGCACATCGCAGCGCACAGCCGTTGGGTGGTGGGAGTTTAGTCCCACCTCGCCAAGCGATAGAGCGCCGCACCGGTTTATATACCCGGTTGCGACTCCTCTCCCAAGTTCCTATCAATTGCAGGTAGTACATTGCCTAACTCTAGTCCCCTCTGCCCCGTGGGGCCTACTAGCAGCAGAGATATTCTGCACCACGGGCCTGCATCCTGGCCCATGCACGGCACGGTTCCTAGTCGTATGCAGGCCGTGGAGTATGAATTCTCCTGCTCTGGTAGGTGGGCACTTTTTTAGGCATATTGCAATGTGTATTGATCTTCAAATCACACACTAAATTATACAAATGCTCACTTGCATTCAATACACATTTTTTGGCATATATGACAATTTAATGTTTTGAGCTCCAAGTCATCTAATAAATTTTACACATGCTCACTTACATGTAATACACATGGATATTAATTGGATTTCAACAAAAATGAGGCCGTGGTGTATGAATTCTCCTCCCACATGCATGACATGGTCATGGTAGGGTGTGCAAACAGTTTGGGATCATTTGGTGGGTCCGGCAAGGAAAACGTCTTTCAAACTCGCCCTCCGACAGACCCGAATGGTCCGGCTTGTACATGGTGCATGTGGGGGCATGCATCAAATGACCCCGACTTTTGGGAGCATGTGAGCATGGCCAATGTGGCCCCCCAGCATGGTGTGCACGAATTCGGACACAAAACACACGTTGCGTCATGCCGGGGCAGTGTTCTAGAGTTTTTTTCGACCACCTCCAAATCACCTAAACTTTTGCACACATGATCTCTTGGACAAATAGAGCTAGGTTTGCAAGGTTTTATATTTTTTGAAATTTTTATTAATTTATAATGCCCTCTAGACTGACTTGTCAAAATATTGGTCTATACCTCAGGGGGGGCATTGTAAAATATTCGTTTTCCAAATTTTCTTTCATAGGCATGATAAGCAAATGTGGTTCACCATGTTCTAGAAAGTTTGTGTGATTTGGATATGGTGGGAAAAAATCACATTTGTTCAAAAACTAGCTTAAGTTAGACCAAATGGCCCCTCCGGAATGCGGTCATTTTTTTGACCACCTCCAAATCACCTCAACTTTTGCTGACACGATCTCTTGCACAAACAAAGCTAGGTTTCCAAGGTTTTATATGTTTTTTTTATTTTTTTATTAATTTATAGTGCCCTTTAGATTGACTGGTCAAAACATCGGTCTATACCTCAGGGGGCATTGTAAAATATTCTTTTTCCAAATTTTCTTTCATAGGCATGATTGGCACATGTGGGTTACCATGTTCAAGAAAGTTTGTGTGATTTTGAGGTGGTGGGAAAAATCACATTTGTTCAAAAACTGGCTTAAGTGACCAAATAGCCCCTCCGGAATGCGGTCATTTTTTCGACCACCTCCAAATCACCTCAACTTTTGCACACATGATCTCTTGCACAAACAAAGCTAGGTTTCCAAGGTTTTATATTTTTTGAATTTTTTATTAATTTATAATGCCCTCTAGACTGACTGGTCAAAACATTGGTCTATACCTCAGGGGGGCATTTGAAAATATTCTTTTTTCCAAATTTTCTTTCATAGGCATGATTGGCACATGTGGGTCACCATGTTCAAGAAAGTTTGTGTGTTTTGGAGGTGGTGGGAAAATCACATTTGTTCAAAAACTGGCTTAAGTGACCTAATGGCCCCTCCGGAATGCGGTCATTTTTTCGACCACCTCCAACTCACCTCAATTTTGGCACACATGATCTCTTGCAAAAACAAAGCTAGGTTTCCAAGGTTTTATATTTTTTGAATTTTTTATTAATTTATAATGCCCTCTAGACTGACTGGTCAAAACATCGGTCTATACCTCAGGGGGGCATTTTAAAATATTATTTTTCCAAATTTTATTTCATAGGCATGATTGGCACATGTGGGTCACCATGTTCAAGAAAGTTTGTGTGATTTGAAGGTGGTGGGAAATCACATTTGTTCAAAAACTGGCTTAAGTGACCTAATGGCCCCTCCGGAATGCGGTCATTTTTTCAACCACCTCCAAATCACCTCAATTTTGGCACACATGATCTCTTGCACAAACAAAGCTAGGTTTCCAAGGTTTTATATTTTTTTGAATTTTTTCTTAATTTATAATGCCCTCTAGACTGACTGGTCAAAACATCGGTCTATACCTCAGGGGGGCATTGTAAAATATTCTTTTTCCAAATTTTCTTTCATAGGCATGATTGGCACATGTGGGTCACCATGTTCAAGAAAGTTTGTGTGATTTGGAGGTGGTGGGAAAAATCACATTTGTTCAAAAACTGGCTGAAGTTAGACCAAATGGCCCCTCCGGAATGCGGTCATTTTTTCGACCACCTCCAAATCACCTCGATTTTAGCACACATGATATCTTGCACAAACAAAGCTATGTTTCCAAGGTTTTATATTTTTGATTTTTTTTATTAATTTATAATGCCCTCTAGACTGACTGGTCAAAACATCAGTCTATACCTCAAGGGGGCATTGTAAGATATTACATCGGTCTATACCTCAAGGGGGCATTGTAAGATATTTCTTTTTCCAAATTTTCTTTCATATAGGCATTATTGGAACATGTGGGTCACCATGTTGAAGAAAGTTTGTGTGATTTGGAGGTGATGGGAAAAATCACATTTGTTCAAAAACTGGCTTAAGTTAGACCAAATGGCTCCTCCAGAATGCGGTCATTTTTTCGACCACCTCCAAATCACCTCAACTTTTGCACACATGATCTCTTGCACAAACAAAGCTAGGTTTCCAAGGTTTATATTTTTAAATTTTTTATTAATTTATAATGCCCTCTAGACTGACTGGTCAAAACATCGGTCTATACCTTAGGGGGGCATTGTAAAATATTCTTTTTTCCAAATTTTCTTCCATAGGCATGTTTGGCACATGTGGGTCACCATGTGCAAGAAAATTTGGTTCACACTTTTTGAATTTTTTCTGAATTTTTTATGCCCTGCCTAATGCCGGTTCGAAACATGCGGCTTCACGGAGCCACTATAAATTGTACAAAGGGAGATCTTTCATATTACAAATAATGAACTTGCATTTCATGAAAAAACTCCTTCATATTACAAATAATCATTACATCTTTATTCATATGTTATTTTTTGCACACACACACACACCATCTTTAACTACTTTTTTATTATTATTTGATCATATGGTGGAGTATTTGCTATTTTTGCTTACTCAAATGAAGGAAAGATGTCATATGTGTGGATGAATAATTTCCACTTACTTCACTAAACAACATTAATTAACTTAACGGAAAGTTTTACATTTGGTCCGATTTGCTTATGGGCAGAGCATGTTGCACATGGCCACAGCATGGGATTTTATTGCACCATTGCCACAGCATGCTCCACATGGCCACGGCATGGGAAGTGTTTGCAGCATGCCTGATCAGTGAAGCAACACTAATGCGGCATGTCTGATCATTGCAGCAGGTAAGTTCAAGCAAATCATACATCTAAGGAACTATACATCTAAGGAACCATATGTAACATCCCAAATTTTCAATTTGGAATGTTATACATTAGATCATCATTGCGTATCATATTTTATTTTGCATTTTGGTTGATCCTAGAAAAATTCTACGCAACTCAAGGACCCACGGAGAGAGTTGGGGATTTCGTTATTTTCATATTTGACTATACTCAAATTTTGAGAATAGGATCATTTGATTTTATTTATTTTATCATCAATTATTTCTATTACAAAAAATATGAGAGAGGGAATAAAATGACTTTCCCAAAATAGAGAATTATTGAGGATTTAATAATAAAATCAAATAAGATTTTATTTCGGAGTTTTTCGGTGTTTTAATTTAGGAAAAATGTAAGTTTTTCAAAAATTGCATTTAGGGCCCAAATAAATATTCACTTTGTCGGGCTTGATTTTAGAAGCCCGGGAAAATTTATTTCGGGATTTCTGGAGTCCGTTTAGTATTTCTTTTTATTTTTCTTCTGAGCGTAACTATTAAAAAAAGGGGAACCGACCTACGTGCCGTGTCCGACTAGGACTCCCGGCCCGTAGGGGCTTTATAAGCTGGCCCACCCCCGGGGGGGAAACCCTAGCCCAGCGCCCCGCCCTAGCGCCCCGCCCCAGCCCCGCACCCGCCGCCCCGCCGCGCCGCTCGCCGCCCGCCGGAGCCGCCGCCCCGCCGCACGCCCGCCGAGGTTCGCCGCTGCCTCATAGTCCGTGCCGCCTTTTTTTTTAGAAAACCGACCGGTTTTCCATCGGTTCATTTTCGGTTTTTTTAGTTTTCGTTTTCTTTAGATCGGTTTTTTCGGTTTAGGTTAAATAGGGAGCGTTCGCTCGTTTGTTCGTCTAAACGAACACGTTCATCGTTTAGATCTGGATAATGAACGTTCGTTCGTTAATCCGTTCGTCTTTTTTTCAGATTAAATTCGTGATTTTTCTGATCGCGATTCCTGATCCGATTTTCGTTTTAGTATAACTTTTCGCTCGTTTATCGGAATCAGGCGATTCAAGTGCCTAGAGTTTCGTCTCGAAACCCTCTATCCGTTTAACCAACTTAAACAAGATTTTGCTACTGTAAAAATTGACCTAGATCCAGATTACTAGAATGAAGTTGTTTTCTTTCGCCGTTTGACTTTCGTTGCTTCGTTCGATTTGATTCTTTTTGCCAACTGGAGTTCTTAAGTTGAACCTTCTGGTTAGATCTCTTATTTGAGTTTTACCTGTGCATTAGATGAGTACTTATTGTATGCTTGTTTGTTTGCGATAGAGTACCCGGAGTGTGCCGCCTGTTACTTCGAATCGTTAGGTTTCCCGGATCATCAGCAAGGCAAGTAACACTTTGATCATACCTTTTCCACTACCCAGTTTTATTGTATTAGATCAATCCCCACACATTGCATGATTAGGATCTAATTAAATTGTGGGATGGGAAGTAGATGAGGTAGTACCTATTACCTGTTTATTATCAAGCCTTTGGAAGTTACTTCTATGTTTGCTTATTATGCCATGCTATGCTAGTAGACGTGGAATGGGTGAGTGATATCCATGACAGATGTGAGATTTTTAATTAATGGTTTATCTAAGGTGGCAACTTAAACACACATCTGGTGGATTGAGGCACCTGGGTATTCCAGGGCTTGCCTGTTTTCTTTTGGACCGCCACCCAGGCTCAAAGGGATCATAAGACTATTCATACTAGAAACTTCTGTGTGCAACCACAAGCTATTATGGGCTCTAGCATAGTTGACTAAGTCGTGCGAACTCTTACAGTGGTAGACTAGCAGATGTAGGGGATGTAGGTGGTATGGTCTACCCGATCGTAAGGTGCTAGCGCTTCTGAAAGACTATGTCTCGGTCATCCGTCTTCTCAAACACCATGTAGTGCGAGAAAACAAACGGAGGCGATCGAGTCTTGTGGGGAAAAGTGCGCAAACCTCTGCAGAGTGTAACAAACTAATCATGGTTAGCCGTGTCCCCGGTTATGGACATCTTGAGTATCTAGTACCTGGATTTTCATGTGAAACTCAACATGTTACTCTAAATTAATTTTGTTGGGTTATGTTTAATGATGATGCTTAATTGGGATTGAGAATGCTGTCAACCATTCTCAGTGTTTAACAACCACCATGATAGTAATTAAATTTTATTCCTTTGAAGTAGGGAAAAATTGGCTTTACGCAAAACTGTAACCATAGAGCTTTCCACCAGCCAAATATGCATATAGTATAGCTGTTCATTCCATTACTCTCTATGTGTTACCTTGCCAGCATATTCCATGTGCTGACCCGTTTCGGGCTGCAACGTTAATGTTGCAGACTTTTCAGACGACGATTAAGGAGTTTTTAGGTCATGGTTCTATACTCAGTGATGTCGTTGGAGTTGATGGACTCACTTATCTTCCAAGCCTTCCGCTGTTATAGTTAGTAGATGGCCTTAAGCCATATTTATTGTAATAAGTTCTCTTTTGAGACACTCGATGTAATAAGTGTGTTATTGCTACTCTGCTATAAATCCTCCGAGTACTGTGTGGTGTCAGCATTACTGATCCAGGGATGACACCGGAGCACAGAGATCAGACTATTTGAGGTCTGGTCGCTACAGAGATGGTATCAGAGCACACGCTGACTGTAGGACACGACCACTAAGCACAAGACCTAGATCACTATTCACTCTCTTCTCTTCTGACCTCTCATCTTTTCTACTCTTTAGGATGGCGGATGCAAGGAACAAGTTCACACAACCGGATGAAGATACACCCTTTGGACGACACTTGAAGGAAGTCACTAGATACCTGAACATAGGAGTACCAAGCTCACGGGAACCTACAACGCCACTTTACCTGAAGAAGAGCGCTGGATGATTCAAGTTCAAGTTCCAGAAAGAACGTTCATGCCAGTCACTGAGCCCATAGAGTTTTCTTTTGATGCACCAACTTGGAGTCTAGGAAAGAGCATGGCAGCTCACATCGCCATGGGACGCATTGGAGAAGTCTGCCGCAAGGATCTCAAGGATACTATCTACCAGATTTGTGGGCGCCGAGATGAACACTGGGAGATGATCAGCACCAGGAAGGATAAATCAATTGCAGCTTTTATTCAGGAGCTAAACCAGCACATTCGACGACAGGAGAACCAGATGTGCGCCGACATGATAGATCTGAAGAAGGCTAAGACTAGAATCAAGGAACTGGAGGAAGAACTCAAGGCTACACGTGAAGATTATGAAGAGGAAATTGAAGTATTGGTGGAGAAGAATGACGACCTGATCAAGAAGATTGGAATATTTATGGGAGGCCCGACACCAGTAGATGAAGACGAAGAACCCAAGGAGATTAGCCCGGAAGACTACATTATCATCGACGGCACCGACTCGGAAGCAGATAATAGAGATGATGACTATGTTGATGAAGCAGGAGCAGATATTATGGAGTCAACGATCGTAGAATATTTCTAGTAGACCACCTCATCAGTAGTAGTAGTCCACCATGTAAATATAGTAGCCCGAGCACTTTTGCGATAGTTAGATCGATTGTATGCCTTTGTTTGATTGATTGAAGTGAATTGTTTGCTTTTGCCTCATGTGCATATGGGTAGTGTTTTCTCTTTAGACCCTCTCTATTCTTATATCTCATCTTTTCTAAAACCTCAGATGCCTCCGAGACGTGACCCCGGATTTTCCTTTCCACCGGAGCTCACCCAGTTGATCCAGCAGTAGAACACATTGATGCAGTTGCTAGTCCAGAATCAGAATCAGGGGAACAACAACAACAACCCACCACCACCACCACCTGTTGACCACTTAGCCCGTTTTCTTAGGCTGAATCCGCTGGTGTTTTCCAGTAGCACCGAGACGATAGTAGCAGATGATTGGCTCCGCAAGATAGCTAGGGAGTTGACCACAGCAGGATGCACAAATGCGGAGAAGGTGAAGTTTGCCGCACATCAGTTAGAAGGACCCGCAGCATCATGGTGGGATAATTTCACAGCCACTTTCCCAGTAGACACTGTCATATGGGACCAGTTTCAGCAGGCTTTCCGTACTACCCATGTTTCAGCAAGAGCTATGGCCATGAAGAAGCGTGAGTTTCGCAACTTGCGCCAAGGAGGAAGGACAGTTGGCCAGTATGTGGAGGAATTTAGTAAGTTAGCACGTTATGCCCCAGATGACGTCGCTACGGATGCAGCTAAGCAAGAGAAGTTTCTGGAAGGACTGAATGATGAGTTGAGCATGCAGTTGATGGTAGCCACCTTCAATAACTACCAGGAGTTGGTAGATCGTGCTCCTATGATTGAAGGGAAGCAGCAGCAAATTGAGAATCGCAAGAGGAAGTATGGACAAGGAAAGTACAATTCAGGAGCTCAGCAGAAGCCACGTTTTACCCCTAGACCGGGAGGACATTTTCAGCATACCCATGGAGGAGGTAGCTCGCACAATCACAATGGCACCAAGAATGGTAATGGCAATGGAGGAAGCAACGGCCAGAACCGCACCAACCCCTCAACCCCAGCCAAGGACTTGAGCCAAGTCACTTGCTATAAGTGTTCGAAGACCGGACATTATGCCAATGAATGTTCTGAAGGCCAAAATGGCAATGGAAGTTCTGGGAAGAAGCCGAACCCTTTCAACAGGGGACAGGTGAACCACATTAGCGTGGAAGAGGTTGAAGCTCAGCCCGATGCAGTAATAGGTAAGTTTTTGGTTAAGTCATTTACTGCACTCGTTCTTTTTGATACTGGTGCATCGCATTCATACATCTCAAGGGGATTTGTGGATAAGTATAACCTACCAACCCAAGCCCTTATGTCATCCATGTTAGTAACCTTGCCCGGAGCAGAGTATGTGGCTAGTCTATGGTGTGATCGTTTACCATTAAGGATTGGTAACTATGTTTTTCCCTCAGACCTAATAGTATTGGAATCTCAAGGATTGGATGTGATATTAGGCATCGATTGGTTAACAAAGTATGAAGGGAATATTGAGTGTGCTAGTAAGTCAATTTTGCTTACCACACCAGAAGGGAGAAGGATCAAGTATGTATCCCGGCATGTGCCAAAGAGGACCAAAATAAATTGCCTAACAGGAGTTGTGCAGGAGGAAGTACCAGTGGTAAGGGATTTCCCTGATGTATTTCCAGAAGAGTTGCCAGGCATGCCACCGGATAGAGATATTGAGTTCTTGATTGAGCTATTGCCCGGCACTGGGCCAATATCAAAGAGACCCTATAGGATGCTAGCAAAGGATTTGGTGGAAATTAAGAAGTGGATTAAGGAGTTACTGGATAAGGGATATATTCGCCCAAGTTCTTCACCTTGGGGATCGCCAGTACTTCTAGTGGAGAAGAAGGATGGATCATTAAGGATGGTTGTTGATTATCGAGGATTGAATGAAGTAACGATCAAGAACAAGTACCCACTACCAATGATCAACGATCTGTTTGATCGATTGCAAGGAGCTAAGGTATTTTCCAAGATCGATCTGCGATCAGGATACCACCAGTTGAAGATTCGAGAACAGGATATTCTGAAGACAGCTTTTACCACCAGGTATGGGCTGTATGAGTATACCGTTATGTCATTTGGTCTGACTAACGTGCCTGCCTATTTTATGAACATGATGAACAAAGTGTTTATGGAGTTTTTGGATAAGTTCGTCATAGTGTTCATTGATGATATCCTGGTTTATTCGAAGAATGAAGAGGAACATAAGGAGCATTTGCGTTTGGTACTTGGAAAGCTCAGAGAACATCAATTATATGCCAAGTTCAGCAAATGTGAGTTTTGGTTGAAGGAAGTAGGATTCCTCAGACATGTTATACCTGGAGAAGGTATAGCAGTAGATCCCGCTAAAGTTGAAACCGTGACCAAGTGGGAAGCCCCAACAACAGTTGGAGAGATCCAGAGTTTTCTTGGACTCGCAGGATACTACCGGAGATTTATTGAGAATTTATCAAAGATTGCGAAGCCTATGACAGAGTTGTTAAAGAAAGATACCAAGTTCATATGGACAGAGGAGTGTGAGGCTAGTTTTCAGGAGTTGAAGAAACGCTTGGTTACCTCACCAGTGTTGATTTTGCCAGACCAGACCAAAGATTATGAGGTGTACTGCGACGCTTCACATCGAGGACTTGGAGAAGTGCTTATGCAGGAAGGAAGAGTTGTTTCATATGCCTCAAGACAACTGAAGCCTCATGAGTTGAATTATGCTACGCATGGTTTGGAGTTAGCAGCCGTAGTGCATGCTTTGAAAACATGGAGACATTTTCTCATTGGAAACCATTGTGAGGTGTACACGGATCATAAGAGTTTGAAGTACATTTTCACACAGAAGGAATTGAATCTCAGACAAAGGAGATGGTTGGAGCTTATCAAGGATTATGATATGAAATTACATTATCATCCCGGAAAGGCTAATGTAGTAGCTGACGCATTAAGCCATAAGAGCCATGTCAATACGTTAATGACGGGAGAAATACCCAAGGAGTTAGCAGAAAATCTTCGTGAACTATGTTTGGAAATAGTTCCGAGAGGCTATGTAGCAGCATTGGAGATTCAGTCAACTTTGATGGATAAAATCAGGGAAGCTCAGAAGACTGACAAAGAGATTGCCGCTATAAAGGAGAAACTGAGCAATGGAAAGGCTAAAGGATTTCATGAGGATGAGCACGATACCCTATGGTTTGAAGACCGTGTTTATGTGCCCAATAACCCGGAGATCGGGAAGTTGATTTTGAAAGAGGCACACGATTCACCGTATTTGATTCACCCAGGAAATACCAAGATGTATTTGGGTTTGAAGGATATTTTCTGGTGGACCGGAATGAAGAAGGATATAGCGGAGTATGTAGTAGTTTGTGATGTATGCCAGAGAGTAAAGGCAGAGCATCAGAAGCCAGCAGGATTGTTACAACCATTGCCGATACCCGAATGGAAGTGGGATAAGCTAGGCATGGATTTTATCACGGGTTTGCCTAGGACTCGTCCAGGCTATGACTCAATTTGGGTTGTAGTTGATCGATTGACGAAAGTAGCTCATTTCATCCCAGTAAAGACCACTTACACCAGTGCTAAGTTGGCAAAGATATACATGACCATAATAGTATGTCTGCATGGAGTTCCGAGGAGTATCGTATCAGATAGAGGAACCCAGTTTACCTCAAAGTTCTGGAAGCAGTTGCACGAAACTTTGGGTACCAGGCTAGAATTCAGTACAACTTTTCATCCACAGACAGATGGACAGACCGAGAGAGTCAATCAGATTTTGGAGGATATGCTGAGAGCTTGTGCGCTAGATTATGGATCTAGTTGGGACGACAATCTGCCATATGTCGAGTTCTCTTACAACAACAGTTACCAAACCAGTTTGAAGATGGCCCCTTTCGAAGCTTTGTACGGAAGGAGGTGCAGGACACCGCTGTCGTGGGACGAAGTTGGAGACCGCCAGTTGTTTGGACCTGACTTGATTAAAGAGTCTGAACAGAAGGTGAAATTGATTCGCGATAGGCTCAAGGTAGCCCAGTCCAGACAGAAAAGTTATGCAGATTCTAAACGCAAGGAGACAGTTTACAAAGTCAGAGATAGAGCTTATCTTCGAGTATCTCCACTTCGGGGAATAAAGCGTTTTGGAGTTAAAGGGAAGTTAGCACCACGATTTGTAGGACCATATCGAGTTTTGGAGCGTATGGGAGAAGTGGCCTACAAGTTGGAATTGCCTGAAGGATTGTCAGGAGTGCATGATGTGTTCCACGTTTCTCAGTTGAAGAAGTGTCACGCGGAGATGGCTGACATACCATTGAGAGACACAGTGCCTTTGGAAACTATTCAGTTGGATAACGATTTGACCTACGAGGAGAAACCAGTTAAGATCCTCGAGTTTGCCAGCCGAGTTACCCGCAGCAAAGTTATCAAGTTTTGCAAAGTTCAGTGGAGCCACCACTCAGAGGATGAAGCCACCTGGGAACGAGAGGAAGATTTCCTCAAAGACCACCCTCACCTATTTTCTAGCCAACCCGAATCTCGAGGGCGAGAGTCATCTTAAGGGGGGTAGGTTTGCATATCATATTTTATTTTGCATTTTGGTTGATCCTAGAAAATTCTACGCAACTCAAGGACCCACGGAGAAAGTTGGGGATTTCGTTATTTTCATATTTGAGTTTACTCAAATTTTGAGAATAGGATCATTTGATTTTATTTATTTTATCATCAATTATTTCTATTACAAAAAATATGAGACCGGGAATAAAATGACTTTCCAAAAATAGAGAATTATTGAGGATTTAATAATAAAATCAAATAAGATTTTATTTCGGAGTTTTTCGGTGTTTTATTTGAATTTAGGAAAAATGTGTGTTTTTCAAAACATGCATTTAGGGCCCAAATAAATGTTCAGTTTGTCGGGCTTGATTTTAGAAGCCCGGGAAAATTTATTTTGGGATTTTTGGAGTCCGTTTAGTATTTCTTCCGAGCGTAACTATTTAAAAAAGGGGGGGAAACCGACCTACGGGCCGTGTCCGACTAGGACTCCCGGCCCGTAGGGGCTTTATAAGCCGGCCCACCCCTGGTTGCGATTCCTGATTGCGATTCCTGATCCGATTTTCGTTTTAGTATAACTTTTCGCTCGTTTATCGGAATCAGGCGATTCAAGCGCCTAGAGTTTCGTCTCGAAACCCTCTATCCGTTTAACCAACTTAAACAAGATTTTGATACTGTAAAACTTGCCCTAGATCCAGATTACTAGAACGAAGTTGTTTTCTTTCGCCGTTTGACTTCCGTTGCTTCGTTCGATTTGATTCTTTTTGCCAACCGGAGTTCTTAAGTTGAACCTTCTAGTTAGATCTCTTATTTGAGTTTTACCTGTGCATTAGATGAGTACTTATTGTATGCTTGTTTGTTTGTTTGTTTGCGATAGAGTAGCCGGAGTGCGCCGCCTGTTACTTCGAATCGTTAGGTTTCCCGGATCATCAGCAAGGCAAGTAACACTTTGATCATACCTTTTCTACTACCCAGTTTTATTGTATTAGATCAATCCCCACACATTGCATGATTAGGATCTAATTAAATTGTGGGATGGGAAGTAGATGAGGTAGTACCTATTACCTGTTTATTATCAAACCTTTGGGAGTTACTTCTACGTTTGCTTATTATGCCATGCTATGCTAGTAGACGTGGAATGGGTGAGTGATATCCATGACAGATGTGAGATTGTTAATTAATGGTTTATCTAAGGTGGCAACTTAAACACACATCTGGGTGGATTGAGGCACCTGGGTATTCCAGGGCTTGCCTGTTTTCTTTTGGACCGCCACCCAGGCTCAAAGGGATCATAAGACTATTCATACTAGAAACTTCCGTGTGCAGCCACAAGCTATTATGGGCTCTAGCATAGTTGACTAAATTGTGCGAACTCTTACAGTGGTAGACTAGCAGATGTAGGGGATGTAAGTGGTACGGTCTACCCGATCGTAAGGTGCTAGCGCTTCTGAAAGACTATGTCTCGGTCATCCGTCTTCTCAAACACCATGTAGTGCGAGAAAACAAACGGAGGCGATCGAGTCTTGTGGGGAAAAGTGCGCAAACCTCTGCAGAGTGTAACAAACTAATCATGGTTAGCCGTGTCCCCGGTTATGGACATCTTGAGTATCTAGTACCTGGATTTTCATGTGAATCTCAACATGTTACTCTAAATTAATTTTGTTGGGTTATGTTTAATGATGACGCTTAATTGGGATTGAGAATGTTGTCAACCATTCTCAATGTTTAACAACCACCATGATAGTAATTAAATTTTATTCCTTTGAAGTAGGGAAAAATTGGCTTTACGCAAAACTGTAACCATAGAGCTTTCCACCAGCCAAATATGCATATAGTATAGCTGTTCATTCCATTACTCTCTATGTGTTACCTTGCCAGCATATTCCATGTGTTGACCCGTTTTGGGCTGCAATGTTAATGTTGCATACTTTTCAGACGACAATTAAGGAGTTTTTAGGTCGTGGTTCTATACTCAGTGATGCCGTTGGAGTTGATGGACTCACTTATCTTCCAAGCCTTACGCTGTTATAGTTAGTAGATGGCCTTAAGCCATATTTATTGTAATAAGTTCTCTTTTAAGACACTCGATGTAATAAGTGTGTGATTGCTACTCTGCTATAAATCCTCCGAGTACTGTGTGGTGTCAGCATTACTGATCCAGGGATGACACCGGAGCACAGAGATCAGACTGTTTGAGGTCTGGTCACTACACCATAATGGCAAATTTAAGGGACACAAATATAGATAGCAATATATATTACTACCATAGATAGCAGCATCCACACATCGCACTTGCTCATGCAGACACCTCCAAGTTCACACCACTAGCATATTAGATAAGTTTAGACCACACATCACAGTACTACACTTAGATAAAGTTCATACTACATTACCACTAAAAGTTTCCACCATCAGACAACCACATAAAGTTCACCAAAATAACTGAGGCTTCCTCCATCATATGACAACCAGGGTCTAGGGCAACTACATGTTAGGGTTTTTGAGGACCTTGTGGAGGGCAGAATGTTGAGCCCTTATCTTGTACTCATCACTGCTGATGGATGTAGCCCGACAATGTTCCATCAGATGCTCCAGCAACCCAGACCTGGGCTTCTGCCTGCTGTAGTAGGGGCACCGGTACTTGTCCGTCGTCCAGTTGTAGTACATAGCAGGTCCTTGGGCCCTGATCTTCTGCACCACCATCTCTTCAAAGGACTCGACGTTCCCCTCGACCACATCATCTCCAGATTGATACTACACACATTAATGACTGACATTAATACATTATGCATTCAAATACTATAAACATCTAACACTAACTCAATGCACAAATAACATTTCAACTAGGTCTTACCTCGTACGGCTCATCCTCATCACTGTCATAAGGGTAGTACCCAGATGAGTCAAACTTCCTCTTGTTGCCAACAAGATCCTCCTTCTGCTATATTGTCAACCAAGCAAGTCATTTATAAGGAATTGAATTGCACTTCAAATAATGTCATTACAAACAAGTTGATTTTGCATAATGATGGAAAGCTCCTAACTATATTGAAAAGGTGCATAGTTACAGATGCTATGTACATTTCAACAACTAATTCATAGACTATATATGAAGCTATATAGATACTAAACAATAGGGTTATGAACATACAAGTTCATTCATATGGACATACAAATTCAGATTTTTCTTTTGAACATGCATATGAAGGTATAAATGAATATCATTCCTCTCTTATTAACCAATGAGATAGCAGTTTTTGACAGACAATGCAAATAGGACCTTTATATATAACTTTACAAACATGTCAGGTTTTCATTTCATTTGTAAATATTAATAAATAATTAGTTCATAGCAGTTCTTAATGAGCACTCATATGTCAAAATAAGTGAAATGGTGAAGCCTAACTCCTACATCTAATTAAAATACCCTAACTCCAGCATCTAATTAAAAAACACTAACTCCTAGATCCACTGGAACATTAAATCACAAAATTTACTTACATATATCATTGGATATAAATGAATCCACTACAAATAACACTAACTTATACATCTAATTAAAATATCATAACTCTTACTTCTACTGCATCATTCAGTCACACCATTTAGTTACATTTATCTCTGCCTATAAATGAATCCAATACAAAAGAAACCTAACTAAACATCTAATTAAGAAACACTAACTAGTACATCTACTACATCATTCAATCACAGAATCTATATAACTGTCTATAAATGAATAATACAAATAAACCTTAACTAATCAACTAATTAAAAAACCATAACTACTACATCTACTGGATGATTCAATCATAGATCATACATATAACTGGCTATAAATGAATCCAATACAAGAAAATCCTAACTAAACATCTAATTAAAAAACCCTAACTACTACACCTACTGGATGATTCATATGACATTCGTGCATGGAGTTATGCAACAACAATTTAATATGAGTTGGTCATCTGGCATAGTTGCATGTCTAGCAAACCTACTTATGTTTCACTTAATAAGTACAGGAATCCTACAGATCAAAAATATACATACCTACAATTTGAGTTTATGGATAATGAAGTGAAGCTCCTAACTATTTTGAAATTGTGCACTAGTTAAACATACTGTGTTCATTTCAACAATTAATTGATAGACTTCAAATGAACAAAGTAGGATTTTAACCTCATTTGTACAATATCAACTTTAATAGATACACTGGGTGGCGGCTCAGCCCCTGCCGTGGCCCACAGAGGGAATATGCAAAACAAATCTAACAACATATACAACATAGAACAAAATCTGAGCACATGAGGCAATCCAGATTCTAATATAAAAAACCTAACTCTCGTTATGATCTCTCTAGCATTCAACCATGAATCAACTACAAAAAACCCTAACTCTCAAATGGGGTTCCCCATTCAATCAAAAAAACCCTAACAAGCAGAAGGGGGTGCCGCATTCAATCACAAATCTATAATAAAAAACCCTATCCACTAAATATTTTGCTTAACAACTACAACTAAGAGAGGAGGGGAACAAGAAGGATTACCACATCCACCACCTGCTTGTCGCTCGCCTCCGCACCTGCATCTAGTGAGCCGCCAGACGCCGTCACCACCAGGTCCGGCACGATGGAGTCCGAGCCCACCACCCCCTGCTCCACCAGATCCGCTGCCGCAGCGACCGATCCAGCGACTGCGGGTGCAGCATATCCCGCACCGCCGACGGCGGCCACTTCTTGGATGGCATCTGCCGCGGTGTTCGCAGCCTCGACCGCAACTCCGTGCGCAGCGGCGGCAGCGCCACCACCTTGCGCCATCGAAGCCTAAGAGAACCCACCGGAGAGAGGGAGGTGGTGGGGTTGACCGAGTAGGTGCGGTGGCGGGGCGATGGAGACGAGGGGGAGACGATGCGGCAAGGAGAGAGGGAGTGAGCCGATTTGGGGGGAAATGGTGGGGGCGATGCGGCCGGTGGTGGTTCCCCTCCCTCTTTATAGGATGTGACGTTTTTGGAAGTTTTCGTGCGCCGCGTGGCTAGCCCACGACCACCGCCGCCCACGCCCACGACCGCCGCACGTGACAAGGGAAAACGATACGGCCACGTACAATACATGTATACCCTCAGTGTACAAAAGTAATCTGGCCGGTGCAGGCTTGTATAGGGCTATACGCACGCTCTCCGCGGGCATAAAAAGATGATCGTGCCCCTCTTCACGAATCGTTTTTGACAGATCTCAGCCGTCCTTGTGTTTCTCCCCCTCGCGTTCAGCCCAAGGGGGGAGCACCGGAGCAGAAACGAGCATGAAAGATCATCAATAATCAAGAGATAGTACTTATTCCTTGAAACACTAGATAATTAATGGTGCAGTCCAAAGATCACAATGCAGGAAATCAAAGGGAGCAGTAGTTTGACTAGTGGAAGAAGAAAATGGTAGACGAATGTGTTTGCCGGTTTGACAAGCATGACACAACCAACTAGCTGAACATAGGTTTATTACAATGATCTAGAACTTTATTGTTGCAAAAAGTAGCATCTCCGGGATGGCCCAAACGCCGATGCCAGAGATCGGTGAGGCGCGAGACGGTGACGGCGAGAGCGGTGGGGCCAGCCGGGGGGAAGATGTCATTTTCTGCCTTTGGTAGTAGGTTGTTGGCATGTGTGTCATTTATTATACTGAAGTTTATGCATGTTGCTTTGCGGTGGGAATGTTACTACTTCCATTTTGGTTTGTCAGTACGTCTCAACTCTAACTGATGACTTATTTATAGAATTGGGCGCATGTCTTTTCTGTAGAAAAATGTTTTAAAGTTTGGCCAAGTTTATAGTAAAAAAATGTGAACATTCACCATACCAAAGCAGTGTCATTAGATCCAGTGTGAAAAGCACTAACATATTTTATAATAGATTTGACAAGTTGCTTAGTTTACAAGTTTGATTTAAGACGAAACTAACATTAGAAGTAAATAAATGAAGGGAGTATAAAACACACATGAGACCGAAAGGAACATTTCGGTTCAGCGGCCAAAGACCTCGAACCATGTATAAACAGACAGACGAACTCTTTAGACACGTTTTCTTCGTACATCCAACGTATGTCCTTCTCGTGACTCCTCTCAACGCTCGAGTGACACCTTCTCTAGGATGCCAGTGAGATTTGCCAAGGTGATGCTGGCCGTGAGATGTCTGAACCCGTCGGTTTTCAGGACGTCTGCCAGCACATTCGGGGACGACGACATAAATTTCAAGCACGCGTCCCTCAGCAGCGGGCACTGGTGCTGCTCCGCCAGCGCCAACGTGGTCGCCACGGTCCGCACGTCCAAGCTTCTGCGCAGCTTCACGTCGCACGCCTGCTTCAGCTTGTCCACCCCGTACCGATCCGCGGCAACCAGCAGGTGCTGCGTCATCGCGACGCCGCAGTCCTCGCCGTCGCCCGGCAGCGAGTCCGTGTAGATGAAGCGCAGGAGCATCTCCAAGACCGCCGGCTCCATGTCGGGTACCTCAATGTGCTCCGTGCCCTTGCCCTTCATCGGGCCAAAGAGCTCGGCGTCGAAAACCGGCGAGCGCGCGGCGAGCATGCACCGGTGCGCGCGGAACGCTCGGCCGGCGACGTCGATTGTCACGTCTGCGCCCTTGCCGTCTCTGAGCATGCGCTCGAGGTGGCCGAGCATCTCCGGCAGCGGAGCGGCGGCTGCCGGGCCGGCCTTCGTGCGCTCCGTGCGAGGATTGATGAGGGTGACGACGCACCTGATTGTGAGGCAGTCGTCGACGAGGTACCGCCGCGATGTAAGCTTGGATCTGCGCACAAATCCTGGAAACGTCGGGCTAATGTCCGCAGCGCAGAAGTGGTCTGTGTCCGACGTCCTCCTGTTTGCCATCGTCCCGTGGCGGTCCACGAGTGCTATGGTGATCCTTGCCTTCACAAGCACGACTGTGGTTGCTTGACGACGGAGACATACAGACGCCGCTGCGTAGCACGGGCACTCCTTTTCATGTTGACTATACCTCGAGGTCGAGGTCGACCACCCACCAGGGTAGAAGCTGATAAACCAATCGTGGCCGCCGACGGTGAAGTGACCGGAGGTCACGCCACGACCTTGTTCACGGGAAGGTCCCTGATCTGCGAGTAGTTTACCAGCACGAAGTCGTGCGACACGGACGCGCTCTCTGCGACGCATCTCGACGGCGTGTCCGCTTGTCTGGGAGCTTCCCTGTTGGTGAGACGACGCCACACATCCATCTTGCCGGCCGGCGTCACACCTGACCAACGATTTTGATGTTTAATTTTGGGCAAAAACTATCTTTCTTTGAGACAGACAGAGGGCAGGCCGGGCAGAGAATCATGTGATGTGATGATATTATATACGGGTTTGCTATTTCACATCTAGATGTGAAATAGTTATCTCACATCTAACTTGTGCACCACACGATTAGGAGATGAGATATTCGTGCAAATTGCTTGATTAGGCCGTCGTTGCGCATCCGGTTCGCTTTGTCTCGCGTAAGGGAGGGGAGCGCTTGTGGGCCTTTTGTTTGTTCGCTTGTCCTCCGTCGGGCCACACTTTTGGTCCAATTTTTCATGTGGGTTGCACATGTGCGTAACAGGAAGAGGCGCATCCGTTCGTTTCTGTAGTACAAAAAATCACGTGAGCCATCCATCAGTCCGTTTCCCATTCTTTCTTCTCACTCTCATTTCCCTTTTCCTCTAACAAAAACGTTTTTTTTTGTTTGTTTGTTTTAAAAACATGAACCTTTTTAGATTCATTAATTTTTTTTATTTTCTTGTTTCCATTTCTATTTTTTCTTTTCCTTTTTTATTAATTTGTTTTAAATTCAGTTACTTTATTTAACTTTTTTTAGACAAGTTACTTTATTTAACTGATTTGCTAATTCTCATCTTGATAGTGGGTTGTTTTGTTGCATGCGTTCTATGTCGCGTCGTGCGTCCAATGTCCACTTGTCAGCCCATTCCCGAGTGTGTCTTTTGTTGGCCCATTTTCGCATTGTAATCTAGGGTCCATTTCGATTTTGTTTATTCCTATTTTCCTATTTGTTTTTATAAGTTGCGTGTGTTTCAGTATGTTTTTTGTTTATATTTTCTATTCCCCATTTATTTTTCTTTTTTCTCTTCCCTTTTTCCTTTTTATTTATTTATTTTAAATTCATGAACTTTTTCCATTCTATCATCTGTTCGCTTTAAATGTTGCGTAAAACATGGTCACGGGTTGCTTTATCCGAGCGGCCCGTGCCACGCCATACGTTTGGTGTCCGCTTGTGAGCTTGTTCGCCCGTACATCTTTTGTTGTGCTATTTTCGTAGAGCGTTTTGGAGTCTCGTTTCGGATAGGTTTTGCTAATTCTCATCTAGATGTGAGTTAAAAATGTCTCATCTAACTCATATATCGTTAGATACGTGTGCTTCTAAGTCATGTTTGTTGCTGTCATCTTTTCTATTCGTCCCTCATGAACCAGTGAGACTCGATTACCTTTTTTAGTGGGCCGTTTTCATGTTTTTGTGTATTGGGTTTATTTTGTGGGGTGCATCTTTTCTGTGGACGACTAAATTTCTTTTTATTTCCTATTTTTTGGCTACTTTGATCCGAACTAGATGGGATTTTGTGGACGACTACATTTCATCGAGATGGGATTTAGTGTTGTCTCATCTTAGTCTATAACCGTCTGATTTGTTTGCTTTAATGTCCGCACAAACTCATTCATGCATGCTTGTGTCAACTCATTCTTTTTTTGTGACACGTCCTCTTCTCCTGTTTGTTTTTGTGTTGGCATGGTCTCGTCTTTATTTTTCGCATGGGCCCATATATGCGGTTGTTGGGGGTTGTTTCTTTTTTGTTTGTTTTTGTTCTGCGTGTGGCATGATGAAGAATTTGTAGAGTCCGCCCAAGAGGAGGGCCATTTATATAATGGGAGCAGATATAGGGTTCTTTTTTGTCTAGATGAAGGATAGAAATGTGTAGAGTTTAGATCGGTGGGAGAAGCGTCTGAACGCTTTATTGTCCTTATAATCCTTGACTCGCAACTGGGATCATAGTTTCATAGTTGTTCCAATTGCAAGTTCACCATTGACTCGCAACTGGGCTCGTAGTTGTCTAAATTGAAAGCCCACCCTCGACTCGCAACTGGAGCATGTGTTTTGTTTTCCAGCCCAGTTGCAAGTCCACACTTGACTGGCAACTGAGCCCATAATTTTTTCACCCTAGTTGCAGTTCGGCCCTTGACTTGCGACTAGGCTCATAGTTTTGTAGTTGTCCTATTTGGAAGTCCACTATCGACTCACAATTAAGCTCATTCTTGTCCGAGTTGCATACCAACCCTTGACTCGCAACTGGAGCCCGTGGTTTGTTTTTCACCCCAGTTACAAGTACATCCATGGCTCGCAATTGGGCTCATAGTTTGTAGTTGTCCTAATTGCAAGTCCACCCTCGAGTCGCAACTCGTGTCGTAGTTTTGTGTAGTTGTTCCAGTTGCAAGTCCACCCTGGACTCACAACCCGTATATTAGTTTTGTGTAGTTGTCTCAGTTGCAAGTTCACCCTGGACTCGCAACTTGGCATGTAGTTTGTTTCATTCTAGTTGCAAGCCCACACTTAACTCGCAACTCAGCCTATGCTTTGTTTTTCATCCTGGTTGCAGGTCCACCTTTGCATCAGAACTAGGCCCGTAGTTTGTTTCATCCCAGTTGCAAGTCGACTCTTGACTCACAACTGGACTCATAGTTTCATAGTTCTCCCAGTTGACAAGTCCACACTCAAATCGCAACTGAGTTTGTAGTTGTCCCAATTGCAAGTCCATTGTCAACTCGCAACTGGAGCTTTTATTTTATTTTTTTCATCCCAATTGCAAGTTATCCCTTGACTCGCAACAGGGTCCATGATTTGTTTCATCTGAATTGCAAGTCAACCCTTGACTCGCAACTAGGCGGTTGCACGTTCACCCACGACATGCAAATGGGTTCATAGTTGTCCCAATTACAAGTCTGCCCTCGACTCGCATCTAGGAATGTGTTTTGTTTTTCATCTCAGTCGCAAGTCCACGCTCGACTCACAACTAGACTTGTAGTTTGCTATTGTCGTAGTTGCAAGTCCACCCTTGCCTCGTAAATGATAACACAATTTTTTGTAGTTGTCCGAGTTGCAAGTCCATACTTAACTCACTACTAGACTCATAGTTTATTTCATCCCAGTTGTAAGTCCATCCTTGACACGCAACTGGGCTCATAGTTGTCCCAACTGCAAGTCCACCCTCGACTTGCAAATAGGCCCATAGTTTTGTTGTATACTAGTTGCAATTCGACCCTCGACTTGTAACCAGTATCGTAATTTTGTGTGCTTGCCTCAGTTCCAAGTCCACCCTCGACTCGCAAATTGTATTGTAGTTTTGTGTGGTTGTCCCAGTTACAAGTCCACCCTCGACTTGTAATTAGGCACGTAGTTTGTTTCATCCAGTTGCAAGCTCACCCTTGGCTCACAACTCGACATGTGTTTTGTCGTTTTACATCCTAGTTGAAGGTCCTCCCTTGACTTGCAACTGGGCATACATTTTTTCATCCCAGTAGCAAGTCGATCCTTGACTCGTAACTGGGCCTTTAGTTTTGTAGTTTTTCTAGTTGCAAGTACATCCTTGACTCACCGTTGAGATCATAGTTTTCTGAGTTGCAAGCACATGCCCGACTTGCAACTTGAGCTCATGTTTTTGTTTTTCATCACACTTGCAAGTCTACTTTTAACTTGCAACTGGGCCCATAGTTTGTTTCAACCCATTTGTAAGGTGAACCTTCACTCGCAACTAGGCTCATTGTTTCATAGTTGTCCTAGTTGCAAGTCCACTCTCGACTCGCAAGTGGGCTCATAGTTGTCGTAGTTGCAAGTCTACCCTCTACTTGTAACTAGGCATGTGTTCTCTTTTTCATCCCAGTTAGAAGTCCGCGCTTAACTTGTAGCTGGGCTCATAGTTTGTTATTATCCTAGTTGCATGTCCACCCTTGACTCACAAATGGCATCACCGTTTTATGTAGTTATCCCAGTTGCAAGTCAACCCTTGACTCGCAACTAGGACCAAAATTTGTTTCATCCTGGTTGCAAGTTCACCCTTGACTCGCAACGGGCCTTGTAGGCTCGTAGTTGTCCCAGTTGCAATTTCATACTCGACTTACAACTGGGCCCCTGGTTTTGTTGTCACAATCACAACTCCACCCTTGACTCGCAACTCGTATCATAGTTTTCTATAGTTTTCTTAGTTGCTAGTACACCCTTGACTTGCAACTCGTATTGTAATTTTGTGTAGTTGTCCCAGTTGCAAGTCCATCCTCAACTCACAACTAGGCTCGTAGTTATTTTATCCAGTTGCAAGCCCACCTTGACTCGCCGCTCGACATGTGTTTTATTTTTAATCTGAGTTGTAGGTCCACCTTGGACTCGCAACTAGGCCCGTAGTTTATTTAATCCCAGTTGGAAGTCGACTCTTGATTCGTAATTGGGCTCGTAGTTTTGTAGTTGTCCCTGTTGCAAGTCCACCCTCAACTCGTGATTGGACTCATAGTTTTCCAGTTGCTAGTCCACATTCAAGTCGCAATTGGGCTCGTAATTGTCCCAATTTCATGTCCACCCTTGACCCGAAACTCAACCGACCCAGTTGCATGTCAACCCTTGACCCAAAACTCAACCAACCTAGTTGCCTGTCCACCGGAGACACACAACTTGCCCTGACCCATGTGCATTTTCACACTTGACCCAAAACTCAACCGACCAAGTTGCATGTCCACCCTCGACATGCAATTTGATAATTTTAGTTTTTCCAATTTTTTTTGTCGATCGCCTGGCTTTTAAAATGTCCGTCGTGTTTAAAAAAAAGCATTATGTATTTACAAATTTTTCATCGTGTATTTAAAAAAAAATCACCTCATCCATATTTTTTTTGTGTGCATGTGTTTTTTCTTTCTTTTTTGATTCTTTTCTCCACCGTGTGTCTTTTATAATGTTCACCACATTTAAAAAAGCATCATTTTTATAAAATGTTCATGACGTGTTTGTAAAATGTTCATGAAGTATCTTAAAAAATAATCATACATAAATATTTCTGTGTGTATGTGTTTCTTCTCTTTTTTTTTGATTTTTTGTCTCCATCATGTGAATCTTAAAATGTTCACCAGGTTTAAAAAGATGCATCGCACATTTATAATTCTTTCATGATGTGTTTATACAATGTTCATCGTGTATTTTCAAAAATCATATTCACCTCGTCCACAAATATTTTCGTGTGTGTAATATTTTCCATTTTCAACTTTGCCAAACAAACACTTGATTGATGCATGCAAGTTGATTTCTCATGTGCTAATAGAAAAGGAACAAAGCATAAAGGTGAGAGTGACAGGCAGACAGATGTTTTACATTAACGGGTTTCTTTTCTACGCGATGTGTTACACTCATCCACATCGGCAGCCTACACACCTGCAGCAGAAGCGCATTATATTAGGCCTACAAATATTGACTTTTTTGCGGAGGCTCACATGTTAGAAAAAAACAAGTCAGCAAAGAAGCACAAGCTGAATCGAGGCCCAGACCCGTGAACAGGGGCGAGCTGACGAGAAACACACAGACAACAAAAATCGAACTTTTCTAAAAAAATGGAGACAAACAAACAAACAACGGACAAGGGGTGGGCTTGTTTATCTGTTGATATGGGATGATGTCATACTTAGATGTGGAATATTATCTCACATCTAGATTAGATATAGTCAGACTCATATACGAATCACATCAGGAGCCCGAGTCAGAAACGCATACGAACCTGACTCGATCGGTTAGCAGGGCAAAACCTTCCTATACAGTAGAAAGGATTCCAAATTCCAACAAAACGAAACACGTGTGTGCCATGCTATCTCATACTCACTCGGGAGCGCATCACAACACAAACATGCAGCATGTTTGTGTTTTTATTTTTACCCCTAAAAAAACACAAACATGCAGTACATGTAGAAAAATCCAATCGCGTACTGGTCAATTGACATACATTATTTTGGCGGTTCAACTTTCTTGCATTTTCTGGAGTACTATCACATATACTCGTGCATTGCAATGGCAGAAAAACTTGATGGTATGTCCAAGTATAATGTTCCATAGCTTCGGATTCACAATGAAGAAGATGCTAGTTGTTGCGTCCACCAAAACATTCCACAACGCAACATTCAGACAGTGGCACCCAATGACAGGAAGACACACGCAAAGGTATTGAAGAAATACGCAGACGCACACAAAGATATTGGAGAAATGCACGTACTTAATCTAAATATACTAATGAAGATTACAAAAATTATGCGGATGTTTAGCCGCATTCGTATTTTTCTTTTGCAAGGCGTTGCCCGCGATGAAATTCCATTTAAAGATGTACAAATAATTGAATTGAGCGGATGGGCGGCATCTCGCGCGGCGACGCGGGCGGCGCACACGTCTCGCGCGGTGGCGCGGCCGGCGATCGAGGCGGCGCTGGTGGAACACACGGCGCTGCGACCTGCGCAGGGGGCTCGCGAGGTGCGGGTTCCGCAGGAGATCTGCACGGCGCAGGCGATGCACGGTGGCGGGTCTGGTTCGCTTCGGATCTCGTGGCGGCGAGGCAGATCTCGCTGCACGACGGCGTGCTCTGGCTCCGCCGTGAGGCGCTACGCATCGTCCTCCTTGACGATCGTGGGGCGACAGTGGATGCGCGGTTCCTCCGGGAGGGTGAGTCCTTCGACATCAGTGATATCATCGCGTTTCCTTGCCATTTTGCTCGTGTGCGTGACAGGATTCCGGCGCCAATCGCGGCGGTTGCCGGTGCGAGCTCGTCGGCGGAGGCGCCCACAAGTCAAAAGGGTGCGGGCGTTCGCGGTGGGGGCCATCCCATCCGTCTGACAGGAGGGCCGGGGATTTTGGGGCGTGGCCCGGGCCACCATGGCCCCGATGTTCGACACGTGGGGCGGGGGGGATCGGACCGCCATGGATCTCTTGACCCTAGGGTTTCCCTGTGCTCCACACATATAAAACAGAGCCCCGCCCCCTCCTCCCAAATTCTGGATCTTGACGAGAGCCTCTCCCACTTCTGGGGCGCGCCGTCGCCCCCTCGATCTAGGGTTCGTCGTTCTTTCTCTTGGTGGGAGGGCAAAATCCGGGGCGATCCTCGTTCCTTTGCTCAAGTTGTTAGTTCTCCACCATTTTCTCCCGCCTCTACTCCGATCTGTGAGGAGAACACCATGAGAGAAGAGGGCTTCGGCGCGGGGAGACATGGTCGGGGGGCTGGTCGTTTCGATCGGGGCTGGGGTCGCGGCCGCGGCTTTGATCACAACGTCTGGAAGTGCAAGACGGATTCGGGAGGATCCTCGACTCAGAAGGCTTCTGGATCTGGTGATGCTGGATCCAGGAAGTGGGATGAGGCTGCTGGCGACAAACACGCTGCTCCACCTCGGCAGGGGAGGTGAGGAGATGATGATGGAGACACAAGCGAGCCGCGCGCGGTGGAGAAGATCCCTGCATCACCTCGGGCGCGTGGGCCTCCTGAGCATACTGGTAACATCGCTCCCTTCCCACACCCATGTCAGATCTGTAATCTGACTGGGCATCCCACTGCTAGATGCCTGCAAGCGATTTGCGAGTGGTGCAAGAAGAAAGGACATCTATCTGTTATTTGCACTGAGTCCTTACCTTGGGAATTTTCTCCTGCTATGTGTGCTTTTAAAAGCAAAGGGCAAGGTTTCTTCTACATCCCTGATTTTAGTATCGATAGGCAGCCTAGAGAGAGGATTTACAATATTGTAGTCACCATCACCGAGGGGTCTGCACTGACCAAGGATATAGAGCATGAGCTTAGTGTGTATGTGGGGCAGGGATGGCGTTGCTCTGCAAAATTTTTCGCTCCTCAGATGTTTGTGATGCGTATGCCTAATCCTAGAGAAGTTGATCGTGCTCTGTTTGTAGAACATATTAAGTTGAAGCAATGTGGTGTTTCGGTCAAGTTTTCCCCTTGGTCCGAAGATATTGATTCAGAAGGGCTCCTGGAAGTTGCTTGGGTGAGAATTGGGAAGATCCCCCCTAACAAACGCTGTGATAAAACTGTGGCTTATGTGGGCGGGCTTGTGGGCATAACCCTTGAAGTGGATATGTCCACTATGAATCGCCCATCTTCAATTAGGGCAAAAATTGGGTGCAGATCTGTGAAGCAGCTCCCGGCCACAGCTGAAGGGGTCTTGGGGGGCCGTTTCCATAAATTCACATTTGAAGTTGAGGAGATTCTGGTGATAAATCCTGTTCGTGAGGAGACTGTTCGTGTGGATGCTAGAGAGGCTCCCACCAAAACTGATCAGACTCCTAAACGTAAATGAGATGATCAGGGATTGGAGGGAGATCAATCTAGCCCTAAAAATGGGGAGAAAAGAGAGTCATCTGCTCGTGGGGGCAAGACCTGTCGTCTGTCACCACAAGAGCAAGAAACGTCCATGTCTTCTGATAGTGATATTGATTCTTCTCTCCTAATTGAGACTATGGCTAAAGAGCATGAACTTGCGGTGAAAAAGACAGATCAGGAGGCCTCCAATTGGATGGTAACTCTAAACCATGCTGGGAACTGCGATCTGGTGGAAAAATCTGTTAACCAGGAAGTGAAGGTAAATGCACCATCTATAGCTCGTCGATCTTTATCATACGCCGATGTGGTTTCTAATTCTGCCCAGATTGTGGAAGTGGATGGTGACGTTGACTCAGGCCTGAAGGACAATAGTGACTATGTGGTACAACTCCCACCTTCTGAATGCAGTGATGAGCTTATCCTCACCCCTCCCCTTGCTCTTGAAGCGGTTATTAAATTTAGCAAGCACAATGTACAGAGGATGCAGGAGAATATTGAGACAAAAGCCATTCGTCTTGCTCAGAAACGAGACCAGGGAGGTAATAATCACATTTCTTGCAGTAACTCTTTTGATACTCTTTCCAACACTGAATTACTTAGTAGAGTTGCTTGCATGGGAGTGGATATACCTGATGATGATTTCTCTTGCATTAATGTTCTTAGAGAGCTGGAGAGGGTAAGAGAGAACCTGGATGAGAATAATAGGATGGATGAGAATAAGGAAAATAATGCTGATAATGGGGATGATATTCTAGTTACTAATGGGTTGGGGAAAACTGTCCCTATTAATCTTACCTGGCTTGACCAGGAAGATATATTACATGAGCAGGTCTCATCTGGTAAGAAAACTAGAAGACTTAGGAAAAAATCTGCTGTTAAGCTACCTAGACCTGTGACTAGGAGCCAGAAAAAACATAGCTCTAATGAAGAACTTGTCTGTAGCCCTGCAAAGCCTCCTGGCAGGGCTACTCGATCTCAATTCCACAAAAAGCGTTCCAAATGATAGGTCTCATTTGGAATTGTAGAGGGGCGGGCAAGAAAGGAATGGCCACCTGCCTCTCAGACTTGATTAGTGACCATTCCCTGGATTTCATTGGGTTGCAGGAAACTATGAAGAAAAAAAATTACTCCTAAATGCATTAGGAGGATTGATCCCTTTGGTCTGTTCCATTGGGAATGGATTCCATCTATGGGGAAATCTGGGGGCATCCTGGGCGGTGTGAGACATGATACTTTTGATATCGTCTCCTGTAGCAAAGGCAAATATATTCTGCAAATGGTTATACGTGACAAGAAGAGGAAAGTTGCCTGGGGCCTGTTGGTAGTTTACGGGTCTGCTCATGAGGAGTACAAAGAGGAGTTCCTAGTTGAGCTTGCTTCCATGTGTAGTAATATGAAGGTCCCCTACATTGTAGGTGGTGACTTTAATATCCTACGCAGCTGTGATGAGAAGAATAAGAAAATGAGTAATAGTAGATCCACTGATCTCTTTAACTCTATTATCAATGCCCTGGCCCTTAGAGAGATTCACACTAGCGGGGGGAGGTATACCTGGACTAACAACCAAGCCCATCCCACTCTAGAAAAACTTGACTGGATTTTGATGTCTGAGGACTGGGAAAGTCTATTTCCTTTAGTATCTGTTAGAAAATTGGTCCGGGAACTTTCAGATCACAGCCCCCTGCTGCTATCCAGTGGGGAGGGAGGGCGTGAAGCTCCTAAACCTCATGAGTTTCGTTTCAATTTTGCCTGGGTCAAAAATGAAAAGTTCCTTCCCACTGTTGCTAAGATTTGGGCAAGAAAAGTTTTCTCATCTGATCCTATTGACATCTTGAACATTAAACTGAAAAGATTCAAGACTTACTTCAAAGGTTGGGGTTCGGATAAATATGGCCACGATAAGAAAAGGAAGGAAGAACTTAGGATGGAACTGGCCATGCTAGAAGAACTAGAAGAAAATGGCCCCCTGTCCCCTGAGTTGTATGGCATTAAGGTGGATGTCGGCATTGAGCTACATGAGCTGCTAGTGAATGAGGAGATCTTTTGGCTTCAACAATCTCATGAGCGTTGGCTTTTAAAAGGGGACCTGAACACTAACTACTATCATAAAATCGCCAACGGGCGGAAAAGAAAAAACACAATTCACTCCCTGAAGGCTGGGGGAATTGAAATTGAAGGTACGGATAAGCTAATTGCTCACGCTACAGATTTTTACAAAAAACTATTTGGGCCTGAGCCGGGTAATTTGTTCCACCTAAGACCTGACACTTGGGCTGATGAGGAAAAACTTAGTGCTGACGATAATGCAGATTTACGTCGTGAGTTCACTGAGACATAAGTTAAGGAAGCTTTGTTTTCCATGGCACATAATAGAGCTCCTGGTCCGGATAACATCCCTGTAGAATTTTATCAGGTGTGTTGGGACATAGTTAAAGAAGATATCATGAGGCTTTTTGAGCATTTCCATAAAGGGACACTTGATGTCCAACGCCTCAACTATGGAGTGATAACCCTTTTACCCAAAACTGCTGATGCTGATAAAATTCAGCAATTTAGGCCTATATGTCTCCTGAGATGCCCGTATAAGTTGATTACCAAAGTGCTAGATCGTCGTGTTGAGAGGTATGCTGACAAGTTAATTAGCTCAACCCAAAATGCTTTTGTTAAAGGGAGGAGCATTATGGATGGCGTGCTCTCCCTACATGAGATTTTAAACTATACTCATGTGAAAAAAAGGGTGGGGGTCATCCTGAAGCTTGATTTTGAAAAAGCCTATGATAAGGTAAACTGGGATTTTCTCCTAGAATGTCACAAACTACGAGGTTTCAATGAAACCTGGTGTGGGTGGATTAAACAAATCTTGCTTAATGGGACAGTGAGTATAAAGCTAAATAATGAGGTTGGCCCATATTTCCAGAGTGCCAAAGGGGTTCGACAAGGGAACCCCCACTCCCCTTTCCTGTTTAATTTGGCTGCTGACTGCCTTGCCAAAATGATCACTAATGCTCAAAAAAGTAAAATGCTGGTGGGTCTGGCGCCTGATCTCATTACAAATGGAGTTGCGGTGCTCCAATACGCGAATGATACTATTATCTGTTTGGATCATGATGTGGATAAGGCAGTGAACCTGAAGTTACTGCTTTACACTTTTGAGCTTATGTCTGGGCTTAAAGTCAATTACCAAAAGAGCGAGATCTTTACCGTGGGTGGGGATGACAACACTGTTAAATACTACGCTGAGTTGTTTAACTGTGATGTGGGCAGTTTTCCTTTTAAATACCTTGGTATGCCCGTTAGCTACACTGCCCTTAGAGACTCAGACTGGGATTTCATTGTGGCTAAATACCTCAAGAGGTTTGAGGCTTGGATCGGCAATGCTGCCTCCATGGGGGGAAGACTTACCCTATTGGATTCAGTTGTGACACAAATTTCACTGTATCATATGTCTATGTGGTTAATGAGCAAGACTTTCGTTGAAAAACTTGACAAGCACAGAAGAAAATTCTTTTGGCAAGGGTGTAACAAGAAGAAACGATATCACCTTGTCAGGTGGGGCAGAATCTGTAGATCAAGAGAGAAAGGAGGCCTGGGAGTTAAAGATCTTCGGAAACAAAACATTAGTTTGATGATCAAGTGGTGGTGGAAACTAGAGACCAAAAATGGGCTTTGGCAAGACATTGTGCGTGCGCGATATTTGAAAAACAAAACTGTGGCTACGGTTGAACCCAGATTCACTGATTCGCCGTGCTGGAAAGGTCTCCCTAAATCAAAAAAAATTATATGGCTGGCAGGAGAATTAATATGGGATCTGGGAACCTCACTAGGGTATGGAAAGACCCCATCAATGGATCAAGCCCTTTTCAGGAGAGATATCCTTTGCTTTTGGATATTTGCACTAACCAAGATTGCACTGTTGCTGAGTTCAAAAATGTGGAAATCAACACTTTCTTCAGGTGAAGGCTCACTCCGGACCTCCAGAAACAATGGGAGGAAATGAGAAACAGCATTAACAAACTGCAACTTAGTCCTGAGGGGGATCGGGTGTATTGGGGGCTCAATGGGAATGGTAGATTCTCTACCAAATCAATGTATAAATGGTTGGAAAACCCTCTTAGTGGCTGTCACTACAGATGGATTTGGAAGGCCAAAATTCCTCTAAAAATCAAAATCTTTATGTGGCAGTTGTCCCAGGATGCTGTTCTTACCAGGCAAGTTATGAAAAATAGGAGATGGCTTGGGAACCCCAGGTGCTCGTTTTGCAATGAGGTTGAGTCCTCCAACCATCTATTTTTTACCTGCCCGGTTGCTAGAGTAATTTGGAGATGTGTTGGAATGGTTCTGGGAACTGACCTGTGCCCGAACAATTACTGGCAATATTTCTCTTGGTGCAACACTTTCCTCCCTGCTGGAGGAAGGTACTATACTGTGGGTCTCGCTGCGGTTTGTTGGGCGATCTGGCTTGCTCGAAACCGAGCTATGTTTGAGAAAAAACAGATTAAAACTCCTTTCGAGATTGTTTTCTCCATGGTTTCCTTTTTGTTGTATTGGGCAGGTTTGCAAAAGGAAGAGGGTCTCAAGGAGCTGGGGAGCGGGGCGGAGATGGTCAGGGCGAGCACAATGCGGCTGATGAAGATGTGTGAAGCGGTGAGGAGGCCAATCGAGGGAGAATGATCGCAAGCATGGCTCTTCGAGATCTTGCTTTTGCCTGGGCCAAAGCTCTAGCTTTTCGTACTTTTGCCTTCTGTGCGTTGGTGCCTGGTTGTAATAGACTTCTTAGTGTTGGATGAACTATGGTGCTGTCAGGTTTTCGCCCCATGGCGTTCGTTACGATGACGAGCGAACGCAGTGGGTTTCCTGGCAGTGCTCGAACTCGCTGTACCTCTTTCATTTCCTCCTGCTGTTCTCGGTACTTTGTATTTCCGTTCATTTGCAATGGAAAGGGGTCATGCCCGGTTCGAAAAAAAAATTAAATTCCATTTAAATACTCAATTACGCACCATGCAACATGTAAATAGCACGTAATGTGGCACCCGTCGATAGGAAGGTGCCAAGGTATTGATGAAAATGATGTTGATGTTTAGCCAACGTTCGTATTTTATTTGCCAGGAGTTGTGTTTGGGATTGGCTCAATGTTATTCCAAATTCCAACAAAACGGAACACGTGTGTGCCATGCTATCTGATACTTGGGAGTCGGGAGTGCATCACAACACAAGCATGCAGTACATGTAGAGAAATTCAATCGCGTACGCACCATGTAGCCCTTTAGAACAGTACGATTTCTTTATTTTTTTCCCCAGGAAAAAAATCCCCTTCTCCCCTCCTGACATGCGCGTCTCCACCTCTCAGCCGCACACGCATGGAGCTCCGGCGAGGCACGACGGCGACCTCTCTTCCCCTGACGTTGGCCCTGCTTGCCCAGCATCCGTGTGGCATTGAGACCTGACAGCATCTCCGGTGGTCGCCGTTGCAACGGTCGGAGGTGGCCACCGAGGCTGGTCGCCGCAGTCATGAGAGGCACCGATTTCAGCTCATCGGCGCTCGCCAGTAACCGGTTGTAGCACTGCCACCATGACGGTTGCAGCATGTTGGCCAACGGTTGTAGGATCGCCGTGAGACGCCAGCACCATCGTAGGAGCTTGGGCGGTTCCAACATCTGGGGGCCACGGTTTCAGCATCTGCTCACCGTGGTTGCCACACTTGTCAGCATGGTCACCACGGGCAGCCGCGGATCCAGCATCTGGACACCATGGTTCCATCATGTGGATGCCATGGTTCCAGTAACTAGCCATCATGGTTGCAACACCCTCTGCAAGCATCGTGGGCTTCCAACATTTAGCCGCCAAGGTTCAACCAACTAGACTCCACGGTTCCAGCTTCCGGTAGTTACGGTCGCAACACCCCACCAACGTGTGGTCACGATTTGGAGTTTTCTGGTCTTGGCGAGTCGCAGAAATCCCGCAACACCGTTCTAGCACCACTGCATCCCACCGTCGTAGTTGGTGTAGCTCGTCGGCACCGCGATTACAGCTTCTCCGCTGGCTGGTCACAACTCTTCCGGTGGATGGTTCCAGCTTTTTCGCTGGCTTGTCGTAGCTCCAGTGGTAAGGGGTATTTGGGTGTTGGTGGCACATGGTGCGGCGTGCTGCAGGGGCGAAGGGTGAAAGAACAGGGGAAAGGGAGGAGGACGAGCTCAAGCTCGAGCTATGGGAAGAAAGAGATCTCGCTTGGGGGAGAAATTAAGAAACAAATGAGTGGAGCAAAATGACCCCCCCTGGAGAGGATGAGGACGCGAAGCGGTGGATGGGCCCACAGCTGTGCGTGCCACCGGCACAATTTTAGGCCGGCCGGTTGGCACAAGAACGTTTCCTCACACTATTTTGGTGGTTCAACTTCAATTGTGTTCCCATGAAATTCCGTTTAAATACTCAATTATGCACCACACAATGTTTAAATAGCTCGTAATGTGGCACTCGTCGATAGGAAGGTGCCAAGGTATTGACGAAAAATGATGCTGATGTTTAGCCACGTTCATATTTTATTTGCCAGGAGTTGTGTTTAGGATTGGTTCAATGTTATTTGGGAGCCTTAGAGTTTTTCTCAACTTCGTGGTCTCCTCGTTTCACTCTCGGCTTATTCTAAGTATATTTGTTGGGCTGCTTTTACTGCTTTGGCTTAGTATCCCCTGCTAAGCCATTTGATTGTTTGTTTAAGTTGATCTATCTCTTACAATAGTGGCGGCCACTCGCTAAGGCATATGACATTGATGACATGGACAACTTGATTTCCAGGATACATATCTCTACTCGCTCCTTGTGTCCATGCCTGATTAGAGCTTAGTTTGGTGACTCCTTATAGTTGAGGCATGCATGCTTCTCTCATCTCGGTTGGCTGTACGAACTTGATATTATGTTGGAACTTCTACTCTGGAATGATGTGTTTAGCTCTCATTGCCATGTTTGGTTTTATCTATAAAGTTGTGCAAACTTCAGAGAGTCTGAAGGAGTTGGAATCTTTGTAATTATGATATGGTCAAAAAAGATTGATTTCATCAAGAAGGGCGAAGATGCATGTATTTACAATAAAATAAGTGGGAGCTCAATAATATTTTTATTACTTTATATAGATTGTTGCCATGTGTGAGAGTCCTCCATGCTTACTGCTTATCGCAGACACTAGTCACACTTGTTGTCGACCGAGTGCACGGCGCAGGCCATCGCGACATGTATGTCCCACGCACCTGTACAGTCATCTGAAAGTGTATCATAGTCCCCTAGATGGGTTTTGGTGTCAACATATCTGAAGAGATTAATGATTATCAGGTCTATTTTAGATTAGATCCCAAATGATGCAACAAGAGAAATGAATGACGACCCCTCAATTTCCCAGGATAAGCGTTGGAAAAGCCAATAAATTATAGTTTTCATTTTAGTGACATGAGATCTACATTGAGTCCACATGTGCTATGCCATACTATAAAAAAGGGGGTCGAGGTTGCTTTGTTTCTTCGTGTGCTTAAAAGTAAACCGCAAAGTCAAGTGTACTGCTTTTTTGCTTATCTCCCTGCCCTTCCACTATCCGGAGCCTTTGAACAATCTTCCTCGGATCAGACGAACTACTCCACAGAGAGAGGCATTACAAATCCTACTCTTTTCAGAAACTCCATATATTCCACTCCTAGCCACTAGACCACTTGCTCTGTCTTGTACTGCCCGAATATTCCAAACGATTTTTGGTTGGAAATTTTGTCCGACTTCTAGAAGTGTGCGCAGGTGTGTCCTTGGTTGGTCCGTCAGAGCCTCCTAACAATATTTAGTCAGGCCTTTCGAACTTTCCGAAAGTTGCCACCTTGAGTTTTGTTCAGCGGTTTCGAGCTGATCATTCAGAGCCTCTGAGTTGTGCGAGAAAGTGTGCAACTGTCAGATTTTTAGTGCAGTTTATATATACCTCTGCCCATCCCACCAGATTACTCGAAGAAACTCCATTAAAATCATACTTTCAAGAGCGAAGTAGATTATCACTTTAATCACAAGAGAGAAGAATTTGTTACGAACCAAAAATCAAGTTTGAGATTTTTGCTCTGTTTTTCTTTCGAACCATAGAAATAAATGACCTACATTGAATTGATATATGGTAAAGAGACTCGATGGTAAAAGGACTCAAAAAATAAGCAGCACAAATATGAATACTAGGTGAAGTTTGAATAGATCAAAGAATCTTCTACTATACAATTTCTCTACAGTCTATGGCGTACACTAATTCATGAAATATCCCTAGCATTATGTTACACAAAATTGACTTCATATAAACTCATGATAAACTTATCAACTTCACATGGGAGGCATCCTTGCGAATAAAATCTCCTGCATGAGATGAGGACAGCTTGCCTCGAGATGTTTGAATACATCTGAATCTGTTTTCTTCACAGCTTCAAGTGTCTTCCCTGAGGCTAGAAACTCAATACAAGCTTTTTGGAGAACCCTGCAGTTATGTTGCTCCGCTAAAGTTAGCGTTGTCGCGACTGTTTTCAAGTCAATGCTATCACACAATTTACATTCACACATAACCCTCAACCTCTCCACTCCATATAGATACGCCGCAACTAGTAGGTGATGTAGATTTTCAGTTTTGCCTTCTAGATAACCACCCATCATGCAATCTGTGTATATAAACTGAAGAAGCGCCTCAAAAACTTGTGGCTCGATGTCGTCAATCTCGATGCACCGTGCTGAGTTTTCTTTCATCGGACAGAAGAGTTCTGCCTTGAAAACCGGAGACCGTGCAGCCAACAACCATGTGTGGGCATTGAACAATTGGCCGCGAATACTGAATGTCACATCTGCACCATCTCCATCCACATGCATGTGCTGGAGATGCTCTTGCAGATTCGACGGTGGAGCCAGGACAAGGTTCCTCTTAAGCTCCATGCGAGATTCTTTTATGATGGTGAGTACGCTCCTTATGATAGACCTGCTACCGGATCTCGCGAGAAGAAAAAAGGCCCGACCCCTGCTCTCGTGCGGCCACGCCGGGTCGCACCGGGGCAGCCCCCGCCGGCCGACTCAAGGTGTCCTCCACACCAAGCTCCTCCCTCCCGCCTCCGCTGCCGGAGGCGTCGCCGGGCAAAGCCCGTGTGGCGTGGCAGCGACGGTGGATCTCCTCGGCCATAGATCGGATCGAGGCGGTAGCGTTCCGCACCGTCCGTTCAACGGCAGTGTCGCGGGGACGCGGCGGCCAGAATCTGCAACTGCGATGGCGGACGATCAAGGGCAGCGGGTGACGGCGGCGGTGGACGCGCCCGATCTAGGTCGTTCAGACGGGCAGCCACCCAGGTTGTTGTACCGGCTGCATATCACCATCTCCAACGTCAGTTGGCGGGTTCCTGGGCTAGTCCCGCAGCACGAGGAAGTCGGCGTCTCCGGCCTTGAGTGTGGCTGTGGTGGCCTCCTCCTCCACCGGAGGTGGTCGGCTGGCTGGTTGTGCGCAGCGGCGGCCCTCGGCAAGCGGTGGCGGGCGCTGCGCTCTCGGCGGCGCTCTGGCGTGTGCAGGCGGCGGTGGTCCCTGTGCCCGGTCAGCGGCTCCGTCTCTGACCCGGACGGCGCGGGGCATGGCGACGGCTCGGCGTGGCCGGCAATCTGGATGCGGTGGTGCTGGCGGCTCGCTGATCTGCCAGTGCTCTAGGATTCTGCCTGGTGGTGCTGGTGGTGACGATGGCCCGTGCACGAAAGTTGGATCCCTTCGAACGGATCTGGGTGAAAACTTGCCTTCGGCGTCTGCTGAGGCCGGCGGTGGCGGCGCTATCTGCGTAGTTCCCTTCTTGAAGGCATCACCGTGGAGAAGTTCAAGGCCACTCTCTGCTACCTCTGGGGAAAACCCTAGATCGGATGATCGGATGACGGCGGCGCTCTGGTGTCGTTCCTTCCTTGGGGGCGTCATTCTTGGAGCTACACACGTGATCGAGGGACCAGAGGACGGATTCTTTGGTGGAGCGGTGATTCATCCTACACACTGATGGCGACGGATCTTGACGGTGTGGCGCAGTGCAGATTTGGAGTTCGCTGTGGGAGGATGGACTCGCGCAGGAGAACGACGCTGTCGGGCGTCGTGGTGGTGTCGATGGCAGAGAGACCTGGCACGGTACATGCAACAGTACAGCTCTGAAGATGGATTGGTGGCAGATGGCTGCGGCGGCCTCATACCCGGCAGGCGTCCTGGTTGAGGAGTGCGCCGGACTGGGAGGTGCCCCATACCCGGCAGGCGTCCTGGTTGGGACCTCATGTCTTAAATGTTTAGGTTTGGCTGCGATGTCTGTTTGGTATTAGGTCCAAACTATCTACGCCCCTTCATCAATTGGATAGGTGTAGCGACAGTTGTTGCTTAGACGGTAGCTTTAGTCTTACTGTTGTATGACTTTGTATGGTCTTATAAGAATAATTAATAAAATGATTGTATGCATCATCCAGATGCAGAGGCCGAGGGTCATCCTCCTTTTTTTTTTAAAACGCTCCTTATGATAAAGGAGCCATAGTAGAGGTCCGTTACTGATTTCAGATATGAATTCTCGACGAATTTTCTGTAGCCAAAACCGTCACTAGTATGAGAAAAGATGTGGTCTAGATCGTTGGCTCCTTTTATTACTACTTGGCCGTCTTTCTCCATACGCTTAATGTGAACTTTGTCCTCACATCCTCTGAATCCCGTTAGCAGAGATAGTGTAAAAACATTGACGCCTTGCCGGCATAGTCTTTCGTGATTCCGTCCGGATAGAGCCTGATATTTCAGTTGTAGCCACCGACGCAGAATGTGCTCGAGCTGATGAACTTTCTGGCACCCAAGCCGAATCATGGGTCCCCGTGAAGCTCTCCCCGAGGCATCTTGATGCCGTCTCGGACGGAGACTGGCTAGGGTTAACTGAGGAAGACGGTTTGTTGCCCATGGAGACCAAAGAGCGAGACATCACGACCGATTCTGTATTGGCCGTGTATATAAGGAATCTAGATTTATGTTAAAATACAATGAGGACTTGCAGACCTACCAAGGATACTGAATCTGAATTGTAAAGCAATTGCAAAATTTTGTTTTAATAAAATTGCTTAATATGTTTGTGTCACAAAGCCACAAGGAAAATACTTGTAATTGTTATTATTCCCTGGAGTGTAGACATGATAGAAGCAGACAAATTAGGCTCCATTATACCAAGAATCAAGGGAGAACAATAACATGACTATAACCCCCCCTTTCCTAGTTGGAATAGGATTCGCGGAGGAGAGAGAGGAGGAAGGGGGCCGGCCCCCTTTCCTTGTCCTATTCGGACCAAGGGAGGGGAGGGGCGCGCGGCCCATCTCTGGCTACCTCTCCTCTCTTCCACTAAGGCCCACTAAGGCCCATATATCTCCCGGGGGGCTTCGGTAACCTCCCGGTACTTCGGTAAAATCCCGATTTCACCCGGAACACTTCCGATATCCAAACATAGGTTTCCAATATATCAATCTTTATGTCTCGACCATTTCGAGACTCCTCGTCATGTCCGTGATCACATCCGGAACTCCGAACAACCTTCGGTACATCAAAACGTGTAAACTCATAATATAACTGTCATCGAAACCTTAAGCGTGCGGACCCTAAGGGTTCGAGAATAATGTAGACATGACCGAGACACGTCTCCGGTCAATAACCAATAGCTGGACCTGGATGGCCATATTGGTTCCTACATATTCTACGAAGATCTTTTATCGGTCAGACCGCATAACAAACATACGTTGTTCCCTTTGTCATTGGTATGTTACTTGCCCGAGATTCGATCGTCGGTATCCAATACCTAGTTCAATCTCGTTACCGGCAAGTCTCTTTACTCGTTCTGTATTACATCATTCTGCAACTAACTCATTAGTTGCAATGCTTGCAAGGCTTAAGTGATGTGCATTACTGAGAGGGCCCAGAGATACCTCTCCGACGATCGAAGTGACAAATCCTAATATCGAAATACGTCAACCCAACATGTACCTTTGGAGACACCTGTAGAGCACCTTTATAATCACCCAGTTACGTTGTGAAGTTTGGTAGCACACAAAGTGTTCCTCCGGCACACGGGAGTTACATAATCTCATAGTCATAGGAACATGTATAAGTCATGAAGAAAGCAATAGCAACATACTGAACGATCGGGTGCTAAGCTAATGGAATGGGTCATGTCAATCAGATCATTCAACAAATGATGTGATCCCGTTAATCAAATGGAAACTCTTTGTCCATGGTTAGGAAACATAACCATCTTTGATTAACGAGCTAGTCAAGTAGATGCATACTCTTGACACTCTGTTTGTCTATGTATTCACACATGTATTATGTTTCCGGTTAATACAATTCTAGCATGAATAATAAACTTTTATCATGATATAAGGAAATAAATAATAACTTTATTATTGCCTCTAGGGCATATTTCCTTCAGTCTCCCACTTGCACTAGAGTCAATAATCTAGATTACACAGTAATGATTGTAACACCCATGGAGCCTTGGTGCTGATCATGTTTTGCTCATGGAAGAGGCTTAGTGAACGGGTTTACTACATTCAGATCCGTATGTATCTTGCAAATCTCTATGTCTCCCACCTGGACCAGATCCCGGATGGAATTGAAGCGTCTTTTGATGTGCTTGGTTCTTTTGTGAAATCTGGATTCCTTCGCCAAGGCAATTGCACCATTATTGTCACAAAAGATTTTCATTGGACCCGATGCACTAGGTATGACACCTAGATCGGATATGAACTCCTTCATCCAGACTCCTTCATTTGCTGCTTCCGAAGCAGCTATTTACTCTGCTTCACATGTAGATCCCGCCACGACGCTTTGTTTAGAACTGCGCCAACTGACAGCTCCACCGTTTAATGTAAACACGTATCCGGTTTGCGATTTAGAATCGTCCGGATCAGTGTCAAAGCTTGCATCAACGTAACCGTTTACGATGAGCTCTTTGTCACCTCCATATACGAGAAACATATCCTTAGTCCTTTTCAGGTACTTCAGGATGTTCTTGACCGCTGTCCAGTGATCCACTCCTGGATTACTTTGGTACCTCCCTGCTAGACTTATAGCAAGGCACACATCAGGTCTGGTACACAGCATTGCGTACATGATAGAGCCTATGGCTGAAGCATAGGGAACATCTTTCATTTTCTCTCTATGTTCTGCAGTGGTCGGGCATTGAGTCTGACTCAACTTCACACCTTGTAACACAGGAAAGAACCCTTTCTTTGCTTGATCCATTTTGAACTTCTTCAAAATCTTGTCAAGGTATGTGCTTTGTGAAAGTCCAATTAAGCGTCTTGATCTATCTCTATAGATCTTTATGCCTAATATGTAAGCAGCTTCACTGAGGTCTTTCATTGAAAAACTCTTATTCAAGTATCCCTTTATGCTATCCAGAAATTCTATATCATTTCCAATCAGTAATATGTCATCCACATACAATATTAGAAATGCTACAGAGCTCCCACTCACTTTCTTGTAAATACTGGCTTCTCCGAAAGTCTATATAAAACCAAATGCTTTGATCACACTATCAAAGCGTTTATTCCAACTCCGAGAGGCTTGCACCAGTCCATAAATGGATCGCTGGAGCTTGCACACTTTATTAGCTCCCTTTGGATCGACAAAACCTTCCAGTTGCATCATATACAACTCTTCTTCCAGAAATCCATTCAGGAATGCAGTTTTGACATCCATCTGCCAAATTTCATAATCATAAAATGCGGCAATTGCTAACATGATTCGAACAGACTTAAGCATCGCTACGGGTGAGAAGGTCTCATCATAGTCAACCCCTTGAACTTGCCGAAACCCTTTTGCGACAAGTCGAGATTTGTAGACAGTAATATTACCGTCAGCGTCAGTCTTCTTCTTGAAGATCCATTTATTCTCAATTGCTTGCCGATCATCGGGCAAGTCAACCAAAGTCCACACTTTGTTCTCATACATGGATCCCATCTCAGATTTCATGGCTTCAAGCCATTTTGCGGAATCTGGGCTCACCATCGCTTCTTCATAGTTCGTAGGTTCATCATGATCTAGCAGCATGACTTTCAGAACAGGATTACCATACCACACTGGCGCGGATCTCAATCTGGTTGATCTACGAGGTTCAGTAGTATCTTGTCCTGAAGTTTCATGATCATTATCATTAGCTTCCTCACTAATTGGTGTAGGTGTCGCAGAAACAGGTTTCTGTGATGTACTACTTTCCAATAAGGGAGCAGGTACAGTTACCTCATCAAGTTCTACTTTCCTCCCACTCACATCTTTCGAGAGAAACTCCTTCTCCAGAAAGTTTCCGAACTTAGCAACAAAGGTCTTGCCTTCGGATCTGTGATATAAGGTGTATCTAATAGTCTCCTTTGGATATCCTATGAAGACACATTTCTCCGATTTGGGTTCGAACTTATCAGCTTGAAGCTTTTTCATATAAGCATCACAGCCCCAAACTTTCAGAAACAACAACTTTGGTTTCTTGCCAAACCATAGTTCATAAGGCGTCGTCTCAACAGATTTTGATGGTGCCCTATTTAACGTGAATGCGGCCGTCTCTAAAGCATAACCCCAAAACGATAGCGGTAAATCAGTAAGAGACATCATAGATCGCACCATATCTAGTAAAGTACGATTACGACGTTCGGACACACCATTACGCTGTGGTGTTCCGGGTGGTGTGAGTTGCGAAACTATTCCGCATTGTTTCATATGTACACCAAACTCGTAACTCAAACATTCTCCTCCACGATCAGATCGTAGAAACTTTTTTTTTCTTGTTACGATGATTTTCAACTTCACTCTGAAATTCTTTGAACTTTTCAAATGTTTCAGACTTATGTTTCATTAAGTAGATATACCCATATCTGCTTAAGTCATCTGCGAAGGTGAGAAAATAACGATATCCGCCACGAGCCTCAATATTCATCGGACCACATACATCTGTATGTATGATTTCCAACAAATCTATTGCTCTCTCCATAGTATCGGAGAACGGTGTTTTAGTCATCTTGCCCATAAGGCACGGTTCGCAAGTACCAAGTGATTCATAATCAAGTGGTTCCAAAAGTCCATCAGTATGGAGTTTCTTCATGCGCTTTATACCGATATGACCTAAACGGCAGTGCCACAAATAAGTTGCACCATCATTATCATCTCTGCATCTTTTGGCTTCAATATTATGAATATGTGTGTCACTACTATCGAGATTCAATAAGAATAGACCACTCTTCAAGGGTGCATGACCATAAAAGATATTACTCATATAAATAGAACAACCATTATTCTCTGATTTAAATGAATAACCGTCTCGCATCAAACAAGATCCAGATATAATGTTCATGCTTAACGCTGGCACCAAATAACAATTATTTAGGTCTAATATTAATCCCGAAGGTAGATGTAGAGGTAGCGTGCCGACCGCGATCACATCGACTTTGGAACCGTTTCCCACGCGCATCGTCACCTCGTCCTTAGCCAATCTTCGCTTAATCCGTAGTCCCTGTTTTGAGTTGCAAATATTAGCAACAGAACCAGTATCAAATACCCAGGTGCTACTGCGAGCATTAGTAAGGTACACATCAATAACATGTATATCACATATACCTTTGTTCACCTTGCCATCCTTCTTATCTGCCAAATACTTGGGGCAGTTCCGCTTCCAGTGACTAGTCTGCTTGCAGTAGAAGCACTCAATTTCAGGCTTAGGTCCAGACTTGGGTTTCTTCTCTTGAGCAACAACTTGCTTGCTGTTCTTCTTGAAGTTCCCCTTCTTCTTCCCTTTGCCCTTTTTCTTGAAACAAGTGGTCTTGTTGACCATCAACACTTAATGCTCCTTCTTGATTTCTACCTCCGCAGCTTTCAGCATTGCGAAGAGCTCGGGAATAGTCTTATTCATCCCTTGCATATTATAGTTCATCACGAAGCTCTTGTAGCTTGGTGGCAGTGATTGGAGAATTCTGTCAATGACGCAATCATCTGGAAGATTAACTCCCATTTGAATCAAGTGATTATTATACCCAGACATTTTGAGTATATGCTCACTGACAGAACTGTTCTCCTCCATCTTGCAGCTATAGAACTTATTGGAGACTTCATATCTCTCAATCCGGGCATTTGCTTGAAATATTAACTTCAACTCCTGGAACATCTCATATGCTCCATGACGTTCAAAACGTCGTTGAAGTCCCGATTCTAAGCCGTAAAGCATGGCACACTGAACTATCGAGTAGTCATCAGCTTTGCTCTGCCAGACGTTCATAACATCTGGTGTTGCTCCAGCAGCAGGCCTGGCACCTAGCGGTGCTTCCAGGACGTAATTCTTCTGTGCAGCAATGAGGATAATCCTCAAGTTACGGACCCAGTCCGTGTAATTGCTACCATCATCTTTCAACTTTGCTTTCTCAAGGAACGCATTAAAATTCAACGGAACAACAGCACGGGCCATCTATCTACAATCAAACATACATAAGCGAGATACTGTTAGGTACTAAGTTCATGATAAATTTAGGTTCAATTAATCATATTACTTAAGAAATCCCACTTAGATAGACATCCCTCTAATCCTCTAAGTGATTACGTGATCCAAATCAACTAAACCATGTCCGATCATCACGTGAGATGGAGTAGTTTCATTGGTGAACATCACTATGTTGATCATATCTACTATATGATTCACGCTCGACCTTTCGGTCTCTATGTTCCGAGGCCATATCTGTATATGCTTGGCTCGTCAAGTATAACCTGAGTATTCCGCGTGTGCAACTGTTTTGCACTCGTTGTATTTGAACGTAGAACCTATCACACCCGATCATCACGTGGTGTCTCAGCACGAAGAACTTTCGCAACGGTGCATACTCAGGGAGAACACTTCTTGATAATTTAGTGAGAGATCATCTTATAATGCTACCGTAAATCAAAGCAAGATAAGATGCATAAAAGATAAACATCACATGCAATCAATATAAGTGATATGATATGGCCATCATCATCTTGTGCCTGTGATCTCCATCTCCGAAGCACCGTCATGATCACCATCGTCACCGGCGCGACACCTTGATCTCCATCGTAGCATCGTTGTCGTCTCACCAATCTTATGCTTCCACGACTATCGCTACCGCTTAGTGATAAAGTAAAGCATTACAGCGCGATTGCATTGCGTACAATAAAGCGACAACCATATGGCTCCTGCCAGTTGCCGATAACTCGGTTACAAAACATGATCATCTCATACAATAAAATTTAGCATCATGTCTTGACCATATCACATCACAACATGCCCTGCAAAAACAAGTTAGACGTCCTCTACTTTGTTGTTGCAAGTTTTACGTGGCTGCTACGGGCATAAGCAAGAACCAATCTTACCTACGCATCGAAACCACAACGATAGTTTGTCAAGTTGGTGCTGTTTTAACGTTCGCAAGGACCGGGCGTAGCCACACTCGGTTCAACTAAAGTTGGAGAAACTGTCACCCGCAAGCCACCTATGTGCAAAGCACGTCGGGAGAACCGGTCTCGCGTAAGCGTACGCGTAATGTCGGTCCGGGCCGCTTCGTCCAACAATACCGCCGAACCAAAGTATGACATGCTGGTAAGCAGTATGACTTATATCGCCCATAACTCACTTGTGTTCTACTCATGCATATAACATCAACACATAAAACCTAGGCTCGGATGCCACTGTTGGGGAACATAGTAATTTCAAAAAAAATTCCTACGCATACGCAAGATCATGGTGATGCATAGCAACGAGAGGGGAGAGTGTGATCTACGTACCCTTGTAGATCGACAACGGAAGCGTTAACTTGGTTGATGTAGTCGTACGTCTCCACGGCCCGACCGATCAAGCACCGAAACTACGGCACCTCCGAGTTCTAGCAGACGTTTAGCTCGATGACGATCCCCGGACTCCGATCCAGCAAAGTGTCGGGGAAGAGTTCCATCAGCACGACGGCGTGGTGACGATCTTGATGTACTAATGTCGCAGGGCTTCGCCTAAGCACCGCTACAATATTATCGAGGACTATGGTGGAAGGGGGCACCGCACACGGCTAAGAATATGATCACGTGGATCAACTTGTGTCTCTAGGGGGTGCCCCTGCCTCCGTATATAAAGGCTCAAAAGGGGGGGGGCGGCCAAGAGGAGGCGCGCCAGGAGGAGTCCTACTCCCTCTGGGAGTAGGACTTCCCCCTCCCCTTTCCTAGTTGGAATAGGATTCACGGAGGAGAGGGAAGGGGGGGCCGGCCCACTCTCCTTGTCCTATTCGGACCAAGGGAGGGGAGGGGCGCGCGGCCCATCTCTGGCTACCTCTCCTCTCTTCCACTAAGGCCCATATATCTCCCGGGGGGTTCCGGTAACCTCCCGGTACTCCGGTAAAATCCCGATTTCACCCGGAACACTTCCGATATCCAAACATAGGCTTCCAATATATCAATATTTATGTCTCGACCATTTCGAGACTCCTCGTCATGTCCGTGATCACATCCGGGACTCCGAACAACCTTCGGTACATCAAAACGTATAAACTCATAATATAACTGTCATCGAAACCTTAAGCGTGCGGACCCTACGGGTTCGAGAATAATGTAGACATGACCGAGACATGTCTCCGGTCAATAACCAATAGCGGGACCTGGATGGCCATATTGGTTCCTACATATTCTACGAAGATCTTTTATCGGTCAGACCGCATAACAACATACGTTGTTCCCTTTGTCATTGGTATGTTACTTGCCCGAGATTCGATCGTCGGTATCCAATACCTAGTTCAATCTCGTTACCGGCAAGTCTATTTACTTGTTCTGTAATACATCATTCCGCAACTAACTCATTAGTTGCAATGCTTGCAAGGCTTAAGTGATGTGCATTACCGAGAGGGCCCAGAGATACCTCTCCGACGATCGAAGTGACAAATCCTAATCTCGAAATACGTCAACCCAACATGTACCTTTGGAGACACCTGTAGAGCACCTTTATAATCACCCAGTTACGTTGTGACATTTGGTAGCACACAAAGTGTTCCTCCGGCACACGGGAGTTACATAATCTCATAGTCATAGGAACATGTATAAGTCATGAAGAAAGCAATAGCAACATACTCAACGATCGGGTGCTAAGCTAATGGAATGGGTCATGTCAATCAGATCATTCAACCAATGATGTGATCCCGTTAATCAAATGACAACTATTTGTCCATGGTTAGGAAACATAACCATCTTTGATTAACGAGCTAGTCAAGTAGAGGCATACTAGTGACACTCTGTTTGTCTATGTATTCACACATGTATTATGTTTCCGGTTAATACAATTCTAGCATGAATAATAAACTTTTATCATGATATAAGGAAATAAATAATAACTTTATTATTGCCTCTGGGGCATATTTCCTTCACTATTTGTATCCATCCATAGTGACGATGATGCGCTGGATCCTGTAGGCAAAGGCTGCCGATGTTTGGCTGTCTCAGATGGCCTTTTTCTCTCAATGGAGAGCGAAGTGCTGATAACGTATTGTAATACCAAAGTAAAGAAGACAAAGAAGAGACACAAATGATTCTCTTAGATCTATTGCAACGTGGGAGACCCACTTATATACATGCTGAAGGGATGTGTTGGGGAGACATCTCTTCCCCAATAGACACCTCCTGGGAGGCATCCCTCCCATAGAATTGATCACATATTTTTATTTCTCAACAATTCCTTCGCTCACTGACAGAGCGATTTCATCGACCAAGCACTACCGGAAAACGGGCATACGCCGACGGCCAAACCTATGCCTACGGCTGCCGTCAGCCTAGTTTGAGATATGCAGACAGCCTAGTCTTGGCCATCGGCTTACACTGGCCGTCGGGTTACATGGATCTATACTGACGGCTGCCGTCGGCACAGAACGGCCATCGACCTAGGTGCAGACATGCCGACAGAAGCCGTCGGTATAAACCAGCCGTCGGTATAACGGCGGGCCCGGCGACCCCGCCCGTGACGAGCGGCTAACGCCGTCAAACCTATGCCGACGGTCGGGACGGGCGGCCGTCGGCATATCTCCGCATGCCACGTCACCGATCCGCGGCGTAGGTATGCTGACGGCAGCCGTCGGCATAGTTGCCACGTCACCGATCCGCTGCACGGCGCCCACCAGAACCCTGCCGCCGTCGGCATAGTTATTTTTTTACATACTTTTTTTTGCATATGTTTTAATGCATTTTTTACATACGTTTTTTGCATGTGTTTTTATGATTTTTAAAAAAATATGTTTTCATGCTTTTTTATGTATTATATGAATATATATGTAGTTTGCAATTTTTTCCATAGATTATGAATATATATATAGTTTGTATTTTTTTCGAGCACATTAATAATATGATGTCATGTTCTTTTGAATATAGGTCCTTAAATTTTATTAAAATCAAAAACAGCCATGCGACAGAAGTTGAGTGGCGGTTGCAAACGCCCGGCACCCGTCTCTGGAGTGTGACCCCCTCACGTCCGTGGTGTGCCCCAATCACGGACGGCGCCGCCTCCAGCATCTGGAGGGCGGAAACAGCCGCATCGGGTCTATACGGAGGGGACGTTGCTCTGAAGTGTTTCTATGGGATGACCTACCACAACCGGGTGGTGTTGTGGCATGTTCGAAGAGGCGGCACGCATCTCCGGGGCGTGGCCCCCCTAACGGACGGCGTCGCCGCCGGCACCTGGAGGGGGAAAACGGACGCATCGGGTCTACACGGAGGGGATGTAGCTGTCGGTTTGGCCCGGATGTTGCTCTCAGGTGTCCTTTTGAGCTGACCTGACACAACCGGGTGGAGAAGTCCACTGTTCAAAGCCCGTCCATGAAAAGTCAAAGGGCTAGATCTCGTGGTCAACCGCTCCAGGGTTAGGTAGGACGGAGGCCCTGAGGGGGTAGCAATGCCACCGGAGCATCGCACTGGCCCCTCATACATGCGGGGTGGTGTGGTGGCATGTCCGAAGAGGCGGCACGCGTCTCCGGGGTTTGGCCCCCCTCACGGACGGCGCCACCGCCGGCACCTGGAGTGGGGAAACGGACGCGTCGGGTCTACACGGAGGGGATCTTGCTGTGGGTCTGGCCCGGATGTTGCTCCAAAGTGTTCCTATGGGCTGACCTAACACAACCGGGTGGGGAGGTTCACTGCTCCAAGCCCGTCCGTGCAAAGTCAAAGGGCTAGATCCCGTGGTCAAACGCTACAGGGTTAGGCGGGACGAGGGCCCTTGGGGGTAGCAATGCCACCGGAGCGTCGCACCGGGCCCTCATACATGCGGGGTGGTGTGATGGCATGTCCGAAGAGGCGGCACGCGTCTCCGGGGCGTGGCCCCCCCTCACGGACGGGGATTACACGGTAGTAGACATTCTACGGTAACGATGCGGCGTGAATATTATTAAATACTCGGAGCACGATAAAAACATGAGTTTTTTTGCATGACGTGGGCACATGTGCTATAGGAACGATGGTATTTTGTCATAAGTTTTGGTGATGGAGAAGTATCCGAAAAATTCCCTCTACGCGGATTGCCCTTCACGCGTCTACGGCTGTGGCCGGCGGCCTCCGGGGGCTAGCATGCCGCCAAATCTTGCGTAGGCGGCCTCTCACAAGTCTGGAAGTGTTGTGGCGGTTGCAAATGCCCGGCACGCGTGTCCGGTGTGTGCCCCCCCCCCTCACGAACGGCACCGCCGCCGGCACCTGGAGGAGGGAAACGGACGCGTCAGGTCTACACGGAGGGGATCTTGCTGTGGGTCTGCCCCGGTTATTGCTCCAAAGTGTTCCTATGGGCTGACCTAACACAACCGGGCGGGGAGGTCCGCTGGTCAAAGCCCGTCTGTGCAAATTCAAAGGGTTAGATCCCGTGGTCAAACACTATAGGGTTAGGCAGGACGAGGGCCCTGGGTGATAGCAATGCCACCCGAGCGTCGCACCGGGCCCTCATACATGCGGGGTGGTGTGGTGGCATGTCCTAAGAGGCGGCACGCGTCTCCGGGGCGTGCCCCCCCCTCACGGACGGCGATGACACGGTAGTAGACGTTCTGCGATAACGATGCAGCGTGAATATTGTTAAATACTCGGAGCGCGATAAAATCATGAGTTTTTTTGAACAACGTGGGCGCATGTGCTATAGGAACGATGGTATTTTGTCATAAGTTTTGGTGACGGAGAAGTATCTGGAAAATTCCCTCTACGCGGATTGCCCTTCGCGCGTCTACGGCAGTGGCCGGCGGCCTCCGGGGGCTAGCATGCCGCCAAATATTGCATAGGCGGCCTCTCACAAGTCTGGAAGTGTTGTGGCGGTTGCAAACACCCGGCACGCGTGTCCGGGGTGTGCCCCCCCTCATGAACGGCGCCGCCGCCGGCACCTGGAGGGGGGAAATGGACGCGTCAGGTCTACACGGAGGGAATCTTGCTGTGGGTCTGGCCCGGTTATTGCTCCAAAGTGTTCCTATGGGCTGACCTAACACAACCGGGTGGGGAGGTCCGCTGGTCAAAGCCCGTCTGTGCAAAGTCAAAGGGCTAGATCCCGTGGTCAAACACTACAGGGTTAGGCGGGACGGGGGCCCTAGGTGGTAGCAATGCCACCGGAGCATCGCACCGGGCCCTCATACATGCGGGGTGGTGTGGTGGCATGTCCTAAGAGGCGGCACGCTTCTCCGGGGCGTGCCCCCCCTCACGGACGGTGATGACACGGTAGTAGACGTTCTGCGGTAACGATGCGGCGTGAATATTATTAAATACTCGGAGCACGATAAAACCATGAGTTTTTTTGAACGACGTGGGCACATGTGCTATAGGAACGATGGTATTTTTTCATAATTTTTGGTGATGGAGAAGTATCTGAAAAATTCCCTCTACGCGGATTGCCCTTCTCGCGTCTACGGCTATGGCCGGCGGCCTCCGGGGGCTAGCAAGCCGCCAAATCTTGCGTAGGCGGCCTCTCACAAGTCTGGAAGTGTTGTGGCGGTTGCAAACGCCCGGCACGCGTGTCCGGGGTGTGCCCCCCCTCACGGACGGCAACTCCGCCGGAACCTGGAGGGGGGAATTGAAACGGACGCGTCGGGTCTACACGGAGGGGATCTTGCTGTGGGTCTGGCCCGGTTGTTGCTCCAAAGTGTTCCTATGGGCTGACCTAACACAACCGGGCGGGGAGGTCTGCTGGTCAAAGCCCGTCCGTGCAAAGTCAAAGGGCTAGATCCGTGGTCAAACGCTACAGGGTTAGGCGGGACGGGGGCCCTGGGGGGGTAGCAATGCCACCGGAGCGTCGCACCGGGCCCTCATACATGCGGGGTGGTGTGGTGGCATGTCCGAAGAGGCGGCACGCGTCTCTGGGGCGTGCCCCCCCCCCTCACGGACGGCGATTACACGGTAGTAGACGTTCTGCGGTAACGATGCGGCGTGAATATTATTAAATACTCGGAATGCGATGAAATCATGAGTTTGTTTGCACGATGTAGGCACATGTGCTATAGGAACGATGGTATTTTGTCATAAGTTTTGGTGATGGAGATGTATCTGAAAAATTCCCTCTACGCGGATTGCCCTTCGCGCGTCTACGGTTGTGGCCGGCGGCCTCCGGGGGCTAGCATGCCGCCAAATCTTGCGTAGGCGGCCTCTCACAAGTCTGGAAGTGTTGTGGCGGTTGCAAACGCCCGGCATGCGTGTCCGGGGTGTGCCCCCCTCACGAACGGCGCCGCCGCCGGCACCTGGAGGGGGGAAACGGACGCGTCAGGTCTACACGGAGGGGATCTTGCTATGTGTCTGGCCCGGTTGTTGCTCCAAAGTGTTCCTATGGGCTGACCTAACACAACCAGGCGGGGAGGTCCTCTGGTCAAAGCCCGTCCGTGCAAAGTCAAAGGGCTAGATCCCGTGGTCAAACACTACAGGGTTAGGCGGGACGGGGGCCCTGGGTGGTAGCAATGCCACCGGAGCGTCGCACGGGCCCTTATACATGCGGGGTGGTGTGGTGGCATGTCCGAAGAGGCGGCACGCGTCTCCGGGGCGTGCCCCTCACGGACGGCGATGACACGGTAGTAGACGTTCTGCGATAACGTTGCGGCGTGATATTTTTAAATACTCGGAGCGCGATAAAATCATGAGTTTTTTTGAACGACATGGGCACATGTGCTATAGGAACGATGGTATTTTTTCATAATTTTTGGTGATGGAGAAGTATCCGAAAAATTCCCTCTACGCGGATTGCCCTTCGCGCGTCTACGGCTGTGGCCGGCGGCCTCTGGGTGCTAGGATGCCACCTAATCTTGCGTAGGCGGCCTCTCACAAGTCTGGAAGTGTTGTGGCGGTTGCAAACGCCCGGCACGCGTGTCCGGGGTGTGCCCCCCCTCACGGACGGCGCTGCCGCCGGCACCTGGAGGGGGGAAACGGACGCGTCGGGTCTACACGGAGGGGATCTTGCTGTGGGTCTGGCCCGGATGTTGCTCCAAAGTGTTCCTATGGGCTGACCTAACACAACCGGGTGGGGAGGTCCGCTGGTCAAAGCCCGTCCGTGCAAAGTCAAAGGGCTAGATCCCGTGGTCAAACGCTACAGGGTTAGGCGGGACGGGGGCCCTTGGGGGGTAGCAATGCCACCGGAGCGTCCCACCGGGCCCTCATACATGCGGGGTGGTGTGGTGGCATGTTCGAAGAGGCGGCACACGTCTCCGGGGCGTGGCCCCCCTCACGGACGGCGATGACACGGTCGTAGACGTTCTGCGGTAACGATGCGGCGTGAATATTATTAAATACTCGGAGCGCGATAAAATCATGAGTTTTTTTGCACGACGTGGGCACATGTGCTATAGGAACGATGGTATTTTTTCATAATTTTTGGTGATGGAGAAGTATCCGAAAAATTCCCTCTACGCGGATTGCCCTTCGCGCGTCTACGGCTGTGGCCGGCGGCCTCCGGGGCTAGCAGGCCGCCAAATCTTGTGTAGGCGGCCTCTCACAAGTCTGGAAGTGTTATGGCGGTTGCAAACGCCCGACACGCGTGTCCGGGGTGTGCCCCCCTCACGGACGGCAACTCCGCCGGAACCTGGAGGGGGGAATTGAAACGGACGCGTCGGGTCTACACGGAGGGGATCTTGCTGTGGGTCTGGCCCGGTTGTTGCTCCAAAGTGTTCCTATGGGCTGACCTAACACAACCGGGTGGGGAGGTCCGCTGGTCAAAGCCCGTCCGTGCAAAGTCAAAGGGCTAGATCCCGTGGTCAAACGCTACAGGGTTAGGCGGGACGGGGGCCCTGGGGGGTAGCAATGCCACCGGAGCGTCGCACCGGGCCCTCATACATGCGGGGTGGTGTGGTGGCATGTCTGAAGAGGCAGCACGCGTCTCCGGAGTGTGGCCCCCCCTCACGGACGGCGATGACACGGTACCTAGAGGGGGGAAACGGACGCGTCTGGTCTACACGGAGGGGATGTAGCTGCGGGTTTGGCCCGGATGTTGCTCCCAGGTATCCCTCTGTCGACGACCCCCTCCCCCTTCACCCACCTGACGAACTAAGCTACCCCCGCCCCCACCCCCACCCCCACCGTCGATGACCCCTCCCCCTTCACTCACCTGACGAACTAAGCTCCACATCAAGCACGCGAGGCGGCGACCATGGCGCTCCCATACCCGCGGCCAGGCCACGGCCTTGGCGAATGAAGCTGCTCGAGTTCGGCGCCTCCCCTCCCCTCCCCTGTGTGTGGTTTCAGGAGAGGAGAGGGCCGAGCGGTTAAGAAATAAAAAATCTATACGTAATTATAATACATAAAAAAATAAAAAAGGAAAAATATAACTATAAAAAATAAAAAATCTATATCAAATTAAAAAGGATAGATATAAGTATAAGAAAATATTAAAAAATTTATATAAAATAAGAAAAGTAAAAATAAAAATATGCCGTCGGCATAGCTGCGGCCATACGAAAGCTTCTACGCGGATCAGTGACGTGGATAATAAAAAAGAAAAAAAATATGCCTACGGCTAAGCCGTCGGCATAGGTGCCACGTGGCGCCCTCACCTATGCCGACGGCTTAGTCGTCGGCATAGTTCACCTTATCCATTCGCTCGGCGACCCCGATCCACTCATTCTCTCCCCCACACCCCGACCTGCGCCGCCGCCGCACCCCGACCCCGACCTGCGCCGCCGCCGCACCCCCCACCCCGACCTGCCACCGTCGCCGCACACCCCTCCCTTGCCGCCGCACCTCCCACTCCACCACGCCCCCTGCCGCCGCCGCACACCCCACCCCTGCAGCCGCCCTTCCCCGCCTCCACACCCGCATCGCCGCCCCCGCCTCCACACTTGCCGTCGCCGCCGTCGCCCCGGCCTCCCCCGACCCCGCCGCTGCCCCGGCCTCTCTCGACCCGCCGGTGCTCCTGCAACCGGCCGGGGCTCCTGGAGCCGGCCGCGGCTCCGTCCGGCCCCGTCCCTCCCGTCCCCGACCGCTCCTGCCTCACCATCCCCTCCACCGTCGTGCCCCCTGCCACGCCCCTCTCGGTGAGCTACATTTTTTTCATTTTTTGCATTTTTTTCTACTGTTGGATGGATGAATGAATGCATGGACGAATGTTGGATGTTAGATTGTTAGGCTAGATGTTAGATATTAGGTTGTTAGGTTGATATATAGGTGAATGTTGGATTTTAGGATGTTAGATTGTTAGGTTGCATTATTTTTATCATGATGATCTTGTCATTTGAGATGTGCTCTAAAATTGGTATAAGATGAGTGATTATTTTTATCATGATGATCTTGTCAAAAAAATTGAACCAGACAAAATTTGACACTTGACAAAATATGATTTTTTTTCATAGTTTTAAGTGTCAGTGCTTAATGTTAAGTAGCTATGTGAGATGTGCTGCAAAATTATGATATGATGAGTGGTTATTTAATCATGATGATCTTTCTAAAAAAATTGAAGGACAAAATTTGACACTTGACGAAACATGATTTTTTTTCATAGCTAAAAGTATCAATGCTTAATGTGAGGTGATGACCTAATTTTTTTTCACTCGGTGTAATTAACAGGATTTGTGGTGTTCCATCTTCGTGGAGTGATTGTCGATGTTGGAGGTGTTGGTCCACGATCGTCCCTCTCCTTTGATCGACTACATCGGAGGGTGGGCAACAATTCCATGACCTCGTCCACTTTTTTTCCATGTCACTAGATTAAATTTTCACATCAAGTCACGTAACCTAGGTCTCCCGTCCGAAAGGGTTGCATCGATAAATATGCATTCAATTGCATATTTATCACCGCAACTCTTTTGGATTGTCCAGCGCTTTCCACGGATAGCCCGAGGATGTGTAGATTGGGTACGTTGTTCATGCTCTACCCCGTTCCGAGACAGGATTTTGGCGGCGCCTCCCTGTTGTTCTCAGGATGCACATTCTCTCGGCATTTTGCTGAGACGTGTATTTGGAGAACAGCGGGGTGGTGCTGCCGAAATTTTGTCTCGGAATGGGGTAGAGCATGGACAACGTACTCAATCTACACATTCTCGGGTGAGATTAGGACCCATCTTTACCTATTAGAGATGTAGGTGGATTAAATGTCGTTTCTCGTCAACCTTGTAAAAAATAAAATATTGATGTGAGTAATTTAAATGAATCCTTAATTTTGTTGTGTGGCTTCCAATAAAGCAGAGATGGCAGATAATCAGTGGATGTATAGTGGGTTTTTCCGTCGGAATCAAGTAACAACAGAGTGGGTCGAGAAAACTGATGTGTTTTTGAAAGAGATATTCCGTAGTCCAATGAGGATGGTGCCAGAATGCCCGTGTGCCAGATGTAAGGGACGTATCCGCAGAGATAAGAGTGAGATGACTAAGAACCTTCGCATGCATGGATTTATGCCCAACTTTAATATGCCGATAAACTTTGCCCAGCGGGACCATGGTAGAGAGGATGTGATACAACAACGCGTCGCTGGTTATGAGGACGATGGGGTTAGAGACATGCTAGATGATGTCTTTGCTGCACAGCCGACACCTCCGTTACATTCAGCGAATGAACTGGAGGAACCGGAGGAAACCGCAAAGGCCTTCCTGGAAATCTTGGCCTCGTCAAAGAAACCTCTCTATGAGGGTGCCAAGCTATCTGTGCTGGATGCCATCTCGCAACTGATGGCAGTCAAGGCTGAGTACGGCTATAGCCGAGGTTGCTTTGAAGCATTTCTGGGAGTATGGGCTAACAGCCTGCCCGAGGGCCATGAACTGCCGAAAACCATGTACGCTACGAAGAAAATCATGAAGGCGCTCTCCATGGACTATGAGAAAATACATGTTTGTCTAAAGAATTGCCTTTTGTTTAGGCATGAGTATGCGGATGACAAGTGCTGTAGGAAGTGCGGTTCCTCTCGGTATATTGAGGTGGTCGATAAGCATGGTCAGAGGCAGCAGCTAAAAATCCCTGTGAAGGTTCTTCGGTATCTTGATTTTATAAAAAGACTGCAGCGCCTTTTCATCACCGAGGAGTCTGCCAAAATGATGAAGTGGCACAAGGAAGGGAAAAGGTACAATCCAAAAAAAAAATTGTACATCCATCAGGAGGTGAAGCATGGAAGTCATTCGATATCGAGTACCCGGAGGAAGTAGCCGAGGCTGGGAATGTCAGAATTGCTATAACAGGTGATGGGTTCAATCCATATGCTATGTCGTCTAATCCATACAGCTGTTGGCCCATATTTGTTATTCCGCTCAATCTCCCTCCCGGCGCCATAATGCAACGCAAGACCATGTTCCTGTCGCTTATAATTCCGGGGCCTGAATATCCGGGGAAGAATTTGAGTGTGTTTATGCAGCCGTTGGTGGATGATTTGCACCATTCTTGGTACTTCCCGAGGTTGACATACGACCGACATCTGCAGAAAAATTTCTTGATGAAAGTTTGGCTACAATATTGCATACATGACTTTCCCGGTTATGCCCTGTTCTGCGGATGGTGTTGAAGGAAATATGCCCTAGAGGCAATAATAATGTTATTATTTTATTTCCTTATATCATGATAAATGTTTATTATTCATGCTAGAATTGTATTATCCGGAAACATAATACTTGTGTGAATACATAGACAAACCAAACGTCACTAGTATGCCTCTACTTGATTAGCTCATTAATCAAAGATGGTTATGTTTCCTAACCATAGACATGTGTTGTCATTTGATTAATGGGATCACATCATTAGGATAATGATGTGATTGACATGACCCATTCCATTAGCTTAGCACCCGATCGTTTAGTATGTTGCTATTGCTTTCTTCATGACATATACATGTTCCTATGACTATGAGATTATGCAACTCCCGTTTACCAGAGGAACACTTTGTGTGCTACCAAACGTCACAACGTAACTGGGTGATTATAAAGGAGCTCTACAGGTGTCTCCAAAGGTAAATGTTGGGTTGGCGTATTTCGAGATTAGGATTTGTCACTCCGATTGTCGGAGAGGTATCTCTGGGCCCTCTCGGTAATGCACATCACATAAGCCTTGCAAGCATTGCAACTAATGAGTTAGTTGCGAGATGATGTATTACGAAATGAGTAAAGAGACTTGCCGGTAACGAGATTGAACTAGGTATTGAGATACCGACGATCGAATCTCGGGCAAGTAACATACCAATGACAAACGGATCAAAGTATGTTGTTATGCGGTCTGACCGATAAAGATCTTCGTAGAATATGTAGGAGCCAATATGAGCATCCAAGTTCCGCTATTGGTTATTGACCGGAGACGTGTCTCGGTCATGTCTACATTGTTCTCGAACCCGTAGGGTCCGCACGCTTAAGGTTTCGATGACAGTTATATTATGAGTTTATGCTTTTTGATGTACCGAAGTCTGTTCGGAGTCCCGGATGTGATCACGGACATGACGAGGAGTCTCGAAATGGTCAAGAGATAAATATTGATATATTGGAAGCCTATATTTGGATATCGGAAGTGTTCCGGGTGAAATCGGGATTTTACCGGAGTACCGGGAGGTTACCGGAATCCCCCGGGAGGTATATGGGCCTTAGTGGGCTTTAGTGGAAGAGAGGAGAGGTGGCCAGGGCTGGGCCGCACGCCCCTCCCCCCTAGTCCGAATAGGACAAGGAGAGGGGGGCGGCACCCCCCTTCCTTCTCTCTCTCCTCTTTCCCCCTTCCCGAATCCTATTCTAACTAGGAAAGGGGGGAATCCTACTCCCGGTGGGAATAGGACTCCTCCTGGCGTGCCCTCCTCATGGCCGGCCGCACCCCCCCCCCTTTGATCCTTTATATACGGGGGTAGGGGGCACCCCTAGACACACAAGTTGATCCACATGATCATATTCTTAGCTGTGTGCGGTGCCCCCTTCCACCATAATCCTCGATAATATTGTAGCGGTGCTTAGGCGAAGCCCTGTGACGGTAGTACATCAAGATCGTCACCACGCCGTCGTGTCGACGGAACTCTTCCCCGACACTTTGCTGGATCGGAGTCCGGGGATCGTCATCGAGCTGAATGTGTGCTAAAACTCGGAGGTGCCGTAGTTTCGGTGCTTGATCGGTCGGGCCGTGAAGACGTACGACTACATCAACCGCGTTGTGCTAACGCTTCCGCTGTCGGTCTACAAGGGTATGTAGATCACACTCTCCCCTCTCGTTGCTATGCGTCACCATGATCTTGCGTGTGCGTAGGAATTTTTTTGAAATTACTACGTTACCCAACAGTGGCATCCGAGCCTAGGTTTTATGTGTTGATGTTATATGCACGAGTAAAACACAAGTGAGTTGTGGGCGATATAAGTCATACTGCTTACCAGCATGTCATAGTTTGGCTCGGCGGTATTGTTGGACGAAGCGGCCCGGAACGACATTACGCGTACGCTTACGCGAGACCGGTTCTCCCGACGTGCTTTGCACATAGGTGGCTTGTGGGTGACAGTTTCTCCAACTTTAGTTGAACCGAGTGTGGCTACGCCCGGTCCTTGCGAAGGTTAAAACAGCACCAACTTGACAAACTATCATTGTGGTTGATGCGTAGGTAAGATTGGTTCTTGCTTAAGCCCGTAGCAGCCACGTAAAAATTGCAACAACAAAGTAGAGGACGTCTAACTTGTTTTTGCAGGGCATGTTGTGATGTGATATGGTCAAGACATGATGCTAAATTTTATTGTATGAGATGATCATGTTTTGTAACCGAGTTATCGGCAACTGGCAGGAGCCATATGGTTGTCGCTTTATTGTATGCAATGCAATCGCGCTGTAATGCTTTACTTTATCACTAAGCGGTAGCGATAGTCGTGGAAGCATAAGATTGGCGAGACGACAACGATGCTACGATGGAGATCAAGGTGTCGTGCCGGTGACGGTGGTGATCACGACGGTGCTTCGAAGATGGAGATCACAAGCACAAGATGATGATGGCCATATCATATCACTTATATTGATTGCATGTGATGTTTATCTTTTATGCATCTTATCTTGCTTTGATTGATGGTAGCATTATAAGATGATCTCTCACTAATTATCAAGAAGTGATCTCCCTGAGCATGCACCGTTGTGAAAGTTCTTCATGCTGAGACACCACGTGATGATCGGGTGTGATAGGCTCTACGTTCAAATACAACGGGTGCAAAACAGTTGCACATGCGGAATACTCAGGTTATACTTGACGAGCCAAGCATATACAGATATGGCCTCGGAACAGGAGACCGAAAGGTCGAGCGTGAATCATATAGTAGATATGATCAACATAGTGATGTTCACCAATGAAACTACTCCATCTCACGTGATGATCGGACATGGTTTAGTTGATTTGGATCACGTAATCACTTAGAGGATTAGAGGGATGTCTATCTAAGTGGGAGTTCTTAAGTAATATGATTAATTGAACCTAAATTTATCATGAACTTAGTACCTGATAGTATCTTGCTTGTTTATGTTTAATTGTAGATAGATGGCCCGTGCTGTTATTCCGTTGAATTTTAATGCGTTCCTTGAGAAAGCAAAGTTGAAAGATGATGGTAGCAATTACACGGACTGGGTCCATAACTTGAGGATTATCCTCATTGCTGCACAGAAGAATTACGTCCTGAAAGCACCGCTGGGTGCCAGGCCTGCTGCTGGAGCAACACCAGATGTTATGAACGTCTGGCAGAGCAAAGCTGATGACTACTCGATAGTTCAGTGTGCCATGCTTTACGGCTTAGAATCGGGACTTCAACGACGTTTTGAACGTCATGGAGCATATGAGATGTTCCAGGAGTTGAAGTTAATATTTCAAGCAAATGCCCGGATTGAGAGATATGAAGTCTCCAATAAGTTCTATAGCTGCAAGATGGAGGAGAACAGTTCTGTCAGTGAACATATACTCAAAATGTCTAGGTATAATAATCACTTGATTCAATTGGGAGTTAATCTTCTAGATGATTGCTTCATTGACAGAATTCTCCAATCACTGCCACCAAGCTACAAGAGCTTCGTGATGAACTATAATATGCAAGGGATGAATAAGACTATTCCCGAGCTCTTCGCGATGCTGAAATCTGCGGAGGTAGAAATCAAGAAGGAGCATCAAGTGTTGATGGTCAACAAGACCACTAGTTTCAAGAAAAAGGGCAAAGGGAAGAAGAAGGGAAACTTCAAAAAGAACAGCAAGCAAGTTGCTGCTCAAGAGAAGAAACCCAAACCTGGACCTAAGCCTGAAACTGAGTGCTTCTACTGCAAGCAGACTGGTCACTGGAAGCGGAACTGCCCCAAGTATTTGGCGGATAAGAAGGATGGCAAGGTGAACAAAGGTATATGTGATATACATGTTATTGATGTGTACCTTACTAATGCCCGCAGTAGCACCTGGGTATTTGATACTGGTTCTGTTGCTAATATTTGCAACTCGAAACAGGGACTACTGATTAAGCGAAGATTGGCTAAGGTCGAGGTGACGATGCGCATGGGAAATGGTTCCAAAGTCGATGTGATCGCAGTCGGCACGCTACCTCTACATCTACCTTCGGGATTAGTATTAGACCTAAATAATTGTTATTTGGTGCCAGCGTTAAGCATGAACATTATATCTGGATCTTGTTTGATGCGAGACGGTTATTCATTTAAATCAGAGAATAATGGTTGTTCTATTTATATGAGTAATATCTTTTATGATCATGCACCCTTAAAGAGTGGTCTATTCTTATTAAATCTTGATAGTAGTGACACACATATTCATAATGTTGAAGCCAAAAGATGCAGAGTTGATAATGATAGTGCAACTTATTTGTGGCACTGCCGTTTAGGTCATATCGGTATAAAGCGCATGAAGAAACTCCATACTGATGGGCTTCTGGAACCACTTGATTATGAATCACTTGGTACTTGCGAACCGTGCCTTATGGGTAAGATGACAAAAACACCGTTCTCCGGTACTATGGAGAGAGCAACAGATTTATTGGAAATCATACATACAGATGTATGTGGTCCGATGAATGTTGAGGCTCGTGGCGGATATCATTATTTTCTCACCTTCACAGATGACTTAAGCAGATATGGGTATATCTACTTAATGAAACATAAGTCTGAAACGTTTGAAAGGCTTAAAGAATTTCAGAGTGAAGTTGAAAATCATCGTAACAAGAAAATAAAATTCCTACGATCTGATCGTGGAGGAGAATATTTGAGTTACGAGTTTGGTGTACATTTGAAACAATGTGGAATAGTTTCGCAACTCACACCACCCGGAACACCACAGCGTAATGGTGTGTCCGAACGTCGTAATCGTACTTTACTAGATATGGTGTGATCTATGATGTCTCTTACTGATTTACCGCTATCGTTTTGGGTATATGCTCTAGAGACGGCCGCATTCACGTTAAATAGGGCACCATCAAAATCCGTTGAGACAACACCTTATGAACTATGGTTTGGCAAGAAACCAAAGTTGTCATTTCTGAAAGTTTGGGGCTGCGATGCTTATGTGAAAAAGCTTCAACCTGATAAGCTTGAACCCAAATCGGAGAAGTGTGTCTTCATAGGATATCCAAAGGAAACTATTGGATACACCTTCTATCACAGATCCGAAGGCAAGACTTTTGTTGCTAAATTTGGAAACTTTCTAGAGAAGGAGTTTCTCTCGAAAGAAGTGAGTGGGAGGAAAGTAGAACTTGACGAGGTAACAGTACCTGCTCCCTTATTGGAAAGTAGTACATCACAGAAACCTGTTTCTCTGACACCTACACCAATTAGTTGAGGAAGCTAATGATAATGATCATGAAACTTTAGAACAAGATACTACTGAACCTCGTAGATCAACCAGAGTAAGATCCGCGCCAGAGTGGTACGGTAATCCTGTTTTGGATGTCATGCTACTAGATCATGATGAACCTACGAACTATGAAGAAGCGATGGTGAGCCCAGATTCCACAAAATGGCTTGAAGCCATGAAATCTGAGATGGGATCCATGTATGAGAACAAAGTATGGACTTTGGTTGACTTGCCCAATGATCAGCAAGCAATTGAGAATAAATGGATTTTCAAGAAGAAGACTGACGCTGACGGTAATGTTACTGTCTACAAAGCTCAACTTGTCGCAAAAGGTTTTCGGCAAGTTCAAGGGATTGACTACGATGAGACCTTCTCACCCGTAGCGATGCTTAAGTCTGTCTGAATCATGTTAGCAATTGCCGCATTTTATGATTATGAAATTTGGGAAATGGATGTCAAAACTGCATTCCTGAATGGATTTCTACAAGAAGAGTTGTATATGATACAGCCGGAAGGTTTTGTCGATCCAAAGGGAGCTAACAAAGTGTGCAAGCTCCAGCGATCCATTTATGGACTGGTGCAAGCCTCTCGGAGTTGGAATAAATGTTTTGATAGTGTGATCAAAGCATTTGGTTTTGTACAGACTTTTGGAGAAGCCTGTATTTACAAGAAAGTGAGTGGGAGCTCTGTAGCATTTCTGATATTATATGTGGATGACATATTGCTAATCGGAAATGATATAGAATTTCTGGATAGCATAAAAGGATACTTGAATAAGAGTTTTTCAATGAAAGACCTCGGTGAAGCTGCTTACATATTGGGCATTAAGATCTATAGAGATAGATCAAGACGCTTAATTGGACTTTCACAAAGCACATACCTTGACAAAGTTCAAAATGGATCAAGCAAAGAAAGATTCTTGCCTGTGTTACAAGGTGTGAAATTGAGTAAGACTCAATCCCCGACCAATGCAGAAGATAGAGAGAAAATAAAAGATGTTCCCTATGCTTCAGCCATAGGATCTATCATGTATGCAATGCTGTGTACCAGACCTGATGTGTGTCTTGCTATAAGTCTAGCAGGAAGGTACCAAAGTAATCCAGGAGTGGATCACTGGACAGCGGTCAAGAACATCCTGAAATACCTGAAAAGGACTAAGGATATGTTTCTCATATATGGAGGTGACAAAGAGCTCATCATAAATGGTTATGTTGATGCAAGCTTTGACACTGATCCGGACAATTCTAAATCGCAAACCGGATACGTGTTTACATTAAACGGTGGAGCTGTCAGTTGGTGCAATTCTAAACAAAGCGTTGTGGCGGGATCTACATGTGAAGCGGAGTACATAGCTGCTTCAGAAGCAGCAAACAAAGGAGTCTGGCTGAAGGAGTTCATATCCGATCTAGGTGTCATACCTAGTGCATCGGGTCCAATGAAAATCTTTTGTGACAATACTGGTGCAATTGCCTTGGCAAAAGAATCCAGATTTCACAAGAGAACCAAGCACATCAAGAGACGCTTCAATTCCATCCGGGATCTAGTCCAGGTGGGAGACATAGAGAGTTTCAAGATACATATAGATCTGAATATAGCAGACCCGTTGACTAAGCCTCTTCCACGAGCAAAACATGATCAGCACCAAAGCTCCATGGGTGTTAGAATCATTACTGTGTAATCTAGATTATTGACTCTAGTGCAAGTGGGAGACTGAAGGAAATATTCCCTAGAGGCAATAATAATGTTATTATTTTATTTCCTTATATCATGATAAATATTTATTATTCATGCTAGAATTGTATTATCCGGAAACATAATACTTGTGTGAATACATAGACAAACCAAACATCACTAGTATGTCTCTACTTGACTAGCTCATTAATCAAAAATGGTTATGTTTCCTAACCATAGACATGTGTTGTCATTTGATTAATGGGATCACATCATTAGGAGAATGATGTGATTGACATGACCCATTCCATTAGCTTAGCACCCGATCGTTTAGTATGTTGCTATTGCTTTCTTCATGACATATACATGTTCCTATGACTATGAGATTATGCAACTCCCGTTTACCAGAGGAACACTTTGTGTGCTACCAAACGTCACAACGTAACTGGGTGATTATAAAGGAGCTCTACAGGTGTCTCCAAAGGTAAATGTTGGGTTGGCGTATTTCGAGATTAGGATTTGTCACTCCGATTGTCGGAGAGGTATCTCTGGGCCCTCTCGGTAATGCACATCACATAAGCCTTGCAAGCATTGCAACTAATGAGTTAGTTGTGAGATGATGTATTACGAAATGAGTAAAGAGACTTGCCGGTAATGAGATTGAACTAGGTATTGAGATACCGACGATCGAATCTCGGGCAAGTAACATACCAATGACAAATGGATCAAAGTATGTTGTTATGCGGTCTGACCGATAAAGATCTTCGTAGAATATGTAGGAGCCAATATGAGCATCCAGGTTCCGCTATTGGTTATTGACCGGAGACGTGTCTCGGTCATGTCTACATTGTTCTTGAACCCGTAGGGTCCACACGCTTAAGGTTTCGACGACAGTTATATTATGAGTTTATGCTTTTTGATGTACCGAAGTTTGTTCGGAGTCTCGGATGTGATCATGGACATGACGAGGAGTCTCGAAATGGTTGAGACATAAAGATTGATATATTGGAAGCCTATATTTGGATATCGGAAGTGTTCCAGGTGAAATCGGGATTTTACCGGAGTACCGGAGGTTACCGGAACCCCCCGGGAGGTATATGGGCCTTAGTGGGCTTTAGTGGAAGAGAGGAGAGGTGGCCAGAGCTGGGTCGTGCGCCCCTCACCCCTAGTCCGAATAGGACAAGGAGAGGGGGGCGGCACCCCCCCTTCCTTCTCTCTCTCCTCTTTCCCCCTTCCCGAATCCTATTCCAACTAGGAAAGGGGGGAATCCTACTCCCGGAGGGAGTAGGACTCCTCCTGGCGCGCCCTCCTCATGGCCGGCCGCACCCCCCCTTTGATCCTTTATATACGGAGGTAGGGGGCACCCCTAGACACACAAGTTGATCCACGTGATCATATTCTTAGCCGTGTGCGGTGCCCCCTTCCACCATAATCCTCGATAATATTGTAGCGGTGCTTAGGCGAAGCCCTATGACGGTAGTACATCAAGATCGTCACCACGCCGTCGTGCTGATGGAACTCTTCCCCGACACTTTGCTGGATCGGAGTCCGGGGATCGTCATCGAGCTGAACGTGTGCTAAAACTCGGAGGTGCCATAGTTTCGGTGCTTGATCGGTCGGGCCGTGAAGACGTACGACTACATCAACCGCGTTGTGCTAACGCTTCCGCTGTCGGTCTACAAGGGTACGTAGATCACACTCTCCCCTCTCGTTGCTATGCATCACCATGATCTTGCGTGTGCGTAGGAATTTTTTTGAAATTACTACGTTACCCAACAGGTGTACAAGTGGAAAGATGCCTTGCCCAGTGTTCATGCAGGCCTTGATTTTCATTTGGCTGAAGAAGGGTGGCAAGTATGTTGCATTTGATCTGCATCGACAGTTCCTCCCTCCAGACCATCCTGATAGGGAAGACAAGAAGAACTTCACAAAAGGCAAAGTTGTCCATGAAGTAAACGAGATTCCAACATTTTCTGGTGCGGATGTGCTTGCTCAGCTGAAAGCTCTTAAGCCTGCCGGTGAAGGGAAAGGCAAAGGCAAAGCCAAAGCCAAAGCCACAGGCGAAGACGAGGGCGAGGGTAAAGGAAAAGGTAAAGGGAAAAAATTTGAAGGATATGGTGAGACGCACAACTGGACTCACATTACCCCCTTCACGTAGCTTCCCTATTTTAAGGACCTCAAACTTCCATACAACATAGACGTGATGCACACCGAAAAGAATGTCGCAGAGTCCCTTTTTCGCATGATCCCCAACATTCCTGATAAGACAAAGGATAATTTTAGTGCTAGATTTGATCAACAGAATATTTGTGATAGACCACGTCTACACATGCAGCCTCCCACAGGCAGTCGAAAATCTTGGTTCAAGCCAGATGCTGACTTCGTACTTAAAAAGGATCATAAGATGGAGGCATCAAGTGGCTGAAACACGTCGTGAAGTTCACTGATGGTTATGCGTCGAATATAAGTAAGGGGGTCAATCTTTCAACGGGCAAAGTGACCGGGCTCAAGATTCATGGCTATCATGTATGGATTGAGCGGATTATGCCGGTGATGGTTCGGGAATATGTTCCCGAGCGTGTCTGGCGTGTGCTTGCGGAGTTAAGCCATTTCTTCCGCACGCTTTGTGCTAAATAAGTATGTCCTGAGAAGATAAAATAAATGCATAAGAAGGCACCGGAGTTGATATGCAAGCTAGAGAAGATCTTCCCGCCAGACTTCTTTACTCCGATGACACATCCCATTTTGCACCTCCCAAACGAGGTATTGTTGGGGGGCCCTGTGCAGAATCGTTGGCAGTACAGCCCTGAGAGACAGAACAAGCATCTGAGACAGAAATGTGGAAACAAAGCTAAGATTGAAGCTTCCATAGCTGAGGCAGTTATCCTAGAGGAGGTGGCAGACCTCAGGACAGCCTACTATCCGGACCATGTTCCCACGTTGCATAATAAGGTGTCTCGATACAATACAGAAGAACCCAAGTATAAACCCAAGTTGCCTCTATTCATCGGGCAAGGTGGTAGGGTTGGATGCTCGAAACCTTATCTCATGCCACGAGATGAGTGGGAGGATGTCATGTTCTATATCTTGCACAACATCAAGGAAGTTGAGGATGAGTGGATGAGGTAATACTTTTGCACCATTCTTTTAGTCAATTCGTAATGTTCACTTTGCCTAGTTCTTATACCGCTTTTCTTATTATAGTTGAACTAGGCAAAGCGGTATAAGAACCGTAATGTCAGATACTTCTTATACGCCTTCTGTTGGTTTAGTTGAACTTAAACCATCAACCGTCTATGCCGGAGTTGATCTCTTTATCGCCGCTACCCAGGCCACACAAGTATCTGCCTTACCCATGCCAGAAAGAGTACCTAAAGGGTTGGGAAGTTGTGTTCAAGGTGTCGCCGCATGGTAAGCTACCGGACCCGAACGATGATGATTACTACAACATAAACCCCATGACATACGAGGGAGTGTTCTATCAAGAGGAACATGATGACTTGGTCCGAAACAACGAGGATGATGACTTGGGTTATGTTGACCTGGACCCAAACGACGACGCATCATGGATTGATGGTGAGGCAGTTGTGAAACAAAGAGACATAATTATGCTTGAAAAGTTAAATGAAGATGCTGACGATGAGGAAGAGCCTCCACCTCCTTCAGATAACGAAGAAGATATGCGTGATAGTGATGATGAGACCGGTCCACAAATAGATTACAATAGTGATGATTCATATGGGTTCTAGAAAATGTAAGTTCTTTTAATGATCATTACAATAGTATGCTTAATGTGCTCTTCTGGTATTAATGTTTTTCCTGTATGCTTGTTTAATTGATATCCTTACTAATTGTTTATCCTCTTCTCAATGCAGGTTTGCTAATCATGGGAAAGTCCAGCGGCGCCAGTTTCCTCAGTAAATTCAAAGGACTTACTCGGAGTGGACGAGCCCACAAGGTTCCCTCCCGACTACGCGAGGATGACACCTCACAGGGAGGTGGAGGGGTCGGGGGAGGCGACCCTAGAGGAGGAGGCGGTGGGGGGAGAGCCCCTAGAGGAGGAGGAGGTGGGGGAGAGGCAGCCGGGGCAAAAAACTCCGGGACGTGTCCGAAATAGGAGGGTCTTCTTCGATGCCCTCCTATACAGAGGCACCTTCTGAGTCTAAGGAGGAGGAGTATGTTCCTGATGGCGAGGAGGAGGAGGGTGAGGAGGAGGAGGGCGAGGAGGAGGAGGTCGAGGAGGAGGGTGAGGAGGAGGGCGAGGAGGGTGGAGGGGAGGTTGATCCCGAGTTGTGGGGTGACTTGCCACCGGGTGCTCCGCAGGGGTGGCTGCATGGTAATGCCGGACTACCTACACCACCTTCTATCGAGGAGCACAAGTGGCTCATTGAACCTGTGGGGACAGAGTAAGTGCCTCTCAATCATATTTTCAACACATGACAACATTTTCTTATTGTACACATGGCAATCATTTGATTCTTTTGCAGAAACTGGATCCTTCGCGGAAAGGGTCGTAAACCGAACGGCCTTATCACTGTCCTGTTGAAGGAGTTTTGGCCTGGCGTATTCTGCCCGCGGCCAGACAGGGACCCGCAGCTGCGGGTTTTGGCCATGAGCTGGGCCCACTACGAGGCTTGCAGCAACGTGGAGTACGGGATGGCCGCTAAGGCCGTGATCACCAAATTTTGGGTAAGTTCTCTTCTGAATCACTTGTCTTCAGTTTCGTTCATAGTTTACCATTGAATCACTCAACTCATGCCTTGTTTGCTTCTGGTTTATGCATGATTGCAGCAACTCTATAGAGTTCTTGACGAGCACAAGGCCAGAGCCGGCGTGGTCTTGCTTGCGGCTGCGAAGAACAAAGCTCGTTAGTTGCAGTACGAGGTGCGCTGGGTTGCCGTCTCGCAGTACTACCACATCTACCTACAACAAAAGATGACCAAAACTCAAGCGCAGAGGCAACGCCTTACCTTGAACAGGGAGCAGTTCATGATGGTAACTATTACTAACTTATCATTGTTTCAAGCAGTCAACTATATGTTTCGTGCTCACATGTCATGCTTCCAAAATTTGCATAGGTTGTTCCTCGTTGGTGCTATGGAAGGCATGACGGATGGGCGAGTTTGGTGCATAGGTGGCTCGGCGACGATGCAGAGTTTGCTGCCAAGAGCATCAAGGCCCGGGCTAACCGTGGAAAAGACGGGACACACGGCCAAGGAAACAGGAACCACTTGGCTTCAAGGCCATGAAGGTATATCTATATGCATGATGCATTTTTGTTCTTCTTTACCGTCATGTTCTTATGTATGGCTAACTTCTGTTTGACGTTGCAGGAGAACAAGTTGAAGAGGCCACTCTCAGACATTCAGTCGTGGAAGCTGGCCCGCGAGCGGAGTCATCCCAAGGAGGGCGAGAGCCAGTACTACGGCAAGACCGAGGAGCACCTGGAGTCTTACACTCAGCACTATCAGAAGTTGCATCCGGATGTTCCTGTTCCTGAGGTCGCCCAGTCTCAGATCGACGACACGGCGGTGGTGGCCATCCAGGGGAAGTCACATGGCCGATATCCGTGTTTCGATGGCTTGATAACTCCTTCGATCTCGTACACACGGCTTCAGTCTACCAACCCGAGCCAGTTAGAGAGTACGGGGCGTTCACAGACTCCCTTAGCCTGCCAGCATGCTGTAAGTACTTCCCCTTTATCTTTTTCTCTCTAGCATTCTCAGTTCATTTTCAGCATTGCTCACTTAGAAACAACCTAAGTTATGTAGGCATATAAGGCCTTTGTCGAGCATAGGAATCTCGAGGTGCGAGAGTACTTGCAACGAGTGAAGGCAAATGATGATTACAACCGTCAGATGGTGGCAGTTAGTTTTGCCCTCTTAAAACCAAGCTAAATTTTTGCACTTTCATTCCTTCTGACCTTCTAGTTTGCTTGTTTAACTAACATCCAAGCTATGTTGGCGTCTTGGAGTAACCGCACGGATCCACCACAAATGGGACCCCCACCACCACCTGTGGGAGAACCCCCACACGTGCCCATGTTTGATGAATGGGTGGCACTAGGCAGTGATGGTCCGGTTAGTACATTTGCCTAACTACTGGCAAACTAGTTCTCGTTCATTCAACACTATCATATCGTATTTACCGTTAGAATCTTTTCTGAAACATGTAGGGGACCGGTGGCTCGACTACTGCTCCGTCGACCCCAGTCACTCCGATCTGGCAGAGTGATGGTGGTCGCGGTGGCGGTTTTGGCGGAGGTGGTCTTGGTGGTGGTGGTTTTGGCGGAGGTGGTCTTGGTGGTGGTGGTTTTGGCGGAGGTGGTCTTGGTGGTGGTGGTTTTGGCGGAGGTGGTCTTGCTTGATGTCGATGATGATTCTGTGCATGTGGTCGTCGTGCCATGCCTTTCATGTTGCTACTTTTATGATGTTCCATGTCTTGCACTACTTTTATGTTCATGAACTTCCGCCGGTGATGATCTTTAGATGATGATGAACTTGACTATGTTTAGATGATGATGATGATGAACATGAGTATGTTTAGATGATGAACTGTCATATTTCTGCATAATTCCATATTATTCTGCTTTGAAATGTTGTCAAATGAATTGAAAAAGAGAAAACAGGGAAAATAATAAAAAAAACTATGCCTACAGCAAAGCCATCGGCATATATAAGCCCAGGAGTTACCAAGGCTTGCCACATGGCAGATATATGCCTACGGCAATGCCGTCGGCATAGATTTTCATCTATGCCGACGGCTTTGCCGTAGGCATAGCCCTGCGTCTAGGAGAAACCAGGGAAAGACACGTGGCAGTGCTATGCCTACGGCTTTGCCATAGGCATAGCACTGCCACCAGGAGCACCACGGGACGCCACGTGGCGGAGGTACGCCGACGGCTAGGCCGTCGGCATAGATTTCTACCTATGCCGACGGCAAAGCCGTCGGCGTACCACTGCCACGTGGCGTCCCATGACTCGTCAGCGCTTTTGACGGCGCCGTCCGTTGCCGTCAGACGGAAAAACACTTCCGACGGCTAAACTATGCCGACGGCTATACTACGCCGACGGTCTGACAAGACTACGCTGACAATATCTACACCGACGGGTCTATGCCGACGGCAGCCGTAGGCATAGATCTATGCCAATGGCAAAGGACCTATGCCAACGGCCCCTGGCCGTAGGCATAGACCGCGAGTCCGGTAGTGAGGCAAGACTCACGGGCGGTGCTTGATTCTTGGCGGCCTCTGGCGTGGCTGCCCGAGACGGCGGCCTCTTAGGCACAGCCGTCTTGGCGTGTGGCACACGACTGCCACAACAACCAACGACAGCGGCGGTTAATCCCAATTTGCAATGAAGAAAATTATGGATCTTACTTGCTTCTTCGGCGCTGGAGAAATTAATCCGCAACCATGATTCCTGGCAGGAGACGAGCATGCTGCATGCATTGCTATGTATTCATCCCTATAAGAAATCAATCAAGGAGAAAGCCAACTTCTATTGTCTCTTTTCTCAATAAAGGACTTTTTATTGAATAGACATATCGAGGTGATACAATCATATCGAAAGAAAGCCCAGCCTCTGCATAGCTGCACACAGCCAAAACGTCCAGAGCACCCTAAAAATAAAATAATTTGATACAATGCCAAGCAATAAATCGTGTCCAGCCTAAGGAGCGGTAGATCCTATCCGTAAATCACACCGCCATTCATGGGGTGGAAAACCTCCCTGGCCGTACGCTCCAGCCGGGTAGACGCCATCATAAAAAGGTCACTGTCCTCCGGTTCTGCAGGATAGATCACGTACGGAGCGATCGTGTACAAGCATGAATAACCTGCATAGGAGATGAGACACTTTTGTTGTTAAAAACCACATCATTCCTGGTAAGCCACATTGCCCAGCATAAGGCCGCCGCTCCCACAAGAATATGTGTAGAAAATTGTTTATCAAGACCCCGCAACCAGTTGCCTAACATATTCCGTGCAGTACGTGGTGGGTATAAATTCAAAGCTACGTGGACCACGGCCCAATCTGCCTGCGCGAACTTGCACTCAAAAAATAAGTGTTTGATAGACTCATCATGTTGACAAAAGACACATGACTTGGGCCCATGCCAGTTTCGTCATGCCAGATTATCTCTAGTTAGAATGACTCCTTTGTTTAGAAACCAGAGGAAAATCTTCAGTCTTAGAGGAATTTTTAGCTTCCACAATTTCCTTTTATCTACCGGAGCATCACAATGTACCATTGCATCATACATGGATTTGACGGAAAATTTGCCATTCTAATGCAAGTTCCATCGAAAAGTGTCCACCTCATATGACAGTTGAATGTCATGCAGGCGAGTGAGTAATTCATTCCATGTTGCCAGACGAGTTCCCAAAAGATCCCTACGAAAAGAAATATCGGGGTTTTCTTGTCCTAAGACTTGTTTGATCGTGACAAATTTATGTCTAACAATCCTATACAAGCTCAGATGTTGCACCATTAGTGAGTTGTCCCCTAGCCAGGTATCTTCCCAGAAATGAACCTGAGAACCGTCCCTAACCGAGAAGGTCCCAAATTGGAAGAAGAATTCCTTGGCCTTCATGACACCACTCCAAAAATGTGAATCCCCAGGTTTCCAATAAATTTGAGAAATGGCATTGGATCCCACATACTTGTTGTGACTAGTTTATAAACCCACTTGCTGAGAAGAGCGATGTTTTTAATCTCAAGGTCTTGGATTCCCAGGCCCCCTTGACTCTTAGGTCTGCATAATATGCTCCACCTAGCCAGTCGATATTTCTTAGTTTCATTATCACACTGCCCAAAAAATCTGGATCTAAAGTAATCGAGCCGCTGTAGAACCCCTTTCGGCAGGTGGAAGAAGGACAACATACATAAAATCATGTTGCTTAGGATTAACATGATCCTTCGACTGATAATTTTTCCTTGAATCAGCGATCGTTCGGAATCACTCATATAATCCTCGACGATGGAGACGCACGGCATCCTGGTGCGGTTCTCTGCGTACTCCGTCGACTGCAGCGCGGCGCAGTGCGGCTTCATCCAGCGCGATGGTGCGCGGAGTGACGGCAGCGAGGCTAGCTGTGGCAGAACGACGACGGCAAAGGCATGCATCAGGAAATCAATCGGCAAATGCAAATTTGTTGTCTTCTTGTGATTAAGAATTAAGAAGACTCTCTCTGATCCGTTGTGCTTTTCTACGAGAACTGCTTCATCGAATCAGTCATGAAAGGCCTAGTACGGAGCAATCAAGAGCAGCGAACTACTTGGTACTCATACGTCACAACAACGATGGATTTGTAGTGGTGTCCTCCGGCCACGACCGTCGGTTCCATCGCAGCGCAACGGCGTCTACATCCCGACAACGACTGCGCCAAGACAAGCGACCATGCGAGGTTAGTTGTGCAAGTCGACGCGCTCCGGCGCAGACGCTCGTGGCTGTGGCCTCTCGTGGCGGCGAACGGCCGGTACCCCGTCGGATGGCGCCCTTCGGCCAGATGGCCTTCATCTCTAGGCCACCGGCGGCGGTTAGGGGAAAATTCCCCTCAGGAATTTGTAACCGCACGGGGAAGGATGAGAAATCATATCTCTTTGGCGATTTTACAAATTAGCTTTTGGATTATTTGATAATCCTGCAGAAGTCCTTGTAATTTTATGTTTAGCCTCAAGCTTATTGAGACTTGCGGTTTAGCCCTTTGGCTTATTCAAAATTACAGTAGAGCGGTCGCGCTCGTTGGACTTATCAAGCCATTGGGCTTGTTATTTTCAGCACTTTAACCATAAGGTTATTTTTATTTGCGTTTTATGCCCTAGGCTTCAGAGCAAATATACATGATAGACCATCAGGTCTTGCTGAATTGCATAATAATTGATTATGCATCATTTTACATCATGTAAAATGATCGTTTGAGGCCCCAAGTCCTCATATATGTTGCACAAGTTTGTTTATACTGCTGCATTTCTTTGTATTACATGTGTACTACTGTTGCAAAGCAATATGTTGATTTCATTATTTGCATAAAATATGGAACTCGCTTGCAAATTTGGGAAACATAAGGTAGTGAAGTGTAGGAAACTGCGTGACTATGTCAATTTTACAATTCTCACAAGGAAATGGACAAATGCCATCTACTGCATAACTGCAGATTATTCACCGTTATTGTGTGGTCTACGTGTCATTCCGACATAATGACTACCTTCAATTTGGCACACAACTTATGGATTGCATTATGGCAACAAATTAATTCATTCACAACTGTGAGGTCTACACCATCATGTGGTGATTACTTTCAATGTATTTTAATTGACACAAGGTTGTGAGATGCTCCATAAGAGTGAGGTCTACACTACTTAGTAGTGATTATCTCCATGTGTTCAAAGCAAAAGTGATGGCACAAAACTTATGACATAGCCATTATGAGGCCTACACTGTTGGTGCCTACCTTCATGATGTTTTTCCAAATACTTGTCAATTTCATAGCATTTGTCATTGGTTGTGACTATAGTGTCAACTACTCCATCAGGAGATGAATCCAAGGCAATGGTGACTATGCTGCATATTATGCTATGAAGAGAATTATGCAAAACACTTTCATATTTTGGTGATTACCTTCCATGCATACACAACTTATGGGACGCCATCATAGCTATGAATTAAGTTTCATGCACAGCTGAGAGGTTCACGCCATTTTATGGTGATTATCTACATGTGTTATAAATAACATATGGTTGTGGAGGCTATGATCAATGAGAATTGTCCATAAGAGTGAGGCACCACAAGGTGGTCGACTACCTCTATGTGTTTTAATGAAATTAAAGGTTTGTCCCTTTTGAGGTGACTACCTTTACTTGGAAGATCCACACCAAACTATGGTGTTCTTCTGGAAGGCTTGCCCTATGGGTCACTAAGAATCACCATCACCATGATTATGCTTAGCTATAGAATTTTCATCCTACTTAATTTACTGAAGGTAAATTAATGCATGCGAATTTCATGCAACATATGGCTGACCTTTTTGGAAAGGAAATGCGATGAGATGACATTTGGTGGGAGTAACTATTTAAGATGGGTCATGGACATTAAAGATTTTGTCGACCTGGAGCCTTGTTGCCACAAAAACTCCACCTACAGAAAATGTCATATGGCTATTTATAAATAGCTAAGAATATGCATATTTGCATTTATGTGCCATCGCAATGGCTCGGTTCTCAAACTGAGTATGTAATGGATAATGAATATCCATTTTCCCCTAAGGCTTCATTGAAGCGAGATATATTGTTATAAGCATCACATGAATGATTATTCATTCGTATTAAGGACTTCAAGTCTGTTGAGGCTTATTATTCTGTTGTCTATAAATCAACACTAAGTTGAGATTATGTGATAAGGAGGCTCCAGATACATATCTGACTATAAGTCCTTACTGCACTTTACGTTCTCCTAGGATGGTAAACAGAAATATCATCTTTGTTTCAGGTTGCAATGCCTGAAATTCATGCTAGTACACTTAGTACTAAGCAATAATGGTTAGAGAACCACGAGGAGTTGAACGTAAAGTGAAAAAAAGACAAGCAGAAATGGAGTGTATATCTCACAAAAGAATGGATCATTTAAACTAAATGATCACAATGACAAACTCTCAAGTTTGTCAAAATGGTGGTTGTACAAAATGCCGTACTAATGATTACCAGTTGGTCAACTATTGGGTTAATCATACCACCGGATCACTTGAGGCAAATGATTTTAATGGGATAAGTTTGAAGTTCTACTTCAAAAGAAAACAACCAGAAAATATTCTGGCATGCTAAAGGAGAATGAACTCCTCTACATTGATGATATGCTTGTGGAATGATATTCCCAAGATATTTTGGAGATCTCGTGTAGTCTCCTAGTTATCCCTAAATATCATTAGCCTATAATTGTACTACTACATATAGTATAAATTGCAACATCTTGTCCCTCAGACATGATAGTTGAGACAATTGAGTGTATGAATCAGTTCATACTCAATCTTGTTGCATACATAATGATTTTTCCTCCTTTATCATCAAGGTATTGGACGATTAGAGAAATTATTGACAATTCTGTTGGCCACAACTTGACAAGTTGCAATATTCCCAACAATCATGAGATTGTTTTGTGCATTGCACGTGACATGGGGGAATTAATTTTAAGGCACTCTCACCTTCAAATTTGAAATGAGCCATCCAATATTCTTGATTGCATTCAAGAATATGTTTGGATTATTCAACCACTATCTGGGTTATGTTGGTACTTCATGGTGTTAATAGATGCATCTAGAAGATGGTCTTAGATGTGTATCATCCACACAACACCATGTGTTTACTGAATTAATTGCTCAAATTGATGAATTTAGAGCAAATTATCCTAACGTGGGATAATGCCATTGGAATGCAAATGTCGTTGAAGTTGATTCATGAGCATTCAATGGTTATATTTAGTATATAGTACATAACCAGAATGGTTTGGCTTGATCTCTTATGAAAGAGATTCAATATTGCTTGGCCAATGTTGCAGAATTGTGATTTACCAACATTTTGTTGATGGTAACATGCGGTCTCACACTCCGCATATTTGGTCTAAATGAGATCAAATGATAATGCATCCCCTTGCAGTTTGTACGTGGAAATAAGTGAAGTATTTCCCATCTGCGGTAATTCGGTTGCATACCGATATCACCACCCCAGCGTACATCATGGGCCTTCACATATGGTTGGGATCTATGTGAGGAATAACTATGGTATGTTCGTTAATCCGCCGAATACCTTAACCCTAGCAAGGGAGTTATTTGCAGCCCATACGCTGATTGCTTTTGCAATAAGAACATTTTCTGGCATTAGGGGGAGATCAGTACCACAGAAAATGCCAGAAAATGGATAAGAAATGTCATAGACATTTTGTCCACGTACTTAAGAATCTGAACTCCAGGTTCAGGTTATGAGAAATTTGCAGCATATTGCAAATAATCTATCAAGAATATTTACTGATGACAAAGGTGTCACTTTGGTCAAGTACCAGAACGAGTGGAGGTACCTAATAAACCACTCGTCTCCCTAGATGAGAGCAAGAGGGGGAGAATTCTGGTCGCATGAGATTAAGTTCTCAAGTGCTTCAGCGGAAACAGAGGACATTGATCCCTCGATCAGTAAATATGATTCAACCTCGGGTTGAATGACACCCGACGGATGCGCGACATCCAAAGTCCAACACATATGTGCACAGATTTTTATGTGTTGGGACTGTTGGGGAACGTAGCAGAAATTCAAAATTTTCTACGCATCACCAAGATCAATCTATGGAGTAATCTAGCAACGAGGGAAGGAGAGTGCATCTACATACCCTTGTAGATCGCTAAGCGTAAGCGTTCAAGTGAACAGGGTTGATGGAGTCGTACTCGTCGTGATCCAAATCACCGATGATCCTAGTGCCGAACGAACGGCACCTCCGTGTTCAACACACGTACAGCCCGGTGACGTCTCTTGTGCCTTGATCCAGCAAGGGGAGAAGGAGAGGTTGGGGAAGACTCCATCCAGCAGCAGCACGACGACGTGGTGGTGGTGGAGGAGCGCGGGACTCCAGCAGGGCTTCGCCAAGCACTACGAGAGACGAGGAGGAAGAGGGGTAGGGCTGCGCCAACAGGGAGATTGAATCGTGTGTTGGGCTGCCCCTTTGCCTCCACTATATATAGGGGGAGAGGGAGGGCTGCGCCCCCACCTAGGGTTCCCACCCCAAGGGGGGCGGCAGCCCTAGATCCCATCTAGCGTGGCGGCCACAAGGGGGAGAGGGGGAGGCGCACCTAGGGTGGGCCTTAGGGCCCATCTGCCTAGGGTTTGCCCCCTTCTCCTATTGGTGGGAGGTGCCCTAGCCCACCTAGGGGATGGTGCCTTCCCACTATTGGCCCATGTAGGCCTCCGGGGCTGGTGGCCCCACCTGGTGGACCCCCGGACCCCTCCGGTGGTCCCGGTACACTACCGGTGATGCCCGGAACACTTCCGGTGCCAAAACCATACTTCCTATATATCAATCTTTACCTCCGGACCATTCCGGAACTCCTCGTGACGTCCGGGATCTCATCCAGGACTCCGAACAACATTCGGTAACCGCGTACATACTTTCCCTATAACCCTAGCGTCATCGAACCTTAAGTGTGTAGACCCTACGGGTTCGGGAGTCATGCAGACATGGCCGGGACAACTCTCCGGTCAATAACCAACAGCGGGATCTGGATACCCATGCTGGCTCCCACATGCTCCACGATGATCTCATCAGATAAACCACAATGTCAAGGACTTAATCAATCCCGTATACAATTCCCTTTGTCTATCGGTATGATACTTGCCCGAGATTCGATCGTCGGTATCCCGATACCTTGTTCAATCTCGTTACCGGCAAGTCTCTTTACTCGCTCCGTAACACATCATCCCATGATCAACTCCTTGATCACATTGTGCACATTATGATGATGTCCTACCGAGTGGGCCCAGAGATACCTCTCCGTTTACACGGAGTGACAAATCCCAGTCTCGATTCGTGCCAACCCAACAGACACTTTCGGAGATACCTGTAGTGTACCTTTATAGCCACCCAGTTACGTTGTGACGTTTGGCACACCCAAAGCACTCCTACGGTATTCGGGAGTTGCACAATCTCATGGTCTAAGGAAATGATACTTGACATTAGAAAAGCTTTAGTATACGAACTACATGATCTTGTGCTAGGCTTAGGATTGGGTCTTGTCCATCACATCATTCTCCTAATGATGTGATCCCGTTATCAACGACATCCAATGTCCATGGTCAGGAAACCGTAACCATCTATTGATCAACGAGCAAGTCAACTAGAGGCTTACTAGGGACATGCTGTTGTCTATGTATCCACACATGTATCTGAGTTTCCTATCAATACAATTCTAGCATGGATAATAAATGATTATCATGAACAAGGAAATATAATAATAACCAATTTATTATTGCCTCTAGGGCATATTTCCAATAGTCTCCCACTTGCACTAGAGTCAATAATCCAGTTCACATCGATATGTGATTAACACTCAAGGTCACATCCCCATGTGACTAACACCCAAAGAGTTCTGGGTTTGATCATGTTATGCTTGTGAGAGAGGTTTCAGTCAACGGGTCTGCAACATTCAGATCCGTATGTACTTCGCAAATTTCTATGTCATCTTGTAGATGCAATTACTACGCTACATTTGGAGCCATTTCAAATAACTGTTCTACTTGGAGCTATTCTAAATTGTTGCTCCATTATACGTATCCGATATCTCTACTCAGAGCTATCCGGATAGGTGTTAAGCTTGCATCGACGTAACTCTTTATGTCGAACTCTTTATCACCTCCATAACCGAGAAACATATCCTTATTCCTCTAAGGATAATTTAGACCTCTATCTGGTGATCTACTCCTAGATTACCTTTGTACCCTCTTGCCAGATATGTGGCAAGGCATGGCATACCGTATAGAGCCTATGACAAAAGCATAGGGGACAACCTTCGTCCTTCCTCTTTCTTCTGCCGTGGTCGAGCTTTAAGTCTTAACTTCATACCTTACAACTCAGACAAGAACTCCTTCTTTGACTGATCCATCTTGAACACCTTCAAGATCATGTCAAGGTATGTGCTCATTTGAAAGTACCATTAAGCGTTTTGATCTATCCTTATAGATCTTGATGCTCCATTGAAAAACACTTTCCAAATAACCCTATATGCTTTCCAGAAATTCTACGTCATTTCTGATCAGCAATATGTCAACAACATATATCCATCAGAAATTCTATAGTGCTCCCACTCACTTCTTTGGAAATACAAGTTTCTCATAAACTTTGTATACACCCAAAATCTTTGATCATCTCATCAAAGCATATATTCCAACTCCGAGATGCTTACTCCAGTCCTTAGAAGGATTGCTGGAGCTTTGCATACTTATTAGCATCTTTCAGGATTGACAAAAACTTTCCGGTTGTATCACATACAACCTTTCCTCAAGAAAATCGTCGAGGAAACAATGTTTTGACATCCTATCTGCAAGATTTCATAAATAATGCAGTAATCGCTAATATAATTCCAACAGACTCTTAGCATCGCTACGAGTGAGAAAGTCTCATCATAGTCAACTCCTTAAACTTGTCGGAAAACATCTTAACGACAAGTCGAGCTTTCTTAATGGTGATAGTTACCATCATTGTCCGTCTTCCTTTTAAAATCCATATGTACCTAACAGCCTTACGACCATCAAGTAGTTCTTCCAAAGTCTACACTTTGTTTTCATATATGGATCCTCTCTCGGATTATATGGCCTCGAGCCATTTTGGAATCCAGGCCCACCATCGCTTCTCCATAGCTCGTAGGTTCATTGTTGTCTAGCAACATGACTTCCAAGACAGGATTACGTACCACTCTGAAGTAGTACGCATCCTTGTCATTCCACGAGGTTTGGTAGTGACTTGATCTGAAGTTTCATGATCACTATCATAAGCTTCCACTTCAATTGGTGTAGGTGCCACAGGAACAACTCCCTGTGCCCTACCACACACTAGTTGAAGAGACGGTTCAATAACCTCATCAAGTCTCCACCATCCTCCCACTCAATTCTTTCGAGAGAAACTTTTCCTCGAGAAAGGACCCGATTCTAGAAACAATCCCTTATTGCTTTCGGATCTGAGACAGGAGGTATACCCAACTGTTTTGGGTGTCCTATGAAGATGCATTTATCCGCTTTGGGTTCGAGCTTATCAGCCTGAAACTTTTTCACATAAGCGTCGCAGCCCCAAACTTTTAAGAAATGACAGCTTAGGTTTCTCTAAACCATAGTTCATACGGTGTCATCTCATTGGAATTACGTGGTGCCCTATTTAAAGTGAATGTGGTTGTCTCTAATGCCTAACCCATAAACTATCTGGTAATTCGATAAGAGACATCATTGTATGCATCATATCCAATAGGGTGCAGTTATGATGTTCGGACACACCATCACACTATGGTTTTCCAGGCTGTATTAGTTGTGAAACAATTTCCACAATGTCTTAATTCTGTGCCAAACTCGTAATTCAGATATTCATCTCTATGATCATATCATAGATATTTTATCCTCTTGTCACGACGACCTTTCAACTTCACCCTGAAATTACTTGAACCTTTCAATAATTCAGACTCGTGATTCATCAAGTAAATGTACTCAACATCTACTCAAATCATCTGTGAAGTAAGAACATAACGATATCCACTACACGCCTCAGCACTCATTGGACTGCACACATCAAAATGTATTACTTCCAACAAGTTGCTTTCTAGTTCCATTTTACTGAAAACGAGGCTTTCAGTCATCTTGCCCATGTGGTATGATTTGCATGTCTCAAGTGATTCAAAATCAAGTGAGTCCAAACGGTCCATTTGCATGGAGTTTCTTCATGCATATACACCAATAGACATGGTTCACATGTCTCAAAGTTTTCAAAAACGAGTGAGCCCAAAGATCCATCAACATGGAGCTTCTTCATGCGTTTTATACCGATATGACTTACATGGCAGTGCCACAAGTAGGTGGTACTATCATTACTATCTTATATCTTTTGGCATGAACATGTGTATCACTACAATCGAGATTCAAAAAAACCATTCATTTTAGGTGCAAGACCATTGAAGGTATTATTCAAATAAAAAGAGTAACCATTATTCTCCTTAAATGAATAACCGTATTGCGATAGACATAATCCAATCATGTCTATGCTCAACGCAAACACCAATCTCGATGGTAGAGGGAGCGTGCGATGCTTGATCACATCAAGCTTGGGAAAAACTTCCAACACATATCACCAGCTCACCTTTAGCTAGTCTCCGTTTACTCCGCAGCCTTATTTTTCAAGTTTACTAACACTTAGCAGCCAAACGGTATCTAATACCATGGTGCTACTAGGAGTACTAGTAAAGTACGCATTAACACAATGTATATCCAATATACTTCTATCGACCTTGCCAGCCTTCTCATCTACCAAGTATCTAGGGTAATTCTGCTCCAGTGGCTGTTCCCCTTATTACAGAAGCACTTAGTCTCGGGTTTGGGTTCAACCTTGGGTTTCTTCACTAGAGCAGCAGCTGATTTGCCGTTTCATGAAGTATCCCTTCTTGCCCTTGCCCTTCTTGAAACTAGTGGTTTCACCAACCATCAACAATTGATGCTCCTTCTTGATTTCTACTTTTGTGGTGTCAAACATCGCGAATATCTCAAGGATCATCATATATGTCCCTGATATATCATAGTTCATCACGAAGCTCTAGTAGCTTGGTGGTAATGACTTCGGAGAAACATCACTATCTCATTTGGAAGATCAACTCCCACTCGATTCAAATGATTGTTGTACTCAGACAATCTGAGCACAAGCTCAACAATTGAGCTTTTCTCCCTTAGTTTGTAGGCTAAGAAAATCGTCGGAGGTCTTATACCTCTTGACGTGGGCACAAGCCTGAAATCCCAATTTCAGCCCTCGAAACATCTCATATGTTTCGCGACGTTTCAAAACGTCTTCGGTGCCTCAACTCTAAACCATTTAACTGAACTATCACGTAGTTATCAAAATGTGTATGTCAGATGTTCGCAACATCCACAGACGACGTTCGAGGTTCAACACACTGAGAGGTGCATTAAGGACATAAGCCTTCTATGAAGCAATGAGGACAATCCTCAGTTTACGGATCTAGTCCGCATAATTGCTACTATCAACTTTCAACTAAATTTTCTCTAGGAACATATCTAAACAGTAGAACTAAAGCGCGAGCCACGACATAATTTGCGAAGACCTTTTGACTATGTTCAGGATAATTAAGTTCATCTTATGAACTCCCACTCAGATAGACATCCCTCTAGTCATCTAAGTGATTACATGATCCGAGTCAACTAGGCTGTGTCCGATCATCACGTGAGACGGACTAGTCATCATCGGTGAACATCTTCATGTTGATCGTATCTACCATACGACTCATGCTCGACCTTTCGGTCCTCCGTGTTCCGAGGCCATGTCTGTACATGCTAGGCTCGTCAAGTCAACCTAAGTGTTTCGCATGTGTCCCAAGGCCATGTCTGTACATGCTAGGCTCGTCAACACCCGTTGTATTCGAACGTTAGAATCTATCACACCCGATCATCACGTGGTGCTTCGAAACAACGAGCCTCCGCAACGGTGCACAGTTAGGGGGAACACTTTCTTTAAATTTTAATGAGGGATCATCTTATTTACTACAGTCGTTCTAAGAAAATAAGATGCAAAAACATGATAAACATCACATGCAATCAAAAAGTGACATGATATGGCCAATATCATTTTGCTCCTTTTGATCTCCATCTTCGGGGCTCCATGATCATCGTTCTGACCGGCATGACACCATGATCTCCATCATAATGATCTCCACCATCGTGTCTTCACGAAGTTGTCTCGCCAACTATTACTTCTACTACTACAGCTAACGGTTAGCAATAAAGTAAAGTAATTACATGACGTTTATATTGACACGCAGGTCATAAATAAATTAAGACAACTCCTATGGCTCCTGCCGGTTGTCATACTCATCGACATGCAAGTCGTGATTCCTATTACAAGAACATGATCATCTCATACATCACATATATCATTCATCACATCCTTTGGCCATATCACATCACAAAACACTTGCTGCAAAAACAAGTTAGACGTCCTCTAATTGTTGTTGCAAGTTTTTACGTGGCTGCTATAGGTTTCTAGCAAGAACGTTTCTTACCTACGCCAAAACCACAACGTGAATTGCCAATTTCTATTTACCCTTCATCAGGACCCTGTTCATCGAATCCGACCCGACTAAAGTGGGAGAGACAGACACCCGCCAGCCACCTTATGCAACTAGTGCATGTCAGTCGGTGGAACCGGTCTCACATAAGCGTACGTGTAAGGTTGGTCCGGGCCGCTTCATCCCACGATGCCGCCGAATCAAGATAAGACTAGTAACGGCAAGACAATTGACAATATCGACGCCCACAACTACTTTGTGTTCTACTCGTGCATAGTAACTACACATAGACCTAGCTCATGATGCCACTGTTGGGGAATGTAGCAGAAATTCAAAATTTTCTACGCATCACCAAGATCAATCTATGGAGTAATCTAGCAACGAGGGAAGGAGAGTGCATCTACATACCCTTGTAGATCGCTAAGCGGAAGCGTTCAAATGAACGGGGTTGATGGAGTCGTACTCGTCGTGATCCAAATCACCGATGATCCTAGTGCCGAACGGACGGCACCTCCGTGTTCAACACACGTACAGCCCGGTGACGTCTCCTACGCCTTGATCCAGCAAGGGGAGAAGGAGAGGTTGGGGAAGACTCCATCCAGCAGCAGCACGACGTCGTGGTGGTGGTGGAGGAGCCCGGGACTCCAGCAGGGCTTCGCCAAGCACTACGAGAGACAAGGAGGAAGAGGGGTAGGGCTGCGCCAACAGGGAGATTGAATCGTGTGTTGGACTGCCCCTTTGCCTCCACTATATATAGGGGGAGAGGGAGGGCTGCGCCCCCACCTAGGGTTCCCACCCCAAGGGGTGCGGCAGCCCTAGATCCCATCTAGGGTGGCGGCCACAAGGGGGAGAGGGGGAGGCGCACCTAGGGTGGGCCTTAGGGCCCATCTGCCCTAGGGTTTGCCCCCTTCCCCTATTGGAGGCGCCTTGGGCCTTGGTGGGAGGCGCCCTAGCCCACCTAGGGGCTGGTCCCTTCCCACTATTGGCCCATGTAGGCCTCCGGGGCTGGTGGCCCCACCTGGTGGACCCCCGGACCCCTCCGGTGGTCCCGGTACACTACCGCTGATGCCCGGAACACTTCCGGTGGCCAAAACCATACTTCCTATATATCAATCTTTACCTACAGACCATTCCGGAACTCCTAGTGACGTCCGGGATCTCATCCGGGACTCCGAACAACATTCGGTAACCGCGTACATACTTTCCCTATAACCCTAGCGTCATCGAACCTTAAGTGTGTAGACCCTACGGGTTCGGGAGTCATGCAGACATGGCCGAGACAACTCTCCGGTCAATAACCAACAGCAGGATCTGGATACCCATGCTGGCTCCCACATGCTCCATGATGATCTCATCGGATAAACCACGATGTCAAGGACTTAATCAATCCCGTATACAATTCCCTTTGTCTATCGGTACGATACTTGCCCGAGATTCGATCGTCGGTATCCTGATACCTTGTTCAATCTCGTTACCGGCAAGTCTCTTTACTCGTTCCGTAACACATCATCCCGTGATCAACTCCTTGATCACATTGTGCACATTATGATGATGTCCTACCGGGTGGGCCCAGAGATACCTCTCCGTTTACACGGAGTGACAAATCCTAGTCTCGATTCGTGCCAACCCAACAGACACTTTCGGAGATACCTGTAGTGTACCTTTATAGCCACCCAGTTACGTTGTGACGTTTGGCACACCCAAAGCACTCCTACGGTATCCGGGAGTTGCACAATCTCATGGTCTAAGGAAATGATGCTTGACATTAGAAAAGCTTTAGCATACGAACTACATGATCTTGTGCTAGGCTTAGAATTGGGTCTTGTCCATCACATCATTCTCCTAATGATGTGATCCCGTTATCAACGACATCCAATGTCCATGGTCAGGAAATCGTAACCGTCTATTGATCAACGAGCTAGTCAACTAGAGGCTTACTAGGGACATGGTGTTGTCTATGTATCCACACATGTATCTGAGTTTCCTATCAATACAATTCTAGCATGGATAATAAACGATTATCATGAACAAGGAAATATAATAATAACCAATTTATTATTGCCTCTAGGGCATATTTCCAACAGGGACATCGAAACACCTTGACTCCATTGTTGTGGGAAATCACATGGAGTTAAGAGGCGTAATAAGAATTCCACAATGATATTGATTCAGGAGAATCGTATATGAGAAAGTCTACATATGTCGACATAAAATTCTTCTCGAGAATTGCTAGAATCCTTTTGGGCCCTGAACCAAATCCATGGAGAGTGTTGTTGCACTTATATTGGTTCAAATGAAAGGAAGCAATTAAGGAAGAGTGGCACTCGCTCATCAAAGAGAGGTATTTACCATTGTAAAACCTGCTCCTCATAAGTATCTTCCAGAGGGAAGGAAAGTGAATTTTTGTTTGGAAGCAAAAATAAATGAGGTGGTGATAAAGCGAGGCTTGTAGCACAAGGGTTTTTCGCAGAGACCTGACGTCGGTTACGATGTAGCATACCTTCTTGGTATAAGTGGAATTATGTTTCGATACTGAATGTTAATGGCAGTACAGATCCATACATGTGATGTATGTAATGTCCACATACTCCCATGGGTCAATTAGTTTGGATGTATATATTGAAGTCATTGAATGACTTAATATTCTGAATCCAAAGGTAAATCGCAACATGCATGTGTGGAACTTCTGAAGTCATTCTATGACTTGAAGCAGTCGGAGAATTGTGTGGTGCAACCGACTAAGTGAGTTATTCCTTGACAAGGATTACTATCATACTAATGATTGTTGACATGTATTCATGAAGAAATCCTGGATTGGATTTTACATCACCTTAATTTGTGGTGTCGATGATCTTATCATCAAAGTCTATATAAGACATGAAATACACACAGTCATGTTAAGATGGATATTTGGGTTAAACCAAATTATGCTAAGTTTATGTCTTGAGCATATCCCCCTAAGATATCAGTCTTCATATATCCGAAAGTATTGGAGAAGTTCAATATGGATATATTATATCAAAGACACATATGGTCATATTATACCTAATATGGGATACATATCCCTGATACATAGGGGAGATGGTGAAGTGATAGAGGAGCATGAATTGCCATATGTAAATACCATCGAAGCACTCATATATCTTGCAAAATATGTCAGGCCTGACACTATAGTTTTTGGCAATTAATTGAGAGTGCAATTCCGTGAAAGGTATAAGGTTTGTGTAAGGAATATCCTCGGATATATCCAGGGCACAAAGGGTCTTGATCAATTTCATCCAGAAAATCAAGATGAGACTATGGTTTGATATGTTGATAGTGGCTAATTATCTGATCCCACAATGCCATATCAGAGACTGAGTTTGCTGGAAGAGTACTTTGAAGGAAGTATTCAGAATAGACTCTAAACGAGTTCCTCCAGTGATCATTCTATTTCATTTGAAGCATCAGAAAATGTGGATGACTTCATAGAATGATTGGCCACATGTGAAGTCATGTGGAGATTATCATTATCTACCAAGATAATGTCACTTGCATTGCTTATGGGTTATATTTATCCTTGTGAATTACAGAAATGTAAGAGGATAATATGCAAACAAATTATTGTGATATTCACAATGTCTCTATCAATGTTTATATTCTAGAACTAGGTTCGTGGAATTGGTATGAGATATTCTTGAGGTTTGCAAATTTCAGGGGGAGTAAAATCCCAAGTTATAACCCGTTGGTGATCTTGAGATCACTCATATTGTACTCTTTTTTCCTTTATGAGTTTTCCATGATGGTTTCTCATATAAGGTTTTTAACGAGACGATATAAATACAAGTGCGGATATATGCCATATTGGTTTCTCCTTATATTTTTCCCACTAGGTTTTAAAGGAGTTTTTGATGGCATGTTATTATAAGGTTTCTCCTCAATTTTTCCCACAGGGTTTTTGGAGGAGTTTTCAGTTTGCAATATACATATGACGAATTGATCAAGGGGGAGTGTTGAGAAATAAAAATATGTGATCAATTGTATGGGTGGGATGCCTCCCAGGAGGTGACTGTTGGGGAAGAGATGTCTCCCCAACACACCCCTTCACCATGTATATAAGTGGGTCTCCCACGTTGCAATGGAACTAGTGGATCATTTGTGTCTCTCCTTTGTCTCTTTTACTTTGATACAATAACAATTATAAAGAGCATTGCCTAAAAATCAAGAGCGTGTCCATAGAAAGAAAAAGAAAATCAAGAGCCGAACGGCCGGTTCGGCTCCCGTGGCTAGGCGTCGCCACGCCGGACCGCCGCCACAACACGTAAAGACTTCTTTTTGAAAAGAAAAATGCGCACCACGTAATGAGTATTGAGAGCAACTCAAAGAGCTCTCTTTTGTGAATCAATTTGTGGTTGGATCATTAAAAAAACAGTGATATTCTCAGCCAATCAAATTTTAAATTCTAGACTTGACATTGATGCTCGCATTATTTTTAAATTTATTTCAGGCCTTTTGACAATATGCATTCAGTGTGACACTACTAGAAAATACCTTATATCTAATAGAGGATTAACAGTAGCGTGGGGTTGATGCCATGGTTCCAACAACTAGCCATCATGGTTGCAACACCCTCCGCATGCGTGGTCACAATCGACGGCTGTGGGCTTCCAACATTTGCCACCAAGGTTCCAGCAGCTAGACGCTGCGGTTCCAGCTTCCGGCAATTACGGTTGCAACACCCCACCGGCATGTGGTCACCACACTAGGAGTCTTCCGGTGTTCACGAGTCACAACGATCCCGCAACACCGTTCCAGCATAATGACATGCTGGTTCCAACACCACCGCTGGTTGCAGCTTTCACAGACACTAGCCACACTTGTTGTCGACCAAGTGCATTGGGGCATGCCATCGCCACACGTGTGTCGCACACAGCTGTACAGTCATCTGAAAGTGTATCATAGTCCTCTAGGTGGGTTTTGGTGTCAACATATCTTAAGAGGTTAATGATTATCAAGTCTATTTTAGATTAGATCCCAAAAGATGCAACAAGAGACATGAATGGCGACCCCTCAATTTCCGAGGATAAGTGCTGGACAAGCCAATAACTTATAGTTTTCATTTTAGTGACATAAGATCTACATTGAGTCCACATGTACTATGCCATACTATAAAAAAGGGGGTCGAGGTTACTTTGTTTCTTCGTGTGCTTAAAAGTAAACCGCAAAGTCCTCAAAGTGTATTACTTTTTTGCTTATCTCCCTGCTCTTCCACTATCCGGACGCCTTGAACAATCTTCCTCGGATCAGACGAACTACTCCCAGAGAGAGTCATTACAAATCCTACTCTTTTTCAGAAACTCCACATACCACTCCTAGCCACTAGACCACTTGCTCTGTCTTCTTGTACTGCCCGAATATTCCAAACGATTTTTGGTTGAAGTTTTTGAATGACTTCCGGAAGTGTGCGCAGGTCTGTCCTTGGTTGGTCCATCAGAGCCTCCTAACAATATTTAGTCAGGCCCTTCGAGCTTTTCGAAAGTTGCCACCTTGAGTTTTGTTCAGCGATTCCGAGCTGATCATTCAGAGCCTCTGAGTTGTGCGAGAAAGTGTGCCACGGTGAGATTTTTATCTAGTTTATATATATACCCCTGTATATCCCACCAGATTACTCGAAGAAACTCCATTAAAATCCTACTTTAAAGAGCGAAGTATATTATCTCTTTAATCACAAGAGCAGAGAATTTGTTACGAACCAAAAATCAAGTTTGGGATTTTCGCTCTATTTTTCTTTTGAACCATAGAAATAAATGACCTACATTGAATTGACAAATGGTAAAGTGACTTTATGGTAAAAGGACTCAAAAAATAAGCAGCACAAATACAAGTACTAGGTGAAATTTAAGTAAATCAAAGAATCTTCTACCGATACAATTTTTCTATATAGTCTATGGCGTACACTAATTCATGAAATATCCCTAGCATTTTCTTACACAAAATTGACTTCATATAGACTCATGATCATCTTATCAACTTCACATGGGAGGCATCCTTGCGAATAAAATCTCCTGCATGAGATGAGGACAGCTTGCCTCGAGATGTTTGAATACATCTGAATCTGTTTTCTTCACAGCTTCAAGTGTCTTCCCTGATGCTACAAACTCAATACATGCTTTTTTGATAACCCCGCAGTTATGTTGCTCCGCTAATGTTAGCGTTGTCGCGACTGTTTTCAAGTTGACGCTATCACATAATTTACCTTCACACATAACCCTCAACCTCTCCACTCCATATAGATCCGCCGCAACTAGTAGGTGCTGTAGATTTTCAGTTTTGCCTTCTTCATAACCATCCATCATGCAATCTGTGTATATAAAGTGAAGAAGGGCCTCAAAGACTTGTGGCTCAATGTCATCAATCTCGATGCACCGAGTTGAGTTTTCTTTCGTCGGACCGAAGAGCTCTGCCTTGAAAACCGGGGACCGTGCAGCCAACAAACATCTGTGGGCATTGAACAATTGGCTGCGAACACTGAATGTCACATCTGCACCATCTCCATCCACATGCATGTGCCGGAGATGCTCTTGCAGATTCGACGGTGGAGCCACGGCAAGGTTCGTCTTAAGCTCCGTGCGAGATTCTTTTATGATGGTGAGTACGCACCTTATGGTCAATGAGCCATAGTAGAGGTCTGGCATTGTTTTCAGCTTTGAATTGTCGAAGAATCTGGTGTAGCCGAAACCGTCACTAGTATGAGCTCGAGGAAAGATGTGGTCGACTAGAGCCCTGGTTACTTGGCCGTGTTTCTCCAGAACGCTTAATGTGAACTTTGTCCTCACACCCTTTGAATCCGGTGAGCAGAGATGGTGCAAAAACACTGACCCTTTGCCGGCGTAGTCTTTCATGACTCCGTCTGGATAGAGCCTGATATTCCAGTTGTAGCCACCGACGCAGAATGTGCTCGAGCTTACGAACTTGCCGACGCCCATGACAACGAGCAGCGAGTAGTTGATAATCTCAAAATCGTGGGTCCCCGTGAAGCTCTCTGTGAGGCATCTCGACGCCGTCTCGGACGGAGACTGGCCAGGCTTAGCTGAGGAAGACGATCTGTTGCCCATGGAGACGGTAGAAGCTAGACTAAAGAGAGAGAGAGAGAGATCACCACCGATGATGTATTGGTCTTGAGGATGACGTGAGTCATTGCCAGGAATGTAGGCACGATAAACGCAGACACATGAGGCTCCAATATTGAAGTGATTATAAATATACCAAGAATCAAGGGAGAACAATAACATGACTATACCAATGTAAATATTTATTCTGAAGTTGAAATGTAGATGCCCCAATACAATGACTGAAATCTCAAATTTGGTATAATCAACGCTACACAGACTAAGTACTAAATACTGGTCACATGATCATTTAATTTCTAGACAAACGAGATTAGCCACTCAAGACACAGGACACCTTATCTAAAATATCCTTCATGATCAAAGGGCTGCTTGCCATCAGATGCTTGAATCCATCCGTTGCCATGATATCTCCTAGCCTGTTTTGTGAGGTCATGAATCCAATGCATGCTTCTTTGAGATCCCTACAGTGGTGCTGCTCCGCCAGAACCAATGTCGTTGCGACAGTTTCCAGGTCGATGCTGTGACGCAGCCTGCCTTCACACATAACTCTTAGCCTCTCCAACCCGTATCGATCTGCTGCAACCAGCAAGTGCTGCATGTTTGCGGTTTTACCTTCTTTGCTATCCCAATCATCTAGTATAGAATCCGTGTATATAAAGTGAAGAAGCGCCTCGAAGATTGATGGCTCGATGTCATCAATCGTGATGCTGTCTGTTGCCTTCTCCTTCGTTGGACCAAAGAGCTCCGCCTTGAAGACCGGGGACCGTGCAGCTAACAAGTATCTGTGGGCGCTGAACAACTGGCCAGATACACTGAATGTGACATCTGCTCCATGTCCATCCTTCCACATCTGCTGGAGATGGTCTTGCAGATTTGGCCGCGGAACCACGAAAAGGTTCCTCCTGATTTCCGTTCGCGGTTCTTTTATCACGGTAAGAACACACCGTATAGTGAAGTAACCACTTGTGGCATCCGACGATGATTTCAGCAGCCTCGATTTCTCGACGAATTTAGAAAAGCCAAAATCATCAATTGACGAAGAGAAGGTATGCTCCAACGACCCGAAGCTTGTTACTAGGACTTTGCCCTCCTTTTCCAACATGTTCAAGGTGAACTTGGTCCTGACGCCTTCCGGTTGGCTGGAACAATACAAAAAGGCTGAAGCATTACCGGCACACTCGGCATTATTGCCATCTGGGTAGAACCTGATAGTCCAATCGTAGCCACCAACGCTGAAGATGCATGAGCTGATGTATTTGCCAACGCCCATGCCGGCGAGCAGCGGGTAACAGGCTACCTCGAAATTGTGGGTGGCGGTTAAGCTCTCCGTGAAGCATCTAGACGAGGTCTCCGATAGGCTCCTGTGGTCATGGTTAACGACAGCGGTGGAGTTTTTTGCCATGGCCCCAAAGAGAGGACGATGGGTGCTTGTCGTGCCGACGCCTCTTTCTCGAGAATCACGGGATATGCTTCCCTTTCTTTCCTTAACCACTTATATCTATCCCTGATTACAGTGGCGAAGCTGATCAGAAAAAACTGGGCCGGCCAGACTAAAGAAGAGCACAACTTTTTTGAAATTCTGAATGTGAAACCTATGCTGCAATTTGTAAAATGAAAAGAACAATTAAGCAGTCAATTGATTCGAACAATTGGGCTATCTACTGAAGCAATTGTAATCAAATCAATTCTTCTCTGAGTGTGAGTGGCCTTGCCCGTGGCTACCAACATTGCAATTCCTATGAGATGTAAGGAACAATCGAGTGAAAAATCAGGCTATAAATTATCAAATGGCTAACTAGGATTAGGAATTCGGGGAATACCTGCGTGTTCCCAATCTGATGCCTTGCACAGGGGCAGCTTCGTTGTGGGGAGGAGAGCAGTCGTACGAGAAGGAGCGCAAAGGGCAGTGAGCCGGCACGACGGCGCGGCCGGGATGATGTCGCCGATTGCTCGCTGCGAAGGCGACGCTAGGTTCCGCTGCTACACAGATAATTGGATCAATCGTGCCCTGCTTGGTTAGTGGGCCGCAGGTGGGCTGGGCTCATAGGTAAGAATAGAGACCATGAAATTACTGGGCGGGCCGTAGCCCAGTTTGGTCTCAAGAAAGAGCACCCCCTCTACATGATTAATGGCCCCTAAAAAAACTGATTAATGATTACCAGCACAAATGTCCGTGCATTGCAACAAAAGACATTGTTACGGGTCTCATGCCTCGACTTATTTCCGTTTGTCCTATTATCCTCTTTCCAGTCCGCCATTAACATCTCCTCCACACACTTCTGTATCTCGGCCCTCGATGCCTTGGCCCCCACTGTCCTCCTTGTTTCTAGTGGCGACATTAGCCGGCGAGGTGCAGTGGCACGGCATGCCATGTGTGGCGGTGCCTGGGGGCACATCGGCGTTCGTGGCGACGGCGGCATCGTAGTTGTTGCAGCGTGTGTAACTGTGGCGCAACACGACGTGCGTGCATGGCAGCACCCGACAGCTACGGCGTGGTGGTGACGGTCTAGCGTGAAGGCACCCAGCGGTAGCCATGACGTGGCATGGTGGAGGCACAGCGACGGCGGCCTGACGCGGCGCATCATGAAGTTTCAGGTGGTTATCCGTCCATAAGAAAGCTTTTTTCTGTGAACACACAAGACGGAAATGATTATTCTATAATTTAAAATTCAGATTTACAGAGCAGCTGTTGGAGTTCTTTTAAGGGCACGGGAGCTATTGTAGTTGCTCTAACGACATAATCATGGATCAAATCCAATTTGGTTACTATAGCACCGTCTATTAAGAGAAGTTTGTTACATCTGTTCGTTTCTATTATCTTCCATTGATTTATTTTAAATTTTATTTCCCCAACATCCTATCTCTTTCCTTCGGTATTAGGGGAACTTTTTTTTCATTTGGTAATGTTAAACTAGAAACATAGTACCATTCAAAATTTGAGCATTTTTTTGTTAAGTTTAAGAAAGTGATTTTTCTACATCAAGGGACATTGCACCCACCAATGGCAACATAGAATAAAATCTGAAACTTTGTGGCTTTGATTATAACAAAATGTTTTATTTCTTGCTAAATTTGGTGGCCAAATGACATGAAGTTCTATACAATTTTTATTTACTTTTGCCCAAAGTATGTGCACTGTTTGAGTAAATCTGTACTGCGTTTGTATGGAGATCATTTCATGCTATTTGTCCATCAAACTTTGCATGCACCTGAAACAATTGTTTATAATCACTGTCACGAAGCTTAAGATTTTTCTGGTCTTGGCGAGTCGCAGAAATCCCGCAACACCGTTCTAGCACCACTGCATCCCACCGTCGTAGTTGGTGTAGCTCGTCGGCGCCGCGATTACAGCTTCTCCGCAGGCTGGTCACAACTCTTCCAGTGGACGGTTCCAGCTTTTTCGCTGGCTTGTCGTAGCTCCAGTGATGAGGGGTATTTGGGTGTTGGTGGCACATGGTGCGGCATGCTACAGGGGCGAAGGGTGAAAGAACAGAGGAAAGGGAGGAGGACGAGCTCGAGCTCGAGCGATGGGAAGAAAGAGATCTCGCTTGGGGGAGAAATTAAGAAACAAATGAGTGGAGCAAAAAGACCTCCGCTGGAGAGGATGAGGACACGAAGCGGTGGATGGGCCCACAGCTGTGCGTGCCACCGGCACAATTTTAGGCCGGCCGGTTGGCACAAGAACGTTTCCTCACACTATTTTGGTGGTTCAACTTCAATTGTGTTCCCATGAAATTTTGTTTAAATACTCAATTATGCACCACACAATGTTTAAATAGCTCGTAATGTGGCACTCGTCGATAGGAAGGTGCCAAGGTATTGATGAAAAATGATGCTGATGTTTAGCCACGTTCATATTTTATTTGCCAGGAGTTGTGTTTAGGATTGGTTCAATGTTATTTGGGAGCCTTAGAGTTGGTCTCCTCGTTTCACTCTCGGCTTATTCTAAGTATATTTGTTGGGCTGCTTTAACTGCTTTGGCTTAGTATCCCCTGCTAAGCCATTTGATTGTTTGTTTAAGTTGATCTATCTCTTACAATAGTGGCGGCCACTCGCTAAGCCATATGACGTTGATGACATGGACAACTTGATTTCCAGGATACATATCTCTACTCGCTCCTTGTCTCCATGCCTGATTAGAGCTTTGTTTGGTGACTCCTTATAGTTGAGGCATGCATGCTTCTCTCATCTCGGTTGGCTGTATGAACTTTATATTATGTTGGAACTTCTACTCTGGAATGATGTGTTTAGCTCTCATTGCCATGTTTGGTTTTATCTATAAAGTTGTGCAAACTTCAGAGAGTCTGAAGGAGTTGGAATCTTTGTAATTATGAAATGGTAAAAAAAGATCGATTTCATCAAGAAGGGCGAAGATGCTTGTATTTACAATGAAATAAATGGGAGCTCAATAATATTTTTATTACTTTATATAGGTTGTTGCCGCGTGCGAGAGTCCTCCATGCTTACTGCTTATCGCAGACACTAGTCACACTTGTTGTCGACCGAGTGCACGGGGCAGGCCATCACGACATGTATGTCCCACGCACCTGTACAGTCATCTGAAAGTGTTTCATAGTCCCCTAGATGGGTTTTGGTGTCAACATATCTGAAAAGATTAATGATTATCAGGTCTATTTTAGATTAGATCCCAAAAGATGCAACAAGAGAAATGAATGACGACCCCTCAATTTCCGAGGATAAGCGTTGGAAAAGCGAATAAATTATAGTTTTCATTTTAGTGACATGAGATCTACATTGAATCCAGGCCCACCATCGCTTCTCCATAGCTCGTAGGTTCATTGTTGTCTAGCAACATGACTTCCAAGACAGGATTACGTACCACTCTGAAGTAGTACGCATCCTTATCATTCCACGAGGTTTGGTAGTGACTTGATCTGAAGTTTCATGATCACTATCATAAGCTTCCACTTCAATTGGTGTAGGTGCCACAGGAACAACTCCCTGTGCCCTACCACACACTAGTTGAAGAGACGGTTCAATAACCTCATCAAGTCTCCACCATCCTCCCACTCAATTCTTTCGAGAGAAACTTTTCCTCAAGAAAGGACCCGATTCTAGAAACAATCCCTTATTGCTTTCGGATCTGAGACAGGAGGTATACCCAACTGTTTTGGGTGTCCTATGAAGATGCATTTATCCGCTTTGGGTTCGAGCTTATCAGCCTGAAACTTTTTCACATAAGCGTCGCAGCCCCAAACTTTTAAGAAATGACAGCTTAGGTTTCTCTAAACCATAGTTCATACGGTGTCATCTCATTGGAATTACGTGGTGCCCTATTTAAAGTGAATGTGGTTGTCTCTAATGCCTAACCCATAAACTATCTGGTAATTCGATAAGAGACATCATTGTATGCATCATATCCAATAGGGTGCAGTTATGATGTTCGGACACACCATCACACTATGGTTTTCCAGGCTGTATTAGTTGTGAAACAATTTCCACAATGTCTTAATTCTGTGCCAAACTCGTAATTCAGATATTCATCTCTATGATCATATCATAGATATTTTATCCTCTTGTCACGACGACCTTTCAACTTCACCCTGAAATTACTTGAACCTTTCAATAATTCAGACTCGTGATTCATCAAGTAAATGTACTCAACATCTACTCAAATCATCTGTGAAGTAAGAACATAACGATATCCACTACACGCCTCAGCACTCATTGGACTGCACACATCAAAATGTATTACTTCCAACAAGTTGCTTTCTAGTTCCATTTTACTGAAAACGAGGCTTTCAGTCATCTTGCCCATGTGGTATGATTTGCATGTCTCAAGTGATTCAAAATCAAGTGAGTCCAAACGGTCCATTTGCATGGAGTTTCTTCATGCATATACACCAATAGACATGGTTCACATGTCTCAAAGTTTTCAAAAACGAGTGAGCCCAAAGATCCATCAACATGGAGCTTCTTCATGCGTTTTATACCGATATGACTTACATGGCAGTGCCACAAGTAGGTGGTACTATCATTACTATCTTATATCTTTTGGCATGAACATGTGTATCACTACAATCGAGATTCAAAAAAACCATTCATTTTAGGTGCAAGACCATTGAAGGTATTATTCAAATAAAAAGAGTAACCATTATTCTCCTTAAATGAATAACCGTATTGCGATAGACATAATCCAATCATGTCTATGCTCAACGCAAACACCAATCTCGATGGTAGAGGGAGCGTGCGATGCTTGATCACATCAAGCTTGGGAAAAACTTCCAACACATATCACCAGCTCACCTTTAGCTAGTCTCCGTTTACTCCGCAGCCTTATTTTTCAAGTTTACTAACACTTAGCAGCCAAACGGTATCTAATACCATGGTGCTACTAGGAGTACTAGTAAAGTACGCATTAACACAATGTATATCCAATATACTTCTATCGACCTTGCCAGCCTTCTCATCTACCAAGTATCTAGGGTAATTCTGCTCCAGTGGCTGTTCCCCTTATTACAGAAGCACTTAGTCTCGGGTTTGGGTTCAACCTTGGGTTTCTTCACTAGAGCAGCAGCTGATTTGCCGTTTCATGAAGTATCCCTTCTTGCCCTTGCCCTTCTTGAAACTAGTGGTTTCACCAACCATCAACAATTGATGCTCCTTCTTGATTTCTACTTTTGTGGTGTCAAACATCGCGAATATCTCAAGGATCATCATATATGTCCCTGATATATCATAGTTCATCACGAAGCTCTAGTAGCTTGGTGGTAATGACTTCGAAGAAACATCACTATCTCATCTGGAAGATCAACTCCCACTCGATTCAAATGATTGTTGTACTCAGACAATCTGAGCACAAGCTCAACAATTGAGCTTTTCTCCCTTAGTTTGCAGGCTAAGAAAATCGTCGGAGGTCTTATACCTCTTGACGTGGGCACAAGCCTGAAATCCCAATTTCAGCCCTCGAAACATCTCATATGTTTCGCGACGTTTCAAAACGTCTTCGGTGCCTCAACTCTAAACCGTTTAACTGAACTATCACGTAGTTATCAAAATGTGTATGTCAGATGTTCGCAACATCCACAGACGACGTTCGAGGTTCAACACACTGAGAGGTGCATTAAGGACATAAGCCTTCTATGAAGCAATGAGGACAATCCTCAGTTTACGGATCTAGTCCGCATAATTGCTACTATCAACTTTCAACTAAATTTTCTCTAGGAACATATCTAAACAGTAGAACTAAAGCGCGAGCCACGACATAATTTGCGAAGACCTTTTGACTATGTTCAGGATAATTAAGTTCATCTTATGAACTCCCACTCAGATAGACATCCCTCTAGTCATCTAAGTGATTACATGATCCGAGTCAACTAGGCCGTGTTCGATCATCACGTGAGACGGACTAGTCATCATCGGTGAACATCTTCATGTTGATCGTATCTACCATACGACTCATGCTCGACCTTTCGGTCCTCCGTGTTCCGAGGCCATGTCTGTACATGCTAGGCTCGTCAAGTCAACCTAAGTGTTTCGCATGTGTCCCAAGGCCATGTCTGTACATGCTAGGCTCGTCAACACCCGTTGTATTCGAACGTTAGAATCTATCACACCCGATCATCACGTGGTGCTTCGAAACAACGAGCCTTCGCAACGGTGCACAGTTAGGGGGAACACTTTCTTTAAATTTTAATGAGGGATCATCTTATTTACTACAGTCGTTCTAAGAAAATAAGATGCAAAAACATGATAAACATCACATGCAATCAAAAAGTGACATGATATGGCCAATATCATTTTGCTCCTTTTGATCTCCATCTTCGGGGCTCCATGATCATCGTTCTGACCGGCATGACACCATGATCTCCATCATAATGATCTCCACCATCGTGTCTTCACGAAGTTGTCTCGCCAACTATTACTTCTACTACTACAGCTAACGGTTAGCAATAAAGTAAAGTAATTACATGACGTTTATATTGACACGCAGGTCATAAATAAATTAAGACAACTCCTATGGCTCCTGCCGGTTGTCATACTCATCGACATGCAAGTCGTGATTCCTATTACAAGAACATGATCATCTCATACATCACATATATCATTCATCACATCCTTTGGCCATATCACATCACAAAACACTTGCTGCAAAAACAAGTTAGGCGTCCTCTAATTGTTGTTGCAAGTTTTTACGTGGCTGCTATAGGTTTCTAGCAAGAACGTTTCTTACCTACGCCAAAACCACAACGTGAATTGCCAATTTCTATTTACCCTTCATCAGGACCCTGTTCATCGAATCCGACCCGACTAAAGTGGGAGAGACAGACACCCGCCAGCCACCTTATGCAACTAGTGCATGTCAGTCGGTGGAACCGGTCTCACATAAGCGTACGTGTAAGGTTGGTCCGGGCCGCTTCATCCCACGATGCCGCCGAATCAAGATAAGACTAGTAACGGCAAGACAATTGACAATATCGACGCCCACAACTACTTTGTGTTCTACTCGTGCATAGTAACTACACATAGACCTAGCTCATGATGCCACTGTTGGGGAATGTAGCAGAAATTCAAAATTTTCTACGCATCACCAAGATCAATCTATGGAGTAATCTAGCAACGAGGGAAGGAGAGTGCATCTACATACCCTTGTAGATCGCTAAGCGGAAGCGTTCAAATGAACGGGGTTGATGGAGTCGTACTCGTCGTGATCCAAATCACCGATGATCCTAGTGCCGAACGGACGGCACCTCCGTGTTCAACACACGTACAGCCCGGTGACGTCTCCTACGCCTTGATCCAGCAAGGGGAGAAGGAGAGGTTGGGGAAGACTCCATCCAGCAGCAGCACGACGTCGTGGTGGTGGTGGAGGAGCCCGGGACTCCAGCAGGGCTTCGCCAAGCACTACGAGAGACAAGGAGGAAGAGGGGTAGGGCTGCGCCAACAGGGAGATTGAATCGTGTGTTGGACTGCCCCTTTGCCTCCACTATATATAGGGGGAGAGGGAGGGCTGCGCCCCCACCTAGGGTTCCCACCCCAAGGGGTGCGGCAGCCCTAGATCCCATCTAGGGTGGCGGCCACAAGGGGGAGAGGGGGAGGCGCACCTAGGGTGGGCCTTAGGGCCCATCTGCCCTAGGGTTTGCCCCCTTCCCCTATTGGAGGCGCCTTGGGCCTTGGTGGGAGGCGCCCTAGCCCACCTAGGGGCTGGTCCCTTCCCACTATTGGCCCATGTAGGCCTCCGGGGCTGGTGGCCCCACCTGGTGGACCCCCGGACCCCTCCGGTGGTCCCGGTACACTACCGCTGATGCCCGGAACACTTCCGGTGGCCAAAACCATACTTCCTATATATCAATCTTTACCTACAGACCATTCCGGAACTCCTAGTGACGTCCGGGATCTCATCCGGGACTCCGAACAACATTCGGTAACCGCGTACATACTTTCCCTATAACCCTAGCGTCATCGAACCTTAAGTGTGTAGACCCTACGGGTTCGGGAGTCATGCAGACATGGCCGAGACAACTCTCCGGTCAATAACCAACAGCAGGATCTGGATACCCATGCTGGCTCCCACATGCTCCATGATGATCTCATCGGATAAACCACGATGTCAAGGACTTAATCAATCCCGTATACAATTCCCTTTGTCTATCGGTACGATACTTGCCCGAGATTCGATCGTCGGTATCCTGATACCTTGTTCAATCTCGTTACCGGCAAGTCTCTTTACTCGTTCCGTAACACATCATCCCGTGATCAACTCCTTGATCACATTGTGCACATTATGATGATGTCCTACCGGGTGGGCCCAGAGATACCTCTCCGTTTACACGGAGTGACAAATCCTAGTCTCGATTCGTGCCAACCCAACAGACACTTTCGGAGATACCTGTAGTGTACCTTTATAGCCACCCAGTTACGTTGTGACGTTTGGCACACCCAAAGCACTCCTACGGTATCCGGGAGTTGCACAATCTCATGGTCTAAGGAAATGATGCTTGACATTAGAAAAGCTTTAGCATACGAACTACATGATCTTGTGCTAGGCTTAGGATTGGGTCTTGTCCATCACATCATTCTCCTAATGATGTGATCCCGTTATCAACGACATCCAATGTCCATGGTCAGGAAACCTTAACCATCTATTGATCAACAAGCTACTCAACTAGAGGCTTACTAGGGACATGGTGTTGTCTATGTATCCACACATGTATCTGAGTTTCCTATCAATACAATTCTAGCATGGATAATAAACGATTATCATGAACAAGGAAATATAATAATAACCAATTTATTATTGCCTCTAGGGCATATTTCCAATAGTCTCCCACTTGCACTAGAGTCAATAATCCAGTTCACATCGATATGTGATTAACACTCAAGGTCACATCCCCATGTGACTAACACCCAAAGAGTTCTGGGTTTGATCATGTTATGCTTGTGATAGAGGTTTCAGTCAACGGGTCTGCAACATTCAGATCCGTATGTAATTCGCAAATTTCTATGTCATCTTGTAGATGCTACTACTACGCTACATTTGGAGCCATTTCAAATAACTGTTCTACTTGGAGCTATTCTAAATTGTTGCTCCATTATACGTATCCGGTATCTCTACTCAGAGCTATCCGGATAGGTGTTAAGCTTGCATCGACGTAACTCTTTACGTGGAACTCTTTATCACCTCCATAACCGAGAAACATATCCTTATTCCTCTAAGGATAATTTAGACCGCTATCTGGTGATCTACTCCTAGATTACCTTTGTACCCTCTTGCCAGATATGTGGCAAAGCACACATCAGGTGCGGTACTCAGCATGGCATACCGTATAGGGCCTATGACAAAAGCATAGGGGACAACCTTCGTCCTTCCTCTTTCTTCTACCGTGGTTGAGCTTTAAGTCTTAACTTCATACCTTACAACTCAGGCAAGAACTCCTTCTTTGACTGATCCATCTTGAACACCTTCAAGATCATGTCAAGGTATGTGCTCATTTGAAGGTACCATTAAGCGTTTTGATCTATCCTTATAGATCTTGATGCTCAATGTTCGAGTAGCTTAATCCAGGCTTTCCATTGAAAAACACTTTCCAAATAACCCTATATGCTTTCCAGAAATTCTACGTCATTTCTGATCAACAATATGTCAACAACATATATTCATCAGAAATTCTATAGTGCTCCCACTCACTTCTTTGGAAATACAAGTTTCTCATAAACTTTGTATACACCCAAAATCTTTGATCATCTCATCAAAGCATACATTCCAACTCCGAGAAGCTTACTCCAGTCCTTAGAAGGATTGCTGGAGCTTTGCATACTTATTAGCATCTTTCAGGATTGACAAAAACTTTCCGGTTGTATCACATACAACCTTTCCTCAAGAAAATCGTCGAGGAAACAATGTTTTGACATCCTATCTGCAATATTTCATAAATAATGCAGTAATCGCTAATATAATTCCAACAGACTCTTAGCATCGCTACGAGTGAGAAAGTCTCATCGTAGTCAACTCCTTGAACTTGTCAGAAAACATCTTAACGACAAGTCGAGCTTTCTTAATGGTGATACTTACCATCATTGTTCGTCTTCCTTTTAAAATCCATATGTACCTAATAGCCTTACGACCATCAAGTAGTTCTTCCAAAGTCTACACTTTGTTTTCATATATGGATCCTCTCTCGGATTATATGGCCTCGAGCCATTTTCGAATCCAGGCCCACCATCTCTTCTCCATAGCTCGTAGGTTCATTGTTGTCTAGCAACATGACTTCCAAGACAGGATTACATACCACTCTGAAGTAGTACGCATCCTTGTCATCCCACGAGGTTTGGTAGTGACTTGATCTGAAGTTTCATGATCACTATCATAAGCTTCCACTTCAATTGGTGTAGGTGCCACAGGAACAACTCCCTGTGCCCTACCACACACTAATTGAAGAGACGGTTCAATAACTTCATCAAGTCTCCACCATCCTCCCACTCAATTCTTTCGAGAGAAACTTTTCCTCGAGAAAGGACCCGATTCTAGAAACAATCCCTTATTGCTTTCGGATCTGAGACATGAGGTATACCCAATTGTTTTGGGTGTCCTATGAAGATGCATTTATCCACTTTGGGTTCGAGCTTATCAGCCTGAAACTTTTTCACATAAGCGTCGCAGCCCCAAACTTTTAAGAAATGACAGCTTAGGTTTCTCTAAACCATAGTTCATACGGTGTCATCTCATCGGAATTACGTGGTGCCCTATTTAAAGTGAATGTGGTTGTCTCTAATGCCTAACCCATAAACTATCTGGTAATTCGATAAGAGACATCATGGTATGCATCATATCCAATAGGGTGCAGTTATGATGTTTGGACACACCATCACACTATGGTGTTCCAGGCTGTATTAGTTGTGAAACAATTTCCACAATGTCTTAATTCTGTGCCAAACTCGTAATTCAGATATTCATCTCTATGATCATATCATAGATATTTTATCCTCTTGTCACGACGACCTTTCAACTTCACCCTGAAATTACTTGAACCTTTCAATAATTCAGACTCGTGATTCATCAAGTAAATGTACTCAACATCTACTCAAATCATCTGTGAAGTAAGAACATAACGATATCCACTACACGCCTCAGCACTCATTGGACTGCACACATCAAAATGTATTACTTCCAACAAGTTGCTTTCTAGTTCCATTTTACTGAAAACGAGGCTTTCAGTCATCTTGCCCATGTGGTATGATTTGCATGTCTCAAGCGATTCAAAATCAAGTGAGTCCAAACGGTCCATTTGAATGGAGTTTCTTCATGCATATACACCAATAGACATGGTTCACATGTCTCAAAATTTTCAAAAATGAGTGAGCCCAAAGATCCATCAACATGGAGCTTCTTCATGCGTTTTATACCGATATGATTTACGTGGCAGTGGCACAAGTAGGTGGTACTATCATTACTATCTTATATCTTTTGGCATGAACATGTGTATCACTACGATCGAGATTCAAAAAAACCATTCATTTTAGGTGCAAGACCATTGAAGGTATTATTCAAATAAACAGAGTAACCATTATTCTCCTTAAATGAATAACCGTATTGCGATAGACATAATCCAATCATTTCTATGCTCAACGCAAACAGCAATCTCGATGGTAGAGGGAGCGTGCGATGCTTGATCACATCAAGCTTGGGAAAAACTTCCAACACATATCGCCAGCTCACCTTTAGCTAGTCTCCGTTTACTCCGCAGCCTTATTTTTCGAGCTTACTAACACTTAGCAACCGAACCAGTATCTAATACCATGGTGCTACTAGGAGTACTAGTAAAGTACACATTAACACAATGTATATCCAATATACTTCTATCGACCTAGCCTGCCTTCTCATCTACCAAGTATCTAGGGTAATTCTGCTCTAGTTGCCGTTTCATGAAGTATCCCTTTTTTTGTCCTTGCCCTTCTTGAAACTAGTGGTTTCACCAACCATCAACAATTGATGCTCCTTCTTGATTTCTACTTTTGTGGTGTCAAACATCGCGAATATCTCAAGGATCATCATATATGTCCCTGATATACTATAGTTCATCACGAAGCTCTAGCAGCCTGGTGGTAATGACTTCGGAGAAACATCACTATCTCATCTGGAAGATCAACTCCCACTCGATTCAAATGATTGTTGTACTCAGACAATCTGAGCACAAGCTCAACAATTGAGCTTTTCTCCCTTAGTTTGTAGGCTAAGAAAATTGTCGGAGGTCTTATACCTCTTGACGTGGGCACGAGCCTGAAATCCCAATTTCAGCCCTCGAAATATCTCATATGTTTCGCGACGTTTCAAAACGTCTTCGGTGCCTCAACTCTAAACCGTTTAACTGAACTATCACGTAGTTATCAAAATGTGTATGTCAGATGTTCGCAACATCCACAGACGACGTTCGAGGTTCAGCACATTGAGCGGTGCATTAAGGACATAAGCCTTCTATGAAGCAATGAGGACAATCCTCAGTTTACGGACCTAGTCCGCATAATTGCTACTATCAACTTTCAACTAAATTTTCTCTAGGAACATATCTAAACAGTAGAACTATAGCGCGAGACACGACATAATTTGCGAAGATCTTTTGACTATGTTCAGGATAATTAAGTTCATCTTATGAACTCCCACTCAGATAGACATCCCTCTAGTCATCTGAGTGATTACATGATCCGAGTCAACTAGGCCGTGTCCGATCATCACGTGAGACAGACTAGTCATCATCGGTGAACATCTTCATGTTGATCGTATCTACCATATGACTCATGCTCGACCTTTCGGTCTCTTGTGTTCCGAGGCCATGTCTGTACATGCTAGGCTCGTCAAGTCAACCTAAGTGTTTCGCGTGTGTAAATGTGGCTTACACCCGTTGTATGCGAATGTATGAATCTATCACACCCGATCATCACGTGGTGTTTCGAAACGACGAACTTTCGCAATGGTGCACAGTTAGGGGGAACACTTTGTTGAAATTTTAATGAGGGATCATCTTATTTACTACCGTCGTTCTAAGCAAATAAGATGTATGAACATGATAAACATCACATGCAATCAAATAGTGACATGATATGGCCAATATCACTTTGCTCCTTTTAATCTCCATCTTCGGGGCTCCATGATCATCATCGTCACCGGCATGACACCATGATCTCCATCATTGTGTCTCCATGAAGTTGTCTCGCCAACTTATTACTTCTACTACTATGGCTACCGGTTAGCAATAAAGTATAGTAATTACATGGCGTTATTCAATGACACGCAGGTCATACAATAAATAAAGACAACTCCTATGGCTCCTGCCGGTTGTCATACTCATCGACATGCAAGTCGTGATTCCTATTACAAGAACATGATCAATCTCATACATCACATATCATTCATCACATTCTTCTTGGCCATATCACATCACAAAGCATACCCTGCAAAAACAAGTTAGACGTCCTCTAATTGTTGTTTGCATGTTTTACGTGGCTGCTATGGGTTTCTAGCAAGAGCGTTTCTTACCTACGCAAAACCACAACGTGATATGCCAATTGCTATTTACCCTTTATAAGGACCCTTTTCATTGAATCCGATCCGACTAAAGTGGGAGAGACAGACACCCGCTAGCCACCTTATGCAACTAGTGCATGTCAGTCGGTGGAACCAGTCTCACGTAAGTGTACGTGTAAGGTCGGTCCGGGCCGCTTCATCCCACAATGCCGCTGAATCAAGATTGGACTAGTAACGGTAAGCATATTGAACAAAATCAATGCCCACAACTACTTTGTGTTCTACTCGTGCATACAAACTATGCATAGACCTAGCTCATGATGCCACTGTTGGGGATCGTAGTAGAAATTCAAAATTTTCTACGCATCACCAAGATCAATCTATGGAGTAATCTAGCAACGAGGGGAAGGAGAGTGCATCTACATACCCTTGTAGATCGCTAAGCGGAAGCGTTCAAGTGAACGGGGTTGATGGATTCGTACTCGTCGTGATCCAAATCACCGATGATCCTAGTGCCGAACGGACGGCACCTCCGCGTTCAACACACGTACAGCCCGGTGACGTCTCATACGCCTTGATCCAGCAAGGGGTGAAGGAGAGGTTGGGGAAGACTCCATCCAGCAGCAGCACAACGGCGTGGTGGTGGTGGAGGAGCGTGGTGATCCAGCAGGGCTTCGCCAAGCACCGCGAGATATGAGGAGAAAGAGAGGTAGGGCTGCGCCATGAAGGAGTCAAAACTCATCTGTAGGCAGCCCCCCCAAGTGCTCAAGTATATATAGGGGAGAGGGAGGGGGTGCGCCCCACCTAGGGTTCCACCCTAGGGGCGGCGGCCAGCCCCAAAACCCCATCTAGTGGGGCGGCCAAGTGGGGGAGAGGGGAAACTTGCCCCCCAAGTTAGGTGGGTGCGCCCCCTCCCCAAACCCTAGGCGCCTTGGGCCCTTGTGGGGGGCGCACCATGTTGGGTTTCGTAGTAATTTCAAAAATTTCCTACGCACACGCAAGATCATGTGATGCATAGCAACAAGAGGGGAGAGTGTTGTCTACGTACCCAACGCAGACCGACTGCGGAAGCGCTGACACGACGTAGAAGAAGTAGTCGTATGTCTTCACGATCCAACCGATCAAGCACCGAAACTACGACACCTCCGAGTTCGAGCACACGTTCAGCTCGATGACGATCCCCTGACTCTGATCCAGCAAAGTGTCGGGGAAGAGCTCCGTCAGCACGACGGCGTGGTGACGATCTTGATGAACTACAGCAGCAGGGCTTCGCCTAAACTCCGCTACAGTATTATCGAGGAATATAGTGGCAGGGGGCACCGCACACGGCTAAGGAATAGATCACGTGGATCAACTTGTTGTGTTTCTGGGGTGCCTCTGCCTCAGTATATAGAGGAGCCAAGGGGGAGGGGGGCGCCGGCCTAGGAGGAGGGCGCAGGAGGAGTCCTACTCCTTCCGGGAGTAGGACTCCCCCCCAATCCTATTCCAACTAGGATTCCCCGAGGGGGAAAGAGAGAGAGGGGGGCCGGCCACCTTCTCCTAGTCCTAGTAGGACTAGGGGTGGGGGGAGGTGCGCAGCCACCTTGGGCTGCCCCTTTCTCCTTTCCACTAAAGCCCATCAAGGCCCATATGGGTCCCGGGGGGTTCCGGTAACCTCCCGGTACTCCGGTAAAATCCCGATTTCACCCGGAACACTTCCGATGTCCAAACATAGGCTTCCAATATATCAATCTTTACGTCTCGACCATTTCGAGACTCCTCGTCATGTCCGTGATCACATCCGGGACTCCGAACAACCTTCGGTACATCAATATGCATAAACTCATAATATAACTGTCTTCGTAACCTTAAGCGTGTGGACCCTACGGGTTCGAGAACAATGTAGACATGACCGAGATACGTCTCCGATCAATAACCAATAGCGGGACCTGGATGCCCATATTGGCTCCTACATATTCTACGAAGATCTTTATCGGTCAGAGCGCATAACAACATACGTTGTTCCCTTTGTCATCGGTATGTTACTTGCCCGAGATTCGATCGTCGGTATCCAATACCTAGTTCAATCTCATTACCGGCAAGTCTCTTTACTCGTTCCGTAATACATCATCTCACAACTAACATATTAGTTGTAATGCTTGCAAGGCTTATGTGATGTGTATTACCGAGAGGGCCCAGAGATACCTCTCCGACAATCGGAGTGACAAATCCTAATCTCGAAATACGCCAACCCAACATCTACCTTTGGAGACACCTGTAATGCTCCTTTATAATCACCCAGTTATGTTGTGACGTTTGGTAGCACCCAAAGTGTTCCTCCGGCAAACGGGAGTTGCATAATCTCATAGTCATAGGAACATGTATAAGTCATGAAGAAAGCAATAGCAACATACTAAACGATCGGGTGCTAAGCTAATGGAATGGGTCATGTCAATCAGATCATTCAACTAATGATGTGACATCTTTAATCAAATAACAACTCATTGTTCATGGTTAGGAAACATAACCATCTTTGATTAACGAGCTAGTCAAGTAGAGGCATACTAGTGACACTTTGTTTGTCTATGTATTCACACATGTATTATGTTTCCGGTTAATACAATTCTAGCATGAATAATAAACATTTATCATGATTATAAGGAAATAAATAATAACTTTATTATTTCCTCTAGGGCATATTTCCTTCAGTCTCCCACTTGCACTAGAGTCAATAATCTAGATTACACTGTAATGATTCTAACACTCATGGAGCCTTGGTGCTGATCATGTTTTGCTCGTGGAAGAGGCTTAGTCAACGGGTCTGCAACATTCAGATCCGTATGTATCTTGCAAATCTCTATGTATCCCACCTGGACTAGATCCCGGATGGAGTTGAAGCGTCTCTTGATGTGTTTGGTCCTTTTGTGAAATCTGGATTCTTTTGCCAAGGCAATTGCACCAGTATTGTCACAAAAGATTTTCATTGGACCCGATGCATTAGGTATGACACCTAGGTCGGATATGAACTCCTTCATCCAGACTCCTTCGTTCGCTGCTTCCGAAGCAGCTATGTACTCTGCTTCACATGTAGATCCCGCTACGACGCTTTGTTTAGAACTGCACCAACTGACAGCTCCACCGTTTAATGTAAACATGTATCCGGTTTGCGATTTAGAATCGTCCGAATCAGTGTCAAAGCTTGCATCAAAGTAACCTTTTACGGTGAGCTCTTTGTCACCTCCATATACGAGAAACATATCTTTAGTCCTTTTCAAGTATTTCAGGATGTTCTTGACCGCTGTCCAGTGATCCACTCCTGGATTACTTTGGTACCTCCCTGCTAAACTTATAGCAAGGCACACATCAGGTCTGGTACATAGCATTGCATACATGATAGATCCTATGGCTGATGCATAGGGAACATCTTTCATATTCTCTCTATCTTCTGCGGTGGTCGGGCATTGAGTCTTACTCAATTTCACACCTTGTAAGACAGGCAAGAACCCTTTATTTGCTTGATCCATTTTGAACTTCTTCAAAATTTTGTCAAGGTATGTGCTTTGTGAAAGTCCAATTAAGTGTCTTGATCTATCTCTATAGATCTTAATGCCTAATATGTAAGCAGCTTCACCGAGGTCTTTTATTGAAAAACTTTTATTCAAGTATCCCTTTATGCTATCCAGAAATTCTATATCATTTCCAATCAGCAATATGTCATCCACATATAATATCAGAAATGCTACAGAGCTCCCACTCACTTTCTTGTAAATACAGGTTTCTCCGAAAGTCTGTATAAAACCAAATGCTTTGATCACACTATCAAAACGTTTATTCCAACTCCGAGAGGCTTGCACCAGTCCATAAATGGATCGCTGGAGCTTGCACACTTTGTTAGCTCCCTTTGGATCGACAAAACCTTCCGGTTGCATCATATACAACTCTTCTTCCAGAAATCCATTCAGGAATGCAGTTTTGACATCCATCTGTCAAATTTCATAATCATAAAATGCGGCAATTGCTAACATGATTTGGACGGACTTAAGCATTGCTACGGGTGAGAAGGTCTCATCGTAGTCAATCCCTTGAACTTGCCGAAAACCTTTTGCGACAAGTCGAGCTTTGTAGACAGTAATATTACCATCAGCGTCAGTCTTCTTCTTAAAGATCCATTTATTCTCAATTGCTTGCCGATCATCGGGCAAGTCAACCAAAGTCCATACTTTGTTCTCATACATGGATCCCATCTCAGATTTCATGGCTTCAAGCCACTTTGCGGAATCTGGGCTCACCATCGCTTCTTCATAGTTCATAGGTTCATCATGATCTAGTAGCATGACTTCCAGAACAGGATTACCGTACCACTCTGGTGCGGATCTTACTCTGGTTGATCTACGAGGTTCAGTAGTATCTTGATCTGAAGTTTCATGATCATTATCATTGGCTTCCTCACTAACTGGTGTAGGTGTCACTGAAACAGTTTTCTGTGATGAACTTCTTTCCAGTAAGGGAGCAGGTACAGTTACCTCGTCAAGTTCTACTTTCCTCCCACTCACTTCTTTCGAGAGAAACTCCTTCTCTAGAAAGGATCCATTCTTAGCAACAAATGTCTTGCCTTCGGATCTGTGATAGAAGGTGTACCCAACAGTTTCCTTTGGGTATCCTATGAAGACACATTTCTCCGATTTGGGTTCGAGCTTATCAGGTTGAAGCTTTTTCACATAAGCATCGCAGCCCCAAACTTTAAGAAATGACAACTTTGGTTTCTTGCCAAACCACAGTTCATAAGGCGTCGTCTCAACGGATTTAGATGGTGCCCTATTTAACGTGAATGCAGCCGTCTCTAGAGCATAACCCCAAAACGATAGCGGTAAATCAGTAAGAGACATCATAGATCGCACCATATCTAGTAAAGTACGATTGCGACGTTCGGACACACCATTACGCTGTGGTGTTCCGGGTGGCGTGAGTTGCGAAACTATTCCACAGTTTTTCAAATGTACACCAAACTCGTAACTCAAATATTCTCCTCCACGATGAGATCGTAGAAACTTTATTTTCTTGTTACGATGATTTTCAACTTCACTCTGAAATTCTTTGAACTTTTCAAATGTTTCAGACTTATGTTTCATTAAGTAGATATATCCATATCTGCCTAAATAATCTGTGAAGGTGAGAAAATAACGATATCCGCCACGAGCCTCAATATTCATCAGACCACATACATCGGTATGTATGATTTCCAACAAATCTGTTGCTCTCTCCATAGTACCTGAGAACGGTGTTTTAGTCATCTTGCCCATGAGGCACGGTTCGCAAGTACCAAGTGATTCATAATCAAGTGGTTCCAAAAGTCCATCAGTATGGAGTTTCTTCATGCGCTTTATACCGATATGACCTAAACGACAGTGCCACAAATAAGTTGCACTTTGATTATCAACTCTGCATCTTTTGGCTTCAACATTATGAATATGTGTATTACTACTATCGAGATTCAATAAAAATAGACCACTCTTCAAGGGTGCATGACCATAAAAGATATTACTCATATAAATAGAACAACCATTATTCTCTGATTTAAATGAATAACCATCTCGCATTAAACAAGATCCAGATATAATGTTCATGCTCAACGCTGGCACCAAATAACAATTATTTAGGTCTAATATTAATCCCGAAGGTAGATGTAGAGGTAGCGTGCCGACCGCGATCACATCGACTTTGGAACCGTTTCCCACGCGCATCGTCACCTCGGCCTTTGCCAGTGCCCGCTTATTCCGTAGTCCCTGTTTCGAGTTGCAAATATTAGCAAAAGAACCAGTATCAAATACCCAGGTGCTACTGCAAGCTCTAGTAAGGTACACATCAATAACATGTATATCACATATACCTTTGTTCACCTTGCCATCCTTCTTATCCACCAAATACTTGGGGCAGTTCCGCTTCCAGTGACTAGTCTGCTTGCAGTAGAAGCACTCAGTTTCAGGCTTAGGTCCAGACTTGGGTTTCTTCTCCTGTGCAGCAACTTGCTTGCTATTTTTCTTGAAGTTCCCCTTCTTCTTCCCTTTACCCTTTTTCTTGAAACTAGTGGTCTTGTTAACCATCAACACTTGATGCTCCTTCTTGATTTCTACCTCCGCAGCTTTCAGCATTGCGAAGAGCTCGGGAATAGTCTTGTTCATCCCTTGCATATTATAGTTCATCACGAAGCTTTTGTAGCTTGGTGGCAGTGATTGCAGAATTCTGTCAATGACGCAATCATCCGGAAGATTAACTCCCAATTGAATCAAGTGATTATTATACCCAGACATTTTGAGTATATGCTCACTGACAGAACTGTTCTCCTCCATCTTGCAGCTATAGAACTTATTGGAGACTTCATATCTCTCAATCCGGGCATTTGCTTGAAATATTAACTTCAACTCCTGGAACATCTCATATGCTCCATGACGTTCAAAACGTCGTTGAAGTCCCGATTCTAAGCCGTAAAGCATGGCACACTGAACTATCGAGTAGTCATCAGCTTTGCTCTGCCAGACGTTCATAACATCTCGTGTTGCTCCAGCAGCAGGCCTGGCACCCAGCGGTGCTTCCAGGACGTAATTCTTCTGAGCAGCAATGAGGATAATCCTCAAGTTACGGACCCAGTCCGTGTAATTGCTACCATCATCTTTCAACTTTGCTTTCTCAAGGAACGCATTAAAATTCAATGGAACAACAGCACGAGCCATCTATCTACAATCAACATAAACAAGCAAGATACTATCAGGTACTAAGTTCATGATAAGTTTAAGTTCAATTAATCAAATTACTTAAGAACTCCCACTTAGATAGACATCCCTCTAATCTTCTAAGTGATTACGTGATCCAAATCAACTAAACCATAACCGATCATCACGTGAGATGGAGTAGTTTTCAATGGTGAACATCGTTATGTTGATCATATCTACTATATGATTCACGCTCGACCTTTCGGTCTCCGTGTTCCGAGGCCATATCTGCATATGCTAGGCTCGTCAAGTTTAACCTGAGTATTCTCCGTGTGCAAAACTGGCTTGCACCCGTTGTAGATGGACGTAGAGCTTATCACACCCGATCATCACGTGGTGTCTGGGCACGACGAACTTTGGCAACGGTGCATACTCAGGGAGAACACTTCTTGATAATTTAGTGAGAGATCATCTTATAATGCTACCGTTAATCAAAGCAAGATAAGATGCATAAAAAGATAAACATCACATGCAATCAATATAAGTGATATGATATGGCCATCATCATCTTGTGCTTGTGATCTCCATCTCCGAAGCACCGTCATGATCACCATCGTCACCGGCGTGACACCTTGATCTCCATCGTAGCATCGTTGTCGTCTCGCCAATCTTATGCTTCCACGACTATCACTACCGTTTAGTAATAAAGTAAAGCATTACATTGCGATTGCATTGCATACAATAAAGCGACAACCATATGGCTCCTGCCAGTTGCCGATAACTCGGTTACAAAACATGATCATCTCATACAATAAAATCATGCCTTGACCATATCACATCACAACATGCCCTGCAAAAACAAGTTAGACGTCCTCTACTTTGTTGTTGCAAGTTTTACGTGGCTGCTACGGGCTTTAAGCAAGAACCAATCTCACCTACGCATCAAAACCACAACGATAGTTTGTCAAATAGACTCCGTTTTAACCTTCGCAAGGACCGGGCGTAGCCATACTTGCTTCAACTAAAGTTGGAGAGACAGTCGCCCGCAAGCCATCTATGTGCAAAGCACGTCGAGGGAACCGGTCTCGCGTAAGCGTACGCGTAAGGTTGGTCCAGGTCGTCTCGTCCAACAATACCGCCGAACCAAAGTATGACATGCTGGTAGGCCGTATGACTTGTATCGTCCACAACTCACTTGTGTTCTACTCGTGCATATAACATCAACATAAATAACCTAGGCTCGGATGCCACTGTTGGGTTTCGTAGTAATTTCAAAAATTTCCTACACACACGCAAGATCATGTGATGCATAGCAACGAGAGGGGAGAGTGTTGTCTACGTACCCAACGCAGACCGACTGCGGAAGCGCTGACACGACGTAGAGGAAGTAGTCGTACGTCTTCACGATCCAATCGATCAAGCACCGAAACTACGGCACCTCCGAGTTCGAGCACACGTTCAGCTCGATGACAATCCCCGGACTCCGATCCAGCAAAGTGTCGGGGAAGAGCTCCGTCAGCACGATGGCGTGGTGACGATCTTGATGAACTACAGCAGCAGAGCTTCGCCTAAACTCCGCTACAGTATTATCGAGGAATATGGTGGCAGGGGGCACCGCACACGGCTAAGGAATAGATCACGTGGATCAACTTGTTGTGTTTCTGGGGTGCCCCTGCCTCAGTATATAAAGGAGCCAAGGGGGAGGGGGGCGCCGGCCTTGGAGGAGGGCGCAGGAGGAGTCCTACTCCTGGAGTAGGACTCCCCCCCAATCCTATTCCAACTAGGATTCCCCGAGGGGGAAAGAGAGACAGGGGGGCCGGCCACCTTCTCCTAGTCCTAATAGGACTAGGGGAGGGGGGAGGTGCGCAGCCACCTTGGGCTGCCCCTTTCTCCTTTCCACTAAAGCCCATCAAGGCCCATATGGCTCCCGGGGGGTTCCGCTAACCTCCCGGTACTCCGGTAAAATCCCAATTTCACCCGGAACACTTCCGATGTCCAAACATAGGCTTCCAATATATCAATCTTTACGTCTCGACCATTTCGAGACTCCTCGTCATGTCCGTGATCACATCCGGGACTCCGAACAACCTTCGGTACATCAAAATGCATAAACTCATAATATAACTGTCATCGTAACCTTAAGCGTGCGGACCCTACGGGTTCGAGAACAATGTAGACATGACCGAGATACGTCTCCGGTCAATAACCAATAGCGGGACCTGGATGCCCATATTGGGTACTACATATTCTACGAAGATCTTTATCGGTCAGACCGCATAACAACATACGTTGTTCCCTTTGTCATCGGTATGTTACTTGCCCGAGATTCGATCGTCGGTATCCAATACCTAATTCAATCTCGTTACCGGCAAGTCTCTTTACTCGTTACGTAATACATCATCTCACAACTAACATATTAGTTGTAATGCTTGCAAGGCTTATGTGATGTGTATTACCGAGAGGGCCTAGAGATACCTCTCCGACAATCGGAGTGACAAATCCTAATCTCGAAATACGCCAACCCAACATCTACCTTTGGAGACACCTATAATGCTCCTTTATAATCACCCAGTTACGTTGTGACGTTTGGTAGCACCCAAAGTGTTCCTCCGGCAAACGGGAGTTGCATAATCTCATAGTCATAAGAACATGTATAAGTCATGAAGAAAGCAATAGCAACATACTAAACGATCGGGTGCTAAGCTAATGGAATGGGTCATGTCAATCAGATCATTCAACTAATGATGTGACCTCTTTAATCAAATAACAACTCATTGTTCATGGTTAGGAAACATAACCATCTTTGATTAACGAGCTAGTCAAGTAGAGGCATACTAGTGACACTTTGTTTGTCTATGTATTCACACATGTATTATGTTTCCGGTTAATACAATTCTATCATGAATAATAAACATTTATCATGATTATAATAATAACTTTGTTATTGCCTCTAGGGCATATTTCCTTGACACCAGCCCACCTGGGGCTGGTCCCCTCCCACACTTGGCCCATGCAGCCCTCCGTGGCCGGTGGCCCACTTGGTGGACCCCCGGGACCCTCCTGGTGGTCCCGGTACGTTACCGATAGAACCCGAAACTTTTCCGCTGACCAAAACAGGACTTCCCATATATAAATCTTTACCTCCGGACCATTCCGGAACTCCTCGTGACGTCCGGGATCTCATCCGGGACTCCGAACAACATTCGGTAACCACATACAAACTTCCTTTATAACCCTAGCATCATCGAACCTTAAGTGTGTAGACCCTACGGGTTCGGGAACCATGCAGACATGACCGAGACGTCCTCCGGTCAATAACCAACAGTGGGATCTGGATACCCATGTTGGTTCCCACATGTTCCATGATGATCTCATCGGATGAACCACGATGTCGAGGATTCGATCAATCCCGTATACAATTCCCTTTGTCTAGCGGTATGATACTTGCCCGAGATTCGATCATCGGTATCCCGATACCTTGTTCAATCTCGTTACTGGTAAGTCTCTTTTACTCGTTCCGTAACACATCATCCCGTGATCAACTCCTTGATCACATTGTGCACATTATGATGATGTCCTACCGAGTGGGCCCAGAGGTACCTCTCTGTCTACACGGAGTGATAAATCCCAGTCTCAATTCGTGCCAACCCAACAGACACTTTCGGAGATACCTGTAGTGTACCTTTATAGCCACCCAGTTACGTTGTGACGTTTGGCACACCCAAAGTATTCCTACGGTATCCGGGAGTTGCACAATCTCATGGTCTAAGGAAATGATACTTGACATTAGAAAAGCTTTAGCATACGAACTACACGATCTTTGTGCTAGGCTTAGGATTGGGTCTTGTCCATCACATCATTCTCCTAATGATGTGATCCCGTTATCAATGACATCCAATGTCCATGGTCAGGAAACCGTAACCATCTATTGATCAACGAGCTATTCAACTAGAGGCTTACTAGGGACATGGTGTTGCATGTATCTGAGTTTCCTATCAATACAATTCTAGCATGGATAATAAACGACTATCATGAACAAGGAAATATGATAATAACCAATTTATTATTGCCTCTAGGGCATATTTCCAACAGTATCACCATTAAGAAAGCTCGACTTGTCGTTAAGATGTTTTCCGACAAGTTCAAGGAGTTGAATACGATGAGACTTTCTCACTCGTAGCGATGCTAAGAGTCTGTTGGAATTATATTAGCGATTACTGCATTATTTATGAAATCTTGCAGATAAGATGTCAAAACATTGTTTCCTCGACGATTTTCTTGAGGAAATGTTGTATGTGATACAACCGGAAGGTTTTGTCAATCCTGAAAGATGCTAATAAGTATGCAAAGCTCCAGCAATCCTTCTAAGGACTGGAGTAAGCATCTCGGAGTTGGAATGTATGCTTTGATGAGATGATCAAAGATTTTGGATGTGTACAACGTTTATGAGAAATTTGTATTTCCAAAGAAGTGAGTGGGAGCACTATAGAATTTCTGATGAATATATGTTGTTGACATATTGTTGATCGGAAATGACGTAGAATTTCTGGAAAGCATATAGGGTTATTTGGAAAGTGTTTTTCAATGGAAAGCCTGGATTAAGCTACCTGAACATTGAGCATCAAGATCTATAAGGATAGATCAAAACGCTTAATGGTACTTTCAAATGAGCACATACCTTGACATGATCTTGAAGGTGTTCAAGATGGATCAGTCAAAGAAGGAGTTCTTGCCTGAGTTGTAAGGTATGAAGTTAAGACTTAAAGCTCGACCACAGCAGAAGAAAGAGGAAGGACGAAGGTCGTCCCCTATGCTTTTGTCATAGGCTCTATACGGTATGCCATGCTGAGTACCGCACCTGATGTGTGCCTTGCCACATGTCTGGCAAGAGGGTACAAAGGTGATCTAGGAGTAGATCACCAGGTAGTGGTCAAAATTATCCTTAGAGGAATAAGGATATGTTTCTCGGTTATGGAGGTGATAAAGAGTTCAACGTAAAGAGTTACGTCGATGCAAGCTTAACACCTATCCGGATAGCTCTGAGTAGAGATACCGGATACGTATAATGGAGCAACAATTTAGAATAGCTCCAAGTAGAATAGTTATTTGAAATGGCTCCAAATGTAGCATAGTAGCTGCATCTACAAGATGACATAGAAATTTGCGAAGTACATACGGATCTGAATGTTGCAGACCCGTTGACTGAAACCTCTCTCACAAGCATAACATCATCAAACCCAGAACTCTTTGGGTGTTAGTCACATGGGGATGTGACCTTGAGTGTTAATCACATATCGACGTGAACTGGATTATTGACTCTAGTGCAAGTGGGAGACTGTTGGAAATATGCCCTAGAGGCAATAATAAATTGGTTATTATTATATTTCCTTGTTCATGATAATCGTTTATTATCCATGCTAAAATTGTAATGATAGGAAACTCAGATACATGTGTGGATACATAGACAACACCATGTCCCTAGTAAGCCTCTAGTTAACTAGCTCGTTGATCAATAGATGGCTACAGTTTCCTGACCATGGACATTGGATGTCGTTGATAACGGGATCACATCATTAGGAGAATGATGTGATGGACAAGACCCAATCCTAAGCCTAGCACAAGATCGTGTAGTTCGTTTGCTAAAGCTTTTCTAATGTCAAGTATCATTTTCCTTAGACCATGAGATTGTGCAACTCCCGGATACCGTAGGAGTGCTTTGGGTGTGCCAAACGTCACAACGTAACTGGGTGGCTATAAAGGTACACTATAGGTATCTCCAAAAGTGTCTGTTGGGTTGGCACGAATCGAGACTGGGATTTGTCACTCCGTGTAAACGGAGAGGTATCTCTGGGCCCACTCGGTAGGACATCATCATCATGTGCACAATGTGATCAAGGAGTTGATCACGGGATGATGTGTTACGGAACGAGTAAAGAGACTTGCCGGTAATGAGATTGAACAAGGTATCGGGATACCGACGATCGAATCTCGGGCAAGTATCGTACCGCTAGACAAAGGGAATTGTATACGGGATTGATCGAATCCTCGACATCGTGGTTCATCCGATGAGATCATCGTGGAACATGTGCGAACCAACATGGGTATCTAGATCCTGCTGTTGGTTATTGACCGGAGAACGTCTCGGTCATGTCTGCATGGTTCCCGAACCCGTAGGGTCTACACACTTAAGGTTCGATGACGCTAGGGTTATAAAGGAAGTTTGTATGTGGATACCGAATGTTGTTAGGAGTCCCAGATGAGATCCCGGATGTCACAAGGAGTTCCGGAATGGTCCGGAGGTAAAGATTTATATATGGGAAGTCATCATACGGTCACCGGAATAATTCGGGGGGATGCCGGTATTGTACCGGGACCACCGAAGGGGTTCCGGGGGTCCACCGGGAGGGTCCACCTGCATCGGAGGGCCCTATGGGCTGTATGTGGAGAGGGACCAGCCCCTTAGTGGGCTGGGCGCCTCCCCCCCAGGGCCCATGCGCCTAGGGTTTGGGGGAACCCTAAAGGGGGGCGCCCCCCTTGCCTTGGGGGGCAAGGCAACCCCCCTTGGCCGCCGCCCCCTCCTCAGATGGGATCTGAGGGGGCCGGCCCCCCTCTCCCTTACCCCTATATATATGTGGGGGGTGGGAGGGCAGCCGCACCAATGTTCTGGCGCAGCCCTCCCCCTCTCCCAAGTTCTTCTCCTCTCCAGTGGTGCTTGGCGAAGCCCTGCGGGATTGCCACGCTCCTCCTCCACCACCACGCCGTCGTGCTGCTGCTGGACGGAGTCTTCCTCAACCTCTCCCTCTCTCCTTGCTGGATCAAGGCATGGGAGACGTCACCGGCTGTACGTGTGTTGAACGCGGAGGTGCCGTCCGTTCGGCACTTGGATCTCCGGTTGGATCATGACGAGTACGACTCCTTCAACCCCGTTCTCTTGAACGCTTCCGCGTAGCGATCTACAAGGGTATGTAGATGCACTCTCCTTCCCCTCGTTGCTGGTTTCTCCATAGATAGATCTTGGTGATACGTAGGAAATATTTGAATTTCTGCTACGTTCCCCAACACATAGAAGCCCATACCTTTATCCTATATCCAACACCCAAAGTAGGATTATACTACATGATAGCTCGTTCGTCGTTGCAAGGAACAATCTTGTAGTAAACATTAACATGAGCTGAACAATTTTGAAGTTAATTGTATAGTAGGTATAATATAAAAGGGATCAAAGCTATAATTGAAGTGACAACCATGAAAACCAGAAGAGACCTTTTCAGGCATTGGATGTCCTCAAGAAGGTCCTTCAAGTTCTTCTCAAGCAGCTTCTACAGGGTCTGCAGTTGCCTCAATCTGTAAAGGTCCTTAATCAAAAGGAAACTGTACTGGTCCTATATATGGCAATGTGAAAAGCATACGGTTACACTGGTAGAAAATGGGCCTATAGTCCCGGTTCGTAAGGGCCTTTAGTCCCGGTTCCTGAACCGGGACTAAAGTGTCGGTACTAATGCCCCGACCCTTTAGTCCCAGTTCAATCCAGAACCGGGACTGATGGGCCTCCACGTGGGCAGTGCCCAGAGCCCAGGCAGGAGACCCTTTGGTCCCGGTTGGTGGCACCAACCGGAACCAATAGGCATCCATGCGTCAGCATTTCTGTGGCTTGGGTTTTTGTTTTTTTTTGAAGGGGGGGGGGGGGGGGTTGGGGGTTTTGGGGGGTTAATTTAGGTGTTTCATATATTGTGTTAGCTAGCTATAATTAATAGAGAGAAGTGTCCTCTCTTATGTCCGTGCTTGGTCGATGCTACGTACTATACATACGTATAGAGAGGACTAGACACGCTAGCTAGCTAGTAAGAAAACGAAGGAAACAGAAGATCGTCATGAACATATATGCATGCAGAGAGAAGTGATATCGACAGCCTCTCCTTCTCCGAGAGATTGGTCGAACAACAAGTTCTCGTATATCTATCTGACACTACCGGCTACATATATACAATAATTATCTCTTACAAATATAATCATACGGACTCAGGGTCCACATAGAATTCTCCGTCTTCAGGGATCACGTGGTCAAGAAAGAATGCCGCCAATTCCTCTTGAATTGCTCGCATGCGAGCTGGTACTAGGAGTTCATCCCGCTTCCGAAACATCTAATTTAAAGAAGGGGGTCAATACATATATATATGAATGAATGAAACTCAATGCAAATGATGGTAATAAAATAAAATTGTGAATGTTGTTATTTACGTACTTCATATTGTTCGTCAGTGTAGCCCCGCTCACAGGTCATGTGGCGGATGGACTCGCAAATGTACTATCCACAGAAATCATTCCCTTGTTCCTGCCACAACCACTTTACAAGAAATAGAGGTTAATCAAACTGATAAGCAAGAGTGCCAAATGGTATTGATGAAACTAGCGCTTGAATGACTAGTAGATGCGCTTAAAATGCTACTATAGTACTTACTTTCGGGTGTCTAAATTGCAGCTCCTTCGGCAGTCCCGGAGCTTTTCTGGTGAATTTTCTCCAAACCCTGCCGGACAAAGAAAACAATTACTTGATATATCAGGAAATGAACAAAGTTGCTGATATGGTGGATAATGATTGATTTAACTTACTTCTCGAGTATTTGAGTCATGTCTGCATAGTCCTGGGGATCTTTTCGTCTTGAGTCTAAGACGGTTACTAGTCCCTGCTCAAGCTTAATCTCTAGGAGAATATAGTGGAAACTGCACACGCATGCATAACTCATCAATTACATTACTATAACCTTGACTAATATATAAGGGAAACCGAATACGCACAAGATAGTAACACTCACTTGAAGTTGTAAGGAAAGAGTATTATATCTTTGTTTTCATTTATTACCAACGATCGTAGCAAGTTGGCCTCGGTAGCTGCGGCATGAAATTTAACCTGAGTTGCATCTATGAGATATGTGTTAATGAACCCAATATCACCGACTTGTCTTTTCTTCAATTCGGCGATCTTCAATCTGCATAATATAGTGAGGATGATTATAAATACATGCAATGAAAGAGCTAAGCTATATAGAGAAACTTAATGACAGAAGTAGTACTACTTACAGACAGTAGCAGGCGACCGTTGTTTTATCGAGGGCCAATTGATTGAAAAACTGATAGAACTCCTCAAATGGAACATGCAACAGTTCAATTCCAACGAGGTCATGCTCCTTTTTAACTTTCACATACAAAGTACTCCTCCCCCCAGAGTCTCTTCAGATTTTCAAGTACCAATCATGCAATCTTTGCATCATCGTTGATAGAGATCTTTCATCTTTGACGAGAGGCTTCCCGTACTCGTATCTTTGTATCTGCACGTCCATGGGTTCATAATGTACATCGTCGGGTAGGTAATCTGCAAGATTGCTATAACCGGGCACCATCCTCGGATCATTAGCGACGTTGTGGCTAGGCACCTTGAGCGGGGGGCACGATTGCTTCGCTTGTTCGCCGAGCTGGGCAATTTGTTTCCCAGCTCGTCGTTCTTTCAGCCTTTGATCACTGACAGTACTTCCCGACCGCTCCGCTTCGGCAAATTCCTTTCCAATAATGCGCTCATAGTTTCCTTTCGGCGGAGACTTCGGTAGTTTTGTTAGGGCAGCCAGAGTGCGCTTCACTTTCACCGGATCTACCTTCTCCTCCGGAGGTGGATGTCTCTTGCTCGATCCGGAGGGCTAGAAAAAAGAACAAAGACTTAATTAATATGTGTACATACCAAAACAATGAATGCATCAATCAGCTAGTCAGCACAGGCTTAACTAATATATATACCTGGCCGGATTTGGTTCGGTCACCGGAGCCGTCATCACGGTCTCCTTCTTGCACCGGCATTGGGTCACCGGAGCCGTCCTCATGTTCTTCTTCTTGCACCGGCATTAGGTCACTGTAGCCAGCTTGTTCACCCTCTCCTTCCAGACCATCGGTTTCGTTGAGAAAAAACGAGACGGCATCACTTCCTTCTGTGATTATGTCCCTCAACAACGCTTATTTTGCTTCGTCTAGGGCGGTGTCCATAGTTTCTACAAATATTTACAACATGGCAATTATTATTCAAACATGACAGATGGATATATTAGTGCCAAACGTAGAACTAGTTACCTAATCATAGTAAGCTATCGGGAGGGGGTATATATCGACAACGACGACACTACATCTATGTCCCTCGACGACCCTCGTTCCCGATAAAAAAAAGAGGAAGAAGAATAAAAAAAGAGGAGAAGAAAGAATAGAGGAGAAGAACTCCTCTATTCTTTCTTCTCCTCTTTTTTTTTTCTTCCTCTTCTTTTTTTATCCTCTTCTTCCTCTCATGTTCGAGAGGAATGCCGATGGGTCGGGAGGTTGCCTAGTGTCAAAGGATTCAACAAAACCATGTCTTCATCATTAGGCGAAAGTAACATGTGCATGATGGTACGAAGCTCTTCAAAGTTGTTCTGGAACGGAGTCCCAGATAGGATAATTCGCTTTTTGGTACAAAGTTCAGCAAGAGCCTTCCGAATATCGCTATTTGGAAGGCCTTTGCTGAATTCGTACCAAAAGGCGGATTATTCTATCCGGGACTCCATTCTAGAACAACTTTGCAGAACTTCGTACCAACATGCCCTGGTTACTTCCGGCTAATGATGAAGGCATGGATTTCTTCAATACTTTGACACTAGGAAACCTCTCTCGACCCCTCGGCGATCCTCGACCCCTCGAACCCTCGACGACCCTAGGACCCTCGACCCCTAGACGACCCTCTTCTTCCTCTCATTTTCGAGAGGATCGCCGAGGGGTCGGGAGGTTGCGTAGTGTCAAAGGATTCAACAAAACCATGTCTTCATCATTAGGCGAAAGTAACATGTGCATGATGGTACGAAGCTCTTCAAAGTTGTTCTGGAACGGAGTCCCAGATAGGATAATTCGCTTTTTGGTACAAAGTTCAGCAGGAGCCTTCCGAATATCGCTATTTGGAAGGCCTTTGCTGAATTCGTACCAAAAGGCGGATTATTCTATCTGGGACTCCATTCTAGAACAACTTTGCACAACTTCGTACCAACATGCCCTGGTTACTTCCGGCTAATGATGAAGCCATGGATTTCTTCAATACTTTGACACTAGGAAACCTCTCTCGACCCCTCGGCGATCCTTGACCCCTCGAACCCTCGACGACCCTGGAACCCTCGACCCCCGACCCTATAGAACCCTCGAACCCTCAACCCTGAAACCCTCGACCATTGACCCCTTAACGACCCTCGACCCTCTACCCTAGTTCCCGACCCTCGACCCCTCGGCGATCCTCGACACCCTCATTCCCGATAAAAATTAAGAAGAAGAAGAAGAAGAAGAAGAAGAAGAAGAAGAAGAAGAAAGAGGAGAAGAAGAAAGGAATAGCTAGAGGAGAAGATCGAAGAAAAAAAAGAAGAAAAAAAGAGGAGAAGAAGAAAGGAATAGTGGAGAAGAAGATAAAATAGAATATTCTATTTTCTCTTCTTCTCCACCATTCCTTTCTTCTTCTCCTCTTCTTTTTCTTCTTTTTTCTTCTTCTTATTTATTTCTCCTCTTCTTTTCCTCTCCTCTTCTTTTCTTCTTATTTTCTTCTTTCCTATCCTTCTTTTTCTAAAATTGTAACTTTTGCATATATAAAACTTTTCTAAAATTGTAACTTTCTATATAAAACTTTCCTATCGGGAGGGGGAGAAGATCGAAGAAAAAAAAGAAGAAAAAAAGAGGAGAAGAAGAAAGGAATAGAGGAGAAGAAGAAAAAGCAGATTTTTTTTTCTATTTTTTCTTCTTCTCCTCTTCCTTTTCTTCCTCTCCTCTTCTTCTCCTTTTTCCTCTTCTTATTTTCCTTTTTCCTCTCCTAAATATATAAAACTTTTCTAAAAATGAAAGTAACCTAAAATGTACTAAATCAGAGAACATATATAGATAATCCTTTTCTAAATATGTAAACCTAACTTTTGCATATATGAACATATATACCCAGAGAACATAAAAACATATATAAATTTTTATCAAAAAGAAAAATACAAAATACAAACATATATATGAAAAAAATCTGAAAATAAGCGATATACACAATACATATATACATAATATACACAAAGAGGCAATATACACAAGCATATATAATATATAAAAAACAGGGGAGGGGCGACGGCAACGGGCTGGCCGCGGCGACGGTGACGGGCGGGGCGGGGCGACGGCGACGGGCGGGGCGGGGCGACGACGACGGGCGGGGCAAGGGCGACGGCGCAGGGGAGGCCGGCGACGCGACGTGGGGCGACGGGGAGGGGGCCGGAGATGGCGCGCGCAGCGACGAGGAAGAGGCCGGCGACGGCGCAAGCAGCGACGGGGACAAGGCCTGCGGCGGCGCGGGGCGATGGCGATGGGGAGCGGGCGACGACGGGCTCGGGGCGGCGACGACGACGACGAACGGCCTGGGGGCGTCGGGGGCGAATGGGAGCGGTTGGCGAAATTTTCACAAGTGCTACCTTATATACCCAGAGCAATGGTCCTGGTTCGTGGCACGAACCGTGACCAATGCCCCCCTTTGGTCCGGTTGGTGCCACCAACCGGGACCAAAGGTCTCTTTTCAGCAGCCCAAAGGGTGGGAAGCGGCGGCCTTTGGTCCCGGTTGGTGGCACCAACCGGGACTAAAGGGGGGCATTGGTCACGGTTGGTGCCACGAACCGGGACCAATGCCCCCTTTAGTCCCGGCTGGTGCCACCAACCGGGACCAAAGGCCTGTGCTGCCCCGAACCCAAATATTTAGTCCCGCCTCGCTAGTTGAGAGGGAGGCGCACCTGTTTATAAGGTGCGGTGCGTCTTCCCTCTCGAGCTCCTCTCTAAAGCAGGCTTTCGGGCCTAACACTGCAATCTGTGCCTGTGGGCCTACTGGGCCTCCCGCGGGCCTGAATCCTGGCCCATGGTAGGGTTTCTAGTCGTATTCAGGTCGTGGGGGCCTAGTAGGTGGCACTTTTTTTGTTTTTTTGTTTTTTTGTTTCTACTTAGAACTAAATACTTATAGTTTTGTAGTGATTTCTTTTTTATTTTAGGTCAAAAATTATAAACTTTCTGTTAGTGCCATTAGTTTTAAAATTTGAATAGTTTAAATTTGATTTTTTAAAAATTTGTGTGAATCACTAGTTTATGAATAACTTTACTATAAAAATTGATTTTTGGGTCAATCTTTTTCCGGCTATTTAATATTACTGTGTTTTATCATTATACTCAATTTGGTAATTTTAGTTAGTTATAACAAATATTATAGGGGTGAGGCCTATTTTTTCCAGTTTTTTTGTTTTGATTTCTGCATTATTTATTTCCTTTTGTTTTTTGCTTTATTTTTTAATTCGTTTTGCTTTTAGGATTAGAAAAATTATAAACTTTCTGCTAGTGCCATTAGTTTTCAAATTTGAAAACACTTTTTTTGTTTTTTTGTTTTCTTTGTTGCTTTATTTATTTTATTTTGTTTCTACTTACAACAAAATACTTATTGTTGCTATTTTTATTTTTTTTCCAGTTTTTTGTTTTGTTTTCTGTATTATTTATTTTGTTTTGTTTTTTGCTTTACTTTTTAATTCTTTTTGCTTTTAGGTCAGCAAAATTATAAACTTTCTGTTAGTGCCATTAGTTTTCAAATTTGAATAGTTAAAATTTGAATTCTTTGAAAATTGTTTGAATCACAAGTTTGTGATTAACTTACTAAATAATTGAGAATTGATGCGCTTATAGAGAAAATTCAACCTAAATTCCTAGTAAATTTCTATGAATTTCAGAGAAATTCACTGTGAATTTAGGTTAAACTTTTCTCTATTAGGGCTTCTATTTTCACTTTGAGAGGAGCTCAACAAGGCAGAGAGGGAAGGGCTTATAAACCGGTGTGAGCCCCCTTCGGTTGGCGAGGTGGGACTAAACTCGGCCCGCAACGAGGACCAACCCTTTAGTCCCGGTTTGTGGCACAAACCAGGACTAATGGTCATGGGCCAGGGGCGAGGAGCAAAATTATAAACTTTCTGTTAGTGCCATTAGTTTTAGAAAGTTGAAAGTTGAAAGTTGGCATGGGCCAGGGACTAATGGTCATGGTATTACAAGGGCCGAACCATAAGACATGAAAGCATTTCAAATGAACTCTGAAAAAGTTGAAAGTTGGGATGGTATCATAATTTCACCCACATAGCATGTGCATGTACAAAACGGACAATGGTAGCATGTTCGTGTGTTACAAAGTTGCGGGAGAAAGTCTTCACTTTTTCTTCGCTTGTGTCATTTGCTTATTGCGCCGTAACCATGGATAATCTTCATTGTTTATCAGGATGCTTGGGTCAGCCTTGACATTGAAGGGAGGAATTTCATGAAACTTTTCATAATCTTCAGACATGTCTGTCTTGCCGTCCACTCCCAGGATGTCCCTTTTTCCTGAAAGAACTATGTGGCGCTTTGGCTCATCGTATGATGTATTCGCTTCCTTATCTTTTCTTTTTCTCGGTTTGGTAGATATGTCCTTCACATAGATAACCTGTGCCACATCATTCGCTAGGACGAACGGTTCGTCAGTGTACCCAAGATTTTTCAGATCCACTGTTGTCATTCCGTATTGTGGGTCTACCTGTACCCCGCCACCTAATAGATTGACCCATTTGCACTTAAACAAAGGGACCTTAAAATCAGGTCCGTAGTCAAGTTACTATATGTCCACTATGTAACCATAATATGTATCCTTTCCGCTCTCGGTTGCTGGATCAAAGCAGACACCGCTGTTTTGGTTGGTGCTCTTTTGATCTTGGGCGATCGTGTAAAATGTATTCCCATTTATCTCGTACCCTTTGTAAGTCAATACAGTCAAAGATGGTCCCCTGGACAACAAGTACAACTCATCACAAACAGTGTTGTCACCTCTGAGACGTGTTTCCAACCAACTGCTGAAAGTCCTGATGTGTTCACATGTAATCCAGTCGTCGCACTGCTCCGTGTGTTTGGAGCGCAGACTGTTCTTGTGTTCATCGACATACGGGGTCACCAAGGTAGAGTTCTGTAGAACTGTGTAGTGTGCTTGAGACCAAGAATATCCGTCCCTGCATATTATTGAGTCTCTTCCAAGAGTGCCTTTTCCAGTCAGTCTCCCCTCATACCGCGATTTAGGGAGACCTATCTTGTTAAGGCCAGGAATGAAGTCAACACAAAACCCGATAACATCCTCTGTTTGATGGCCCATGGAGATGCTTCCTTCTGGCCTAGCGTGATTACGGACATATTTCTTTAGGACTCCCATGAACCTCTCAAAGGGGAACATGTTGTGTAGAAATACGGGCCCAAGATGACAATCTCGTCGACTAGATGAACTAGGACATGCATCATGATATTGAAGAAGGATGGTGGGAACACCAGCTCGAAACTGACAAGACATTGCGCCACATCACTCCTTAGCCTTGGTATGATTTCTGGATCGATCACCTTCTGAGAGATTGCATTGAGGAATGCACATAGCTTCACAATGGCTAATCGGACGTTTTCCGGTAGAAGCCCCCTCAATGCAACCGGAAGCAGTTGCGTCATAATCACGTGGCAGTCATGAGACTTTAGGTTCTGAAACTTTTTCTCTGGCATATTTATTATTCCCTTTATATTCGACGAGAAGCCAGTCGTGACCTTCATACTGAGCAGGCATTCAAAGAAGATTTCTTTCTCTTCTTTCGTAAGAGCATAGCTGGCAGGACCTTTATACTGCTTCGGAGGCATGCCGTCTTTTTCGTGCAAACGTTGTAGGTCCTCCCGTGCCTCAGGTGTATCTTTTGTCTTCCCATACATGCCCAAGAAGCCTAGCAGGTTCACGCAAAGGTTCTTCGTCACGTGCATCACGTCGATTGAGGAGCGGACCTCTAGGTCTTTCCAGTAGGGTAGGTCCCAAAATATAGATTTCTTCTTCCACATGGGTGCGTGTCCCTCAGCGTCATTCGGAACAGCTAGTCCATCGGGACCCTTTCCAAAGATTACGTAGTGTAAATCATTGACCATAGCAAGCACGTGATCACCGGTGCGCATGGCGGGCTTCTTCTGGTGATCTGCCTCGCCTTTGAAATGCTTGCCTTTCTTTCGACATTGATGGTTGGTCGGAAGAAATCGACGATGGCCCAGGTACACATTCTTCCTGCATTTGTCTAGGTATATACTTTCAGTGTCATCTAAACAGTGCGTGCATGCGTGGTATCCTTTGTTTGTCTGTCCTGAAAGGTTACTGAGAGCGGGCCAATCGTTGATGGTTACGAACAGCAACGCCTTAAGGTTAAATTCCTCCTGTCTGTGCTCATCCCACGTACGTACACCGTTTTCATTCCACAGCTGTAAAAGTTCTTCAACTAATGGCCTTAGGTACACATCAATGTCGTTGCCGGGTTGCTTAGGGCCTTGGATGAGAACTAGCATCATAATGAACTTCCGCTTCATGCACATCCAAGGAGGAAGGTTATACATACATAGAGTCAGGGCCAGGTGCTGTGATTGTTGCTCTGCTCCCCGAAAGGATTAATGCCATCCGCGCTTAAAGCAAACCATACATTCCTTGGGTCCTTTGCAAACTCATCCCAGTACTTTCTCTCGATTTTTCTCCACTGCGACCCGTCAGCGGGTGCTCTCAACTTCCCATCTTTCTTTCGGTTCTCACTGTGCCATCGCATCAACTTGGCATGCTCTTCGTTTTTGTACAGACGTTTCAACCGTGGTATTATAGGAGCATACCACATCACCTTCGCAAGAACCCTCTTCCTGGGGGGCTCGCCGTCAACATCACCAGGGTCATCTCGTCTGATCTTATACCGCAATGCACTGCATACCGGGCATGCGTTCAGATCCTTGTATGCACCGCGGTAGAGGATGCAGTCATTAGGGCATGCATGTATCTTCTCCACCTCCAATCCTAGAGGGCATATGACCTTCTTTGCTGCGTATGTACTATCGGGTAATTCGTTATCCTTTGGAAGCTTCTTCTTCAATATTTTCAGTAGCTTCTCAAATCCTTCGTCAGCCACAGCATTCTCTACCTTCCACTGCAGCAATTCCAGTACGGTACCGAGCTTTGTGTTGCCATCTTCGCAATTGGGGTATAACCCTTTTTTGTGATCCTCTAACATGCGGTCGAACTTCAGCTTCTCCTTTTGACTAATGCATTGCGTCCTTGCATCGACAATGACCCGGCGGAGATCATCATCATCGGGCACATCGTCTGGTTCCTCTTGATCTTCAGCAGCTTCACCCGTTGCAGCATCATTGGGCACATCGTCTGGTTCCTCTTGATCTTCACCAGCTCCCCCCGTTGCAGCATCACCGTATTCAGGGGGCACATAGTTGTCATCGTACTCTTCTTCTTCGCCGTCTTCCATCATAACCCCTATTTCTCCGTGCCTCGTCCAAACATTATAGTGTGGCATGAAACCCTTGTAAAGCAGGTGGGAGTGAAGGATTTTCCGGTTAGAGTAAGACCTCGTATTCCCACATTCAGTGCATGGACAGCACATAAAACCATTCTGCTTGTTTGCCTCAGCCGCATCGAGAAACTCATGCACGCCCTTAATGTACTCGTGGGTGTGTCTGTCACCGTACATCCATTGCCGGTTCACCTGCGTGCATTATATATAATTAAGTGTCCAAATTAATAGAAGTTCATCATCACATTAAAACCAAAGTGCATACATAGTTCTCATCTAACAACATATAGCTCCAGAGCATCTAATTAATTAAACCATACATTGAAACTATGTAAAACATTTCAATGCGAAAACAAATGCGATCATAATCGCAACCAAGGTAACAATTGATCCAACGGCATAATTGTTGGGGAACATAGCAGAAATTCAAAATTTTCCTACGTGTCACCAAGATCTATCTATGGAGAAACTAGCAACGAGGGGAAGGAGAGTGCATCTACATACCCTTGTAGATCGCTAAGCGGAAGCGTTCAAGAGAACGGGGTTGAAGGAGTCGTACTCATCGTGATCCAAATCACCGGAGATCCTAGTGCCGAACGGACGGCACCTCCGCGTTCAACTCACGTACAGCCCGGTGACGTCTCCCATGCCTTGATCCAGCAAGGAGAGAGGGCGAGGTTGAGGAAGACTCCATCCAGCAGCAGCACAACGGCGTGGTGGTGGTGGAGGAGCGTGGTACTCCAGCAGGGCTTCGCCAAGCACCGCGTGATATGAGGAGAAAGAGAGGGAGGGCTGCACCAACAGGGAGAGGAACTCGTGTGTATTGGGCAGCCCAAACCTCAACTATATATAGGGGGAGGGGAGGGGCTGCGCCCCCACCTAGGGTTCCCTCCCTAGGGGTGGCGGCAGCCCCCTAGATCCCATCTAGGGGCGGCCAAGGGGAGGGGAGAGGGGGAGGCGCACCAGGGTGGGCCTTAGGGCCCATCTGCCCTAGGGTTTGCCCCCTTCTCCTCTCCCTTGCGCCTTGGGCCTTGGTGGGTGGGGCGCACCAGCCCACCTGGGGCTGGTCCCCTCCCACACTTGGCCCATGCATCCCTCCGGGGCTTGTGGCCCCACTTGGTGGACCCCCGGGACCCTCCCGGTGGTCCCGGTACATTACCGATAAAACCCGAAACTTTTCCGGTGACCAAAACAGGACTTCCCATATATAAATCTTTACCTCCGGACCATTCCGGAACTCCTCGTGATGTCCAGGATCTCATCCGGGACTCCAAACAACATTCGGTAACCACATACAAACTTCCTTTATAACCCTAGCGTCATCAAACCTTAAGTGTGTAGACCCTACGGGTTCGGGAGACATGCAGACATGACCGAGATGACTCTCCGGTCAATAACCAACAGCGGGATCTAGATACCAATGTTGGCTCCCACATGTTCCACGATGATCTCATCGGATGAACCATGATGTCAAGGACTTAATCAATCCCGTATGCAATTCCCTTTGTCCATCGGTACGATACTTGCCCAAGATTTGATCGTCGGTATCCCGATACCTTGTTCAGTCTCGTTACCGGCAAGTCTCTTTACTCGTTCCGTAACACATCATCCCGTGATCAACTCCTTGATCACATTGTGCACATTATGATGATGTCCTACCGAGTGGGCCCAGAGATACCTCTCCGTTTACACGGAGTGACAAATCCCAGTCTCGATTCGTGCCAACCCAACAGACACTTTCGGAGATACCTGTGGTGTACCTTTATAGCCACCCAGTTATGTTGTGACGTTTGGCACACCCAAAGCACTACTACGGTATCCGGGAGTTGCACAATCTCATGGTCTAAGGAAATGATACTTGACATTAGAAAAGCTTTAGCATACGAACTACATGATCTTGTGCTAGGCTTAGGATTGGGTCTTGTCCATCACATCATTCTCCTAATGATGTGATCCTGTTATCAATGACATCCAATGTCCATGGTCAGGAAACCGTAACCATCTATTGATCAACGAGCTAGTCAACTAGAGGCTTACTAGGGACATGGTGTTGTCTATGTATCCACACATGTATCTGAGTTTCCTATCAATACAATTCTAGCATGGATAATAAACGATTATCATGAACAAGGAAATATAATAATAATCAATTTATTATTGCCTCTAGGGCATATTTCCAATAGTCTCCCACTTGCACTAGAGTCAATAATCCAGTTCACATCGATATGCGATTAACACTCAAGGTCACATCCCCATGTGACTAACACCCAAAGAGTTTACTAGAGTCAATAATCTAGTTCACATTACCATGTGATTAACACTCAATGAGTTCTGGGTTTGATCATGTTATGCTTGTGAGAGATGTTATAGTCAACGGGTCTGAATCTTTCAGATCCGTGTGTGCTTTACAAATCTCTTTGTCATCTCCCAGATGCAGCTACCACGTTTGTCGCGACCGGTTTTCCGGGCTTTAATTTCCAGAAAAGGGCCGTTGTGCTCACCAGCCCCAGGATTACTGTTAGCTGATGAGGCACCAACTTGTTACAGAAATTCCAAGCAAAAGTGCAAAATATGTAGTACAAGACCATTGTGGCCTATGAGTACATCAAATGGTTTCTAGTGGTTGAGGGCTGAAGCAGTTTGTGGATCACCACGGTCTATGGGACTCCATTTCCCACAGGAACAGCTGACCAGGTTAACTCCTAACTTCGCGAGGCTGCTATCACCGTTGCTTAGGTCCCGAGGCTGTCATCGCCACGCTCCTCTCCAAGCAAGCAATCTGGCCAAGACAATAGCCAGGGACAAGCCAGTGAGTACTTTGAATGTACTCGCAAACATTAAGAACACAGGTATAATATAATTGATCAACATACACTGAAATATTCTATGATCACATCGTCAGTCATAAATAAAATCTTGATGCATGCAAGCAGGTTATTTATATGCAACCGGAATATGCAATGACAGGATAGAAATAAAATGCACCGATCGGATGTCTGAAGCGACGTCTCGAAAGGATAGTAAAAGTGAGCATGCCTCAGTCGGGCGTCTTAGCGACACCACGTAAGGGGCTTATAAAGTAAATAAAATAACAAGCATGCCACAGTCGGGCGTCTGAGCGACGCCACATAAAGGGCTTATGAGAAAATGAAATAACAAACATGCCTCAGTCGGGTGTCTGAGCGACGCCACATAAAGGGCTTATGAGAAAATGGAATAACAAACATGCCACAGTCGGGCGTCTGAGCGACGCCACATAAAGGGCTTATATGAACATGAAATAATGAACATGCCATAGTCGGGCGTCTGAGCGACGCCGCATAAAGGGCTTATAATCATAGTGAATATCCCGGAGGTGGTACCGTCCCAGGGATATTCATTATTTCAAACAATGCAAACGGTTAGTCCATAATGATAACAATCATAACCATCATATATCACATGTCATCATCAATATTCGAGTTTAGTGGTTTCTCCTCCGAAGACCGCACTAAGACCGACACTTGACCCATCCCAGACTGTAATCCTTAACCATGGACACGGCTATTCGAATAGGTTTAATATCTCTACAGAGAGTGTACTCTTTACCCACGAGTAACGGATTCCTTTAGTCCATCGGACTAATTCCATCTACGGTCTTTTAATTGAAACACACCTGACTTGCACACACCAGCTTTTACTCGTGTCTGGAATCACCCATGACACCTGTTAAGCAAAACTCTAAGTGGGGAGGCTACAACCTCGCGTAGCATGGGATCAAATTTCTATCGCGCGCTCTAAGGGGTGCCCCCCTCTCGGTCCCAACCGGAAACACCCATGCCCCGGACCAGGTGGCATGCCTACCGGCTACAACCGGTATCTTCCACCATGGCCTCTCTGTACGGTGTGTGCCAAGACAAGGGTTAACAACTTACTGAACCATACCCCACCTATAGTAGGGACCAGTGGCAGTACGAAACAAGTATGGGGGTTACTGGAACAAGACTCGATCTATGGCCGACTCAGGAGGCTTATGAGTTACCTGCATGACATGTATATCAAATATATTTCAACCGACGAAATCACCACCCATTATACCTTACTATGCCATACCGGACATAACCGTCCCGACGGAGACCGGCGACAAGCTCATGCCTACCCAAGGCAGAGGCTTTCCCGGATTCTTTTCCGGCATGCATGCAAGGCACATGAGGATGATTACCATCACAAGTATATTCATTTCCAACAGCAAGGAAATCACTAATATGCATTCATGCAAATGATCGTATCACCACATAAAATAACGAGTTCTCCGAAATGAGGTGGTGTTATAAACGTATCAACTAACACATCAAAAATATTATGCCAGGGTTCAAGATGCTTGCTTTCATGGTGTGGAAAGGCAGGGTGCACTCCAAATCTTTTGAAAGCTTTCCTTCCTTTCTCCAAAAATCCTATTTTAAAATAACTTAAATTAACACACAATTCCAAAGCAGCACAAAAAAGTTGTTTGAATTTTTTTGAAATAAATCTTAAAATAAAATAGACCATATTTGAGAGAGGTAGGAAAAATAATTAATTCATTTGGAGTTGTATTTAAAAAGTTATAGACAGTCAAAGCTCTGGTCAAAATCTGTTTTTAAAGAAAATCCAGAAAATAAAACGGTTCGAATGGAATTACGCTTTCACACAGAGGAGATGTACTTGAGCCTTTACGCCTCCACTTATCCAGCATGGACGGCGTGTGAGTCGCTGACAATGGGTCCAGGGGGCCCACTAGTCAGGTTTGACTAGTCCCCACTCCCTCCTCTTCTTTGCCCTGAGCGGAGGCGAGACTCCGGCGATACTCGCCGGTGAACGGCGGCACCGTTCGGGAAACGGAGGTCACCCGCGGGCTCAAGGGGTCAAGGCGGTCACTTCGGTAGTCGTTACGGTCTCGGGGGTGGACAGAGCTGCCGGCGGCGAGGATCGCGGCGGACGGTGGCCGTCGGGCAAAGTGTTTTTTCTCCCGCGGTGAGTCCCGATCAAAATCGAGTAGGGGGAATGGTTCACGGGAGGAAGAGGGAGTTCTTGGTGAAGAGAACGGAGAGAAGGAGGCTCTGGTGGCGCCGGAATGGCCGGGGCAGTGGCGGCGGCTGCAGTCGTCGGAGGTGGGGAAGAAGACCTCCCTGGGTTGATTGGCTGCCATGGAAGAACTAGGGGAGCATGCTGAGGCTGCCTCGCGAACGGAACGTGCTCGGGGGCCTCTCTTTATAGTGTGATGAGGTCGGTTTGCGGCGGCCGTGGATAAGTTTGCCGGTGAACCGCCTCCCTGTAGCGGTAGGGTTCCGTGGCGGCGATGAGAGCTAGAGGACACGCGAGAGGATGAGGCTGAGCTGTTCCAGGGGCAGGTGGCGAGCAGCTGGGGCTTGGGTGGCACCGACCTGGCAGTAACGCGCTACGGACGCCGGCGTGCTGCCAAGGGCTCTGACGGCGGTGCTGCAGGGCACCAGGGCTACTTGGCATGTTGCGGAGATAGGGAGAGTGCGTGGCCCGGCTCTGTGGTGTGGGCAAAACCAGGGGCGCGACGTGGCGACTCGGGCGCGACACGTGCAAAACGCGCGCTCTGCTCGCGCCCAGAGCACGCACGGTACGTGCTCGACGGAATGCCACTGCATGCCAGAGGGCTCCAAACTACAAGAGGGTTAGCAGGGTGTGGCTATAGGCTAGGGCAAAACCATTGGACATGCTGGTTTGGTCAGGTGGCCAAGTTCACAGTGCAAACAAAAACTCATGTCAAAACAGATCATGCCCATAAGGTGTTTGACAATATGCCAAGGGCACTTAGGCATTTCTTGGAGTGGCCAAATCTTCCAGAGTGGGGTCTCTTTAGGTGAAAGAGAGATTGGTGAGGTTAGTTTGTCAAATGCAGAAACTTGCTAGTGCAAGTTTTGCAAAACTACAATTTCTGGATAGGAGATAAATGGCATTATTTCATGAACCAAAAATATTCAAATGGGTGCATGCTCCTGGACTTAGGGGTTTGGTAGGGTTGACTACAAGTAGGAGGAAGCACAAGGTCACTAGAGCAAAAATAAATAGGGTTGTAGTAGAAATCACAAGGCTGGACCAGAATGGAAAAGAGGTTGATTCACTCAAAGTTTTCCAATAACACCACTGGGTTTTTGCATAAAGTTGAATCATATGCTACTACCAACATCCCATAATTTTGGTGAAGGCTAGAAATAAATATTTAAATGGGTTGTAGTGCAAAATTGCACTTTGGACCAGAGATGAAAATTGGGTATACAGCTCAAAATATTTCAAGAATAAAATATATTTTTGCACAAAAGTGATTGAAAAACATCACATGACATCTCCAAATTTTGTTGGGATTTTTGAATGAATTTATCAAATGGTTGTAGTTCAAATATGGCCATGTAACCTTGGAAAAACCATTTTTCAAGAAAATAAAGATCAAGCAAATTAATTATGTAATTAGTTCTACTAATAAAAGAAAAGTTTTTCTTTAGAGGTTAAATAAGTCCAAAAACATATTTGAAAAGTTTTCACTTTGGGGAAAAACTCCATAATAACAAGGGAGAAAAAGGTTCAAAAATAAAAAGGGAGCCCAAAAAATAAAAGTTTTAATTTCCTGGCAAAATTTTAATTAATAAAACAAGGTCAAAAATTTGGGGTGTCACAACACTACCCCCCTTAAGAAAAATCTCGTCCTCGAGATTTGATAAGGGTTGTTTTTTCGAAAATATCTTCCCTGTTAGTTGGAACCAAAAAGCTTACTCATAGCACAAACTTTGTGTGGCCGGGGTTGGTTTTTGGTACACTCAAAGTAAAATGCAACCGTTCACCGACGTACACAAGCATGGTAAAAAAAATCAAGGCGCTCAAGCAAACAACATTCAATCATGGCGACACACAAATACAGGGCGTGGCCGTACTAAGGCTCGGTACTAATCGAGTAAATTAGTCTACCTCGTTCATATCCAAGCGGGCGTGCCTTGTGGATGTCGAGGCTTCTCTTCGGGTCTCACTGTCGGGATTAGCTGGAGTGGGTTGAGGGGCTGCAGGCTCGGGGTAGCGATGATGACCATCTCGGGGATTGTTGGCCACAACCCCATTGGAGTGTGCTCCCAAGAGGCGACGAAGCACTTCTGGGGTCACGAAGCACCTTGGCCGACGACTGGGGCAGATCTCAGGGACTCGATCGGGTGTCCAAACAGCACGACTGGGTTGTCGGCGTTGGGCTCGTTCTCTTCTCTCGCGGGGCTCGACGAACCAGCTCTCCACGAGCTGCGATTAGATCAATGGTGATTTGATCAAACAGTTCCTCTAGTGCACCTACATAGCGCACTAGATGCAAAAATGCAGGATCTGTCTCGTGATCTCCGTTGGCAACTTGGGGTGGCCTACCATACCCTTCATGTCTGGGGTAGTAGTGGAACGAGCGACAGTTAACTCTGGGCGACAAGTGCCGGAGATGAACTATAGCCTCTCGAGCAGCTAGTTGGATGGCTTGAGGCTCAAAGGAAGTTGTCCTTCCGGTGAACCTGTAGGGCGCTCGGGTGCTAGACCCCTACCGTAGATGTGTACAGTGGCCCAGAATTGTCGGCTCTCACTGCTCATGGGTCCTTGGTACACAACATATTCTGGGGGGCTCTTCTAACGCATAGGCACGACGGGTGAGGTTTGCGAGTATGGTCACAAAGCCTCCAAGGTTGGTTGCTGTGGTCTCATTGTGCACGACGGGGCCAGGCATTGTGGCTCGGTTTGGGTAGAGGTTGTGAAGTGTTGGGTTGAGGCTAGCGTGCCCTTTTATAGAAAAGGGGACGGAGTCTTCCTTCGCACGCTTGCGAAAAGACTATTCAGGATTCGGTCACTGGTGCATGAGCGACAGGTTGGGTTGATAGGTTGGGCACCGACTGCCAAATGGTGTCGGGTCACGGTGTGGCTATCTTGCAAGGGAAGCTTGACTGGGGTTTGGCTGAGGTCTGGTGGGTTGGTTTACCTAAGTTTATTGACCTAGCTAAGATAGGATTAGCCAATGGTCAGCCTGGCTCTGATACCAAGTTTGTCACGACCGGTTTTCCAGGCTTTAATTTCCAGAAAAGGGCCGTTGTGCTCACCAGCCCCAGGATTACTGTTAGCTGATGAGGCACCAACTTGTTACAGAAATTCCAAGCAAAAGTGCAAAATATGTAGTACAAGACCATTGTGGCCTATGAGTACATCAAATGGTTTCTAGTGGTTGAGGGCGGAAGCGGTTTGTGGATCACCACGGTCTATGGGACTCCATTTCCCACAGGAACAGCTGACCAGGTTAACTCCTATCTTCGCGAGGCTGCTATCACTGTTGCTTAGGTCCCGAGGCTGTCATCGCCACGCTCCTCTCCAAGCAAGCAATCTGGCCAAGACAATAGCCAGGGACAAGCCAGTGAGTACTTTGAATGTACTCGCAAACATTAAGAACATAGGTATAATATAATTGATCAACATACACTGAAATATTCTATGATCACATCGTCAGTCATAAATAAAATCTTGATGCATGCAAGCAGGTTATTTATATGCAACCGGAATATGCAATGACAGGATAGAAATAAAATGCACCGATCGGATGTCTGAAGCGACGTCTCGAAAGGATAGTAAAAGTGAGCATGCCTCAGTCGGGCGTCTTAGCGACACCACGTAAGGGGCTTATAAAGTAAATAAAATAACAAGCATGCCACAGTCGGGCGTCTGAGCGACGCCACATAAAGGGCTTATGAGGAAATGAAATAACAAACATGCCTCAGTCGGGTGTCTGAGCGACGCCACATAAAGGGCTTATGAGAAAATGGAATAACAAACATGCCACAGTCAGGCGTCTGAGCGACGCCACATAAAGGGCTTATATGAACAAGAAATAACGAACATGCCATAGTCGGGCGTCTGAGCGACGCCGCATAAAGGGCTTATAATCATAGTGAATATCCAGGAGGTGGTACCATCCCAGGGATATTCATTAGTTCAAACAATGCAAACGGTTAGTCCATAATGATAACAATCATAACCATCATATATCACATGTCATCATCAATATTTGAGTTTAGTGGTTTCTCCTCCGAAGACCGACACTAAGACCGACACTTAACCCATCCCAGACTGTAATCCTTAACCATGGACACGGCTATTCGAATAGGTTTAATATCTCTACAGAGAGTGTACTCTTTACCAACGAGTAACGGATTCCGTTAGTCCATCGGACTAATTCCGTCTACGGTCTTTTAATTGAAACAGACCTGACTTGCACACACCAGCTTTTACTCGTGTCTGGAATCACCCATGACACCTGTTAAGCAAAACTCTAAGTGGGGAGGCTACAACCTCGCGTAGCATGGGATCAAATTTCTATCGCGCGCTCTAAGGGGTGCCCCCCTCTCGGTCCCAACCGGAAACACCCATGCCCCGGACCAGGTGGCATGCCTACCGGCTACAACCGGTATCTTCCACCATGGCCTCTCTGTACGGTGTGTGCCAAGACAAGGGCTAACAACTTACTGAACCATACCCCACCTACGGTAGGGACCAGTGGCAGTACGAAACAAGTATGGGGGTTACTGGAACAAGACTCGATCTATGGCTGACTCAGGAGGCTTATGAGTTCCCTGCATGACATGTATATCAAATATATTTCAACCGACGAAATCACCACCCATTATACCTTACTATGCCATACCGGACATAATCGTCCCGACGGAGACCGGCGACAAGCTCACGCCTACCCAAGGCAGAGGCTTTCCCGGATTCTTTTCCGGCATGCATGCAAGGCACATGAGGATGATTACCATCACAAGTATATTCATTTCCAACAGCAAGGAAATCACTGATATGCATTCATGCAAATGATCGTATCACCACATAAAATAACGAGTTCTCTGAAATGAGGTGGCGTTATAAATGTATCAACTAACACATCAAAAATATTATGCCAGGGTTCAAGATGCTTGCCTTCATGGTGTGGAAAGGCAGGGTGCACTCCAAATCTTTTGAAAGCTTTCCTTCCTTTCTCCAAAAATCCTATTTTAAAATAAATTAAATTAACACACAATTCCAAAGCAGCACAAAAAAAGTTGTTTGAAATTTTTTGAAATAAATCTTAAAATAAAATAGACCATATTTGAGAGAGGTAGGAAAAAGAATTAATTCATTTGGAGTTGTATTTAAAAAGTTATAGACAGTCAAAGCTCTGGTCAAAATCTGTTTTTAAAGAAAATCCAGAAAAGAAAACGGTTCGAATGGAATTACGCTTTCGCACAGAGGAGACGTACTTCAGCCTTTACGCCTCCACTTATCCAGCGTGGACGGCGCATGAGTCACTGACAGTTGGTCCAGGGGGCCCACTAGTCAGGTTTGACTCGTCCCCACTCCCTCCTCTTCTTTGCCCCGAGCGAAGGCGAGACTCCGGTGATACTCGCCGGAGAACGGCGGCACCATTCGGGAAACAGAGGTCACCTGCGGGCTCAGGGGGTCGAGGCGGTCACTTCGGTAGTCCTTACGGTCTCGGGGGTGGACAGAGCTGCCAGCGGCGAGCTTTGCGGCGGACGGTGGCCGTCGGGCAAAGTGATTTTTCTCCCGCGGTGAGTCCCGATCAAAATCGAGCAGGGGGAATGGTTCACGGGAGGAAGAGGGAGTTCTTGGTGAAGAGAACGGAGAGAAGGAGGCTCTGGTGGCGCCGGAATGGCCGGGGCAATGGCGGCGGCTGCAGTCGTCGGAGGTGGGGAAGAAGACCTCCCCGGGTCGATTGGCTGCCATGGAAGAACTAGGGGAGCATGCTGAGGCTGCCTCGCGAACGGAACATGCTCGGGGGCCTCTCTTTATAGTGTGACGAGGTCGGTTTGCGGCGACCGTGGATAAGTTTGTGGGCGAACCGCCTCCCTGTAGCGGCAGGGTTCCGTGGCGGCGACGAGAGCTAGAGGACACGCGAGAGGATGAGGCTGAGCTGTTCCAGGGGCAGGTGGCGAGCAGCTGGGGCTTGGGCGGCACCGACCTGGCAATAACGCGCTACGGACGCCGGCGTGCTGCCAAGGGCTCTGACGGTGGTGCTGCAGGGCACCAGGGCTGCTTGGCGTGTTGCGGAGAGAGGGAGAGTGTGTGGCGCGGCTCTGTGGAGTGGGCAAAACTAGGGGCGCGACGTGGCGACTCGGGCACGGCACATGCAAAACGCGCGCTCTGCTCGCGCCCAGAGCACGCACGGTACGTGCTCGACGGAATGCCACTGCATGCTAGAGGGCTCCAAACTATAAGAGGGTTAGCAGGGTGTGGCTATAGGCTAGGGCAAAACCATTGGACATGCTGGTTTGGTCAGGTGGCCAAGTTCACAGTGCAAACAAAAACTCATGTCAAAACAGATCATGCCCATAAGGTGTTTGACAATATGCCAAGGGCACTTAGGCATTTCTTGGAGTGGCCAAATCTTCCAAAGTGGGGTCTCTTTAGGTGAAAGAGAGATTGGTGAGGTTAGTTTGTCAAATGCAAAAACTTGCTAGTGCAAGTTTTGCAAAACTACAATTTCTGGACAGGAGATAAATGGCATTATTTCATGAACCAAAAATATTCAAATGGGTGCATGCTCCTGGACTTAGGGGTTTGGTAGGGTTGACTACAAGTAGGAGGAAGCACAAGGTCACTGGAGCAAAAATAAATAGGGTTGTAGTAGAAATCACAAGGCTGGACCAGAATGGAAAAGAGGTTGATTCACTCAAAATTTTCCAATAACACCACTGGGTTTTTGCATAAAGTTGAATCATATGCTACTACCAACATCCCATAATTTTGGTGAAGGCTAGAAATAAATATTTAAATGGGTTGTAGTGCAAAATTGCACTTTGGACCTGAGATGAAAATTGGGTGTACAGCTCAAAATATTTCAAGAATAAAATATATTTTTGCACAAAAGTGATTTAAGAACATCACATGACATCTCCAAATTTTGGTGGGATTTTTGAATGAATTTATCAAATGGTTGTAGTTCAAATATGGCCATGTAACCTTGGAAAAACCATTTTTCAGGAAAATAAAGATCAAGCAAATTAATTATGTAATTAGTTCTACTAATAAAAGAAAAGTTTTTCTTGAGAGGTTAAACAAGTCCAAAAACATATTTGAAAAGTTTTCACTTTGGGGAAAAACTCCATAATAACAAGGGAGAAAAAGGTTCAAAAATAAAAAGGGATCATTCTTGTACCCCTTGACTGACTCATGGCAAGGCACACTTCAGGTGCGGTACAGAGCATAGCATACTGTAGAGCCTACATCTTAAGCATAGGGGACGACCTTCGTCCTTTCTCTCTCTTCTGCCGTGGTCGAGCTTTAAGTCTTAACTTCATACCTTACAACTCAGGCAAGAACTCCTTCTTTGACTGATCCATCTTGAACACCTTCAAGATCATGTCAAGGTATGTGCTCATTTGAAAGTACCATTAAGCGTTTTGATCTATCCTTACAGATCTTGATGCTCAATGTTCAAGTAGCTTAATCCAGGCTTTCCATTGAAAAACACTTTCCAAATAACCCTATATGCTTTCCAGAAATTCTATGTCATTTCTGATCAACAATATGTCAACAACATATACTAATCAGAAATTCTATAGTGCTCCCACTCACTTCTTTGGAAATACAAGTTTCTCATAAACTTTGTATACACCCAAAATCTTTGATCATCTCATCAAAGCATACATTCCAACTCCGAGATGCTTACTCCAGTCCTTAGAAGGATTGCTGGAGCTTTGCATACTTATTAGCATCTTTCAGGATTGACAAAACCTTCCGGTTGTATTACATACAACCTTTCCTCAAGAAAAGTCGTCGAGGAAACAATGTTTTTTTTGACATCCTATCTGCAAGATTTCATAAATAATGCAGTAATCGCTAATACAATTCCAACAGACTCTTAGCACGCTACGAGTGAGAAAGTCTCACCGTAGTCAACTCCTTGAACTTGTCGGGAAACTTCTTAATGACAAGTCGAGCTTTCTTAATGGTGACATTTACCATCATTGTCCTTCTTCCTTTTAAAATCCATATGTACCTAGCAGCCTTACGACCATCAAGTAGTTCTTCCAAAGTCTACACTTTGTTTTCATACATCGATCCTCTCTCGGATTTTATGACCTCGAGCCATTTATCAGAATCCGGGCCCACCATCGCTTCTCCATAGCTCGTAGGTTCATTGTTGTCTAGCAACATGACTTCCAAGATAGGATTACGTACCACTCTGAAGTATTACGCATCCTTGTCATCCTACGAGGTTTGGTAGTGACTTGATCTGAAGTTTCATGATCACTATCATAAGCTTCCACTTCAATTGGTGTAGGTGCCACAGGAACAACTCCCTGTGCCCCGCCACACACTAGTTGAAGAGACAGTTCAATAACCTCATCAAGTCTCCACCATCCTCCCACTCAATTCTTTCGAGAGAAACTTTTCCTTGAGAAAGGACCCGATTCTAGAAACAATCCCTTATTGCTTTCGGATCTGAGACAGGAGGTATACCCAACTGTCTTGGGTGTCCTATGAAGATGCTTTTATCCGCTTTGGGTTCGAGCTTATCAGCCTGAAACTTTTTCACATCAGCGTCGCAGCCCCAAACTTTTAAGAAATGACAGCTTAGGTTTCTTTAAACCATAGTTCATATGATGTCATCTCATCGGAATTACGTGGTGCCCTATTTAAAGTGAATGTGGTTGTCTCTAATGCCTAACCCATAAACTATTGTGGTAATTCGATCATGGTATGCATCATATCGAATAGGGTGCAGTTATGATGTTCGGACACACCATCACACTATGGTGTTCCAGGCTGTATTAGTTGTGAAACAATTTCCACAATGTCTTAATTCTGTGCCAAACTCGTAATTTAGATATTCATCTCTATGATCATATCATAGACATTTTATCCTCTTGTCACGATGATCTTTCAACTTCACCCTGAAATTACTTGAACCTTTCAATAATCCAGACTCGTGATTCATCAAGTAAATATACTCAACATCTACTCAAATCATCTGTGAAGTAAGAACATAACGATATCCACTACACGCCTCAGCACTCATTGGACTGCACACATCAAAATGTATTACTTCCAACAAGTTGCTTTCTAGTTCCATTTTACTGAAAACGAGGCTTTCGGTCATCTTGCCCATGTGGTATGATTTGCATGTCTCAAGTGATTCAAAATCAAGTGAGTCCAAACGGTCCATTTGCATGGAGTTTCTTCATGCATATACACCAATAGACATGGTTCGCATGTCTCAAACTTTTCAAAAATGAGTGAGTCCAAAGATCCATCAACATGGAGCTTCTTCATGCGTTTTATACCAATATGACTCAAATTGCAGTGCCACATTTGTGTGGTACTATCATTACTATCTTATACCTTTGGCATGAAAATGTGTATCACTACGATCGGGATGGTATTATTCAAATAAACAGAGTAACCATTATTCTCCTTAAATGAATAACCGTATCGCGATAGACATAATCCAATCATGTCTATGCTCAATGCAAACACCAAATAAGAATTATTTAGGTTTTAATACCAATCTCGATGGTAGAGGGAGCGTACGATATTTGATCAACCTTGGAAATACTTCCAACACATATCGTCATCTCACCTTTTAGCTAGTCTTCGTTTATTCCGTAGCCTTTTGTTTCGAGTTACTAACACTTAGCAACCGAACCGGTATCTGATACCCTGGTGCTTCCAGGAGTACTAGTAAAGTACACATTATAATGCATATCCAATATACTTCTGTCGACCTTGCCAGCCTTCTCATCTACCAAGTATCTAGGGTGGTTCTGCTTCAGTGACTGTTCCCCTTATTACAGAAGCACTTAGTCTCGGGCTTGGGTTCAACTTTGGGTTTCTTCACTAGAGCAGCAGCTGATTTACCGTTTCATGAAGTATCCCCTTTTGCCCTTGCCCTTCTTGAAACTAGTGGTTTCACCAACCATCAACAATTGATGCTCCTTCTTGATTTCTGCTTTTGTGGTGTCAAACATCGCGAATATCTCAAGGATCATCATATATGTCCCTGATATATTATAGTTCATCACGAAGCTCTAGCAGCTTGGTGGTAATGACTTCGGAGAAACATCACTATCTCATCTGGAAGATCAACTCCCACTCGATTCAAATGATTGTTGTACTCAGACAATCTGAGCACAAGCTCAACAATTGAGCTTTTCTCCCTTAGTTTGCAGGCTAAGAAAATCGTCAGAGGTCTTATACCTCTTGACGTGGGCACGAGCCTGAAATCCCAATTTTAGCCCTCGAAACATCTCATATGTTTCGCGGCGTTTCAAAACGTCTTCGGTACCTCAACTCTAAACCATTTAACTGAACTATCATGTAGTTATCAAAATGTGTATGTCAGATGTTCGCAACATCCACAGACGACATTCGAGGCTCAGCACACTGAGCGGTGCATTAAGGACATAAGCCTTCTATGAAGCAATGAGGACAATCCTCAGTTTACGGACCTAGTCCGCATAATTGCTACTATCATCTTTCAACTAAATTTTCTCTAGGAACATATCTAAACAGTAGAACTGAAGCACGAGCTACGACATAATTTGCGAAGACCTTTTGACTATGTTCAGGATAATTAAGTTCATCTTATGAACTCCCACTCAGATAGACATCCCTCTAGTCATCTAAGTGATTACATGATCCGAGTCAACTAGGCCGTGTCCGATCATCACGTGAGACGGACTAGTCAACATCGGTGAACATCTTCATGTTGATCGTATCTACCATATGACTCATGCTCGACCTTTCGGTCTCTTGTGTTCCGAGGCCATGTCTGTACATGCTAGGCTCGTCAAGTTAACCTAAGTGTTTCGCATGTGTTCCGAGGCCATGTCTGTACATGCTAGGCTCGTCAACACCCGTTGTATTCGAACGTAAGAATCTATCACACCCGATCATCACGTGGTGCTTTGAAACGACGAACTTTCACAACGGTGCAAAGTTAGGGGGAACACTTTCTTGAAATTTTAATGAGGGATCATCTTATTTACTACCGTCGTTCTAAGCAAATAAGATGTATAAACATGATAAACATCACATGCAATCAAATAGTGACATGATATGGCCAATATCATATTGCTCCTTTTGATCTCCATCTTCGGGGCTCCATGATCATCATCGTCACCGGCATGACACCATGATCTCCATCATCATGATCTCCATCATCGTGTCTTCATGAAGTTGTCTCGCCAACTATTACTTCTACTACTACAGCTAACAGTTAGCAATAAAGTAAAGTAATTACATGACGTATATATCGACACGCAGGTCATAAATAAATTAAGACAACTCCTATGGCTCCTGCCGGTTGTCATACTCATCGACATGCAAGTCGTGATTCCTATTACAAGAACATGATCATCTCATACATCACATATATCATTCATCACATCCTTTGGCCATATCACATCACAAAACACTTGCTGGAAAAACAAGTTAGACGTCCTCTAATTGTTGTTGCAAGTTTTTACGTGGCTGCTATAGGTTGCTAGCAAGAACGTTTCTTACCTACGCCAAAACCACAACGTGAATTGCCAATTTCTATTTACCCTTCATAAGGACCCTGTTCATCGAATCCGATCCGAACAAAGTGGAAGAGACAGACACCCGCCAGCCACCTTATGCAACTAGTGCATGTCAGTCGGTGGAACCGGTCTCACGTAAGCGTGCGTGTAACGTTGGTCCGGGCCGCTTCATCCCACGATGCCGCCGAATCAAGATAAGACTAGTAACGGCAAGATAATTGACAATATCGACACCCACAACTACTTTGTGTTCTACTCGTGCATAGTAACTACGCATAGACCGAGCTCATGATGCCACTGTTGGGGAACGTAGCAGAAATTCAAAATTTTCCTACGTGTCACCAAGATCTATCTATGGAGAAACCAGCAACGAGGGGAAGGAGAGTGCATCTACATACCCTTGTAGATCGCTAAGCGGAAGCGTTCAAGAGAACGGGGTTGAAGGAGTCGTACTCGTCGTGATCCAAATCACCGGAGATCCTAGTGCCGAACGGACGGCACCTCCGCATTCAACACACGTACAGCCCGGTGACGTCTCCCATGCCTTGATCCAGCAAGGAGAGAGGGAGAGGTTGAGGAAGACTCCATCCAGCAGCAGCACAACGGCGTGGTGGTGGTGGAGGAGCGTGGTACTCCAGCAGGGCTTCGCCAAGCACCGCGAGATATGAGGAGAAAGAGAGGGAGGGCTACACCAACACGGAGAGGAACTCGTGTGTATTGGGCAGCCCAAACCTCAACTATATATAGGGGGAGGGGAGGGGCTGCGCCCCCACCTAGGGTTCCCTCCCTAGGGGTGGCGGCAGCCCCCTAGATCCCATCTAGGGGCGGCCAAGGGGAGGGGAGAGGGGGAGGCGCACCAGGGTGGGCCTTAGGGCCCATCTGCCCTAGGGTTTGCCCCCTTCTCCTCTCCCTTGCGCCTTGGGCCTTGGTGGGTGGGGCGCACCAGCCCACCTGGGGCTGGTCCCCTCCCACACTTGGCCCGTGCATCCCTCCGGGGCTTGTGTCCCCACTTGGTGGACCCCCGGGACCCTCCCGGTGGTCCCGGTACGTTACCGATAAAACCCGAAACTTTTCCGGTGACCAAAACAGGACTTCCCATATATAAATCTTTACCTCCGGACCATTCTAGAACTCCTCGTGACGTCCGGGATCTCATTCGGGACTCCGAACAACATTCGGTAACCACATACAAACTTCCTTTATAACCCTAGCGTCATCGAACCTTAAGTGTGTAGACCCTACGGGTTCGGGAGACATGCAGACATGACCGAGATGACTCTCTGGTCAATAACCAATAGCGGGATCTGGATACCCATGTTGGCTCCCACATGTTCCACGATGATCTCATCGGATGAACCACGATGTCAAGGACTTAATCAATCCCGTATGCAATTCCCTTTGTCCATCGGTACGATACTTGCCCGAGATTCGATCGTCGGTATCCCGATACCTTGTTCAATCTCGTTACCGGCAAGTCTCTTTACTCGTTCCATAACACGTCATCCCGTGATCAACTCCTTGATCACATTGTGCACATTATGATGATGTCCTACCGAGTGGGCCCAGAGATACCTCTCCGTTTACATGGAGTGACAAATCCCAGTCTCGATTCGTGCCAACCCAACAGACACTTTCGGAGATACCTGTAGTCTACCTTTATAGCCACCCAGTTACGTTGTGACGTTTGGCACACCCAAAGCACTCCTACGGTATCCGGGAGTTGCACAATCTCATGGTCTAAGGAAATGATACTTGACATTAGAAAAGCTTTAGCATACGAACTACATGATCTTGTGCTAGGCTTAGGATTGGGTCTTGTCCATCACATCATTCTACTAATGATGTGATCCTGTTATCAATGACATCCAATGTCCATGGTCAGGAAACCGTAACCATCTATTGATCAACGAGCTAGTTAACTAGAGGCTTACTAGGGACATGGTGTTGTCTATGAATCCACACATGTATCTGAGTTTCCTATCAATACAATTCTAGCATTGATAATAAACGATTATAATGAACAAGGAAATATAATAATAATCAATTTATTATTGCCTCTAGGGCATATTTCCAACAATAATGATACCAAGCCTCGGTTTGAATGGCATATTTTCTAATCTTTCTAATCTTCAAGCGCATTGCATCCATCTTGATCATGTGATCATCGACGACATCCGCAATATGCAACTCCAATATCATCTTCTCCTCCTCAATTTTTTTTATTTTTTCCTTCAACAAATTGTTTTCTTCTTCAACTAAATTTAACCTCTCGACAATAGGGTCGGTTGGCATTTCCGATTCACATACATCCTAGATAAATAAAATCTATGTCACGTTGGTCGGCATAATTTTCATAAACAATAAATGAACCAATAGTTATAAAGATAATATACATACCACATCCGAATCATAGACAGGACGAGGGCCGATGGGGGCGGATACCAAAACCATCGCACTATATAAGATGCAATAATAAATGTAAGAAAATGATACGAGTATCTATCTAAACATACAAGTAAGAATATTTTTCCTTTCAGAAAGAAGATAAGAACAAGAGGCTCACCACGGTGGTGTCGGTGATGAGATCGGCGCGGGTGATCGACGGCGGTGAAGACGGGGACGAGGCGTGACGGACCGCTAAATCTAGACAAATCTCGAGGAAAATGGAGCTTGGAGGTCGAGCTTCGAGAGGAGAAAGCTTAAGTAGTGTGGCTCGAGCATTCCATTGAACACCTCATGTGCATAGGAGGTGAGCTAGAGCACCACAAAGCCCTCTCCCCCTCGGCCAGAAAAAACAGAGCACTGTGCTCTGCTCTTGCGCGAGGGGGTATATATAGGCACCTCATTGGTCCCGGTTGGTGACATGATCCGGGACTAAAGGGAAGCCTTTGGTCCCGGTTCAAGCCACCAACCGGGACCAATGGTGGTGGGCCAGGAGCGAGGCCCATTGGTCCCGGTTCATCCCACAAACCGGGACCAAAAGGTCCAGATGAACCGGGACCAATGGCCCACGTGGCCCGGCCGCCCCCCTGGGCTCACGAACCGGGACCAATGCCCACATTGGTCCCGGTTCTAGACTGAACCGGGACTAATGGGCTGACCCGGCCTGGACCATAGCCCTGTTTTCTACTAGTGTTAGAAATCATTATTTTATTGAATCTCACATGTCTTTTCCTTTCTAGCTCTTTTCTCCTTGTCCTGCTCCCTGAGCTCTTCTTTAGCACAAGGTAATTTCAGTAGTTGTACAGAAATTCCATGACAAAGGAATGTTCAGTATAAGGAACCAGTTTTTGGGATCCACACCATGCAAATTCGAATCTACTCCGGCCATATAAATTACAATCTACGTCAAATAAATTATCAACAAATTAAAAGGATTGTAACCTTCAGCCTCCCCTGCACATCCAAGCTACAGGACCTTCCATGGTTCCACCGAATTGCACTTTGTTACTACTGAAAGTCTGGAACCCAATTCTCCTGAAACTATTTTTTTCCTCCTATAGTGTAACAAGATGTCACCAAATACACACAGGAGCCTGGAATCACCAGCTGCCACATAGATCCAATCCAGGGTGTTCGTGGTGAGAAGAGAGGGTGGATGGACTAACCCTTACTACAATGTGGAGGAAACTTAACAAAATGCATTTCCTTCTTCTTATATTATATTTCAGATTATATACTAACTCCATGGCGTAGAAATTCCCGTGCTACAGGAAGCATTCCAAGGACCTCATCATCTGCACCAAGTGAACCTCTTATGAATCAGCATAATACATGAAGCTCATACCGGCTGCTCTGGAACATAGTCTATCATCTATGAATAGAAGGTCATAATTGTATAAGGGGAGGCTGCTCCAGAAAGTACTACATATAGGTTGTTGATCAGTTAAAATAATTAAACATAAAAAAGGCTGATATTTGAGTAATTGTGATCCAAGCAGAAAACTTTTATTGTTTATGAATTCTCAACAAATCCTATTGTACAGTGAATCATGCATGAATAAAATCCCCTGAGCAGAACCCAAATGACTATAGAACCCAAATGCATGAACAAAAACCGCTATACAGTTCAGCAATAGGAAATTAAAGAAACTGAATCATGTAGGAAAGTTGCATATTCTTTGGATATGATGCTTAGCTTGGTCTGATGCTTGCAGTTTTAGGTATTCGAGATGGATAATTTGGTGGCCAAATCTGTCAAGATATGGACGGGAAGAAAGATTTACTACTTGCAATTAAACATTCCTCTAAAGGAGAGGGAGGGTCCTCATTCCTCAAGCCATGTGTGCAACGTTTTCCTCGCCAGAGAAGATGTGAAGAAGGTGGTGTCAACCAGAGCGCCCATGGCGGCTCTCCGGGAAATTCGTACATGCACCTATAGGCTGTATAGACAGGTTTATGCCAACAGTAGCATTCACATGATTTCGCTCATGAAAGTAATCTAAGTAATCAGTCTGTCCAAATATATTTAGGATATATTGCGCATTTGTTACCACCTAGTTGCTCAATTCCTTTGGTTGACAGTGTAAAAGAAACTTACTTGCATTAGGCCGCCGGGAAGCAGAAGAGGACGGCTCCGGTAGCGGCGACCCACGGTGATGGGAGGCAGTGAAGGGCCGGCGGGGCGGGGCGACGGGCGCGCCTGTGGGAGGTGGCAAGGCCCGGCGGGGCGGTTCCCGGGGCGACGTGCGCGGCCATCGGCGACGAAGGGTGCGGCCGCGGGAGGCGCAAAAGGCCGGCGGGGAGGCTCTCGGGGCGACGGCCGCGGCTACCGGCGGCGGCTGCGGGAGGCGGCTCCGGGCGCGGCGATCGGCGGCGGCTATGGGAGGCGGCTCCAGGCGCGGCGGGGCGGCTCCTGCGACTAACGGCGGTGCGAGGCTGTGACAGGAACGACGGGGCGGCAAACGGCACGGGAGGAGGAGGATGGGGCGAGATAGGTCAAGGAGGGGGGGAGAGACGTGCAGGGAGGAGGAGGCGAGAGGGGTCGTGCGTGGAGGAGGGGAGAGGTCGTGCGGTCGTGTGTGGGAGCTTTTTTTTTGAACGGCGGGTCAGATTAGCGATCGATGGATTTGGCTTAACGTGTGGTTTGCTTGCGTTAAACATTGGAGGATTAAGGGCCATTAGATCTTGTTGATGGATGAATCTGATTGTTTGGTTCTCCGTCCTCTCTTTCTTTTATAGAAATAGTAGATTAAGAATTAAAAAGACTCTCTGATCCGTTGTGCTTTTCTACGAGAACTGCTTCATCGAATCAGTCATGAAAGGCCTGGTACGGAGCAATCAAGAGCAGCAAACTACTTGGTACTCATACGTCACAACAACAATGGATTTGTAGTGGCGTCCTCCGGCCACGACCTTCGGTTCCATCGCAGCGCAACGGCGTCTACATCCCGACACAACTGCGCCAAGACAAGCGACCATGCGAGGTTAGTTGTGCAAGTCGACGCGCTCCGGCGCAGACGCTCGTGGCTGTGGCCTCTCGTGGCGACGAACGGCCGGTACCCCGTCGGATGGCGCCCTTCGGCCAGATGGCCTTCATCTCTAGGCCACCGGCGGCGATTAGGGGAAAATTCCCCTCAGGAATTTGTAACCGCACGGGGAAGGATGAGAAATCATATCTCTTTGGCGATTTTACAAATTAGCTTCTGGATTATTTGATAATCCTGCATAAGTCCCTGTAATTTTATGTTTAGCCTCAAGCTTATTGAGACTTGCGGTTTAGCCCTTTGGCTTATTCAAAATTACAGTAGAGCGGTCGCGCTCGTTAGACTTATCAAGCCATTGGGCTTGTTATTTTCAGCACTTTAACCATAAGGTTATTTTTATTTGCGTTTTATGCCCTAGGCTTCAGAGCAAATATACATGATAGACCATCAGGTTTTGCTGAATTGCATAATAATTGATTATGCATCATTTTACATCATGTAAAATGATCGTTTGAGGCCCCAAGTCCTCATATATGTTGCACAAGTTTGTTTATACTTCTGCATTTATTTGTATTACATGTGTAATACTGTTGCAAAGCAATATGTTGATTTCATTATTTGCATAAAATATGGAACTCGCTTGCAAATTTAGGAAACATAAGGTAATGAAGTGTATGAAACTGCCTGACTATGTCAATTTTACATTTCTCACAAGGAAATGGACAAATGCCATCTACTGCATAAATGCAGATTATTCACCGTTATTGTGTGGTCTACGTGTCATTCCGACATAATGAATACCTTCAATTTGGCACACAACTTATGGATTGCATTATGGCAACAAATTAATTCATTCACAACTGTGAGGTCTACACCATCATGTGGTGATTACTTTCAATGTGTTTTTAATTGACACAAGGTTGTGAGATGCTCCATAAGAGTGAGGTCTACACTACTTAGTAGTGATTATCTCCATGTGTTCAAAGCAAAAGTGATGGCACAAAACTTATGACATAGCCATTATGAGGCCTACACTGTTGGTGCCTACCTTCATGATGTTTTTCCAAATACTTGTCAATTTCATAGCATTTGCCATTGGTTGTGACTATAGTGTCAACTACTCCATCAGGAGATGAATCCAAGGCAATGGTGACTATGCTGCATATTATGCTATGAAGAGAATTGTGCAAAACACTTGCATATTTTGGTGATTACCTTCCATGCATACACAACTTATGGGACGCCATCATAGCTATGAATTAAGTTTCATGCACAGCTGAGAGGTTCACACCATTTTATGGTGATTACCTACATGTGTTATAAATAACATAAGGTTGTGGAGGCTATGATCAATGAGAATTGTCCATAAGAGTGAGGCACCACTAGGTGGTCGACTACCTCTATGTGTTTTAAGGAAATTAAAGGTTTGTCCCTTTTGAGGTGACTACCTTTACTTGGAAGATCCACACCAAACTGTGGTGTTCTTCTGGAAGGCTTGCCCTATGGGTCACTAAGAATCACCATCACCATGATTATGCTTAGCCATAGAATTTTCATCCTACTTAATTTACTGAAGGTAAATTAATGCATGCGAATTTCATGCAACATATGGCTGACCTTTTTGGAAAGGAAATGCGATGAGATGACATTTGGTGGGAGTAACTATTTAAGATGGGTCATGGACATTAAAGATTTTGTCGACCTGGAGCCTTGTTGCCACAGAAACTCCACCTGCAGAAAATGTCATATGGCTATTTATAAATAGCTAAGAATATGCATATTTGCATTTATGTGCCATCGCAATGGCTCGGTTCTCAAACTGAGTATGTAATGGATAATGAATATCTATTTTCCCTCTAAGGCTTCATTGAAGCGAGATATATTGTTATAAGCATCACACGAACGATTATTCATTCGTATTAAGGACTTCAAGTTTGTTGAGGCTTATTATTCTGTTGTCTATAAATCAACACTAAGTTGAGATTATGTGATAAGGAGGCTCCAGATACATATCTGACTATAAGTCCTTACTGCACTTTACATTCTCCTAGGATGGTAAACAGAAATATCATCTTTGTTTCAGGTTGCAATGCCTGAAATTCATGCTAGTACTCTTAGTACTAAGCAATAATGGTTAGAGAACCACGAGGAGTTGAACATAAAGTGAAAAAAAAATACAAGCAGAAATGGAGTGTATATCTCACAAAAGAATGGATCATTTAAACTAAATGATCACAATGACAAACTCTCAAGTTTGTCAAAATGGTGGTTGTACGAAATGCCGTACTAATGATTACCAGCTGGTCAACTATTGGGTTAATCATACCACCGGATCACTTGAGGCAAATGATTTTAATGGGATAAGTTTGAAGTTCTACTTCAAAAGAAAACAGCCAGAAAATATTATGTCATGGTAAAGGAGAATGAACTCCTCTACATTGATGATATCCTTGTGGAATGATATTCCCAATATATTTTGGAGATCTCGTGTAGTCTCCTAGTTATCCCTAAATATCATTAGCCTATAATTGTACTACTACATATAGTATAAATTGCAACATCTTGTCCCTCGGACATGATAGTTGAGATAATTGAGTGTATGAATCAGTTCATACTCAATCTTGTTGCATACATAATAATTTTTCCTCCTTTATCATCAAGGTATTGGACGATTAGAGAAATTATTGACAATTCTGTTGGCCACAACTTGACAAGTTGCAATATTCCCAACAATCATGAGATTGTTTTGTGCATTGCACGTGACATTTGTGGAATTAATTTTAAGGCACTCTCACCTTAAAATTTGAAATGAGCCATCCAATATTCTTGATTGCATTCAATAATATGTTTGGATTATTCAACCATTATCTGGGTTATGTTGGTACTTAATGGTGTTAATAGATGCATCTAGAAGATGGTCTTAGATGTGTATCATCCACACAACACCATGTGTTTACTGAATTAATTGCTCAAATTGACGAATTTAGAGCAAATTATCCTAACGTGGGATAATGCCATTGGAATGCAAATGTCGTTGAAGTTGATTCACGAGCATTCAATGGTTATATTCAGTATATAGTACATAACCAGAATGGTTTGGCTTGATCTCTTATGAAAGAGATTCAATATTGCTTGGCCAATGTTGCAGAATTGTGATTTACCAACATTTTGTTGATGGTAACATGTGGTCTCACACTCCGCATATTTGGTCTAAATGAGATCAAATGATAATGCATCCCCTTGCAGATTGTACGTGGAAATAAGTGAAGTATTTCCCATCTGCGGTAATTCAGTTGCATACCGATATCACCACCCCAGCGTACATCATGGGCCTTCACATATGGTTGGGATCTATATGAGAAATAACTATGGTATGTTCGTTAATCCGCCGAATACCTTAACCCTAGCAAGGGAGTTATTTGCAGCCCATACGCTGATTGCTTTTACAATAAGAACATTTTCTAGCATTAGGGGGAGATGAGTACCACAGAAAATGCCAGAAAATGGATAAGAAATGTCATAGACATTTTGTCCACGTACTTCAGAATCTGAACTCCAGGTTCAGGTTATGAGAAATTTGCAGCATATTGCAAATAATCTGCCAAGAATATTTACTGATGACAAAGGTGTCACTTTGGTCAAGTACCAGAACGAGTGGAGGTACCTAATAAACCAGTCGTCTCCCTAGATGAGAGCAAGAGGGGGAGAATTATGGTCGCATGAGATTAAGTTCTCAAGTGTTTCAGCGGAAACAGAGGAGATTGATCCCTCGATCAGTAAATATGATTCAACCTCGGGTTGAATGACACCCAACGGATGCGCGACATCCAAAGTCCAACACATATGTGCACATATTTTTATGTGTTGGCAGTGGCGGAGCCAGGATTCGACCAAGCCCCGGGCCTAAAAAACATCGCCGCGAAGAAAAAACTTAACGTCCATAAGGCTATAGCTTCTCAAAAGATATTCCATACAAAATATGGCTCAATTGCAAAAAAAAAGTAGAATTTGCGAAATTGAGCACAGGCATCAGCAGAAATACCATGATTTTTACTCTCTTGAGTTGACATTGCGAGTGTGTTGCTTGAAGTCGAAGGTGGTCGTCCCATTTCTACGGCTGTTTCGGTTTGTGGTGTCGATTCAGTCCCCTCGGCCGTTTGATTCCCTCCATCTGAAATGATAGCTGTACACACCCCCATTTCAGACACCAGTGAAAAAATCTCTTCATCTTATTTTACTACAATATAAAATAAAATTAGCAATTACATCAATTTGTGTTCAAAAATACCCTTGGTATAAGACTAGATACATGCACATGCACATTATCTCAGTGAAATTTAGTTCAGAGCAGATTATACACTGATACACACAGAGTCACATTTAACATTATAGAACAAGATATAAACTGAAAGCATCAGGAGAAACCGAAAAGCATCAAAGAAAAATACCAAGGTGCGGCAGTCAAGCAGCTAGCAGAGGATGGCGCGCCTCGCGCGAAAACAGCGCAGAGGTGGGCGGTGGCCGGAAGCAGGGGGGAAGTGGGGGGCGGAGACGGTTCGTGGACGACTCCACGGCGGCGGACAGCGGTGAGAAGAGGCGGCGGCGTGAGCGCTGTAGATTGATTACATACAGGCGAACGGCGGCGCGGATTGAGCATCTCATGTGCGTGCATGCGTACGTGCGAGCTAGGCTTTGGGCGATCGAGTGGCTCGCGCTACGGGCGTCCGTGGCTTCGTGCTCGTGAGCCAGCCCATCAGTCTTTGGGCCTCCTTCGTTTGCTTGGGCTGCACCCAGGGCCTGTAGAAACACTTGCTATAAATAGCCTGGTAAAATCTGCACGCCCCGGGCCTGGGCCCTGGGTGCCCGGGGCCCAGCTCCGCCCCTGTGTGTTGGGACATCGAAACACCTTGACTCCGTTGTTGTGGGAAATCACATGGAGTTAAAAGGCGTAATAAGAATTCCACAATGATATTGATTCAGGAGAATCGTATATGAGAAAGTCTACATATGTCGACATAAAATTCTTATCGAGAATTGCTAGAATCCTTTTGGGCCCTGAACCAAATCCATGTAGAGTGTTGTTGCACTTATATTGGTTCAAATGAAAGGAAAAAATTAAGGAAGAGTGGCACTCGCTCATCAAAGAGAGGTATTTACCATTGTAAAATCTGCTCATCATAAGTATCTTCTAGAGGGAAGAAAAGTGAATTTTTGTTTGGAAGCAAAAATAAATGAGGCGGTGAGAAAGCGAGGCTTGTAGCACAAGGGTTTTTCGCAGAGACCTGACATCTGTTACGATGTAGCATACCATCTTGGTATAAGTGGAATAATGTTTCGATACTGAATGTTAATGGCAGTACAGATCCATACAGGTGATGTATGTAATGTCTACATACTCCCATGGGTCAATTAGTTTGGATGTATATATTGAATTTATTGAATGACTTAATATTCTGAATCCAAAGGTAAATCGCAACATGCATGTGGAACTTCTGAAGTCATTCTATGACTTGAAGGAGTCAGAGAATTGTGTGGTGCAACCGACTAAGTGAGTTATTCCTTGACAAGGATTACTCTCATACTAATGATTGTTGACGTGTATTCATGAAGAAATCCTGGATTGGATTTTACATCACCTTAATTTGTGGTGTCGATGATCTTATCATCAAAGTCTATATAAGACATGAAATACACACAATCATGTTAAGATGGATATTTGGGTTAAACCAAATTATGCTAAGTTTATGACTTGAGCATATCCCGCTAAGATATCAGTCTTCATATATCCGAAAGTATTGGAGAAGTTCAATATGGATATATTATATCAAAGACACATATGGTCATATTATACCTAATATGGGATACATATCCTTGAGACATAGGGGAGATGGTGAAGTGATAGAGGAGCATGAATTGCCATATGTAAATACCATCGAAGCACTCATATATCTTGCAAAATATGTCAGGCCTGACACTATAGTTTTTGGCAATTAATTGAGAGTGCAATTCCCCGAAAGGTACAAGGTTTGTGTAAGGAATATCCTCGGATATATCCAGGGCACAAAGGGTCTTGATCAATTTCATCCAGAAAATCAAGATGAGACTATGGTTTGATATGTTGATAGTGGCTAATTATCTGATCCCACAATGCCATATCAGAGACTGAGTTTGCTGGAAGAGTACTTTGAAGGAAGTATTCAGAATAGACTCTAAACGAGTTCCTCCAGTGATCATTCTATTTCATTTGAAGCATCAGAAAATGTGGATGACTTCATAGAATGATTGGCCACATGTGAAATCATGTGGAGATTATCATTATCTACCAAGATAATGTCACTTGTATTGCTTATGGGTTATATTTATCCTTGTGAACAAGGTATCGCAACTTTTTTGTTGGCTGGTTGCAGCTTTCACAGACACTAGCCACACTTGTTGTCGACCGAGTGCATCGGGGCATGCCATTGCCACACGTGTGTCGCACACACCTGTACAGTCATCTGAAAGTGTATCATAGTCCCCTAGGTGGGTTTTTGTGTCAACATATCTTAAGAGGTTAATGATTATCAAGTCTATTTTAGATTAGATCCCAAAATATGCAACAAGAGACATGAATGGCGACCCCTCAATTTCCGAGGATAAGTGCTGGACAAGCCAATAACTTATAGTTTTCATTTTAGTGACATATGATCTACATTGAGTCCACATGTACTATGCCATACTATAAAAAAGGGGGTCGAGGTTACTTTGTTTCTTCGTGTGCTTAAAAGTAAACCGCAAAGTCCTCAAAGTGTATTACTTTTTTGCTTATCTCCCTGCTCTTCCACTATCCGGAGGCCTTGAACAATCTTCCTCGGATCAGACGAACTACTCCCAGAGAGAGTCATTACAAATCCTACTCTTTTTCAGAAACTCCACATACCACTCCTAGCCACTAGACCACTTGCTCTGTCTTCTTGTACTGCCCGAATATTCCAAACGATTTTTGGTTGAAGTTTTTGAACGACTTCCGGAAGTGTGCGCAGGTCTGTCCTTGGTTGGTCCATCAAAGCCTCCTAACAATATTTAGTCAGGCCCTTCGAGCTTTTCGAAAGTTGCCACCTTGAGTTTTGTTCAGCGATTCCGAGCTGATCATTCAAAGCCTCTGAGTTGTGCGAGAAAGTGTGCCACGGTGAGATTTTTATCTAGTTTATATATATACCCCTGCATATCCCACCAGATTACTCGAAGAAACTCCATTAAAATCCTACTTTAAAGAGCAAAGTAGATTATCTCTTTAATCACAAGAGCGGAGAATTTGTTACGAACCAAAAATCAAGTTTGGGATTTTCGTTCTGTTTTTCTTTTGAACCATAGAAATAAATGACCTACATTGAATTGATAAATGGTAAAGTGACTTTATGGTAAAAGGACTCAAAAAATAAGCAGCACAAATACGAGTACTAGGTGAAATTTAAGTAAATCAAAGAATCTTCTACCGATACAATTTTTCTATATAGTCTATGGCGCACACTAATTCATGAAATATCCCTAGCATTTTCTTACACAAAATTGACTTCATATAGACTCATGATCATCTTATCAACTTCACATGGGAGGCATCCTTGCGAATAAAATCTCCTGCATGAGATGAGGACAGCTTGCCTCGAGATGTTTGAATACATCTGAATCTGTTTTCTTCACAGCTTCAAGTGTCTTCCCTGATGCTAGAAACTCAATACATGCTTTTTTGAGAACCCCGCAGTTATGTTGCTCCGCTAATGTTAGCGTTGTCGCGACTGTTTTCAAGTCGACGCTATCACATAATTTACCTTCACACATAACCCTCAACCTCTCCACTCCATATAGATCCGCCGCAACTAGTAGGTGCTGTAGATTTTCAGTTTTGCCTTCTTCATAACCATCCATCATGCAATCTGTGTATATAAAGTGAAGAAGGGCCTCAAAGACTTGTGGCTCAATGTCATCAATCTCGATGCACCGAGTTGAGTTTTCTTTCATCGGACAGAAGAGCTCTGCCTTGAAAACCGGGGACCATGCAGCCAACAAACATCTGTGGGCATTGAACAATTGGCCGCGAACACTGAATGTCACATCTGCACCATCTCCATCCACATGCATGTGCCGGAGATGCTCTTGCAGATTCGACGGTGGAGCCACGGCAAGGTTCGTCTTAAGCTCCGTGCGAGATTCTTTTATGATGGTGAGTACGCACCTTATGGTCAATGAGCCATAGTAGAGGTCTGGCATTGATTTCAGCTTTGAATTGTCGAAGAATCTGGTGTAGCCGAAACCGTCACTAGTATGAGCTCGAGGAAAGATGTGGTCGACTAGAGCCCTGGTTACTTGGCCGTGTTTCTCCAGAACGCTTAATGTGAACTTTGTCCTCACACCCTTTGAATCCGGTGAGCAGAGATGGTGCAAAAACACTGACCCTTTGCCGGCGTAGTCTTTCATGACTCCGTCTGGATAGAGCCTGATATTCCAGTTGTAGCCACCGACGCAGAATGTGCTCGAGCTTACGAACTTGCCGACGCCCATGCCAACGAGCAGCGAGTAGTTGATAATCTCAAAATCGTGGGTCCCCGTGAAGCTCTCCGTGAGGCATCTCGACGCCGTCTCGGACGGAGACTGGCCAGGCTTAGCTGAGGAAGACGATCTGTTGCCCATGGAGACGGTAGAAGCTAGACTAAAGAGAGAGAGAGAGAGATCACCACCGATGATTTATTGGTCTTGAGGATGACGTGAGTCATTGCCAGGAATGTAGGCACGATAAACGCAGACACATGAGGCTCCAATATTAAAGTGAGTATAAATATACCAAGAATCAAGGGAGAACAATAACATGACTATACCAATGTAAATATATATTCTGAAGTTGATATGTAGATGCCCCAATACAATGACTGAAATCCCAAATTTGTTATAATCAACGCTACACAGACTAAGTACTAAATACTAGTCACATGATCATTTAATTTCTAGACAAACGAGACTAGCCACTCAAGACACAGGACACCTTATGTAAAATATTAGTTTTGCTAAAGCACATCTAGATGTGCCATAAGTATTGCACATCTAAATCCTATACTATTGATCTTACTGTTGGAATTTTGCTAGTAGGCCTTTGGCCCAAAGCCCAACTAAAATTCTGAAATTCTCTTGGCCCATTCATACACACATGTGAGTGGAGTGAGTGAGGCTAAAGTTTAGTCCCACCCCGGAAGTTGAGAGAGAGTTGCACCTCTTTATAAGGTGAGCTCTTCTACCACTTGTATGAGCATGAGAAGACAAGACCTACACACGCGCTCCTCCTCCTCGCTCGCCTCGTCACGACGGGCCGCGCCACGCCGCGGGTTGTGGGATTGAGCCGAGCCGAGGACAGAGCTATGCACGTTGTCTATATTTTTGCTGCTCGGGAAAATTAATGAGTCATTAATTAATAATTAACGGACGCATTAATTATTACACCGTGAGCTCGAGAGAGTTATGCGCTATTTGAAAGGCACCGCGAGCTATGGGATTCACTACACCGGGTATCCAAGGGTACTGGAGGGTTATAGTGACTCAAACTGGATTTCTGATGCTGATGAGATAAAGGCCACAAGTGGTTATGTTTTTACACTTGGTGGTGGCGCTGTTTCCTGGAAGTCTTGCAAGCAGACCATCTTAACGAGGTCAACTATGGAAGCAGAACTCACAGCATTGGACACTGCCACTGTTGAAGCAGAGTGGCTTCGTGAACTCTTGATGGACTTACCTATGGTTGAAAAACCAATACCCCCTATCCTGATGAACTGTGATAATCAAATTATGATCGTCAAGATAAACAATTCGAAGGACAATATGAAGTCCTCAAGACATGTGAAGAGGAGACTAAAATCTATCAGAAAATTGAGGAACTCCGGAGTTATTACGTTGGATTATATCCAGACATCGAAAAACTTGGCAGATCCCTTCACAAAGGGTCTATCACGTAATGTGATAGATAATGCATCGATGGAGATGGGTTTGAGACCCACCGCATGAGTTGTCCATAGTGGTAACCCACTCTATGTGATCAGAGATCACGTGAAGTAGAAGTGGGAGACAAGCTGTTGGTCAGCTGGGAGGAGAGTATCCCTATATTAACTATCCCACTCCGTGAAGATGCAATACTCTTCTGATCTGCATGGCAGGTTGATACTTATCTTAATGTGTTCCAAGTGGCTTATTCGAGTAAGCAGAGATGTTGTCCTGCAGAACATCTTCTGAGGAACACACCTCTAAGAATTTGACTGTTAACGTCACAGTCTGTGAGAATTGGGTGTTCTCTAATAAATTCATGAAAAGGCCCTGGTGTATGACGTATACGCTCCACCCGCAGGGAAGCCTTGCGGCAGCCAAGTATCGGTCAAGAATCTGTGTGAAACTAGTCTCGCAGAAAACTTGTAGTTCAAGGCATAGTCCACTATTCAAGTTGTGATCTAGTGTAACATAAATATCTAAGTGGAAGTTCAACTTCACAGTCTCCACTAAGCACCGGTATATAAACAATATTTTGGAACTAAATGATGAGATGTGCCTATGAGACTTTGTGGGGGATTGTTGGAATTTTGCTAGTAGGCCTTTGGCCCAAAGCCCAACTAAAATTCTGAAATTCTCTTGGCCCATTCATGCACACATGTGCGTGGAGTGAGTGAGGCTAAAGTTTAGTCCCACCCCGGAAGTTGAGAGAGAGTTGCACCTCTTTATAAGGTGAGCTCTTCTACCACTTGTATGAGTATGAGAAGAGAAGACCTACACGCGCGCTCCTCCTCCTCGCTCGCCTCGCCACGCCACGCCTCGTCATGACGCGCCGCGGGTTGCGGGATTGAGCCGAGCCGAGGACAGAGCTATGCACGTTGTCTATATTTTTGCTGCTCTGGAAAATTAATGAGTCATGAATTAATAATTAATGGACGCGTTAATTACTGAACCATTTCCGATTCTTTTGGATCATGATGACTCGGACGTGGGGTTTATTCCCACGACCTACCCGGCCCGCACTATATAGTCAGGCAGACGTCTACCCTAGCCCCTGCCACTTCGTATGGTTTCTCACCACTGTTCCAGATCATTGCGCCGCCAAGCAAGTCTTCTCCATCCCTCCTTTCGGCGTGCACCGGGAGAAGGGACAGCAGGCCTCCGGAACCCTGCCTCCCGTGATCCTGTACAATAGAGGGGCGATCAGCTTTTTGGGGAGCGCACTCGCGCGACTGCTGGGAGCGACGACTTCGCGAACGACGACTTCTTCCCCGACCTCGGCAACCTCGTCCTCGACGACATGGGTGACAACGTCAACGCCAGCGGTGTTGCTCCCGCTGCATCGTATGTGATTCTATCCTTCCTTTCGATATCGTGGTAGAATTCATGTGTCTAGTATGTGCCCTAGATGTGATCTGTTCATCTGCTATGCTAGTTCACATGATTAGTTTAATCTCTGTTGTTGTAGTCATGATTTATCTTCTGTTTATTCGGATTAAATCTCGTAGTAATTTGCTCATATTTCCAACAATCCAAAAACCTGATGATAGGCAATTTACTCCGAGTGGTTTTGCTGCGCATCTGAAGCCGCCTGCCTTTAAGGGGGCGCAATATAAGAGGTGGCGCATGAGAGCAGTCTACTGGTTTCAGACCATGGGCTGCTATGACGCCACCAAGGGCAAGCCTGAGGGCGATCTTAATCCAGCACAGCTGGAAGCTTTTGAGAAGATCGATACCCTCTTTAAAGGCGCTCTTCTGAGTGTTCTTGATGACTCAATTATGGATTCGTATATGTCGTTTGACAACGGCAAGGACATGTGGGCTGCGCTCGAGGCCAAGTTTGGTGCCTCGGACGCCGGCAGCGAGTTGTACATCATGGAGCAATTCTATGACTACAAGATGACTGATGAGCGCGCTGTTGTACAGCAGGCTCATGAGATAGAGTCGCTCGCAAAAGAACTTGAGTATTTCAAGTGTGTGTTGCCGGACAAATTTGTTGCCGGGGGCATCATTGCCAAGCTTCCACCTTCGTGGAACAATTTTGCTACTTCCCTTAAACACAAGAGACGGGAGTTTTCCGTTGCGGATCTCATTGATACTCTTGATGTTGAAGAGAAGGCGAGAGCAAAGGACACACGTGCTCGAGTTGCTGAGGGAGGTTCTAGTGCCCACATGGTACAGAAGAAGAACTTCCAGCCCAACAACTTCAAAAACAACAAGAACAAAACTCAGGGCAAAGGCAAGTTTGATACAAAGAACAAGCCATCACATTCTACCAACTTCAAGAAGAATTCTCATAAGAAGGGGAAGGGATTTTGCCATGTCTGCGGTGATCCTAATCACTGGGCTCCGAAGTGTCCTAACCGCTTTGAGGAGCGCGAACGTGAGAAGAGCGGCAAGTCCGCTAATGTCGTCATCGGTGATACTGATATGAAGGAATCAGGGTACGGTATTTTTCCTACCATCCTTTCAGTGTTTCAATCCCCTGATTGGTTAATTGACACCGGTGCCAATGTACATGTTTGTGCTGACGCCTCCATGTTTTCTTCTTACCAGGCCACTGGGACTTCTCCCGTGCTGATGGGGAACGGGTCACATGCCATCGTTCGAGGTGTTGGTACGGTCGATCTGAAGTTTACTTTGGGGAAGACCGTGCGTCTGAAGAACGTTCATCATGTGTCATCCATCAATAAAAATCTCGTTAGCGGTTCCCGTTTATGTCGAGATGGTTTTAAGTTGGTTTTCGAATCCAATAAAGTTGTAATTTCTAAGTGTGGACAATTTGTTGGAAAAGGCTATGAGTGCGGAGGCTTGTTCCGCCTATCTTTGTCAGATATTTGCACTAAAGTTATTAATAATGGTTGCCACAATAATGAGTCTGATATTTGGCATTCACGACTTTGTCATATTAACTTTGGATGCATGACGCGGCTAGCCAATATGAATTTAATTCTGAAAATCTCTCCTGTCAAGGGCTCTAAGTGCCAAGTATGTGTGCAAGCTAAGCAACCTCGCAAGTCCCATAAGACTGCAGAGGCAAGAGACTTGGCGCCACTAGAGCTTATACATTCTGATCTTTGTGAGATGAATGACGTGTTGACAAAAGGTGGAAAGAGATACTTCATGACGTTGATTGATGACTCCACTAGATATTGTTATGTGTATCTTCTGAAATCAAAAGATGAGGCTTTGACTTTCTTCAAAAACTATAAAGCTGAGGCAGAGAACCAACTTAATCAAAAAATTAAATGGCTTAGGTCCGATCGTGGTGGAGAGTATTTTTACAATGAATTTGATCTGTTGTGTGCGGAACATGGTATAATCCATGAGAGGACGCCTCCCTACTCACCCCAGTCAAATGGGGTAGCCGAAAGAAAGAACCGAACTCTAACTGATATGGTTAACACCATGTTAGACACTTCGGGTCTATCCAAGGAATGGTGGGGGGAGGCGCTAATGACTGCGTGTCATGTCCTAAACCGGGTTCCCACAAAGCATAAGGCCATGACTCCATTTGAGGAATGGGAAAGGAAAAGGTTGAAACTCTCTTACCTACGTACTTGGGGTTGTTTGGCGAAAGTCAATATACCAATTCCCAAGAAGCGCAAGCTTGGACCAAAAACCGTGGATTGTGTTCTTCTGGGCTATGCTTTTCATAGCATCGGCTATAGATTTTTTATAATAAAATCTGAGGTGTCCGACATGCATGTTGGTACGATTATGGAGTCAAATGATGCAACTTTCTTTGAGGACATATTTCCTATGAAGGATATGTCGAGTTCATCAAATCAGGAGATACCTACTCCATCTAGTGAGGAATTCACTGTAATTCCTGAACCCACCATTGCGATGGAACACGTTGAGAATCCTGTTGAGGGTGACAATGGAACTTCTGTGAGGAGTAAGAGACAGAGGAATGCAAAGTCCTTTGGTGATGATTTCATTGTGTACCTCGTGGATGACACACCCAGGACTATTTCAGAAGCCTATGCATCTCCTGATGCTGACTACTGGAAGGAAGTTGTACGTAGTGAGATGGATTCCATCTTAGCTAACGGCACTTGGGAGATCACTGACCGTCCTTATGGGTGAAAACCTGTAGGATGTAAGTGGGTGTTCAAGAAGAAGCTTAGACCTGATGGTATGATTAAAAAGTACAAGGCACGACTTGTGGCCAAGGGTTATACCCAGAAAGAAGGTGAAGACTTCTTTGATACTTACTCACCCGTGGCTAGATGACCACAATTCGGGTGCTACTATCACTGGCTGACTCACATGGTCTTCTCGTTCATCAAATGGACGTTAAGACAACTTTCCTCAATGGAGAGTTGAAGGAGGAAATTTACATGGATCAGCCAGATGGTTTTGTTGTACCTAGTCAGGAAGGAAAGGTGTGCAAGTTATTAAAGTCCTTATATGCCCTTAAACAAGCTCCTAAGGAGTGGCATGAGAAGTTCAAAAGAACATTAACTGCTGTCGGCTTTGTAGTAAACGATGGTGACAAGTGCGTGTACTATCGCTATGGTGGGGGCGAAGGAGTTATTCTTTGTCGGTATGTCAACGACATATTGATATTTGGAACCAAACTTGATTTAATCAAGGAGGTTAAGGATTTCTTATCTCGCTGTTTTGAGATGAAGGATCTAGGAGTAGCTGCTGTTATCTTAAACATCAAGCTGTTGAGAGATGAGAATAGTGGGATCACACTGCTTCAGTCTTACTGTGTGGAAAAGGTCTTGAGTCGTTTTGGGTATAGCGAGTGCACACCTTCTCCAACTCCATATGATGCTAGTGTGTTGCTTCAAAAGAATCGATAGATTGCTAGAGATCAACTGAGGTATTCTAAGATTATTGGTTCGCTTATGTATTTGGCGAGTGCCACGAGGCCTGACATCTCTTTTGCTATGAGCAAGCTGAGTCAGTTTGTATAAAAATCGGGAGATGATCATTGGCATGCGCTTGAGAGAGTTATGCGCTATTTGAAAGGCATCGCGAGCTATGGGATTCACTACACCGGGTATCCAAGGGTACTGGAGGGTTATAGTGACTCAAACTGGATTTCTGATGCTGATGAGATAAAGGCCACAAGTGGTTATGTTTTTACACTTGGTGGTGGCGTTGTTTCCTGGAAGTCTTGCAAGCAGACCATCTTAACGAGGTCAACTATGGAAGCAGAACTCACAGCATTGGACACTGCCACTGTTGAAGCAGAGTGGCTTCGTGAACTCTTGATGGACTTACCTATGGCTGAAAAACCAATACCCCTTATCCTGATGAACTGTGATAATCAAACTGTGATCGTCAAGATAAACAGTTTGAAGGACAATATGAAGTCCTCAAGACATGTGAAGCGGAGACTAAAATCTGTCAGAAAATTGAGGAACTCCGGAGTTATTACGTTGGATTATATCCAGACGTCGAAAAACTTGGCAGATCGCTTCACAAAGGGTCTATCACGTAATGTGATAGATAATGCATCGATGGAGATGGGTTTGAGACCCACCGCATGAGTTGTCCATAGTGGCAACCCACCCTATGTGATCAGAGATCCCGTGAAGTAGAAGTGGGAGACAAGCTGTTGGTAAGCTGGGAGGAGAGTATCCCTATATTAACTATCCCACTCCGTGAAGATGCAATACTCTCCTGATCTGCATGGCAGGTTGATACTTATCTTAATGTGTTCCAAGTGGCTTATTCGGGTAAGCAGAGATGTTGTCCTGCAGAACATCTTCTGAGGAACACACCTATATGAATTTGACTGTTAACGCGCAGTCTGTGAGAATTGGGTGTTCTCTAATAAATTCATGAAAAGGCCCTAGAGTATGATGTATACGCTCCACCCGCGGGGAAGCCTTGCGGCAGCCAAGTCTCGCAGAAAACTTGTAGTTCAAGGTATAGTCCACTGTTCAAGTTGTGATCTAGTGTAACATAAATCTCTAAGTGGAAGTTCAACTTCACAGTCTCCACTAAGCACCAGTATATAAACAATATTTTGGAACTAAATGATGAGATGTGCCAATGAGACTTTGTCGGGGATTGTTGGAATTTTGCTAGTAGGCCTTTGGCGCAAAGCCCAACTAAAATTCTGAAATTCTCTTGGCCCATTCATGCACACATGTGAGTGGAGTGAGTGAGGCTAAAGTTTAGTCCCACCCCGGAAGTGGAGAGAGAGTTGCACCTCTTTATAAGGTGAGCTCTTCTACCACTTGTATGAGTATGAGAAGAGAAGACCTACACACGCGCTCCTCCTCCTCGCTCGCCTTGCCACGCCACGCCTTGTCACGACGCGCCGCGGGTTGTAGGATTGAGCCGAGCCGAGGACAGAGCTATGCACGTTGTCTATGTTTTTGCTGCTCGGGAAAATTAATGAGTCATTAGTTAATAATTAACGGACGCGTTAATTACTGAACCATTTCCGATTCTTTTCAATCGTGACGACTCGGACGTGGGGTTTATTCCCACGACCTACCCGACCCGCACTATATAGTCAGGCAGACATCTACCCTAGCTGCTGCCGCTTCGTATGGTTTCTCACCACCGTTCCAGATCATTGCGCCGCCAAGCAAGTCTTCTCCAGCCCTCCTTTCGGCATGCACCGGGAGAAGGGACAGCAGGCCTCCGGAACCCCGCCTCTCGTGATCCTGTACGGGAGAGGGGCGATCAGGTTTTTGGGGAGCGCACTCGCGCGACTGCTGGCAGCGACGACTTCGCGAACAACGACTTCTTCCCCGACCTCGGCAACCTCGTCCTCGACGACATGGGTGACAACGTCAACACCGGCGGTGTTGCTCCCCCTGCACCGTATGTGATTCTATCCTTCCTGTTCGAGATCGTGGTAGAATTCATGTGTCTAGTATGTGCCCTAGATGTGATTTGTTCATCTGCTATGCTAGTTCACATGATTAGTTTAATCTCTGTTGCTGTAGTCATGATTTATCTTCTATTTATTTGGATTAAATCTCGTAGTAATTTTTTCATATTTCCAACAATCCAAAAACCTGATGATAGGCAATTTACTCTGAGTGGTTTTGCTGCGCATCTAAAGCCGCCTGCCTTTAAGGGGGCGCAATATAAGAGGTGGCGCACGAGAGCAGTCTACTGGTTTCAGACCATGGGCTGCTATGACGCCACCAAGGGCAAGCCTGAGGGCGATCTTAATCCAGCACAGCTGGAAGCTTTTGAGAAGATCGATACCCTCTTTAAAGGTGCTCTTCTGTGTGTTCTTGATGACTCAATTGTGGATTCGTATATGTCGTTTGACAACGGCAAGGACATGTGGGCTGCGCTCGAGGCCAAGTTTGGTGCCTCGGACGCCGGCAGCGAGTTGTACGTCATGGAGCAATTCTATGACTACAAGATGACTGATGAGCGCGCTGTTGTACAGCAGGCTCATGAGATACAGTCGCTCGCAAAAGAACTTGAGTACTTCAAGTGTGTGTTGCCGGACAAATTTGTTGCCGGGGGCATCATTGCCAAGCTTCCACCTTCGTGGAACAATTTTGCTACTTCCCTGAAACACAAGAGACAGGAGTTTTCCGTTGCAGATCTCATTGGTACACTTGATGTTGAAGAGATGGCGAGAGCAAAGGACACACGTGCTCGAGTTGCTGAGGGAGGTTCTAGTGCCCACATGGTACAGAAGAAGAACTTCCAACCCAACAAGTTCAAAAACAACAAGAACAAAACTTAGGGCAAAGGCAAGTTTGATACAAAGAACAAGCCATCACATTCTACCAACTTCAAGAAGAATTCTCATAAGAAGGGGAAGGGACTTTGCCATGTCTGCGGTGATCCTAATCACTGGGCTCCGAAGTGTCCTAACCGCTTTGAGGAGCGCGAACATGAGAAGAGCGGCAAGTCCTCTAATGTCATCATCGGTGATACTGATATGAAGGAATCAGGATATGGTATTTTTCCTACCATCCTTTCAGTATTTCAATCCCCTGATTGGTTAATTGGCACCAGTGCCAATGTACATGTTTGTGCTGACGCCTCCATGTTTTCTTCTTACCAGGCCACTAGGACTTCTCCCGTGCTGATGGCGAACGGGTCACATGCCATCATTCGAGGTGTTGGTACGGTCGATATGAAGTTTACTTCGGGGAAGACCGTGTACCAATATGAAGTTTATTGGTTTGCTTATGTATTTGGCGAGTGCCACGAGGCCTGACATCTCTTTTGCTGTGAGAAAGCTGAGTCGGTTTGTGTCAAAACCGGGAGATGATCATTGGCATGCGCTTGAGAGAGTTATGCGCTATTTGAAAGGCATCGCGAGCTATGGGATTCACTACACCGGGTATCCAAGGGTACTAGAGGGTTATAGTGACTCAAACTGGATTTCTGATGCTGATGAGATAAAGGCCACAAGTGGTTATGTTTTTACACTTGGTGGTGGCACTGTTTCCTGGAAGTCTTGCAAGCAGGCCATCTTAACAAGGTCAACTATGGAAGCAGAACTCACAGCATTGGACACTGCCACTATTGAAGTAGAGTGGCTTCGTGAACTCTTGATAGACTTACCTACGGTTGAAAAACCAATACCCCCTATCCTGATGAACTGTGATAATCAAACTGTGATCGTCAAGATAAACAGTTCGAAGGACAATATGAAGTCCTCAAGACATGTGAAGAGGAGGCTAAAATCTGTCAGAAAATTGAGGAACTCCAGAGTTATTACGTTGGATTATATCCAGACGTCGAAAAACATGGCAGATCCCTTCACAAAGGGTCTATCACGTAATGTGATAGATAATGCATCGATGGAGATGGGTTTGAGACCCACCGCATGAGTTGTCCATAGTGGTAACCCACTCTATGTGATCAGAGATCCCGTGAATTAGAAGTGGGAGACAAGCTGTTGGTCAGCTGGGAGGAGAGTATCCCTATATTAACTATCCCACTCCGTGAAGATGCAATACTCTCCTGATCTACATGGCAGGTTGATACTTATCTTAATGTGTTCCAAATGGCTTATTCGGGTAAGCAGAGATGATGTCCTGCAGAACATCTTCTGAGGAACACACCTAAATGAATTAGACTGTTAACGTCGCAGTCTGTGAGAATTGGGTGTTCTCTAATAAATTCATGAAAAGGCCCTGGAGTATGACGTATATGCTCCTGTTGGAAATATGCCCTAGAGGCAATAATAAATTAGTTATTATTATATTATATTTCATTGTTCATGATAATCGTTTATTATCCATGCTAGAATTGTATTGATAGGAAACTCAGATACATGTGTGGATACATAGACAAAACCATGTCCCTAGTAAGCCTCTAGTTGACTAGCTCGTTGATCAGTAGATGGTTACGGTTTCCTGACCATGGACATTGGATGTCCTTGATAACGGGATCACATCATTAGGAGAATGATGTGATGGACAAGACCCAATCCTAAGCCTAGCACAAAGATCGTGTAGTTCGTATGCTAAAGCTTTTCTAATGTCAAGTATCATTTCCTTAGACCATGAGATTGTGCAACTCCCGGATACCGTAGGAATGCTTTGGGTGTACCAAACGTCACAACGTAACTTGGTGGCTATAAAGGTTCACTACAGGTATCTCCGAAAGTGTCTGTTGGGTTGGCACGAATCGAGACTGGGATTTGTCACTCCGTGTAAACGGGGAGGTATCTCTGGACCCACTCGGTAGGACATCATCATAATGTGCACAATGTGATCAAGGAGTTGCTCACGGGATGATGTGTTACGGAACGAGTAAAGAGACTTGCCGGTAACGAGATTGAACAAGGTATCGGGGTACCGACGATCGAATCTCGGGCAAGTAGCGTACCGATGGACAAAGGGAATTGTATACGGGATTGATTGAATCCTTGACATCATGGTTCATCCGATGAAATCATCGTGGAGCATGTGAGAGCCAACATGGGTATCCAGATCCCGCTGTTGGTTATTGACCGGAGAGTTGTCTCGGCCATGTCAGCATGACTCCCGAGCCCGTAGGGTCTACACACTTAAGGTTCGATGAAGCTAGGGTTATAGGGAATAGATGTACGTGGTTACCGAATGTTGTTCGGAGTCCCGGATGAGATCCCAGACGTCACGAGGAGTTCCGAAATGGTCCGGAGGTAAAGATTTATATATGGGAAGTCATCATACGGTCACCGCAATAATTCGGGGGTTACCGGTATTGTACCGGGACCACCAGAGGGGCTCCGGGGGTCCACCGGGAGGGTCCACCTGCCCCGGAGGGCCCTATGGGCTGTATGTGGAGAGGGACCAGCCCCTTAGTGGGCTGGGCGCCTCCCCCCTAGGGCCCATGCGCCTAGGGTTTGGGGGAACCCTAAAGGGGGGCGCTCCCCTTGCCCTGGGGGACAAGGCAACCCCCCTTGGCCGCCGCCCCCTCCTCAGATTGGATCTGAGGAGGCCGGGCCCCCTCTCCCTTGCCCCTATATATATGTGGGGGTTGGGAGGGCAGCCGCACCCAAGTTCTGGCGCAGCCCTTCCCCTCTCCCAAGTCCTCCCCTTCTCCTACGGTGCTTGGCGAAGCCCTGCAGGATTACCACGCTCCTCCTTCACCACCATGCCGTCGTGCTGCTACTGGATGGAGCCTTACCCAACCTCTCCTTCTCCTCTTGCTGGATCAAGGCGTAGGAGACGTCACCGGGCTGTACGTGTGTTGAACGCGGAGCTGCCGTCCGTTCGGCACTAGGATCATCGGTGATTTGGATCACGACGAGTATGACTCCATCAACCCCGTTCACTTAAACGCTTCCACTTAGCGATCTACAAGGGTATGTAGATGCACTCCCGTTCCCCTCGTTGCTAGATTACTCCATAGATTGATCTTGGTGATGCGTAGAAAATTTTAAATTTCTGCTACGTTCCCCAATAGTGGCATCATGAGCTAGGTCTATGCGTAGTTTCTATGCACTAGTAGAACACAAAGCAGTTGTGGGCATCCATATTGCCAATTTGCTTGCCATTACTAGTCTTATCTTGATTCAGCGGCATCGTGGGATGAAGCAGCCCGGACCGACCTTACACGTACGCTTACGTGAGACTGGTTCCACCGACTGACATGCACTAGTTGCATAAGGTGGCTAGCGGGTGTCTGTCTCTCCCACTTTAGTCGGATCGGATTCGATAAAAAGGGTCCTTATGAAGGGTAAATAGAAATTGGCATATCACGTTATGGTTTTGGCGTAGGTAAGAAACGTTCTTGCTAGAAACCTATAGCAGCCACGTAAAAACTTGCAACAACAATTAGAGGACGTCTAACTTGTTTTTACAGCATATGCCTTGTGATGTGATATGGCCAAAAGGATGTGATGAATGATATATGTGATGTATGAGATTGAACATGTTCTTGTAATAGGAATCACGACTTGCATGTCGATGAGTATGACAACCGGCAGGAGCCATAGGAGTTGTCTTAATTTATTTATGACCTGCGTGTCAACATAAACGTCATGTAATTACTTTACTTTATTTCTAAAGCGTTGCCATAGTAGTAGAAGTAATAGATGACGAGACAACTTCAAGAAGACACGATGATGGAGATCATGATGATGGGGATCATGGTGTCATGCCGGTGACAACGATGATCATGGAGCCCCGAAGATGGAGATCAAAAGGAGCAAAATGATATTGGCCATATCATGTCACTATTTGATTGCATGTGATGTTTATCATGTTTTACATCTTATTTGCTTAAAACGACGATAGCTTAAATAAGATGATCCCTCACTAAAATTTCAAGAAAAGTGTTCCCCCTAACTGTGCACCGTTGCGAAGGTTCGTCTTTTCGAAGCACCACGTGATGATCGGGTGTGATAGATTCTAACGTTCGAATACAATGGGTGTAAGCCAGATTTACACACGCAATACACTTAGGTTGACTTGACAAGCCTAGCATGTACAGACATGGCCTCGGAACACGGAAGACCGAAAGGTCGAGCATGAGTCATATAGAAGATACGATCAACATGAAGATGTTCACCGATGTTGACTAGTCCATCTCACGTGATGATCGGACACGGCCTAGTTGACTCGGATCATGTTTCACTTAGATGACTAGAGGGATGTCTATCTGAGTGGGAGTTCATTAAATAATTTGATTAGATGAACTCAATTATCATGAACATAGTCTAAATTGTCTTTGCAAATATGTTGTAGATGAATAGCTCACGTTGTAGCTCCCTGTTTCAATACGTTCCTAGAGAAAGACCAAGTTGAAAGATATTGTAAGCACTGATGCGGACTAGGTCCGTAGTCCGAGGAGTGTCCTCACTGCTACACAGAAGGCTTACGTCTTTGATGCACCGCTCGATGTGCAAACCCCTACAACGTCGTCTGTGGATGTTGTGAACACCTGACAGACACATCCTGATGACTACTTGATAGTTTAGTGCACCATACTTTACGGCTTAGAATCGGGATTCCAATGACGTTTTGAACGCCATAGAATGTATGAGATGTTCCAAGAGCTGAAATTGGGATTTCAGGCTCATGCCCGTGTTGAGAGGTGTGAGACCTCTGACAAGTTCTTTTGCCAACAAGATGGAGGAAAATAGCTCAGCTAGTGAGCATGTGCTCGGAATGTCTGGGTGCTACAATCACTTAAATCAAGTGGGAGTTAACCTCCAGATAAGATAGTGATTGATAGTGTTCTCTAGCCACTATCACTAAGCTACTAAATCTTCGTGATGAACTATGACATGCAAGGGATGGAGTTGATCCCGGAGCTATTCACGGTGCTTAAGACCACAAAAGGTATAAATCAAGAAGGAGCATCAAGTGTTGATGGTTTAACAAGACCACTGGTTTCAAGAAGGGCAAGGGCTAGAAGGGAAACTTCATGGATGGCAAACCAGTTGCCGCTCCAGTGAAGGAGCCCAAGGTTGAACCCAAACCCAAGACTAAGTGCTTCTATTGTAAGGGGAACGGTCACTGGTAGCGGAATTACCCCAAATGCATGGTAGATAAGAAGGCTGGCAACTTCAACAAAGTATATATGTGTTATTAATGTGTACCTCACTAGTACTCCTAGTAGCACCTGGGTATTGGATACCGGTTCAGTTACTATTACTGGTGACTTGAAGCAAAAGCTACAGGCTAAACGGAGACTGGCTAAGGGCGAAGTGACGATGTGTGTTGGAAGTGTTTCCAAAGTTGATGAGATCACCATCGCACGCTCCATCTGCCTTCGGGATTAGTATTGAACCTAGATAAATGTTATCAAGTGTCTACGTTGAGCATGAATATGATTAGATCATGTTCATTGCAATACGGTCATTCATTTAAGTTAGAGAATAATGGTTATTCTGTTTACATGAATGATACCTTTCATGGTCATGCACCCTATGTGAATGGTTCATTGAATCTCGATCGTGGTAATACACATGTTCACGCCAAAAGATGTAGAGTTAATAATGATAGTACCACTTTCTTGTGGCACTGCCTCTTAGGTCATGTTGGCGTAAGATGCATGAAGAAACTCCATGTCGATGGATGTTTGGAGTCACTTGATTTTGAATCGCTTGACACATGCGAGCCATGCCTCATGGGCAGGATGACTAAGACCTCGCTTTCAGGTACAATGAAACGGGCAAGTGACTTGTTGGAAATCATACATGCTGATGCGTGTGATCCAATGAGAATTGAAGCGTGCGGTGGATATCACTATTTTCTCATCTTCACTGATGATTTGAGTAGATATAGGTATATTTACTTAATGAAGCACAAGTCTGAAACATTGAAAAGTTCAAGCGATTTCAGAGTGAAGTTAAGAATCATCATAACAAGAAGATCAAATTCCTACGATCTGATCAATGAGAATATCTGAGTTATGAGTTTGGCAAACACTTAAGACATTATGGAATTGTTTCATAGTTGAAGCCACCTGGAACACCACAAGGTAATGGTGTATCCGGACGTCGTAATCGAACACTATGAGATATGGTGCGATCTATGATGTCTCTTACCAATCCACCGTTTTCATTTTGAGGTTATGCGTTAGAGACAGCTGCATTCACTTTAGATAGGACACCATCTAAGTCTGTTGAGATGACGTCGTATGAACATTGGTTTGGCAAGAAACCAAAGTTGTCGTTTCTTAATGTTTGGGGCTGCGATGCTTAAGGCTTCAGCCAGATAAGCTCGAACCCAAAGCGGACAAACACATCTTCATAGGATACCCAAAGGTGACAGTTGGGTACACCTTCTATCTTAGATCCGAGGGCAAATTGTTTGTTGCTAAGAATGGGTCATTTCTCGAGAAGGAGTTTCTCTCGAAAGAATTGAGTGGGAGGAAGATAGAACTTGATGAGGTTGTCGAACCTTTATTTCAACCAGAGAATGATGCAACACAGAAAGATGTTTTCTATGGCACCTACGTCTGTTGAATAGGAAGTTAATGATAGTGATCATGAAGCTTCGGATCAAGTTGCTATCGAACCTCATAGGTCGACAAGGATATGTACTACTCCTAAGTGGTACAGTAATCCTGTCTTAGATATCATGTTGTTAGACAACAATGAACCTACGAGCTATGGAGAAGCGATGGTGGGCCCGTATTCCGACAAATGGTTAGAAGCCATGAAATCCGAAATAGGATCCATATATCAGAACAAAGTATGGACTTTGGTGGACTTGCCCGATGATCGGCAAGCCATCGAGATAAATCGTCTATGAAGAAGAAGACGGATGTGGGCGGTAATGTTACCGTCTATGAAGAACAAAGTATCAGAACAAAGAAGAAGACGAACGTGGGCGGTAATGTTACCGTCTATGAAGCTCGACTTGTGGGAAAGAGTCTTTTTAGAAGTTCAAGGAGTTGACTACGATGAGAGTTTCTCACCCGTAGCGATGCTTAAGTCCGTCGGAATCATGATAGCATTAGCTGTATTTTTCGATTAAGAAATCTTACAGATGGATGTCAAAACAAGTTTTCTTACCAGTTTTCATAAGAAAAGTTGTATGTGATACAATAAAAGGTTTTGTCGATCCTAAGGATGCTAAAAGGTATGCTGGCTCCAGCAATCCTTCTATGGACTAGAGCAAGCATCTCGGAATCGGAATATATGTTTTGATGGAGTGATCAAAGCTTTTAGGTTTATGCAATGTTTGCTAGAAACTTGTATTTACAAGAAAGTGAGTGGGAGCACTACAACATTTCTGATAAGTATATGTGGATGACATATTGTTGATTCGAAATGATGTAGAATTTCTGGAAAGCATAAACGGTTGTTTGAAGAGTGTTTTTCAAAGGAAGACCTGGATAAAGCTGCTTACAAAATGGGCATCAAGATCTATAGAGATGGATCAAGACTCCTGATGGTACTTTCAAAGAACACACACCTTGACATGTTTTTGAAGGAGTTCAAAATAGATCAGTCAAAGAAGGGGTTCTTACCTGAGTTGTAAGGTGTGAAGTTGAGTAAGACTCAAAGCTTGACCATGGCATAAGAAAGAGAAAGGACGAAGGTCGTCCCCTATGCTTTTTTCATAGCCTCTATACGGTATGCCATGATGAAGTACCGCACCTGATGTGTGCCTTGCCACATGTCTGGCAGGAGGGTACAAAGGTGATCTAGGAGTAGATCACCAGATAGCGGTCAAAATTATCCTTAGAGGAATAAGGAAATGTTTCTCACTTATGGAGGTGATAAAGAGTTCGACGAAAAGAGTTACGTCGATGCAAGCTTAACACCTATCCGGATAGCTCTGAGTAGAGATACCGGATACGTATAATGGAGCAACAATTTGGAATAGCTCCAAGTGGAACGTGGCAGCAGCATCTACGATATAAAGTTTTGCGAAATACATAGGGATCTGAATATGGCAAGACCCGTTGACTACAACCTCTCTCAAAAGCATAACATGATCAAACCCAGAACTCTTTGAGTGTTTATCACATAGTGATGTGAACTAGATCATTGAGTCTAGTAGACTCTTGGATGTTGGTCACATGGCGATGTGACCTGTGAGTGTTAATCACATGGCGATGTGAACTAGATTATTGACTCTAGTGCAAGTGGGAGACTGTTGGAAATATGCCCTAGAGGCAATAATAAATTAGTTATTATTATATTATATTTCATTGTTCATGATAATCGTTTATTATCCATGCTAGAATTGTATTGATAGGAAACTCAGATACATGTGTGGATACATAGACAACACCATGTCCCTAGTAAGCCTCTAGTTGACTAGCTCGTTGATCAATAGATGGTTACGGTTTCCTAACCATGGACATTGGATCTCGTTGATAACGGGACCACATCATTAGGAGAATGATGTGATGGACAAGACCCAATCCTAAGCCTAGCACAAAGATCGTGTAGTTCGTATGCTAAAGCTTTTCTAATGTCAAGTATCTTTTCCTTAGACCATGAGATTGTGCAAATCCCGGATACCGTAGGAATGCTTTGGGTGTACCAAACGTCACAACATAACTGGGTGGCTATAAAGGTTCACTACAGGTATCTCCGAAAGTGTCTGTTGGGTTGGCACGAATCGAGACTGGGATTTGTCACTCCGTGTAAACGGGGAGGTATCTCTGGGCCCACTCGGTAGGACATCATCATAATGTGCACAATGTGATCAAGGAGTTGATCACGGGATGATGTGTTATGGAACGAGTAAAGAGACTTGCCGGTAACGAGATTGAACAAGGTATTGGGGTACCGACGATCGAATCTTGGGCAAGTATCGTACCGATAGACAAAGGGAATTGTATACGAGATTGATTGAATCCTTGACATCGTGGTTCATCCGATGAGATCATCATGGAGCATGTGGGATCCAACATGGGTATCCAGATCCCGCTGTTGGTTATTGACCGGAGAGTTGTCTCGGCCATGTCTGCATGACTCCCGAGCCCATATGGTCTACACACTTAAGGTTCGATGATGCTAGGGTTATAGGGAATAGATGTACATGGTTACCGAATGTTGTTCGGAGTCCCGGATGAGATCCCGGATGTCACGAGGAGTTCCGGAATGGTCCGTAGGTAAAGATTTATATATGGGAAGTCATCATACGGTCACCGGAAATATTCGGGGGTTACCGGTATTGTACAGGGACCACCGAAGGGGTTCCGGGGGTCCACCGGGAGGGTCCACCTACCCCGGAGGGCCCTATGGGATGTATGTGGAGAGGGACCAGCCCCTTTGTGGGCTGGGCGCCTCCCGCCTAGGGCCCATGCACCTAGGGTTTGGGGGAACCCTAAAGGGGGGCGGGCGCCCCCCTTGCCTTGGGGGGCAAGGCAACCCCCCTTGGCCGCCGCCCCCTCCTCAGATTGGATCTGAGGGGGCCGGCCCCCCTCTCCCTTGCCCCTATATATATGTGGGGGTTGGGAGGGCAGCCGCACCCAAGTTCTGGCGCAGCCCTCCCCCTCTCCCAAGTCCTCCTCTTCTCCTACGGTGCTTGGCGAAGCCCTGCAGGATTACCACGCTCCTCTCCTTCACCACCATGCCGTCGTGCTGCTGCTGGATGGAGCCTTCCCCAACCTCTCCATCTCCCCTTGCTGGATCAAGGCGTAGGAGACGTCACCGGGGTGTACGTGTGTTGAACGCGGAGGTGCCGTCCGTTCGGCACTAGGATCATCGGTGATTTGGATCACGACGAGTGCGACTCCATCAACCCCGTTCACTTGAACGCTTCCGCTTAGCGATCTACAAGGGTATGTAGATGCACTCCCCTTCCCCTCGTTGCTAGATTACTCCATAGATTGATCTTGGTGATGCATAGAAAATTTTAAATTTCTGCTACGTTCCCCAACAGCTCCACCCGCGGGGAAGCCTTGCGGCAGCCAAGTATCGGTCAAGAATTTGTGTGAAACTAGTCTCACAGGAAACTTGTAGTTCAGGGCATAGTCCACTATTCAAGTTGTGATCTAGTGTAACATAAATCTCTAAGTGGAAGTTCAACTTCACAATCTCCACTAAGCACCGGTATATAAACAATATTTTGATACTAAATGATGAGATGTGCCAATGAGACTTTGTGGGGGATTGTTGGACTTTTGCTAGTAGGCCTTTGGCCCAAAGCCCAACTAAAATTCTAAAATTCTCTTGGCCCATTCATGCACACATGTGAGTGGAGTGAGGGAGGCTAAAGTTTAGTCCCACCCCGGAAGTTGAGAGAGAGTTGCACCTCTTTATAAGGTGAGCTCTTCTACCACTTGTATGAGCATGAGAAGAGAAGACCTACACGCGTGCTCCTCCTCCTCGCTCGCCTCGCCACGCCACGCCTCGTTACGACACGCCGCGGGTTGCGGGATTGAGCCGAGCCGAGGACAGAGCTATGTACGTTGTCTATATTTTTTCTGCTCGGGAAAATTAATGAGTCATTAATTAATAATTAACGGACCCGTTAATTACTGAACCATTTCTGATTCTTTGGGATCGTGACGACTCGGACGTGGGGTTTATTCCCACGACCTACCCAGCCCGCACTATATAGTCAGGCAGACATCTACCCTAGCCGCTACCGCTTCGTATGGTTTCACACCACCGTTCCAGATCACACTAGTAGAAAAGGGGGCAACGGTCCAGGCCGGGTCAGCCCATTAGTCCCGGTTCAATCTAGAACCAGGACCAATGGGGGCATTGGACCCGGTTCGTGAGCCCAGGGGGCCGACCGGGCCACATGGGCCATTGGTCCCGGTTCGTCTGGACCTTTTGGTCCCGCTTGGTGGGACGAACCGGGACCAATGGGCCTGGCTCCTGGCCCACCACCTTTGGTCCCGGTTCGTGGCATGAACCGGGACCACAGGCTCCCCTTTAGTCCCGGTTCGTGGCACGAACCAGGACTAAAGTGTTTGCCCTCGTTGCACCCAGAGTTTAGTCCCACCTCGCCAACTGAAGGGTGCCCACACCTGCTTATAATCCCGTCCCTCTCTGCGTTGTTGAGCTCCTCTCAAAGTGAAAATAGATGCACCTATAGAGGAAAATTGGACCTAAATTCATAAATAGAAATGAATTATGAATTATGAATTTATGTTTAATTTTCTCTATAAGTGCATCTATGTTCACTAACAGAGAAGTTTTTATTTTTTGTGACCTAAAAGAAAAAAGAAATCACTAAAAAACTATAAGTATTTAGTTCTAAGTAGAAATGAAAAAATAATGGCATTGGTAAAGTTAATCCCAACTTGAGATTCACACAAATTTCAAAGAATTCAAATTTTAACTATTCTAATTTGACACTAATGGCACTAGTAAAGTTAATCACAAACTTGAGATTCACACAAATTTCAAACAATTCAAATTTTAACTATTCTAATTTGAAAACTAATGGCACTAGTAAAGTTAATCACAAACTTGAGATTCACACAAATTTCAAACAATTCAAATTTTAACTATTCTAATTTGAAAACTAGTGGCACTAGTAAAGTTAATCACAACTTGAGATTCACACAAATTTCAAAGAATTCAAATTTTAACTATTCTAATTTGACACTAATGGCACTAGTAAAGTTAATCACAAACTTGAGATTCACACAAATTTCAAACAATTCAAATTTTAACTATTCTAATTTGAAAACTAATGGCACTAGTAAAGTTAATCACAAACTTGAGATTCACACAAATTTCAAACAATTCAAATTTTAACTATTCTAATTTGAAAACTAGTGGCACTGGTAAAGTTAATCACAACTTGAGATTCACACAAATTTCAAAGAATTCAAATTTTAACTATTCTAATTTCACACTAATGGCACTAGTAAAGTTAATCACAAACTTGAGATTCACACAAATTTCAAACAATTCAAATTTTAACTATTCTAATTTGAAAACTAATGGCACTAGTAAAGTTAATCACAAACTTGAGATTCACACAAATTTCAAACAATTCAAATTTTAACTATTCTAATTTGAAAACTAGTGGCACTAGCAAAGTTAATCACAAACTTGAGATTCACATAAATTTCAAAGAATTCGAATTTTAACTATTCTAATTTGAAAACTAATGGCACTAGTAAAGTTAATCACAAACTTGAGATTCACACAAATTTCAAACAATTCAAATTTTAACTATTCTAATTTGAAAACTAATGGCACTAGTAAAGTTAATCACAAACTTGAGATTCACACAAATTTCAAACAATTCAAATTTTAACTATTCTAATTTGAAAACTAGTGGCACTAGCAAAGTTAATCACAAACTTGAGATTCACATAAATTTCAAAGAATTCGAATTTTAACTATTCTAATTTGAAAACTAATGGCACTAGTAAAGTTAATCACAAACTTGAGATTCACACAAATTTCAAACAATTCAAATTTTAACTATTATAATTTGAAAACTAGTGGCACTAGCAAAGTTAATCACAAACTTGAGATTCACACAAATTTCAAAGAATTCAAATTTTAACTATTCTAATTTGAAAACTAATGGCACTAGTAAAGTTAATCACAAACTTGAGATTCACACAAATTTCAAACAATTCAAATTTTAACTATTCTAATTTGAAAACTAGTGGCACCAGCAAAGTTAATCACAAACTTGAGATTCACACAAATTTCAAAGAATTCAAATTTTAACTATTCAAATTTGAAAACTAATGTCACTAGTAAAGTTAATCACAAACTTGAGATTCACACAAATTTCAAACAATTCAATTTTAACTATTCTAATTTGAAAACTAGTAGCACTAGCAAAGTTAATCACAAACTTGAGATTCACACAAATTTCAAAGAATTCAAATTTTAACTATTCTAATTTGAAAACTAGTGGCACTAGTAAAGTTAATCACAACTTGAGATTCACACAAATTTCAAAGAATTCAAATTTTAACTATTCTAATTTGAAAACTAGTGGCACTAGCAAAGTTAATCACAAACTTGAGATTCACATAAATTTCAAAGAATTCGAATTTTAACTATTCTAATTTGAAAACTAATGGCACTAGTAAAGTTAATCACAAACTTGAGATTCACACAAATTTCAAACAATTCAAATTTTAACTATTCTAATTTGAAAACTAATGGCACTAGTAAAGTTAATCACAAACTTGAGATTCACACAAATTTCAAAGAATTCAAATTTTAACTATTCTAATTTCAAAACTAATGGCACTTATATAATACACAAAGTGTTTTCACACAAATAGTAAAGTTATTCATAAACTAGTGATTCACACAAATCTTAAAAATTCAAATTTAAACTATTCAAATTTTAACTATTCATAAACAAATTTTGTGACCTAAAATAAAAAATAAAGCAAAAAACAAAAGAAAATGAATAATGCAGAAAACAAAACAAAAAATCTGGAAAAAATACTTATATTAACAATAAGTATTTTGTTATAAGTAGAAAAAAATAAAAAAAATAAACCAACAAAGAATAAATTATCTAAGTATTTTCTGTTCAAAACATTATAAGCAAAAAGAAACTTTAATAGCAAAAAGAATTATCATAAATATTTCTTTTGTTACAAACTAGTGATTCACATAAATTTCAAAGAATTCAAATTTAAATAATTCAAATTGGAAAATTAATGGCACTAACAGAAAGTTTATAATTTTTATTACCTAAAACCAAAAATAATAACTGAAAAACTAGTAAGTATTTTGCTATTAGTAAAAAAACAAAAAACTGGATTTTTTTTAAAAAAAATGCCGCCTACTGGGCCACTACAGCCTGCATACAACTAGAAACCCGCTAGTTGGGCCAGGATGCAGGCCCACAGTAGGCCCGGTAGGCCCACAGGCACAGAGAGTGGATTTAGGCCCGTAAGCCTGCATTAGAGAGGAGCTCGAAGTGGTCGGCTCCGCAGGGCTTATAAACCACTCCGAGCCCCTCTCGGCTAGCGAGGTGGGACTAAACATCCCAACGCACCGCGGTAGTTCTAGTACACGCCCTTTGGTCCCGGTTGGTGGCACCAACCGGGATGAAAGGGAGCCTTTGGTCCCGGTTCGTGGCACAAACCGGGACGAAAGGGGTGCATTGGTCCCGATTTGTACCACGAACCGGTACCAATGGCTTTGCTATATAAGCAAAGACTTGGGAAATTTTCACATTTCCCTCGCAGTTGCCCCCGACGACGCCGAGCACATCGACGCCGCCAGGCTGCCCCAACGCCGTCCGCCGCCCTGCCGTCGCCCCCGACCGCGCCGTCGCCGTCGCCCGTGCCTCGTCGCCGCCGTCGCCGCCCCGTGCCCCCCTGCCTCCTCACCGCCGACGCCGTGCCCCTCACCGTCACCGTCCGCCGCCCTGCCATCGCCCCCGACCGCGCCGTCGCCGCCCCATGCCCCCCTGCCTCCTCGCCGCCGACGCCGTGCCCCTCCTCGTCGATCGCCGCCCCGGCTTGCGTAATTTCCTAATTTAGAATGTATAGTTAATTTAGTTGTATAGTTAGGATGTATAGTTATTTTAGATGTATAGTTAATTTAGTTGTACTTAATTTAGATGTATAGTTTAGATGCAAAAGTTAGAATTTTTTTCTGTTCATACATTTTTTTGGTGATATTATTGTTGCATATGCAAACGTTTATGTGTTCATATATATGCAAATAATATGTCAATTTTTTCATAGAATTTTTATGATTTTTTTGTTGTAATTTTGTTCATAGAATTTTTATTTTTTTCATAGAATTTTTATTATTTTTTCTGTTGTAATTTTGTTCATATTGTGTAGGAATCTAACTGTTATGTATGATCAAAGTCATTTATGTATATGTTCATATTTAGAAGAAAAAGAAGGAGAGAAAAAAGGAAAATAAGAAGAGGAAGAAGGAGAAGAAGAAGAGGAGAGAAATAACAGGAGAACTAAATAAGAAGATGAAAAAGAAGAAAAAAAAGAAGAGAAGAAGAAGTAATAGAGGAGAAGAAGAAGAATTCTTCTTGTTCTCCTCTATTATTCCTTCTTCTTCTCCTTTTTTTTCTTTTTTTCTTCTCCTTTTCCTTTCTTCTTCTCCTCTTTTTTTCTTCTTCTTCCTCTTCTTATTTTTTGTTATCGGGTATGTCGTTGTCGACATACCCCCCCTCCCCGATAATTAACTTTTAGTAATTAGTACTACTTAGAAAGTGTTTAATGGAATTAGTTAGAACTAGGTAAACTTGTTTATTATTTTTTTTCTGTTGTAATTTTGTTCATATTGTGTAGGAATCTGAACGTTATGTATGATCAAAGTCATTTATGTATATGTTCATATTTAGAAGAAAAAGAAGGAGAGAAAAAAAGGAAAATAAGAAGAGGAAGAAGGAGAAGAAGAAGAAGAAGAGGAGGAGAGAAATAACAGGAGAAATAAATAAGAAGATGAAAAAGAAGAAAAAAAAAGAAGAGAAGAAGAAGGAATAGAGGAGAAGAAGAAGAATTCTTCTTATTCTCCTCTATTATTCCTTCTTCTTCTCCTTTTTTTTCTTTTTTTTCTTCTCCTTTTCCTTTCTTCTTCTCCTCTTTTTTTCTTCTTCTTCCTCTTCTTATTTTTTGTTATCGGGTATGTCGTTGTCGTCATACCCCCCCTCCCCGATAATTAAATTTTAGTAATTAGTACTACTTAGAAAGTGTTTAATGAAATTAGTTAGAACTAGGTAAACTTGTTTATTATTTTTTTCTGTTGTAATTTTGTTCATATTGTGTAGGAATCTGAACGTTATGTATGATCAAAGTCATTTATGTATATGTTCATATTTAGAAGAAAAAGAAGGAGAGAAAAAAGGAAAATAAGAAGAGGAAGAAGGAGAAGAAGAAGAAGAAGAAGAGGAGAGAAATAACAGGAGAAATAAATAAGAAGATGAAAAAGAAGAAAAAAAAAGAAGAGAAGAAGAAGGAATAGAGGAGAAGAAGAAGAATTCTTCTTGTTCTCCTCTATTATTCCTTCTTCTTCTCCTTTTTTTTTCTTTTTTTTCTTCTCCTTTTTCCTTTCTTCTTCTCCTCTTTTTTTCTTCTTCTTCCTCTTCTTATTTTTTGTTATCGGGTATGTTGTCGACATACCCCCCCTCCCCGATAATTAACTTTTAGTAATTACTATTACTTAGAAAGTGTTTAATGGAATTAGTTAGAACTAGGTAAACTTGTTTATTATTTTTTTCTGTTGTAATTTTGTTCATATTGTGTAGGAATCTGACTGTTATGTATGATCAAAGTCATTTATGTATATGTTCATATTTAGAAGAAAAAGAAGGAGAGAAAAAAGGAAAATAAGAAGAGGAAGAAGGAGAAGAAGAAGAGGAGAGAAATAACAGGAGAAATAAATAAGAAGATGAAAAAGAAGAAAAAAAAGAAGAGAAGAAGAAGGAATGGAGGCTTTTTTTTTTCTTTTTTTTCTTCTCCTTTTCCTTTCTTCTTCCTCTTCTTATTTTTTGTTATCGGGTATGTCGTTGTCGACATACCCCCCCTCCCCGATAATTAACTCTTAGTAATTAGTACTACTTAGAAAGTGTTTAATGGAATTAGTTAGAACTAGGTAAACTTGTTTATTTTTAGTAAGTACTACATTATTCTATTTATAGTAAGTGCTTAGTAGTTGAACTAGTTGATTTAATAAAACTGATTTATTTTACTATAGAAGTAGTTTATTTTTAGCAAGAAAATTAATAGAACTAGTTTATTTTTTTTCTTATAATTGAAGGCATCCTAATTTGAATACTACTTTATTTTGCGATTTGATTTTTCTTATTGAATGCTCAAATTGGAGAGCACTATGCAAGGCATATGCATATGATTAGTTGAATAATAATGATCTAATTTAGTCTTTGAATTATGAACGTATAGGAAATGTCATCATCGGACGACGAAAGTCTCCCGGGGGAGTGCGGCTGGTGCCACGACGATCGAGGTGAGTGCGACAGGCCTCACCTGGACGATGGTCGGCGCTTCAGCATTAAGCTCGAGGAGACCTTCGAAGTTGAAATGGTACGCAACGACGACAAGTGTTTTTTTTTCATAATTAAGCATGACTTCAACTATTTCAACGTGTAATTTTCATCTTTTACAATTCGAGTATAGTTTATCCCATGCCATGCAAGACGCTATGTCCTGGAGAGGATGGATTTTGAAGACCATGAAAATTTTGAAACGAAGAAAATTCACCTAAGGACCCATCATGATGTGGATTTTGAATTAAAGTTGTATAATGCTGAGAGCGTAACTCATTTTGGTTGCAAAAATTGGGAAGCATTTTGCAAATTGTATGGTTTTGATGAGGGTATGCTTGTCACCATGGATCTTGGTGATCCTGAAATCGAGCAAGACAATATGGACATTTGGGTCCTTGTTGATACTCCTCCAGTTCTACCGCTATGTGAGTTTCTCAAACATATTTAATTATTAACTAATTTATATTGTTCATTTCAAAATAGTTGACAGCTTATTTCCATTGACAGCTTATTTTGAAGTATCAAAGAATGTGCAGAAGATGGTAGATAGAACTTACTACACCGATGGCTCTGAGTTAACTTACAAGGAGAAAACTCATCTGGTTGGATTTTGTAATGATCTTGAGAATTACAATATCTACAATCGAACTCCTCAACATTATGGTCAATACGTGCCACTATTGCACGTGTTGAACTACGGTAACTACCATGGAGATACCCTGGTAAGTTTTTTTACTATTACGACATCCGTGCATCTTTTTGCATACTTCTAAAACTAGTACATCATTGCTAACTACGAATTTATTACTATGTTTTTCAACAGAGAATCTCAGAGGATTGTGTGCCTCATTTGATGTATCAGAATGGCGGCAGCCTTCGTGTTTTGAACATATATCCAGGTCATCCTACGAATCTCAACTGTCCATACTGGATTTCTAAAAGAAGTGGAGACATGACAATCAAAGGATGGAAAAAATGTATGGACAGTCGTAAGGAGCTTCTTGGAAGCAAAAGGAAGCGAGGCGCAAGAATTGGAGACAGGATGATCTCCATTCTTCATAATGGAGAGTCAGGGTCTATATTGTTTTATGCTATTTTACCTTAAGTGTGTTTAGGTCCTACCTGATACTGATGATCGTGTGCTAAGAACAATTATGTAGGGTTGGGTTCGATGACTATGAGGATGATGATCGTATGACTTATTATTAATAGCGAGTAGAAGTTGTATGATGATGCTTGATTAATTAGTAGGACTTGTTATTATATATGATGATGTATGATGCGAGCATGCATGAGTTATTATATATATATATATCTGTGGGTGAAATGAACATAGCAGTAGCGTAGGTAAACCAAGGATGAAGATATAAGAGAGGACACTTCTCTCTATTAGCTAGCTAATAACAACCTAAAAATAACCCCCTAAACCCCTAAAACAGCCACTTTTTTTTAAAAAAAAAGAAAAACCTCAGCTCCAGCCAGATGCTGACGCGTGGAAGCCTATTGGTCCCGGTTTATGTCATCAACCGGGACCAAAGGCCCCCCTGCCTAGGCTGCCGGCACTGCCCACGTGGAGGCCCATCAGTCCCGGTTCTGGATTGAACCGGGACTAAAGGGTCGGGGCATTAGAACCGACACTTTAGTCCCGGTTCAGGAAACGGGACTAAAGCCCTTACGAACCGGGACTATAGGCCCTTTTTCTACCAGTGTCATTGCGCCGCCAAGCAAGTCTTCTCCATCCCTCCTTTCGGCGTGCACCGGTAGAAGGGACAGCAGGCCTCCGGAACCCCGCCTCTCGTGATCCTGTACGGGAGAGGGGCGATCAGGTTTTTGGGGAGCGCACTCGCGCGACTGCTGGCAGCGACGACTTCGCGAACGACCACTTCTTCCCCGACCTCGGCAACCTCGTCCTCGACGACATGGGTGACAATGTCAACGCCGGCGGTGTTGCTCCCGCTGCATCGTATGTGATTCTATCCTTCCTGTTCGAGATCATGGTAGAATTCATGTGTCTAGTATGTGCCATAGATGTGATCTGTTCATCTTCTATGCTAGTTCACATGATTAGTTTAATCTCTGTTGCTGTAGTCATGATTTATCTTCTATTTATTCGGATTAAATCTCATAGTAATTTGCTCATATTTCCAACAATCCAAAAACATGATGATAGGCAATTTACTCCGAGTGGTTTTGCTGCGCATCTGAAGCCGCCTGCCTTTAAGGGGGCGCAATATAAGAGTTGGCGCACGAGAGCAGTCTACTGGTTATAGACCATGGGCTGCTATGACGCCACCAAGGGCAAGCCTGAGGGCGATCTTAATCCAGCACAGCTGGAAGCTTTTGAGAAGATCGATACCCTCTTTAAAGGCGCTCTTTTGAGTGTTCTTGATGACTCAATTGTCGATTCGTATATGTCGTTTGACAACGGCAAGGACATGTGGGCTGCGCTCGAGGCCAAGTTTGGTGCCTCGGACGCCGGCAGCGAGTTGTACGTCATGGAGCAATTCTATGACTACAAGATGACTGATGAGCGTGCTGTTGTATAGCAGGCTCATGAGATACAGTCGCTCGCAAAAGAACTTGAGTACTTCAAGTGTGTGTTGCCGGACAAATTTGTTGCCGGGGGCATCATTGCCAAGCTTCCACCTTCGTGGAACAATTTTGCTACTTCCCTGAAACACAAGAGACATGAGTTTTCCATTGCGGATATCATTGGTACTCTTGATGTTGAAGAGAAGGCGAGAGCAAAGGACACACGTGCTCGAGTTGCTGAGGGAGGTTCTAGTGCCCACATGGTACAGAAGAAGAACTTCCAGCCCAACAAGTTCAAAAACAACAAGAACAAAACTCAGGGCAAAGGCAAGTTTGATACAAAGAACAAGCCATCACATTCTACCAACTTCAAGAAGAATTCTCATAAGAAGGGGAAGGAACTTTGCCATGTCTGCGGTGATCCTAATCACTGGGCTCCAAAGTGTCCTAACCACTTTGAGGAGCGCGAACATGAGAAGAGCGGCAAGTCCGCTAATGTCGTCATCGGTGATACTGATATGAAGGAATCAGGGTACGGTATTTTTCCTACCATCCTTTCAGTATTTCAATCCCCTGATTAGTTAATTGACACCGGTGCCAATGTACATGTTTGTGCTGACGCCTCCATGTTTTCTTCTTACCAGGCCACTAGGACTTCTCTCGTGCTGATGGGGAACGGGTCACATTCCATCGTTCGAGGTGTTGGTACGGTCGATCTGAAGTTTACTTCGGGGAAGACCGTGCGTCTGAAGAACGTTCATCATGTGTCGTCCATCAATAAAAATCTCGTTAGCGGTTCCCGTTTATGTCGAGATGGTTTTAAGTTGGTTTTTGAATCCAATAAAATTGTAATTTCTAAGTGTGGACAATTTTTTGGAAAAAGCTATGAGTGTGGAGGCTTGTTCCGCCTATCTTTGTCAGATATTTGCACTAAAGTTATTAATAATGGTTGCCACAATAATGAGTCTGATATTTGGAATTCACAACTTTGTCATATTAACTTCGGATGCATGAAGCGGCTAGCCAATATGAATTTAATTCCCAAAATCTCTCCTGTCAAGGGATCTAAGTGCCAAGTATGTGTGCAAGCTAAGCAACCTCGCAAGTCCCATAAGACTGCAGAGGCAAGAGACTTGGCGCCACTAGAGCTTATACATTCTGATCTTTGTGAGATGAATGGCGTGTTGACAAAAGGTGGAAAGAGATACTTCATGACGTTGATTGATGACTCCACTAGATATTGTGTCGGAGTCAATAGCCATGGGTAGCCTAGCCGGCTCCCCCTGGCCCTTCTGAAAAAATTACGAGCCCGTCCGGCTCTCAAAGAACCCAAGACCTGGAGCCGCCTTCCCTTTGCCGGCTATCATCCAGGACGGCTTCGGGAGGCGGCCCAACCTTTGCCCTCATGAAGAAAGCCATGGGGGCCGACTTCGAGCAGCCGGCCGCAAGAGGGCCGACTCCAAGAAGCCGGCTCCCATATGGCGGTCTAAACCGTACCCTCGAAGTTGGCATCCACCAAGCAATGATGAAGCGGGGCGTGGCTACAGTGAAGCCTGTCACCCCCAAAACCCGGAGCACGACCGGCACAGTGCGCTGTACGGGTGGCCACGACCCGCCCGGCGCGGCACTATTGCCACGACGACCCTGACGCCATCCACGACAGGCCACCAGCGTGGCCCCCGAGGCGGTGGGCCCCTTCGGGCAGAGAGACGCCGAAGGCGGCCACACCTCTTCCCAAGTCGGCCAGAGAGAGAGCCAGCTCCCCATAGCCGGCTTGCCATCTTCCTCGAAGGAGACGCCCCATTAAGGAGACAAGACACGGTGAGGCTACAGTAATCGCCCGCCGGGCGGCGGTACTATAGCCACGCTTACCACGACCGAGCCCGCGTCATCAGAATAGGGCAACAGTAACCAGCCACCGACCAGGCCCTGGACGGTGGGGCCTGCTTGTCGACCAAGGAGCCGGTAGCCGGCGGGACCCACCAGTCGGCGGGCCCCAGCAGCCGGCGCAGAAGCCGGCGAGCGCAGTCACAAACAGCTGGGGCCCGTGCCTAGCCGGATTACCATTGTACCCCCGGGGGGTAGGCCTATATAAACCCCCCGGTGCACCCATGCAAAGGGTTCGACCCCCAACTAGTTTTAGACACCTCGCAAGGAGAAGAAGCAAGCTAGCCGCGCCCTTCTTCCTCCTCCCACCAGAACAGCTCAAGGAGCATTGTGTAGCTACTCATCCATCTAGTGATCATGCGGAGACCCCGCAGAGCAGCAGTAGGGGTGTTATCTCCACGGAGATCCCCGAAGCTGGGTAAAGTCCGCCGGCGTGCTTATCTTCGCCTCATCCCGTTTCCAGGCACCGGCGATGTCTTATTGGCTCCCACAATGATAAGCCACCCGTTGGCATATGTCGCACCTACCACCCGACATTTGGCGCCCACCGTGGGGCCAGGTGCACCGTCGTCCGGAGACCTGTTCTGGACAGGAACCCTCTTCCTCCCTAGCGAGCGTAGCCAGCCCGGCACGCCCGATGGCGCTTGCCACAACGCGCTGCAAGGCGTCACCAGCATCTGCACGGCGAGCAGCCTCGCCGATCTCCTCGACGAAACCCGCATCTCCGACGAGCTCGCCTCCGATGCGGGCACCGACCACCTCGCCAGCCTCCTTGGCCAGCTCCATGTCTTCAGCGAGCCTGCTGCGGATCTGGAGTCGGTTGGCTCCACCGACCCGATGCCTGTCGACTCCGACACGGCCTCCTACGACACCTTCCCCACCAACGTCGCGATCCACAATGACCCGCTTCCTCGGACCGAAGATCGCGATACTGTCACCACTGAGGTGATGGTTATCGGCCACGGCGGCCCAGCCGACGAGAGCGCCCACGACGCCCCGCACGCGGCGGCCCACGACTTGTCCGTCCCCCTCCCGGCTGATGCCGACGACGAAGCACTGGAAGCACGCCGCCTCGCCCTCCTCGCGGAGGGCCGGAGGCTGGCTTCCGTGAGACGCCTCACTGAGGCCTACCAGCGCGAAGCCGACCGCGCCGCCTTCGGCACGCCGGCCCCGGCTGGGCCAAGCCGGGCCGGTGCTGTCAAGCAACGTGGCGCCGTCATCGCTGACACGCTGGAAGTCGACCGCCCGGTCTATGCCACTCCGCTCGAGAACCTGTGCGCCGCCCAGGCGGCCGTGGACGAGTTGGACGGATTGGAGGCCGAAGAACTCCCCCACATGACCCGGCGCATATAGCAGTTGATTGACGCAGCCGCTCAGCGGCACGAAGCCGACGCCCGCGCAGGAAGCCCTCCCCCGCGCCGGGATCACGGCACGACGTCACGGACACCGACTACGAGCAACACCCGCGCGCGGCGCGAGAAAGAGCCGGCTTCCAGCCGAAGCCGGACCCGAATCTCCATCGAGCGAGACGCGGACGCCTGTCCCCGAGCCATGGAATGGCGGGGTAACCCGCCTCCGCCTCAATCTCGTGGAGAGAGATACCCCACCCCGCCGCCTGTGGCGCATCCGACTCTCAGCGGCCGACTAGGTCGCCACGAAGGAGTCGGCGAGAGCGACACACGCCATCGGATCGACCGCCTAGCACGATCCCTGGCACTAGAAGAGGAAGACAATGTCAGCCTGCCTTGCTTCGGCCCCCGCATCCGCGACGAGCCTTTTCCCAAAGGGTTCTCGCTCCCGAGAGACACGCCCAAGTACAACGGCTCCGTGAAGCCGGAAGACTGGCTGATCGACTACTCCACGGCAGTCAGCATAGCCAACGGCAACCGGCGCGTTGCCGTGAAGTACGTGCCCCTCATGCTGCAAGGCACGGCACGGACTTGGCTCAACAGCCTCAAGCCTCTCAGCATCAACAGCTGGCTAGACTTCACCGAAGCCTTCGTTCGCAACTTCACCAGCACCTACAAGCGGGCTCCCAAGCCCAGGCAGCTCTCCCTGTGCGTACAGGGCCCAGCCGAGTCCACTCGCGACTACCTCACACGTTGGGCCGAGCTCCGCAATTCCTGCGAGGGGTGCACGAGGTGCAAGCCATCGAATACTTCATTGCCGGGTGCCGAGAAGGTACCCTCCTCAAGCACAAGCTCCTCTGTGACGAGCCGACTACCCTCGACGAGCTTCTGGACATAGCCGACAAGTACGCCACTGCCGATTCTTCGATGAAGACCGAGCTCCGGGTAGACGCGTCCGGGAAAGTACTTAACCCGGTGCCCAAGACGCCGGCAGGTGATTCCGGCCGACGCCAACACCCGAACGACCAGAAGCGCAAAGGCCCTGCGCCGCCTCCCGCTAGCCGGCAGGTGGCCACGGTCGAAGACACGCCGCCTGAAGGGCGGCCCGCGCCCAAGAAGCCCAAGGGCGGCCGGCCGGCTTGGCAGCCGGCCTTCTCCTACGAGCAAACTCTTGACGCCCCGTGCAAGTTCCATAGTGGCGCGAAGCCGTCCAACCACACAACCCGAAAGTGCAATTGGCTCACCCGAATCTCCAAAGGCGAAGGGCTTGCGCCGCCTCCGCCTGCCGGCCCACCGCCTCCGGCTCCGCCGCCCCAGGCCGCTCGGCCCGCAGTCGGAGCCATGCAGGACGAGTTCCCCGACGAGCAAGCATCCTACGTCATCTTTACAAGCCAGCTCGAAGACTGGCGCAGCAAGCGCCGAGAGCACCAGGAAGTCAGCGTGGTCGCTGCTAACCCCGCCGGACACATGCATTGGACAGAAAAGCCCATCAGCTGGAGCCGAGCCGATCACCCAGAGGTGATGCCGTCTCCCGGCTCCTACGCGTTGGTCCTGGAAGCCACCCTCGCGACGGACAGGCGCGCTGCCCGCTTCTCCCGCGTGCTGATAGACGGCGGAAGCAGCATCTACATCCTGTACCGCGACACCCTAGAGAAGCTAAGTGTCAAGACAAAGCAGCTCATGCCGACTCGGACAGTGTTTCACGGCATCGTACCCGGCTTGTCCTGCCCCCCATTGGCAAGGTCAAGATTGACGTACTCTTTGGGGACAAGGAGCATTTCTGTCGGGAAGCGATCTGGTTTGAAGTGGTGGACCTGGAGAGCCCTTACCACGCATTGCTCGGCCGACCCGCCTTGGCCAAGTTCATGGCGGTCCCCCACTACGCATACCTCAAGATGAAGATACCAAGTTCCAAGGGCATCATCACCATAGCTGGCGATTACAAGAAGTCTGCCGAGTGCGCTGCGGCCAGCAGCCGGCTAGCCGAGTCCCTTGTGATTGCCGAAGAGAAGAAGACGCTGGACCGGGTCGTGGCCCTGGCCAGCAAGCAGCTGAGCCGGCCCACCGACTCCAAGGAGTATGATGCCCAAGGATCTTTCCAGCCGGCCAAGGAAACCAAGAAGATACCTCTTGACCCCGAGCACCCCGAGAGGTTTGCCGTCATCGGGGCAAGCCTGAACAGCAAATAGGAAGGCGAGCTCGCCGATTTCCTCCGTGAGAATCGGGATATCTTTGCATGGTCCCCCAAGGACATGCTGGGTGTTCCGAAGGATTTCGCCGAGCACAAGCTACACGTGCGAGAAGACGCAAAACCAGTCAAGCAGCCTCTCCGCCGACTGTCAGAGAAGAGAAGGATTGTAGGGGAGGAGATAGCCCGGTTTCTGGCAGCCGGCTTCATCATGGAAGTTTTCTTTCCGGAGTGGCTTGCCAACCCGGTCCTCGTGCTGAAGAAGAATAACAAGTGGCGCATGTGTATAGACTACACAAGCCTCAACAAGGCCTGCCCTAAAGATCCCTTCGCCCTGCCAAGGATTGACCAAGTGATAGACTCCACGGCCGGATGCGAGCTGTCGAATTTCTTGGATGCTTACTCAGGATACCGCCAGATAAAGCTAAACCCGGATGACCGCCTGAAGACAGCCTTCATCACGCCATTTGGAGCCTTCTGCTACCTGACTATGACATTCGGCTTGAGAAATGCCGGTGCCACTTTTCAGCGTTGCATGCAGAAGTGCCTCCTCAAGCAACTCGGCAAAAACGCTCACGTCTACGTGGACGATATTGTGGTGAAGACGGAGAAGCGCGGCACCTTGCTGGAAGACCTGAAAGAAACGTTCGAGAACCTGCGCCGGTTCCGAATCAAGCTCAACCCCGAGAAATGCGTGTTCGGAGTGCCAGCCGGCCAGCTCCTAGGCTTCCTGGTCTCCGAACGCGGCATCGAGTGCAACCCAGTGAAGATCAAGGCCATCGAGAGAATGGCGATCCCTACCAAGCTTCGAGAAATCCAGAAGTTCACCGGATGCTTGGCATCCTTGAACCGCTTCATCAGCCGGCTCGGAGAGAAAGCTCTCCCTCTCTACCGCCTCATGAAGAAGAGCACTCACTTCGAGTGGAACGACCAGGCCGACCAAGCTTTCCACGAGCTGAAGAAGATGCTGGCCACGCCGCCTGTCCTGGCGGCGCCGACTGAGAAAGAGCCCATGCTCCTTTACATTGCCGCAACCAGCCGGGTGGTCAGCACCGTCATCATAGTTCAACGCCCAGAAGAAGGCCGAGCCCAGCTGGTCCAGAGGCCGGTGTATTATTTGAGCGAGGTGTTGTCCGCCTCAAACCAGAACTACCCGCACTACCAGAAGATGTGCTACGGCGTGTACTTCACTGCCAAGAAGCTGAAGCCCTACTTTCAAGAGCATCCCATCACGGTTGTATGCACTGCCCCGCTGGCCGAGATCATAGGCAGCCGGGATGCATCTGGCCGGGTGGCGAAATGGGCCATCGAGCTGGCCCCTTACACAATCTTCTACCAGCCCCGCACCGCCATCAAGTCCCAAGCACTGGCCGACTTCCTCGTCGACTGGGCCGAGATCCAGTACCTGCTGCCGGCTCCCGACTCCACCCATTGGCGCATGCACTTTGACGGGTCCAAGATGCGCACCGGCTTGGGAGCCGGCGTCGTCCTTACCTCTCCCAAGGGCAACAAGCTCAGATACACGCTGCAGATTCACTTTGCCGCCTCCAACAATGTAGCCGAGTACGAGGCGCTCATACATGGGCTCCGGCTTGCCAAGGAACTCGGCATCCGCCGGATCCTATGTTATGGCGACTCGGACTTGGTGGTTCAGCAATCATCTGGCGATTGGGACGCCAAGGACGCAAATATGGCAAGCTACCACTTCCTGGTGCAGCAAATCAGTGGATACTTTGAAGGATGCGAGTTCCTCCACGTACCGCGAGCCGACAACGAGCCAGTCGATGCCCTGGCCCGAATAGGCTCCACTCGGCAAGCAATACCAACCGGCGTCGCTCTACACTGCCTCCTCAAGCCGTCCATCAAGCCGTCTCCAGAATCCGACTCCATCTTCGTACCGCCCGACCCCGACGCGGCCGGGTCCGGCTCGAAGAACCAATCAGGCGACCCGGGGACTTCAGTACTCGGCCCGGGGACTGCAGTAACCGGCTCGGGGACTGCCGTAACCGGCCCGGGGACTGTGGTAGCCGGCCCGGGGACTGCACCAACACAACAGCCGGCGGCCAACTCCAGCACTTCATCACCCATCCCGCCTACCCTAGTGGCAGTAGCCGCATTGGCAGTAGGAGAAGTCGCAGCTCCATCATGGGCTCAGTCCATCCTCAACTTCCTAGTAAACCAAGATCTGCCAGCTGACGAAACAGAGGCGAGACAAGTCCAACGTCGAGCCGGAGCATACACGATCGTCAACAGAGAACTTGTCAAGCGCAGTGTCACTGGAGTCCTCCAACGGTGCGTCGAGCAAGAGAAGGGCATCGCAATCCTCAGAGATATACACCAAGGAGAATGCGGCCACCATGCGGCTTCAAGATCACTTGTCGCCAAAGCTTTCCGCCATGGCTTTTTCTGGCCGACTGCTTTGGATGACGCCAAAGAGTTAGTTAAATATTGCAAAGGCTGCCAACTTTTCAGCTCCAAGCAACACCGGCCGGCTTCGGCACTCAAGACCCATTCCCCTCACCTGGCCCTTCGCCGTTTGGGGACTGGATATGGTGGGCCCATTCAAGACGGCGCGCGGCGGCATGACACATTTGCTCGTCGCCGTGGACAAATTCACCAAGTGGATCGAGGCAAAGCCGATCAAGAAGCTGAATGGGCCGACTGCTGTGACATTCATCGCAGACATAACCATTCGGTATGGCGTACCGCACAGCATCATCACCGACAATGGCACGAATTTTGCCAAAGGAACCTTGGCACGTTTCTGTGCTGCACAAGGTATCCGGCTGGACTTAGCGTCCGTCGCCCACCCGCAGTCAAACGGCCAGGTCGAGCGAGCTAACGGCCTCATCCTCTCCGGCATCAAGCCCCGACTGGTCGTACCTCTGGAGCGCTCAGACGGTTGTTGGCTCGATGAGCTGCCGGCTGTCCTCTAGAGTCTGCGCACTACCCCAAACAAGTCAACCGGCTTCACTCCTTTCTTCCTCGTGTACGGTGCCGAGGCAATCATCCCAACCTACATCGAGTTCGACTCACCTCGGGTAACCATGTACACGGAGGCAGAGGCCAAGGAAGCACGAGAAGACGGCGTCGACCTGCTGGAAGAAGGCCGGCTGTTAGCCCTCAGCTGGTCTGCCATCTACCAGTAGGGGTTGCGCCGCTACCACAGTCGGAAGGTCAGGCCAAGATCCTTCCAAGAGGGCGATCTTGTGCTCCGGCTGATCCAGCAAACAGCCGGCCAGCACAAGCTCTCGGCCCCTTGGGAGGGCCCCTTCGTCATCAGCAGAGCTCTAGGCAACGACTCCTACTAACTAATCGACGCACAGAAGCCCAAGGCACGCAAGAGAGATGACTCCGGCAAGGAGTCGGAACGACCATGGAACGCCAACCTCCTTCGAAGATTTTACAGTTAAAATGCAGTATGTACCACGCTAAATTTTGTACTAAGTATGAGACAATAGGCCCCCCAAGGAGGGCTCGGGGACTGCCACCTTTTATCTATGAATGAAAAGTATCATGCGTACGACCTTGTCTTTTCATTTATTTATTTCCGTCCGGCACCGGGTTCGACTAGTCGGCCCGGGGACTGGCCGACTGGAGTTATATTAGAAGTCCTACCCGCGGTCAGACAAGTAGTGTGCCGACACCCAGGCTTAGCTCTTGCCAAAGTCGCAGTCCGAAGAACCGGCTGTTCGGCTGGCAAGAGTCAAAAGCAGGAAAGGATGCGCACACGAAAAATGGCCAGGGACCAACAGACTGATATAACAAAAGCCGGTTTGCCGCCTACCGCTGACCGACTACCAGAGTAGCCGGCCGGCCGGTTTTCATTCACTTCACTTCAATCCAAGAATGCTCGAGTACTTGCCTCCCCAAAAGGGGAAGGCGGCAAAGGAAAAAAGCCTAAGGATAAAAAGTGTACGCGAATGGAAACCAAACATGCACATAATAATATTTACATAAAGGACCTCCAAGAGGCCGGCATCCAACATAGTTTGATACACCCCCTGTGGGTGGAACTGCGAAAGCTTAAAGATTGTTCAAAGACAACAAGCAGGAAAAATAAAGACAGCAGGTCAAGCTGGCGGAGCGGCTGACGAGCTGGGCTGGTCGGTTGAGACGGTTGCGCCGGCTGAAGGAGCGGCCGGCTGGCAAACTTCGGCTTGATCACCGCCTTCTGCAGAGGGCGCGCTTCCGCGCGCCTCGTTGCTGGAGGCACGGTCAGCTTGAGGCCGGCCGGTTGTTCCACTAGCTGGCTCGACGTCTTCACCGCCCTCTTCCTCGTCATCTTCGCCCTCGTCGCTGGAGGCGATCTCCTCGGCCGAGTCCTCGCCCACCGCCAGGTTCAGACCGAACCACTCCTCCGGCTGGGCAACGCCATCATCATTGATCTCAGGCGTGAAGACACCGATGTCGGTACACTCGGCGACTGTCGAGGCGCGCTGGGCGATAGCCGGCCGCACTTCCTCCAGCTCCGCGTCGGCCTCCAGCCGCCAAGTGCGTAGTTGGTCCAGGCTCAGCCCTGGGTACCAATCACGGACGAACTCCAGCGCCCTCCCGGCTCCAAGACGGGCCGCCGACGCCTTCTAAGCTTCAAAACGGCCGACTGCAACCTCCAGCCAGTCGGCGGTCCGGCTCGGGGTGCGGGGGATCGTCTCGCCGGGCCAGAGGGCGGCCAGCAGCTACGCCCCGGCACGTTGAAGCCGGCGAAGCATCCGGTGAGCCGGCTGCAGCCGCGCTTGGACGGCCAAGAGCTGCTCCTCCAGCGTCCGCTTTGCGTCCAGCGCGATGTTGACTCCCGCCTGACGGTGCGCCTCGCGATGAGCCTCGATGGTTTGGGCGGCAAGGGTGGAGTGGCCGGGAAAGTAATCTGCACAAGAAAACGAGCAGCGGCACAAGTCAGGCCAAGACCCCAGGCGGCTAGCAGGCAGAAGAAGGGCGAGAAAGGCAGCTTACCATCGATCAAGTCTTCGATGCGGCCGAAGCCCTCATCCAGCGCTTGACGAGTCTCAGCCCAGCTCGCCGCCTCGGTCTCAAACTCCGCCTTCAAGGCGGCCTCGCTGTCCTGCGCCTTCTGCAGGGCCGCCTTGTGGCTTTCTTCTTGATCAGATAGCTTCTTGGCTAGGCGGTCGCGCTCCTGGACCAAGGCGGCGTACTCGGCGTCCCTGGTGCGAAGGGCGGTCTGTGCCTCGCCGAGCTCCTTCCTCAAGTCGGCATTGGCCTCTGCAAAGAACAAAAGACAAAGACAAAAAAACCAATAAGGGAAAGGTCGTCAAGGAAGATCCGGCCCGACTGCTCAGCAGTCAGCCCGAATCTTGGGGACTACACCCAGTGGGTGCGCTGACGCGCCCCCACAGGAAACAGATAAGAGCGAGCACTTACTTCGGCTGTTGGCCAGGTCGTCGATCTTCCGACCCAACTCCTGAGCCTGGGAGTTGAAGGCGGCAGCACGGGAATTATGATATTCCTGAAAGTTGAGATAGAAAGCAAAGATAAGACGGTCGTCAAGAAAGATCCGACCCGACTGCTCAGCAGTCGGCCCGAATCTCGGGGACTACACCCAGTGGGTGCGCTGACGCGCCCCCACAGAAGAAATCAAGAAACCAGAGCGGTCAAGAGCAAAATACTTACCCGGATGGCGGCCCGCGTCGACAGGAACTCCTGGGTATATTGCTGCAGAAGGGTGGCCTGAGCTTGAAGCCGGCTCCGGACCTCTTGGGCCGCCACATTCAGCTCGCCGGACCCCCTGCTGGGAATCCACCCGGACGTGGCGGAGCTGGCCGCCTCCAAAGCCTCCGCCGACTGGCCGGCGCCCGTGGCTTGGCGCGACTCCAGCGGAACGGTGTTTCCCCCTGCGCGCTGACGCGTCACCGGCTGTATCTCGAGGCCGGCTCCGACCTCAGGTACACCCCCGGCCGGCTCCTCTAGCGCCGCCGACGACTGGCCGCCTTGGCCCGTTCCAGTCGGCGCGGCCGGCGGCGTCCTCCCCGCGAAGACCTCGAAGAGCTCCTCCCTTTGCACCAACGGCGGGTCTTGGATGATCTCCTCCGCCAGGGGCAATGGGATGTCCGGGGCCACGGTTCGGAGGGGGATGGCGAGCAGCGGGGGCTGGTTGCGCGAGCCCTCCGCCTCCGTCTCCGCGGCCGCCCGCTCCGCCTGGGCTTTGGCTGCCGCGTCGGCCCGCTCCTTCGCCGCTTGAGCGGCCTCCCGATCCGCCGCCTCCCTCTCTTCCCGCGCCTCACGAGCATTCCGCTCTGTGGCTTCCATGAGGTCGGCGCGGGGATCCACGTGGCGGGGGCCTGAAGACCCTCCAGCCGGCCCGACTACGGAGCCGCCTGGGCCCCGCTCAAGGGAAAGCGGCGCCCTTCTCAGAAAGCGGAGAAAGGTCAGGAGAAATGATTCGGACAGAAGAAAACAATAAAAACAGGCATACAAGTAGTTGGTGACTTACGCCGAGACCGTCTGAGGCTGCTTCACTGCTTTCCGGAAGCGGGCCGCCTTCGCGGCCGCCTCGTCTCGTTTCGTCGCTGCGGCGGAGGCTTTGGACTTCTTCGGCCGACTACCGAAGAGAGTTGACGCGGCCCGGCGCTTCGGAGCGCCGCCGCCTGTAGCCGGCGCGGCAGACGAGCCCGCGCTTTGGCGGTCGGCTGCTGGCTGGCAACGCGGGACTTCTTCGGCTTCGGCGTCGTCCGGCCAGTCCTCGAAGCTGGCGGAGAGCCCCGTGCCTCCGGGCTCGGCGTTGTCTCCCACGACGGCGTCCTCCATGGCGGCCGCCCCCAAGTCCGGGTCATCAACATCGTCCACCATGCGGTCGGGGGCATACTGACGTTCAATCCCTGCCGCCCCAGCCGGCGGCGGAAGAAGGGGGTTCTGTTAACAAAAGCCGGCTGATCAGAGGCCGGCCATCATGGAGTCGACTGACAACAAAAAGAAGATAGAGAGAGAAGCTTACCACGGGCGGAGGATTGGCGCGAGAATACGGCGCCTTGCCGTATTGCCAGTCCCCGGCGAGCTTGCAGTTGGCGATGTAGTTGACCATGAGCGCCACCTCTGCATGCGGCATTTCCCATGTGCTCAGCCGGCTTGGGTCGAAGCGGCCGCTCATCTGGCACAGCATGTGGGGCCGGCTTTGAAGCGGAAGAACCCGGCGCTCCATGAAGGCGGCCACCAAGTCGGATCCGCGCAGGCCCTCCGAATGGATCATCACCCGAAGCCGGGCGATGGCGGCGTTCCCGGCCTGAGACAGGGACCGGGACCGGAAGCTCCACGAGGGCTGCCTCCCAACCGGCGGGCCGGCTACGTAAGCCGGCAGATTGATGTTGTCTCCTCTCGGGGGCGAGCCGGCGTTCTTCACGTAGAAATATGACCTCTGCCATACCTTCACCGACTGGATTAGGGGGATGGGCGGGAAGGGATTGTTCTCGCCTGACCTCCTCATGGCGATGTAGGCTCCGCAGGGGGCGGGCACGCCGGCGACGACGGTGCCGAGCTTGCTCTGGAAGAACTCTCCCCAGAGCTCCAGCGTGGGGAGCACGCCCAGGAAGCCTTCGCAGAGGGAGACGAAGGCCGACAGCAGCATCACCGCGTTGGGCGTGAGGTGATGCGGCTGCAGGTTGTAGAACTCGAGGAAGGAGCGCAGAAATCCGCTCGCCGGAAGGCCGAAGCCACGCAGGAAGTGCGAGTGGAAGACGACCCGCTCGCCCTCCTCCGGCGCCGGCGAGATCTCCGTCTCCGGCGCCAAGCGAACCTACACGAGACTAGCGTCGGGCAGGCGCCGCGTCTGGCGGAGGAACTTCATGTGGTCGTCGTGGACGTTGGAGCCGTCCCATGAGCTTGACAACGCCATGGAGCAAGACGCGGTGGGGGTGCTGCGGTGAGAGGTTGCGACAACATCGAGAGGAAGAAGAAGGAAGACAAGGAGGGGCGGAGTGTGGGAGAGAGAGCGAACCTCTGCCTCTCCCCCTCCCCCCCCCCCCCTACTTGTAGGCTCGGGTGGCGGAGCCGAGGAGGCGCGGTGTGGGGGAACGTGGGGATCGATCGTGCCCACTTCCCCCACGTCCCGCGTTTATTACGCCCTAATGGCGAATTCAAGACGCCACAGGAAGGTGAGCGGTCCACCTGGGCCATAGAGGATCAGCGCTCGGGCCGAGGCCAAGGAGTGGCGGGCCCGGGCCTGCGGCGGCGTCCCGTCGCGCGCGTGTGTTGGCAAGCTTCCGCTGCCGCGTGGCCCACGGAGGGGCCCGCGGTCAGCGCGCGGGTCAACCACCTTCCCGCCTGCGAGATACAGGAGCTCTCTGAAATCGGCCTACACCAGCAAAGCCGGCTCCTCAGGGTAAGAAGCTGACCAAGCTTCTCATCCCTCTGTCCGCCTCGAAGCTCGACCAGCTTCGGGGACTACTGTCGGAGTAAATAGCCATGGGTAGCCTAGCCGGCTCCCCCTGACCCTTCTGAAAAAATTACGAGCCCGTCCGGCTCTCAAAGAACCCAAGACCTGGAGCCGCCTTCCCTTTGCCGGCTATCATCCAGGACGGCTTCGGGAGGCGGCCCAACCTTTGCCCTCATGAAGAAAGCCATGGGGGCCGACTTCGAGAAGCCGGCCGCAAGAGGGCCGACTCCAAGAAGCCGGCTCCCATATGGCGGTCTAAACCGTACCCTCGAAGTTGGCATCCACCCAGCAATGATGAAGCGGGGCGTGGCTACAGTGAAGCCTGTCACCCCCAAAACCCGGAGCACGACCGGCACAGTGCGCCGTACGGGTGGCCACGGCCCGCCCGGTGCGGCACTGTTGCCACGGCGACCCTGACGCCATCCACGACGGGCCACCAGCGTGGCCCCCGAGGCGGTGGGCCCCTTCGGGCAGAGAGACGCCGAAGGCGGCCACACCTCTTCCCAAGTCGGCCAGAGAGAGAGCCGGCTCCCCATAGCCGGCTTGCCATCTTCCTCGAAGGAGACGCCCCATTAAGGAGACAAGACACGGTGAGGCTACAGTAATCGCCCGCCGGGCGGCGGTACTGTAGCCACGCTTACCACGACCGAGCCCGCGTCATCAGAATAGGGCAATAGTAACCAGCCACCGACCAAGCCCTGGACGGTGGGGCCTGCTTGTCGACCAAGGAGCCGGCAGCCGGCGGCACCCACCAGTCGGCGGGCCCCAGCAGCCGGCGTAGAAGCCGGCGAGCGCAGTCACAGACAGCTGGGCCCCGCGCCCAGTCGGATTACCATTGTACCCCCGGGGGTAGGCCTATATAAACCCCTCGGTGCACCCATGCAAAGGGTTCGACCCCCAACTAGTTTTAGACACCTCGCAAGGAGAAGAAGCAAGCTAGCCGCGCCCTTCTTCCTCCTCCCACCAAAACAGCTCAAGGAGCATTGTGTAGCTAATCATCCATCTAGTGATCATGCGGAGACCCCGCAGAGCAGCAGTAGGGGTGTTATCTCCACGGAGAGCCCCGAAGCTGGGTAAAGTCCGCCGGCGTGCTTATCTTCGCCTCATCCCGTTTTGAGGCACCGGCGACGTCTGATTGGCTCCCACAATGATAAGCCACCCGTTGGCATATGTCGCACCTACCACCCGACATATTGTTATGTGTATCTTTTGAAATCAAAAGATGAGGCTTTGACTTTCTTCAAAAACTATAAAGCTGAGGCAGAGAACCAACTTGATCGAAAAATTAAACGGCTTAGGTCCGATCGTGGTGGAGAGTATTTTTCCAATGAATTTGATTTTTTGTGTGCGGAACGTGTTATAATCCATGAGAGGACGCCTCCCTACTCACCCCAGTCAAATGGGGTAGCCGAAAGAAAGAACCGAACTCTAACTGATATGGTTAACACCATGTTAGACACTTTGGGTCTATCCAAGGAATGGTGGGGGGAGGCGCTAATGACTACGTGTCATGTCCTAAACCGGGTTCCCACAAAGCATAAGGCCATGACTACATTTTAGGAATGGGAAAGGAAAAGGTTGAAACTCTCTTACCTACATACTTGGGGTTGTTTGGCAAAAGTCAATATACCAATTCCCAAGAAGCGCAAGCTTGGACCAAAACCCGTGGATTGTATTCTTCTAGGCTATGCTTTTCATAGCATCGGCTATAGATTTTTGATAATAAAATCTGAGGTGTCCGACATGCATGTTGGTAAGATTATGGAGTCAAATAATGCAACTTTCTTTGAGGACATATTTCCTATGAAGGATATGTCGAGTTCATCAAATCAGGAGATACCTACTCCATCTAGTGAGGAATTCACTGTAATTCCTGAACCCACCATTGTGATGGAACACGTTGAGAATCTTGTTGAGGGTGACAATGGAACTCCTGTGAGGAGTAAGAGACAGAGGACTGCAAAGTCCTTTGGTGATGATTTCATTGTGTACCTCGTGGATGACACACCCAAGACTATTTCAGAAGCCTATGCATCTCCTAATGCTGACTACTGGAAGGAAGTTGTACGTAGCGAGATGGATTCCATCTTAGATAACGGTACCTGGGAGATCACCGACCGTCCTTATGGGTGCAAACCTGTAGGATGTAAGTGGGTGTTCAAGAAGAAGCTTAGACCTAATGGTACGATTGAAAAGTACAAGGCACGGCTTGTGGCCAAGGGTTATACCCAGAAAGAAGGTGAAGACTTCTTTGATACTTACTAACCCGTGGCTAGACTGACCACGATTCGGGTGCTACTATCACTGGCTGCCTCACATGGTCTTCTCGTTCATCAAATGGACGTTAAGACAGCTTTCCTCAATGGAGAGTTGAAGGAGGAAATTTACATGGATCAGCCAGATGGTTTTGTGGTACCTGGTCAGGAAGGAAAGGTGTGCAAGTTATTAAAGTCTTTATATGGCCTTAAACAAGCTCCTAAGGAGTGGCATGAGAAGTTGGAAAGAACATTAATTGCTACCGGCTTTTTAGTAAACAATGGTGACAAGTGCGTGTACTATCGCTATGGTGGGGCGAAGGAGTTATTCTTTGTCTGTATGTCGACGATATATTGATATTTGGAACCAAACTTGATTTAATCAAGGAGGTTAAGGATTTCTTATCTCGCTGTTTTGAGATGAAGGATCTAGGAGTAGCTGATGTTATCTTAAACATCAAGCTGTTGAGAGATGAGAATGGTGGGATCACACTGCTTCAGTCTCACTATGTGGAAAAGGCCTTGAGTTGTTTTGGGTATAGCGACTGCACACCTTCTCCAACTCCATATGATGCTAGTGTGTTGCTTCGAAAGAATCGACAGATTGCTAGAGATCAACTGAGGTATTCTCAGATTATTGGTTCTCTTATGTATTTGGCGAGTGCCACGAGGCCTGACATCTCTTTTGCTGTGAGCAAGCTGAGTCGGTTTGTGTCAAAACCGGGAGATGATCATTGGCATGCGCTTGAGAGAGTTATCGCTATTTGAAAGGCATCGCGAGCTATGGGATTCACCACACCGGGTATCCAAGGGTACTGGAGGGTTATAGTGACTCAAACTGGATTTCTGATGCTGATGAGATAAAGGACACAAGTGGTTATGTTTTTACACTTGGTGGTGGCGCTGTTTCCTGGAAGTTTTGCAAGCAGACCATCTTAACGAGGTCAACTATGGAAGCAGAACTCACAGCATTGGACACTGCCACTGTTGAAGCAGAGTGGCTTCATGAACTCTTCATGGACTTACCTATGGTTGAAAAACCAATACCCCCTATCCTGATGAACTGTGATAATCAAACTGTGATCGTCAAGATAAACAGTTCGAAGGACAATATGAAGTCCTCAAGACATGTGAAGAGGAGACTAAAATCTGTTAGAAAATTGAGGAACTCCGGAGTTATTACGTTGGATTACATCCAGACATCGAAAAACTTGGCAGATCCCTTCACAAAGGGTCTATCACGTAATGTGATAGATAATGCATCGATGGAGATGGGTTTGAGACCCACCGCATGAGTTGTCCATAGTGGTAACCCACTCTATGTGATCAGAGATCCCGTGAAGTAGAAGTGGGAGACAAGCTGTTGGTCAGCTGGGAGGAGAGTATCCCTATATTAACTATCCCATTCTGTGAAGATGTAATACTCTCCTGATCTGCATGGCAGGTTGATACTTATCTTAATGTGTTCCAAGTGGCTTATTTGGGTAAGCAGAGATGTTGTCCTGCAGAACATCTTCTGAGGAACACACCTATATGAAATTGACTGTTAACGTCGCAGTCTGTGAGAATTGGGTGTTCTCTGATAAATTCATGAAAAGGCCCTGGAGTATGACGTATACGCTCCACCCGCGGGGAAGCCTTGCGGCAGCCAAGTATCGGTCAAGAATTTGTGTGAACCTAGTCTCGCAGAAAACTTGTAGTTCAAGGCATAGTCCACTATTCAAATTGTGATCTAGTGTAACATAAATCTCTAAGTGGAAGTTCAACTTCACAGTCTTCACTAAGCACCGGTATATAAACAATATTTTGGAACTAAATGATGAGATGTGCCAATGAGACTTTGTGGGGGATTGTTGGAATTTTGCTAGTAGGCCTTTGGCCCAAAGCCCAACTAAAATTCTGAAATTCTCTTGGCCCATTCATGCACACATGTGAGTGGAGTGAGTGAGCTAAAGTTCAGTCCCACCCCGGAAGTTGAGAGAGAGTTGCATCTCTTTATAAGGTGAGCTCTTCTACCACTTGTATGAGCATGAGAAGAGAAGAGCTACACACGCGCTCCTCCTCCTCGCTCGCCTCGCCACGCCACGCCTCGTCACGACGCGCCGCGGGTTGCGGGATTGAGCCGAGCCGTGGACAGAGCTATGCACGTTGTCTATATTTTTGTTGCTCGGGAAAATTAATGAGTCATTAATTAATAATTAACGGGCGCGTTAATTACTGAACCATTTCTGATTCTTTTGGATTGTGACGACTCGGACGTGGGGTTTATACCCACGACCTACCCGGCCCGCACTATATAGTCAGGCAGACGTCTACCCTAGCCGCTCCCGCTTCGTATGGTTTCTCACCACCGTTCCAGATCATTGCGCCGCCAAGCAAGTCTTCTCCATCCCTCCTTTCGGCGTGCACCGGGAGAAGGGACAGCAGGCCTCCGGAACCCCACCTCTCGTGATCCTGTACGGGAAAGGGGCGATCAGGTTTTTGGGGAGGGCACTCGCGCGAGTGCTGGCAGCGACGACTTCGCGAACAATGACATCTTCCCTGACCTCGACAACCTCGTCCTCGACGACATGGGTGACAACGTCAACGCCGGCAGTGTTGCTCCCGCTGCACCGTATGTGATTCTATCCTTCCTGTTCGAGATCGTGGTAGAATTCACGTGTCTAGTATGTGCCCTAGATGTGATCTGTTCATCTGCTATGCTAGTTCACTTGCATGAGCATGAGAAGAGAAGACATACACGCGCGCTCCTCCTCCTCGCTCGCCTCGCCACGCCACGCCTCGTCACGGCGCGCCGCGGGTTGCGGGATTGAGCCGAGCCAAGGACAGAGCTATGCACGTTGTCTATATTTTTGCTGCTCGGGAAAATTAATGAGTCATTAATTAATAATTAACGGACGCGTTAATTACTGAACCATTTTCGATTCTTTTGGATCGTGACGACTTGGACGTGGGGTTTATTCCCATGACCTACCCGGCCCGCACTATATAGGTCCGATCGTGGTGGAGAGTATTTTTCCAATGAATTTGATCTGTTGTGTGCGGAACATGGTATAATCCATGAGAGGATGCCCCCCTACTCACCCCAGTCAAATGGGGTAGCCGAAAGAAAGAACCGAACTCTAACTGATATGGTTAACACCATGTTAGACACTTCGGGTCTATCCAAGGAATGGTGGGGGGAGGCGCTAATGACTGCGTGTCATGTCCTAAACCGGGTTCCCACAAAGCATAAGGCCATGACTCCATTTGAGGAATGGGAAAGGAAAAGGTTGAAACTCTCTTACCTACATACTTGGGGTTGTTTGGCGAAAGTTAATATACCAATTCCCAAGAAGCGCAAGCTTGGACCAAAAACCGTGGATTGTGTTCTTCTGGGCTATGCTTTTCATAGCATCAGCTATAGATTTTTGATAATAAAATCTGAGGTGTCCGACATGCATGTTGGTATGATTATGGAGTCAAATGATGCAACTTTCTTTCAGGACATATTTCCTATGAAGGATATGTCGAGTTCATCAAATCAGGAGATACCTACTCCATCTAGTGAGGAATTCACTGTAATTCCTGAACCCACCATTGGATGGAACACGTTGAGAACCTGTTGAGGGTGACAATGGAACTCCTGTGAGGAGTAAGAGACAGAGGACTGCAAAGTCCTTTGGTGATGATTTCATTGTGTACCTCGTGGATGACACACCCAGGACTATTTCACAAGCCTATGCATCTCCTGATGCTGACTACTGGAAGGAAGCTGTACGTAGAGAGATGGATTCCATCTTAGCTAACGGTACCTGGGAGATCACTGACCGTCCTTATGGGTGCAAACCTATAGGATGTAAGTGGGTGTTCAAGAAGAAGCTTACACCTCATGGTACGATTGAAAAGGCAGCGACGACTTCGCGAACGACGACTTCTTCCCCGACCTCGGCAACCTCGTCCTCGAGGACATGGGTGACAACGTCAATGCCGGCGGTGTTGCTCCCGCTGCACCGTATGTGATTCTATCCTTCCTGTTCGAGATCGTGGTAGAATTCATGTGTCTAGTATGTGCCCTAGATGTGATCTGTTCATCTGCTATGCTAGTTCACATGATTAGTTTAATCTCTGTTGCTGTAGTCATGATTTATCTTCTATTTATTCGGATTAAATCTCGTAGTAATTCGCTCATATTTCCAACAATCCAAAAACCTGATGATAGGCAATTTTCTCCAAGTGGTTTTGCTGCGCATCTGAAGCCGCCTGCCTTTAAGGGGGCGCAATATAAGAGGTGGCGCACGAGAGCAGTCTGCTGGTTTCAGACCATGGACTGCTATGACGCCACCAAGGGCAAGCCTGAGGGCGATCTTAATCCAGCACAGCTGGAAGCTTTTGAAAAGATCGATACCCTCTTTAAAGGGGCTCTTCTGAGTGTTCTTGATGACTCAATTGTGGATTCGTATATGTCGTTTGACAACGGCAAGGACATGTGGGCTGCGCTCGAGGCCAAGTTTGGTGCCTCGGACGCCGGCGGCGAGTTGTACGTCATGGAGCAATTCTATGACTACAAGATGACTGATGAGCGCGCTGTTGTACAGCAGGCTCATGAGATACAGTCGCTCGCAAAAGAACTTGAGTACTTCAAGTGTGTGTTGCCGGACAAATTTGTTGCCGGGGGCATCATTGCCAAGCTTCCACCTTCGTGGAACAATTTTTCTACTTCCCTGAAACACAAGAGACAGGAGTTTTCCGTTGCGGATCTCATTGGTACTCTTGATGTTGAAGAGAAGGCGAGAGCAAAGGACACACGTGCTCGAGTTGCTGAGGGAGGTTCTAGTGCCCACACGGTATAGAAGAAGAACTTCCAGCCCAACAAGTTCAAAAACAACAAGAACAAAACTCAGGGCAAAGGCAAGTTTGATACAAAGAACAAGCCATCACATTCTACCAACTTCAAGAAGAATTCTCATAAGAAGGGGAAGGGACTTTGCCATGTCTGCGGTGATCCTAATCACTGGGCTCCGAACTTTCCTAACCGCTTTGAGGAGCAAGAACATGAGAAGAGCGGCAAGTCCGCTAATGTCGTCATCGGTGATACTGATATGAAGGAATCAGGGTACGGTATCTTTCCTACCGTCCTTTCAGTATTTCAATCCCCTGATTGGTTAATTGACACCGGTGCCAATGTACATGTTTGTGCTGACGCCTCCATGTTTTCTTCTTACCAGGCCACTGGGACTTCTCCCGTGCTGATGGGGAACGGGTCACATGCCATCGTTCGAGGTGTTGGTACGGTCGATCTGAAGTTTACTTCGGGGAAGACCGTGCGTCTGAAGAACGTTCATCATGTGCCGTCCATCAATAAAAATCTCGTTAGCGGTTCCCGTTTAGGTCGAGATGGTTTTAAGTTGGTTTTCGAATCTAATAAAGTTGTAATTTCTAAGTGTGGACAATTTGTTGGAAAAGGCTATGAGTGCGGAGGCTTGTTCCGCCTAACTTTGTCAGATATTTGCACTAAAGTTATTAATAATGGTTGCCACAATAATGAGTCTGATATTTGGCATTCACGACTTTGTCATATTAACTTTGGATGCATGACGCGGCTAGCCAATATGAATTTAATTCTGAAAATCTCTCCTGTCAAGGGCTCTAAGTGCCAAGTATGTGTGCAAGCTAAGCAACCTCGCAAGTCCCATAAGACTGCAGAGGCAAGAGACTTGGCGCCACTAGAGCTTATACATTCTGATCTTTGTGAGATGAATGGCGTGTTCACAAAAGGTGGAAAGAGATACTTCATGACTTTGATTTATGACTCCACTAGATATTGTTATGTGTATCTTCTGAAATCAAAAGATGAGGCTTGGACTTTCTTCAAAAACTATAAAGCTGAGGCACAGAACCAACTTGATCGAAAAATTAAACGGCTTAGGTCCGATCGTGGTGGAGAGTATTTTTCCAATGAATTTGATCTGTTGTGTGCGGAACATGCTATAATCCATGAGAGGACGCCTCCCTACTCACCCCAGTCAAATGGGGTAGCCGAAAGAAAGAACCGAACTCTAACTGATATGGTTAACACCATGTTAGACACTTCGGGTCTATCCAAGGAATGGTGGGGGGAGGCGCTAATGACTGCGTGTCATGTCCTAAACCGGGTTCCCACAAAGCATAAGGCCATGACTCCATTTGAGGAATGGGAAAGGAAAAGGTTGAAACTCTCTTACCTACGTACTTGGGGTTGTTTGGCGAAAGTCAATATACCAATTCCCAAGAAGCGCAAGCTTGGACCAAAAACCGTGGATTGTGTTCTTCTGGGCTATGCTTTTCATAGCATCGGCTATAGATTTTTGATAATAAAATCTGAGGTGTCCGACATGCATGTTGGTACGATTATGGAGTCAAATGATGCAACTTTCTTTGAGGACATATTTCCTATGAAGGATATGTCGAGTTCATCAAATCAAGAGATACCTACTCCATCTAGTGAGGAATTCACTGTAATTCCTGAACCCACCATTGCGATGGAACACGTTGAGAATCCTGTTGAGGGTGACAATGGAACTCCTATGAGGAGTAAGAGACAGAGGACTGCAAAGTCCTTTGGTGATGATTTCATTGTGTACCTCGTGGATGACACACCCAGGACTATTTCACAAGCCTATGCATCTCCTGATGCTGACTACTGGAAGGAAGCTGTACGTAGCGAGATGGATTCCATCTTATCTAACGGTACCTGGGAGATCACTGACCGTCCTTATGGGTGCAAACCTGTAGGATGTAAGTGGGTGTTCAAGAAGAAGCTTAGACCTGATGGTACGATTGAAAAGTACAAAGCACGGCTTGTGGCCAAGGGTTATACCCAGAAAGAAGGTGAAGACTTCTTTGATACTTACTCACCCGTGGCTAGACTGACCACAATTCGGGTGCTACTATCACTGGCTGCCTCACATGGTCTTCTCGTTCATCAAATGGACATTAAGACAGCTTTCCTCAATGGAGAGTTGAAGGAGGAAATTTACATGGATCAGCCAGATGGTTTTGTAGTACCTGGTCAGGAAGGAAAGGTGTGCAAGTTATTAAAGTCTTTATATGGCCTTAAACAAGCTCCTAAGGAGTGGCATGAGAAGTTCGAAAGAATATTAACTGCTGTCGGCTTTCTAGTAAATGATGGTGACAAGTGCGTGTACTATCGCTATGGTGGGGGCGAAGGAGTTATTCTTTGTCTGTATGTCGACGACATATTGATATTTGGAACCAAACTTGATTTAATCAAGGAGGTTAAGGATTTCTTATCTCGCTGTTTTGAGATGAAGGATCTAGGAGTAGCTGATGTTATCTTAAACATCAAGCTGTTGAGAGATGAGAATGGTGGGATCACACTGCTTCAGTCTCACTATGTGGAAAAGGTCTTGAGTCGTTTTGGGTATAGCGACTGCACACCTTCTCCAACTCCATATGATGCTAGTGTGTTGCTTCGAAAGAATCGACGGATTGCTAGAGATCAACTGAGTTATTCTCAGATTATTGGTTCGCTTATGTATTTGGCGAGTGCCACGAGGCCTGACATCTCTTTTGCTGTGAGCAAACTGAGTCGGTTTGTGTCAAAACCGGGAGATGATCATTGGCATGCGCTTGAGAGAGTTATGCGCTATTTGAAAGGCACCGTGAGCTATGGGATTCACTACATCGGGTATCCAAGGGTATTGGAGGGTTATAGTGACTCAAACTGGATTTCTGATGCTGATGAGATAAAGGCCACAAGTGGTTATGTTTTTACACTTGGTGGTGGCGCTGTTTCTTGGAAGTCTTGCAAGCAGACCATCATAACGAGGTCAACTATGGAAGCAGAACTCACAACATTGGACACTGCCACTGTTGAAGTAGAGTGGCTTCGTGAACTCTTGATGGACTTACCTATGGTTGAAAAACCAATACCCCCTATCATGATGAACTGTGATAATCAAACTGTGATCGTCAAGATAAACAGTTCGAAGGACAATATGAAGTCCTCAAGACATCTGAAGAGGAGACTAAAATCTGTCAGAAAATTGAGGAACTCCGGAGTTATTACGTTGGATTATATCCAGACGTCGAAAAACTTGGAAGATCCCTTCACAAAGGGTCTATCACATAATGTGATAGATAATGCATCGATGGAGATGGGTTTGAGACCCACCGCATGAGTTGTCCATAGTGGTAACCCACTCTATGTGATCGGAGATCCCGTGAAGTAGAAGTGGGAGACAAGCTGTTGGTCGGCTGGGAGGAGATTATACCTATATTAACTATCCCACTCCGTGAAGATGCAATACTCTCCTGATCTGCATGGCAGGTTGATACTTATCTTAATGTGTTCCATGTGGCTTATTCGGGTAAGCAAAGATGTTGTCCTGCAGAACATCTTCTAAGGAACACACCTATATGAATTTGGTTGTTAATGTCGCAGTCTGTGAGAATTGGGTGTTCTCTAATAAATAAATCAAAAGGCCCTGGAGTATGACGTATACGCTCCACCCGCGGGGAAGCCTTGCGGCAGCCAAGTATCGGTCAAGAATTTGTGTGAAACTAGTCTCGCAGAAAACTCGTAGTTCAAGGCATAGTCCACTATTCAAGTTGTGATCTAGTGTAACATAAATCTCGAAGTGGAAGTTCAACTTCATAGTCTCCACTAAGCACCGGTATATACACAATATTCTGGAACTAAATGATGAGATGTGCCAATGAGACTTTGTGGGGGATTGTTGGAATTTTGCTAGTAGGCCTTTGACCCAAAGCCCAACTAAAATTCAGAAATTCTCTTGGTCCATTCATGCACACATGTGAGTGGAGTGAGTGAGGCTAAAGTATAGTCCCACCCCGGAAGTTGAGAGAGAGTTGCACCTCTTTATAAGGTGAGCTCTTCTACCACTTGTATGATCATGAGAAGAGAAGACCTACACGCGCGCTCCTCCTCCTCGCTCGCCTCACCACGCCACGCCTCGTCACGATGCGCCGCGCCGTGGGGCGGGGCGCGGGATTGAGCCGAGCCGAGGACAGAGCTATGCACGTTGTCTATATTTTTACTGCTCGGGAAAATTAATGAGTCATTAATTAATAATTAACGGACGCGTTAATTACTGAACCGTTTTCGATTCTTTTGGATCGTGATGACTCGGACGTGGGGTTTATTCCCACGACCTACCCGGCCCGCACTATATAGTCAGGCAGACGTCTACCCTAGCCGCTGCCACTTCGTATGGTTTCTCACCACCGTTCCAGATCATTGCGCCGCCAAGCAAGTCTTCTCCATCCCTCCTTTCGGCGTGCACCGGGAGAAGGGACAGCAGGCCTCCGGAACCCCGCCTCTCGTGATCCTGTACGGGAGAGGGGCGATCAGGTTTTTGGGGAGCGCACTCGCGCGACTGCTGGCAGCGACGACTTCGCAAACGACGACTTCTTCCCCGACCTCGGCAACCTCGTCCTCGACGATATGGGTGACAACATCAACGCCGGCGGTGTTGCTCCCGCTGCACCGTATGTGATTCTATCCTTCCTGTTCGAGATCGTGGTAGAATTCATGTGTCTAGTATGTGCCCTAAATGTGATTTGTTCATCTGCTATGCTAGTTCACATGATTAGTTTAATCTTTGTTGCTGTAGTCATGATTTATCTTCTATTTATTCGGATTAAATCTCGTAGTAATTTGCTCATATTTCCAACACTTACATGGAGATTCGTGTGGGTATTTTCTTTTTCTTTTTTCTTTTCCTTTCTATACTTGATTGAGCCACTTAAATGTGCAATAACTGGGGCACATTTAGATGTGCCCTAGACATTCCCGTAAAATATCCTTCATGAGCAAAGGGCAGCTTGCCATCAGATGCTTAAATCCATCCGTTGCCATGATATCTCCTAGCCTGTTTTGTGAGGTCATGAACCCAATGCATGCTTCGATCTCTAGTTCTCTACAGTGGTGCTGCTCTGCCAGAACCAACGTGGTTGCCACCGTTTCCAGGTCGATGCTGTCACGCAGCCTTCCTTCGTAGATAACTCTTAGCCTCTCCAACCCCTATCGATCTGCCGCAACCAACAAGTGCTAAATGTTTGTAGTTTTACCTTCTTTGCTGTCCCAATCATCTAGCATAGAATCCGTGTATATTAAGTGAAGAAGCGCCTCGCTCAAAAATGCCCTTTGTCTGCAAAAGAAAATCAGCAAAAATGCCCAACCCCTCAAAAAAATCAGCACAAATGCCCGTGCGTTGCAATAGAAGACATTGTTATCGGTCTCATGCCTCGACTTATTTCTGTTTGTCCTATTATCCTCGTCCCAGTCCGCCATCAGCATCTTCTCCACACACTTCTGTATCTCGGCCCTCAACGCCTAGGCCCCCACTGTCCTTCTCGTTTCTAGTGGACCATCATGTATACCGAATAGTAAGCTTGTTCCCATTTTATCAATGCAGTCTTCCGTTGGAATGTGATGTGGCATGATCATTGCATGCATAAGACAGTGAAGAAACAGAGAGATTGAGAGTAGTAATTGTAATTATTGAAATATTAGGCAAATTTATGATTAACTAGTAAATAATTCATAACTAGAACATAAAATAGCAAGCAACAATCTAGCATACTAAACAAACAGGAAAACATGCACAACAAAATCGCACATGTAACAACAACTACAAATAGATACATGAACAGATCACGATGGGCGTATTGTTCGTTAGCTGCTGCAGGAGCGACGTCGTTAATGATGATGATGGCGGCGATCTGTTGCCGATAGCGTTATAGACAACGATGAGTAGCGCTGCCCGACTTGGACGGAAGACGACCCGTGATGACGAACTTGAGCAGCCTCATAGATGATTTTCAAAAACCTATTTCGTCCACTCCCAAGTACGATCGCAAGGACGACGGCCTCGGAGAACTGCTCTCCCGCACGCCGATGCATGCATGACAACGTTCTGGATGGAGTAGACTTCGGCAGCGATGCAAGTTGCGAGATAAGGCAAAACCCTGGATGTTTTCGACATGTCTTTGGCCGCGGTCGGTAACAGTATATATAATAGCACCAGAAGTGGTATCGTGTCGCGATGACGATCTCAAACCGACTTGATTTCTAGGTCGTATTCCTTGTTGATAGTAAACTTCCCAAATAAGATGTACCTAGGGAATACCATAGTGATTAAGGAACTTGTGTATCATCTTCATAGCAAGCACGTGTTCTAAGTGTGTAGGTTAAGAATTCTAAGTCCTCCTTTATCCTTTGGTTTGCAGATCATGTCCCAAGCCGCAAGGGGTGGGTTCTTTTTTACAAATCTTTGCCTCTCCAGAAAAGATGCCGTCTATATTTGTTTTTTTGATCAATGATACCTTTATAGAGAAGGAGACAACTCATGAGGAAGATGGGCAAGGATGAGAGGACTGCATTAACCATGAGCGGCGTGCCATCATAGCTTAAGTATTGAGAGCAAATGGCCAGTCTTTTTTGAATTCTCTCAATGATGTACATGAAGAACTCCATTTTCAGTTTACTGAAGCCCAGTGGTGTGCCTAAGTAAATAAAAGGGAAGGTTCCAATAGCACAACCCACGAGAGTAGACAGATGTTGCACTGCTTCTTCAAAGACATTGTTTGGGAGCAAACTGGATTTTTGATAGTTAACCTTGAGGCCCGAGGCCTTTGAAAATAGATGGACTAGGCTCTGCAGTTGTTGGAGTTGGTCTGAGCAAGCAGGCATAAAAATCAAAGTGCCATCTGCATACTGCTGTACAGGAAAGTCAGGACAAGAGGTGGAACTGAATGGAGGTGTAATGACTCCTCTGTTATTTGCATCATGCATCATTCATAATAAACAGAAGGGGTGATAGTGCCCCCCCCCCCCCCCCCCCCCCCATGTCTAACACCCCTTCTGCATTTAAACTGTGTCCCAGGGATGCTGTTCAAATTTGATTTTACCGTTCATCATGGGAGCAATGAATTTGGGTGTAGCCACCACTTTTCCAATATCCTTCATGAGCATATTGGTGTGTATTGTCGTACTATATATTTTTTTGCGAGAAAAACACCTGATCTATTCATCAACTGTAAAGGTAGTACAAAGAACATCAGAAATAAAAATTACATCCAGGTCCATAGACCACCTAGCAACGACTACAAGCACTGAAGCAAGCCGAAGGCGCACCGCCGTCATCACCCCTCCATCACGGAGTCGGGCAAAGCTTGTTGTAGTAGGCAGTTGGGAAGTAGGCCCTACAGGATCAGCGCACCAGAACAGGAATCGCCGCTGATGAAAAGAAGTGTAGATTGAAAGGATCCAACCTGTAGACACATGAACATAGACGAACGAAGACTAGATCCATGTGGATCCATCGAAAGCAAAACGTCGACCGAATCCCATGAGATCTGCCGGAGACAGACCTCCACACGTCCTCCGATGATGCCACAAACACCGCCGGGACGGGGGCTAGGCGAGGAGAACCTTATTTCATCTTCAGAGAGCCGCCACCATCTCATCCATCTGAGTAGGACAAACCCTATCAAAACTTAAAAAAAATCCAAAAACGGAACCCTCCCGCCGGCAAGGCCCAAGATCCACTGCGCCTCCATGGCCCTAAGGCTAGCGAAGTCGAGGCAGACCGGCGCCGGCGCCGGCGGGAGGCACTGAAAACCCTAGCGGTAGGTGCCTTCCGCTCGTGCAAACGTGTCATATATTGAAGTGATTATACTTATATACCAAGAAAGGGAGAACAATAACATGATTCTAGCTAAAGTTGAAATGTAGATAAGCGAACACAATGATTGAAATCTGAAAATCGGTATAATCATCTACTTAGTACTCCCTCCATTCCAAAATATAGTGCGCCCGCGCTTCCCGAGGTCCAACTTTGACCCTAAATTTAACCAACAAGACCAACTGTGGCGGGAGAAAAAATTATATAATTGAAAACTTCTTTCGAATACGAATTCACTGATATAATTTTTGCTCACGCCGCAATCGGTCTTGGTAGTTAAATTTACGGTCAAAATTAAAGCACGTAGATAGAGGAAGCACTACATTATGGAATGGATGGAGTACTACATACTGGTGACATGATCATTTAATTTCTAGACAAACGAGACTTTCCACTCAAGACACAGGACACCTTGTCTAAAATATCCTTCGTGAGCAAAGGGCAGCTTGCCATCAGATGCTTGAATCCATCCGTTGCCACGATATTTCCTAGCCTGTTTTGTGAGGTCATGAACTCAATGCAGGCTTTTTTGAGATCGCCGCAATGGTGCTGCTCCGCCAGAACCAGCATGGTCGCAACTGTTTCCACCTCAATGCTATCACACAGCCTGTCTTCGCACATAATTCTTAGCCTCTCCAATCCATATCGATCCGCCGCAACTAGCAAGTGCTGCATTTTTTCAGTTTCATCTTTGTTGTCTCCATCATCTTGGAGGGAATCCGTGTATATGAAGTGAAGAAGCGCCTCGAAGATTGGTGGCTCGACGTCGTAGATCTTGATGCTCTCTGCCGTGCTCTCCTTCATAGGCCCAAAGAGCTCCGCCTTGAAGACCGGAGACCGTGCAGCTAACAAGTATCTGTGGGCGCTGAACAACTGGCCAGATACACTGAATGTCACATCTGCTCCTTGTCCTTCCTTCCACATCTGATGGAGATGGTCTTGCAGGTTTGGCTGCGGAACCACAAGAATGTTCCTCTTGACCTCGGTCCGTGGTTCTCTTATCACGGTAAGAACACACCGTATAATGAAGTAGCCATTGTTTGCCTTGGACGACGATGATTTCAGCAGCCTTGATTTCTCGACGAATTTACGATAACCAAAATCATAAGTTGGCGGAGAGAAGGTGTGGTTCAACGAACCGTGTCTTGTTAGCACTTTGCGCTCTTTTTTCAGCATGTTCAAGGTGAACTTAGCCCTCACACCTTCCTGTTGGTTGACACAATACAAAAAGGCTGAAGTGTTACCGGCACAGTTGACCGATGAACCATCTGGGGAGAATTGGATAGTCCAGTCGTAGCCACCGACGCTGAAGACGCAGGAGCTGATGTACTTGCCGACGCCCAAGCCGTCGAGCAGCGGGTAACTGGCCACCTCGAAATCGTGGGCGGCGGTGAAGCTCTCCGTGGAGGATCTGGACGACGTCGCGGGTAGGATGTGGCCATGGTTATTAACGACGGCCGGGGAGTTGTTGGCCGTGGCCATGGCAAAGATAGCTAGAGAGAAGCGACGATGGTTGATGGGGGTACGTACGTGCGCCTGTCCCAGCTGATCCCTTTATCGACGATGGACCTTACCTTCTGGTTTCCTTAACGACTTCTGTCTCTCTCTCCGGTTATGATGCAGAGTCCGGTATGGCTCAGTTGTTTGTTGATGCAAGAAAACCTGATGCAAAGACCGGAGCCCAACGAGGGGTCTTCAGAGTAGAGATGAGACCTGGCCGGGTACATATAGTCATCCGATCTGAGTCGGTTCAGGCAATTCGATGGACTGAAGACCCAACGGAGTAAATAAACCTGCTGTGTTATAAGATGCTGCCCGGCGCGCGCATCGCTGTTCTCCTCCAGACCAGTTGAAGTGCGCGAGATTTTTTTTTTAAACCAGGCTTTACCCCTTTTCCATTACTAAAAACGGAAATACAAACCAGTTCAAGATAACAGGAGAAGGGAAAGAGGGTTGAGTGAGTTCAAGCATTCTCAGGAAACCCACCACATCCGCCCGCCATCGAAACGGATGTCATGGGGCGAAAACCTGGTAACACTAACATCAAGTCTATTACAGCCAACCAAAGAACGACCAAACAGAGCAAACCACACATCGGATCGCCCGAACTGGCAAGACTAGACAAAAGCATCAGACGATGAGATAGGACAGAGAGGATCGCCTCCAGCTCCAGTTTTCCACCACGCCGAGGCCGCATCTTGGTCTTCATGTCTGGATCGTTTGCTTGACAAGGTCACATAGGTTCATCAGCTGCAGCGTGTCATTCCTGATCATCTCTGCACCTGCGCAAAGCTCTCCAGCCGCCTCTCCTTTCTGCAAACCTGTCTAGTACAAAAGAAACGAACAGAGAGAGAAAACAATCTCAAAAGGAGTCTTAATCTGTTTTTTTTCAAAGGTGGCTCGATTACGCGCCAACCAGATGGCCCAACAAGTAGCAGCTAAGCCCACAATATAAAAGGTTTCTTTGCCACGAAGAAATTTACTGCACCAGACAAAATATTGCCAATAGTTGTTAGGGCACATATCAGTGCCCAGCACCACCTCAATAGATCTCCAAACCACCAGGGCCGGCCCTATGTTTTGGGAGGCCCTAGGCGAACTCGACAACATGGGCCCCTATGTCTAAGTCCTAAGACCATATATATGTATGTGTGTGTTATATATATGACTTATTAAAAGTAACTTTTAGTCACACATCTTTAATTTAAAATTTGACTATAATAATTCAAATGACTTCATCAAGAACAATAATAACCAAATTCGAACTGATTCCATCAACAACAATAATACTAAAAAATCACAAAATGAAACTAACATGACATGATTAATTACCTCAAATAAGAACCAAATTAGACTGACTCCATCGACAACAATAATACTTTAGTGCTTCAAAAAAGGTTTCTTCGGGAGTAGTTTCTTGCCCCTGTTCTTCAATGACATCAACATTGCTTGAAGATGTAAAGAACTTATTCAAAGAATCCTTCAATGGTAGAATTTTTGGATCACTTTCTTTCTTTTTTCTTCTTGTTTCAGCACCTGACAATTGCTTCTTCTTAGGTAACATGGCAGGCTAATGTCCTAAAATCATGAAGAAAAGATCAAAAGAGGATACAAAGAATTAGGAATTTATACATCGGATGATTGGAACCCTAGACATGTACATAGAATGACAAAAAAATGATTGATTGAATTAGAAAATTTAAAACTTCATGCATACTGAAATTGGAGGATGGATCATGGATGTATAGTTGAATACGTAATTAAATACTAAATAAAGAATAAATAAAGTATTGAAATTGTCAAATTAGGGTTTGGGGGATGGACAGGAACTGAGAAACATGGATGGAAACATTCAAACGTACTTTAGGGATTGGGAATGGCCGCGTTGCTGACTTCAAGACTTGTAGTCGCCAGTCGGATGTATACTTGTATACGTATTGCCGCGGTGCCACCTTGCCGGATGCCGGATGGCCGGGCCGCTGGGTTGCTGGACTGTCGTGCGGCACGTCGCGCGTGCAGCTCCAGCGGGCAGCGGGCCAGCGGCAGGCGAGGCGAGGATGACACGGCAAGGCGCCGAGCGACGGAGCGAGGAGGCCGACGGGCGTCACGGCGCCTGACGAACCTAACCTACGAAGGAAAAGGAAAACAAACAGTCGTCTGTCTGCCAACTGGCGTGAGTCACGGTGTCACTTCGTGACTTCGCGTTCGTTAATCGATCAGCGATGGCTTGCTAGCTATCTGATGGGCCTAGCCCATCTTATTTATTTTCTCGAGTTCTTTTGTATTTTTTTACCTATTTTTTGCTGGGCTATAATATAGATATATACTTTGTCATGGGCCCCCCTCCTCACCTGGGCCCTGGGCCGTCGCCCCGCCGCCATACCCCCAGGGCCGGCCCTGCAAACCACCCTAGCAACGGGGCAAGTGAAAAAAAGTGGTTAGAGGTTTCTACCTCCCTGCAGAAAGAGCAACGAGGATTCCCTGGCCACTTTTTTCCCTCATCACTTGTCTTGTGAGTACTGCGTCTTGAGATAACTGCCATAAAAAGATTTTGATCTTGAGAGGAATTTTTTCTTTCCATATCCACTTATAGTTACACCCAGGGAGGGGTTTTTCCAACAGTTTGTACACAGATTTGGTAGAAAACTTGTCGTTCTGGTTAAGTCCCCAGGAGACTTTGCCACCATCTCCACTTTTAGCAAGAGGGATGTTATTGATGGTAGATCGCAACGCTTTCCACTGCTTAAGCAGATCAGGGGTAAGCCTGCGTCTAAAGAAAAAGCTGGCATTGTTGCCAGCCAACTTGTTCACAGTACAATTCGGAAAATTGCAGATATCAAACAACTGAGGGAACTGTTCCTGAAGAGCAAGAGACCCATTAATCGAGTCTTTCCACAGCCTAGTGATGTCCCTTATTTTTGTTTCTATTTTTCTGCCCAACATATATACATTTTTTACTTTGAGCAGTGATTTCCAGCAAGGTGAGTCAGAGAATCTGGCAGTAACATCCGCAACAGTTTTGTTGCGAAGGTATCTAGCCCGGACAATATCCTACCAGAGCCCTTTTTGTGTTTCAAGTTTCCACCACCATTTGACCATCAGGCTAATGTTTTGTTTCCGCAGGTCCTTAATACCCAAACCTCCTTTATCCTTGGATCTACAAATTCTACTCCACCTCACAAGGTAGTATCTCTTTTTTTTATTACATCCTTGCCAGAAGAATCTCCTTCTGTGTTTATCCTATCTCTCAATAAAAGTTTTATTCATAAGCCACGTCGACATATGATACAGAGAGATTTGTGTAACCACAGAATCTAACAGGGTATGTCTCCCACCCATCGAGGCCGCATTACCTATCCGGGCCTCGAATCTTCTTAGGTACTTGCTCACAATGAAATCCCAATCAGAGTTTTTCAGGTTTGTATAGCTCACAGGCATGCCCAAGTAGGCGAAGTATTCGGTGAAAATGACTGTTCAATGAAAATCTGAAAATTCCTATCATGCACTGTTGGATCCATGGTGGACGTCCTGGATCAAACGTGGGAATGCTAGTAATCCACTTAAACACAATTTAGCAAATAACCCCCTCTCTGTATTCACCACCAGTTGAATAGGAACTTGACTCCTCGTGCTGCTGAGATCAGATCGTTTCCATCGTCTTGAGCGCCGCCGTGATAAACCCTTGCCCGGCGCCTAGCGCCTGCCCTCAGCCGGCCGCGACCGGCCCTCCGCCCGTCGCGACTCTCCTCCCTTCGCCAAGCGCGACACTCCCTCCGCTGGCTGTGTCTCTTGCCATGACGCCCCTCCCGCCTGGGTTGATCGTGGCTCACCCTCCGGCAGCCGTGACTGGCCCTTCAGACAACTCGTCTTCGTCTCCGCTGCCCTCCGCAATTCTGTCGCGGGACATGCCTTTGCCTTTTCGTAGTGATGTACAGGTAAGCCAGTAGATGGAGCATTAACCTAGAATTGTAGGGACCATAGTTTACTACCAGCATATGAATGATGAGTAGCAAATTGGTTGTCACTAATTAACTAACTAATTTTTGTTAAAATGTGAGCATGCTACAGAAGACGCACATGCTTTGTCTACCATGAGCAGTGTGCAGCCGGTCAAAAGAATGCTTTGGCTGCTCCATGCCTATTAGTTTCATTGTTATTGTCAAGCATAGCAATTCTTTAAAAAAAAACACAAGGCAAGAGAAAGCCATAGATCAACCAGTATACAGAGGAAAGCCGTAACAATTTATCTGAAAGGGTTGCTGCCAATAACTCTAGTAGACAAGATGAATTCGAGGCATACATTGGTTGTACTATGCCTAGTGAAGTTGAAATCCATCCACCAACTGATGTCCACACAAAGGGAAGATGCAAAAGAATTAAGGGGCACTTAGACAAGGGTGGAGAAGGGAAGCAAAATAAGGATGGAGGTGGGAAGCAAAATAAGAAAGGTATGTAAGGCGTGTAAGCACTAAGCAGGACCCAAAAAGCCTCGCATGTGCAAGGCGTGTAAGCAGGTTGGCTTCCAAGATAGTCATATGTGCCCTAACAAGAACCAAGAACCATAAAGGTAATTGCCATACACACAAAATGACTACTATTTCATTATTCAAATGTCCATTCTAACTGTTATGCTCATGTTTATGTGCAGCTTATTTTATTTGATTCGAGGCAACCGGCTGCTTTTTATTTTGGTGTAGTACAAGATGGAATTCAAAGCTTCAGTATTATCCTATTTCAGAGCTTCAAAGTTGTTTGTTGTTCATTGAGAGACATGGCTAGTTGCTTATTTCGAACTTCCTTTTCCTCTCAAAGAAAAAACTTCCTTTTGTTACATGCTACTGAGTTTGCTTTATCTGTAGTGAGACATGTCTAGTTGCATATTTGGGACTACAAGTTCATGTGTTCGCGATTTTCTGAATGGGCATTGTGCCAATATTTGATCAAGCTGAAACCATGCAAATGTTTACAAAGATGTTAATTTATTGACTTTGTTCGAACTTAGCAAACTGAAACTATGCAAGAATTTCGAAGTTGTGCATTCAGTCTTTTTTTAGACTTGCACACAAAGATTTTTTGCAACGATTCCACGACTCAGCCAATCTGAATCTTTCTTTATCTAGATACATGTATTGCGAAACATGAGCTCAGTTTACAATCACCATGGAAAAACTACAGGGGAGTTGAATAGCTGCAGAACTAACAGAACAATAAATCTCAGTGCACAAGCTTCAGCATTTGTACAATTCTTCAGAGAACAGAAGTTGTCCTGAACATTTCTTCAGACAACTGAAAAAGTGAGGCACAGGGGTAGCCCACGTCCACGGTGTTGCCGCGCAAGGCCGACGCATCCGGACGCCACTGTGATGGACGCGGCAACCATGCAGGTCACGCCCACTGTCATCGTGGCAACCGTGCAGGTCACAACCTCCTCCGTCATCGTGGTGCAGCAGCTCGGAGGCACTGGTAGCACCATGCCGTTGTACTTCACCACGCTGGCTGGTGCGGCAGGTGTGCGCGCCACCTGCGCAGTTCCACTCCTCCGTCAGGATATCCTCGTCTTTACCCCTGGGCAGCGTCGTCGCCTCTGCTCCTCTGTAGTGCGAACGCTGCGGACATCCTCGGGCGCCCTACCCTCTGATGAGAGCTACATTCAATTCAGAACACCGGATCAAACAGAGGCAAATTCACATTCAGTAATAAGTATCATACATCAATGGATTACATCGGAAATTATAAGAGATGCATGTGAATATATTGGAAGAGGGCAGGGGAAACCATGTACATTCAGTTACATACACATGAGCTACAGATGTAGTGCCACCACCGTTCATACATACTATGTAGTGCATCAGCAACATTCAGTGGAGCAAGCATCAGCATGTACATTGCTTCAGGTACTACTTCAGGCATAGTGCTAGCATATCTTGGAGCAAGCATCAGCACGTACTCTGCTTCAGGTATACATGCCCAGATGTAGTGCATCAGCAACATTCAGGGATCAAGCAGTACTCTGCTTCAGCACATTCAGTAATATACAGGGCCTTCCAACATTCAGTGGAGACCGAGGCCGCTTGGTCGCCCTTGCATCGGGTCGTCCTCGCATCAAGCAGCGTGGATGCCGTCGGGTTGTCCTCGCATCGGGGTAGGGCCCAGGCCGCCAGGTCGCCATCCGGTCGAGCAACGCCGACGGCGCCCGTCCGCCGCCAGCTGGCCGTCGCATCGGGGCAGCATGATAGCGTGGCCGCTGGGTTGATGTCGCGTGGGCGCATGCTGGGGCAGCACCGCCGGCGGCCTGGAAGGTTACGTGCTGGACGGCCGCCGTTGCGCGGTGGAGCAGACGGGGAGATTTGGTGCGGGGGGATTTTAGGATTACTAACCTATAGCAGAATAAAAGAAGGGGGTTATCTCTTAATATGTGTTTAAGTTGATTGTTATAATCCCACCTCCAATCCATGCCGTTTCTTCACAATCTGATGGCCCATGATGTAATTTTCAGATTTTCACTGGTTGCCCATTTTAATGGGAAAGCTGCCTATCTCACAGTTAAACGACTCCGCATACTTTTTCACGATATCTTCATCCCCCCCCCCCCCCCCCCCCCCACACACACACCACGGTGAGAATTTCACTTTTCTGGAAGTTAACTTTTAACCCAGACATCATTTCGAACAAATATAACAGCAACTTCAAGTTAACTGCCTTCGATATCATCCTCCAAGCAAATGATGGTATCGTCTGCGTACTGCAGAACAGCCACCCCCTCAAAAATGAGGTCAGATGCCAAACCTGTGATCAACTTATTATTCTGGGTGTTTTTGATCATTTTGGTGAGGCATTCCACAGCCAAGTTGAACAGAAAAGGAGAGTGGGGGTCGCCTTGGCGGACCCCTTTAGCACTTTGAAAATATGGGCCCGTACAGTTATTCAACTTGATGCTAATTGTCCCCTCGTATAGGATTTGTTTAATCCATCCACACCAGGTTTCATTGAAGCCACGCATTTTATGACATTCAAGAAGGAAATCCCGGTTTACTTTGTTATAGGATTTTTCGAAGTCAAGCTTAAGGACAATTCCCACTTTTTTCTTGACATGTGTATAGTTGAGAATCTCATGGAGTGAGAGCACACCATCCATGATGTTCCTCCCTTTCACAAAAGCATTCTGGGTGAGGCTGATTAGTTTATCAGCGTATACTGCAACCCTACGGTCGAGCACTTTAGTTATGAGCTTATAGGGGCAACGGAGCAAACAAATTGGCCTAAATTGCTGAATTCTCTCAGCACTAGACACTTTAGGCAAAAGGGTAATAATCCCATAATTGAAACGTTTTACATCAAGCTTACCTTGATGGAAATGGTCGAGAAGGGCCATAATATCGTCCTTAACTATATCCCAACAGACCTGATAAAATTCAACAGGAATATTATCAGGTCCGGGGGCTTTGTTTGGGGCCATGTCAAACAAAGCAGTCTTAACTTCTTGTTCTGTAAATTCTTGACAAAGATCCACATTATCCTCCGTAGAAAGTTTCTCATCATCAGTCCACGTCTCAGGGTTAAGATGGAACAGATTACTAGGAGCTGGGCCAAATAGATCTTTGTAAAAATTAGTGGCATGGGCAATCAGGTTATCAGTGCCCTCTATGGTAACATCATCCCCCGCCTTAAGAGAATGGATGGTGTTTTTACGCTTGCGGCCATTAGCAATCTTATGATAGTAATCTGTGTTTAAATCCCCTTTAAGGAGCCAACGCTCATGTGACCGTTGCAGCCAAAAGATCTCTTCATTGACAAGTAACTCGTGCAACTCGAAGTTGGCATCCATCTTCCTACTGTAGAGCTCAGGAGGAAGTGGTCCATCTTCTTCGAGCTCTTCGAGCATGGATAACTCCATTCTAAGGTCCTCCTTCCTCTTCTTATTATGACCATATCTATCGGAGCCCCACCCTTTGAAAAAGGTTTTGAATCTTTTCAGTTTGATATTCAGGATGTCTATGGGATCAGAAGATTTAACTTTTCTAGTCCAGATCTGACTGACTAGCGGCAGGAAACTATCATCTTTAATTCAGGAAAGATCAAAACGAAACTCCCTTGGTTTGGGAGCATCTCTCCCCTCCTCTCCTTTGGAAATAAGCAAAGGATTGTGATCAGATATCTCATGAACTAGTTTTCGAACAGAGACAAGCGGAAACATGTCTTCTCAATCTTCAGACATGAGGATACGATCCAGTTTTTCCAAAGTGGGGTGGGCATGTTGGTTCGTCCAGGTATACTTACCCCCATTAATGTGGATCTCACGAAGAGCTAAGGTATTGATGATAGAATTAAATAGATCCGAAGATTTATGATTGTTAAGTTTCTTGTTTTTTCACCAGAATGTCTCAGGATATTAAAATCGCCCCCAACAATATAGGGCACTTGCATCCCAATACAAGTGGCAGCTAGTTCGACCAAAAAATCCCCTTTCAATTCTTCATGAGCTGGACCATAAACTACTATCAAACCCCACTTCAACTTCTCCGGTCTGTCCAGCAACACTAATTGTAGCATATGTTTCCCCTTAACACAGGAGATGATATCTAGCTTGTCACACCTCACACCACATATAGGATGCCACCAGATTTCCCAACAGAAGGAATCCAGTTCCAATGGAAGGATCCAAAGGGGTCAATTCTCCTCAAGCACTTAGGGGAGAAGTTTTTCTTCATAGTTTCTTGTAGGCCCAGGAAATCAAGGGAATGGTCACTAATCATGTCTGAGAGGCAGGTGGCCATCCCTTTCTTGCCCACCCCTCGACAGTTCCAAATGAGGCCTCTCATTTGGCACGTTTCTTATGGAAATTGGAACGAGTAGCCCTACCAGGAGGCATTGTAGGGTTACAAATCATATCTGTCTTCAGGGCATAACTTTTTTGACGTCTAGTCACAGGTCTAGAAGTTTTAATACCTACTTTCTTTCTATTATTCTTCTTGGATTTACTGGAAGAGATCTTTTCAAGGACGTGTTCTTCTTGATCAAGCCATTCTAGATCCACAGGGTTACTTCTGCCCAACCCATCAATTATCACAATATCTTCATCTATTCCCTGAGCAATGGATTCAGTTTTGCTCTTGTTAACTAGCTCACCTCTAACAATTTCTAACTCTCTGATAACATCCACAGAAGTGAACGAGTCATCAGGTATGTCCACCCCCATTTTACTAGCTCTACTCACTAGCTCATAATTTGACAAGACATCAAAAGAATTTTTACAAGCAGGTTTGGAAGTACCTTTAGGGTCTTTTTTGCAAGCCAGCTTCACCGCCCTGTCTTCCATCTTGTCCTGCATTCCGGATGCGTTACGCTTGCTGAACCTGAGTGCGGCTTCGGTTGCAAGAGGAGGTGTGAGGACAAACTCCTCAAGATGATCCGGGAATGGGAGTTGTACCACATAGTCACATGAAGTTTTCATGCCTGGATCTGTTTCACCCACCACCTCCACAATCTAATCAAAGTTAGTAACATCGGCTACAAAATTTAAGCTATCAACATTACAAGCATCGCCAGTCACTTGAACATCTTGTGAATCTGTCACAAAGTTAGTAGTTTCAATGGGCACGATCCACTTGGAGGAGTTCAGCTTCTCCTCTCTAGCACAATCATCAATCTCCTTCTGCATTGTTTCAATAAGCAAGGAAGTGTCTACCCCACTATCAGATGAGGCCTCCTCCTCAATTTCTGCATTATCACTAGGCAGCAGGCGACAGGCCTTGCCCCCATGATAAGAGTAATCATTTTTGCTAGATCGATGCTTATCAGATGGGCTCTCCTTTTCTCCTGATCAGTACGTTTCCTTTTAGGAGTGTACTCAGGATTGGTTTTGTCATCAGCAACAGGATCCACAGGCTCCTCATCAACAGGGTTTTTAACAAGAACCTCTTCAATTTCATAGGTGAATTTATAGAAGCGTCCCCCAAGCACTCCTTCCGCAGTGACAGGCAAGTGGGATACAGATCTGCATCCTATTTTTGCTCTGACAGAAGAAGGGCGATTAATGGTCGACATATCCACTTCCAGGGTGATCCCAACCAATCCCCCCACATAAGCTACAACTTTATCAGATCTTTTGTTAGGTGGGATCTTACCAATTCTGACCCATGCAACTTCCAGAAGCCCCTCAGAGTTAATATCCTCAGACCAGGGGGAAAATTTCACACTAACTCCACATTGTTTAAGTCTAACATGTTCAACAAAAAGAGCTCCGTCAACCTCTCTAGGGTTGCGGCCCTGGCAAACGTAGATATCAAGATTGGAGGACTGCCGGCGGAGCACCGCTTGCGGATCATCGGCGACGGTTCCTCGTCCACGACGAAGGCAAGCCTAAGGAAACGGGAACGGTATGGACGGCGACTGCTACCGCAGCGGCAACACAGTCCCTGGGAAGAGGAATGACACCAACATGGAAGCCGTCGAGTCCTACCTAGTCAGCGGGCAAGTGTGGTGGTTCTGCGGCCTCTGTCGGTACGTCAACCTCGTCAGAACCGCAATTGGGTCCACCATCACAGCGTCCACCAGCACCATGGCTCTGTACAAGGCCAACTGCTTCCACAAGGGCGGCCACTCCACCGACTGCGGTGGTCTTCTCCCAGCTCCCCAACCTCCACGAGCGAGATAGCATGGCTGTCAATCCTTGTCGCGGTCATGTCCTTTTCCTACTCAACTATAGGCGATTAGGCGTTGGCCTCTCCTTGGCGCAGACCATATCAGGTCCTACTGGCAAGATGACCATGGTTGGCACCGTAATTGGAGTAGACGTTGCAAGTTCGGCCCAGAAGATATGGCTAACACTGCAAGTGCTCGGCAAGCGCTCGGCAACATCGCATTCGCCTACTCATAACTCCATGGTCCTTACAGAAATCCAGGACAAGGTGAAGGCGCGTCAGGCCGAGAACAAGGTGGTGAGGAAGGCGAACCTCATGGCCTTCTACATGCTCTGCAGCTGCCTTGGCTACGCCACCTTCGGCGACATGGTGCCGGCCGGGCAACATGTCACCAGGTTCGGCTTCTACGAGCCCTTCTGGCTCATCGACTAAGCCAATGTCTGCATCGTCGTGCACCTCACCGGTATGTACCTACCAAGTTTACTGCCAGCCCATCTACGCTGCCATGGAGAGCTGGACCGCGGCGCGGTGGCCAGACACGGACTTCGCCGTCCGCCAGTACCATCCCTTCGGCGTCGGCAGGTTCGGCTTCAGTATATCCAGGCTGGTTTGGAGGATGGCGTTCGTCGACGTGAGCACGGTCCTCGCCATCTTGCTGCTCTTCTTCAACGACATCCGACATCCTTGGCCTCCTCGGCGTGCTCGGGTTCTGGCCGCTCACCATATACTTCCCTGTGGGCTGTGGCGATGCACATCCGGCAAAGCAAAGTGAAAAGGTCCTCCTGGAAGTGGGTGGCGCTACAGGGCCTGAGCTTCGTGTGTTTCGCGGCGACCGTGGGCGTGAATCACCCGATCCCTCAAAAACTATGTGCCGTTCAAGACCAAGTTGTGAACAAGATAGCTTGGTCAAGTGAATATATTCATTAACTTCTGTTTGTGCAAGCCTTTTATCAGGAAAAGCTTCTTGTTTTGTGCATTTGTGCGTTTGGTTGATACTCTATTTACTTTTTTGGAATCATGAAGGAGGATTGCATGTCTAATATTAAGAGAGATAAAAAAAGTTCACAACTAGAACCAAACGACGACAGGACGAAGGAGCACTACCAGATACCGTACTTCAAACCTACCTACCACACACCTAGCTAGGCAATAGAAACAAGCTTCGTTGTTGTCAAATAGTACCAGAGAGGAATGCCATGAATGAGCCAAGATTTCTAGAGAAAAAGAGACCTGAGACAAGTTATCTTGCCGTCAAATACTAGGAGTTATTACGCCATGAAGTAGTAACCACACTGATACGGTAAAAACCTAAAAATAACATCAAAATGCAAACACAAATCATCACAATATCATGGTAACACGTACAAGCTGAAAACATTGTTAACTGAACATGGATTGAAATCTAGTGATCTGCATAATTAGTTGCACATATGATGCCTTTACCTCTTAACAGAACTAGCCACCACGGGACACCATGTCCAGTAACTCCTTCATGACCAAAGGACAGCTTGCTACCAAATGCTTGAAACCATGGGTTGCCATAACAACTTGTAGAACATTCCGTGGAGCCATAAACTCAACACATGCTTCTTTGAGATCCTTGCAATGGTGTTGCTCTGCTAAAACCAATGTTGTTGCAACAGTCTCCACGTCAATGCACTCAGACAGTTTACTTTCACACATCCCATTTAACCTATCCAATCCATATCGACTCGAGGCAACTAGCAGATGCTGCAGTTTTGCAATTTCACCCTTCTCTGTGGTGCTCATTGACTAGCAGGGAATCTGTGTATATGAAGTGAAGAAGCGCCTCAAAGATTTCAGGGGCAATGTCATCAATTTTGATACACTGTGTTTCCTTCCCCTTCATGGGACCAAAGAGCTCCGCCTTGAAAACAAGAGACCGTGCAGCCAATAAGCATCTGTGAGCTTCGAACAATTGGCCACCAACACTGAATATCACATCTGCTCCCTGTCCATCCTTCCACATTTGGCAGAGCTGGTCTTGCAGATTTGGCTGCGGAACGACAACAGTGTTCCTCTTAACCTTGGTGCGAGGTTCTTTTATCAGGGTGAGAACACAGCGTATAATCAAGGAGCCATTGTTGGCTTGCGACGATGATTTCAGTTTCGCTTTCGCAACGAATCTGAAGTAGCCCCAATATGACTTTGCTGATGAAAAGACATGATCTATCTCATCACATTTAGTTAATTGTGCCTCGCTGTCTTTCTCTAGCATGTTTAAGGTGAACTTAGTCCTGACATTATGCGTGTCATTCTGTTGGATGTCACGGTCCAGAAAGACTGATGCATAGCCAGCGTAATCTGCCATCCTCCCATCTGGGAAGAAATTCATAAACCATTCGAAGCCACCCACGCTGAAGTTGCTTGAGCGAACGTGTTTGCCGACGCCGATGCCATCCAGCAAGCGGGAATTGGCCACCTCAAAATCATGCACCGCAGTGACACTCTCCGTCAAGCATGTGGACCATGTCTTGGGTAGCTGGCCATGGCTAACTTCAGAGGTGGAATTGTTGGCCATGGTGAACAAAAATGCAACAGGTGTTGCAGGCTTGCGAAGAAGACAGAACTTCCTCTGACAACAGGAGTAGCAAATATGAGCCTTATACTGAGAGATCAACAGGTTTCAACCGGCGAAATCGGACCTTGAACGAAACACAGCCCAGATTTGAATCTGATGACAATGAGATCTTAACACCAAACATGCCACCATTTGGCTGACGCATAGCAGCTTACCATCTACAAAAGCTGAGGAAATTCAAATCGGGAAAAATATTTAGGATCTGAACCAAGGCTACCCAACACTAAAGATGGTTCATGACGAACGGGCAGCGGCACACCGTGGTAGAGAAGGCGACGGAGCTGCGGGAGGACGGCGCGCCGAGGAAAAAGACTCAACATGCGAGGGTGCGACGGGCAATGCACGGCAACGTCGCCAGGCGAGGACGCGATCCCGCACGCTGAGCAGGTCTAGCCGGGAGCGAGCCCGCAGGTGGTGGAGGCGGAGAGGAAGAAACCCCAGCCGCCGGCGCCCCTTGGAAGCATTGGGACTACCTTGTCGACTAGAGGCTCACTACACGGGCTGAGAGAGAGTCTACTTCGTCGCTGGGCAACACAAATAAAAGAGTTTTTAGTGAAACCGGCCCATGAGAAATTAGGCTCGCGGTCCAGTCCTGAGTGGGCTTCAATTTTCCCATGGCCAACGCTGGGCGCCGGCGCCCCGGCCCAGTCTTTCGGCCGGTCCGCTGCTAGGAAAGTCAGGAACCGTCAGATACTCACGTCCTTTGTCTCAAAAAAAAAAAAGATACTCACGTCCTCTTCCCTTCCCTTCCCTGTCCTTCCTAACACGCACAAGCAAATAAAAACACAACGAGCATCATCGATTTCTGCCCCGCGACCTCGAAGCTCCGCTGGTTACCCAGCGCTCGTCGCTCGCTGTCGCCGCTCGTCAGTTGCAGCACAAAAAACAAAGAATACGCCAGTTTTGAAACCAAAAACACATGGTTCCATCAAATAATTAATATGGCTCCAGCAAACAATAATGTGGTTGCAGCAAATATGCTATGATTTCAGCAAAACATATTGATATGGTCCCAGCGAAAAATACACATGATTCCAACAAAAAATTGCTATAGTTCCAGCAAAAAAGTGAAAAGTGGTTCCTCAGGGAAAAAAGTCAATGCAGCAAAAGAATTCATGGCGTCGCCGTTGTATCCGCCCCAGCACCATCCTTGCCGCTTGCAGGAACTCAAAATGTTGGTTCCAACAAAAAATCTATGCAACAAAAATCATGGCACCCCGCCGCAGTGGTCACTCAACACTATCCTCCCCTGCTGCAGCAAATCGAGAAAATGGTTCCAACAAAAATTGAAAGTGGTTCCAGCAAAAATAGAAAAAGAGGGCAACTTACCGCAGCCACCGTTGTCACCGCCATCACCATCATCTCCGGTTGAAGCAAATCCTCGCTGTCCTGGACTTAACACGACAGATGTCCTAGCAAAAGGACTTAGGTGTGGAGCCATCACAATTAGGTTAGCTCGAAGGGGTTGAACGGGACAAAAGAAACAAAGAGTTTTACCCAGGTTCGGCCCCTCCTAATGAGGTAAAAGCCTACTTCTGCTTTCGGTTGTATTGCTTGGGTTTCGATTACCAGGGAGCGAATACGCTTGACCTAGTTCTTGATTCACTGTTTCTTGAGTTAACCCGTCGCCGAGTCACCCCTTTATATACAGGTTAATGCCCGGCGGCTTACAGAGTCTCGGCCGGCTCACACAAATGTGACCGGCTTAGTTTCTAACTAAGCTTACCTTACAGGACAAGTTAAACATACGGCGGCTCGCACCTTTGGGCCTCAAATCGCCTCCGGGTCTTGGGCCGTCAACAAGCCTGCTCTACAAACCGCCATCTTCATGTCTTCGTGGATCTGGCCTCTTCGCCTTTAAGCCGCCAGTGGTATGACCCGACCCCTCCTGGGCGAGTCATACCCAGTAGTTACATCCCTAACATTAGGCCAGGTTAATTTGAACTTGTTCACATCAATCTTTACCACTTGACTTAGCAGAATCTTCCATCATGAATTCCTCATCAACTTGTTGTAACCCGCCATGACGTCACATCACATAGCCGCGGTAACCCGCCATGACATCATGCGCATTAACTTCGCACAAACTCAGGATATCTCAACAAATCCTTATCTTAATGGACCTCCCGAAAATTGAGGCGTCCATCTAACGACATAATCATTTTTCAGCCTCCTCAATTCCCGCGCATGCTGCCTAATCACTTCCTTATAAATAAATAAAAAGAAAGAAAAACTCATCCTCCCCTTTTTTGAAACATTACATAATAAATAAATAACAAAGGTGATGCCAAAATGTTCAACATTTTCCTCCCGATTTTCCTTTTTGTACAATTATTTTGGTTTCGGATGCACTTTTTTTAGAAAAGGAGGAGGCCCCGGGCTCTGCATCTGGACGATGCATGCAACAACTTTATTAATAATTCACACAAGATCTTATAAAGTCATACAACAGTAAGACTAAAACCACCGTCTAGGCGACATCTGTCGCTACTCCTATTCAGTTGATGAAGTGATGCTGATAGTCTGGGCCTAATACCAAACAGATCTCGCAGCCAAACCTAACATCTAAGATTGAGATCCCAACCAGGACTCCTGCCGAGTATGGGGCACCTACCAGTCCGACGCACTCCTCAACCAGGACGCCATCTTCAGTGATGTACTACTGCATCTACCTTGCCCGGTCTACCTGCTGTCGACGCCACCACAACGCCATACAACACCATCATCCTGCGCTCGTCCATCATCACACGCCCACCGGCGAGACTCCGCTGCTCCATGTCGCTGAGACCCGCCGTTGTCGACGTGCCAGATGCCGCGTCGCTCCTCCGTCGTGAACACCACATGTTGCCACGGGTCCCATCCCCTAACCGAGCACTCAAATGCCCCAGGCGGCGCCTCCAAGAAGAGTACGACACACGTAGTGCCGCCGCTGCCCAATCTAAGAAGATTTTGGGTTTTCACCCGGGCATGGGGGCGGGGTGGAGGGCATGGACCTCGATGGCGCCTGCAAGGAGGAGAACGGCGACCCTGGTCGTCGCCACCGTCGGGATGAACGAATCATCCAGAGTTTCCTCCAGTCCGATGGCACCTCTACCAGCCCCGCGAACGCACCAAGGCCGACGACCGCGATTGTAAGCCACCAAGTGCGGCGGGAGAGAGCCTGCAGCGTGGAGGAGATCCACCGGCAACTCACCGCCCACGCGGTCAAGACGCCGTCCATCCACCCCACGCGAACGTCGCCAGCCGAGGGCGCCGTCGCTAAGCCTTACGGGGCCGCCGCCCCAGGTCCAGGTTCCTCCACGATTGCCGGAGTGGCGAGATCCTCCATCGCGCGGGCAACGCCATCGCCCAAGCCCGCCGTCGACCAATTCCGCCACCGCCGGGAGCCCGCACGCTGCCGGGAGTCCCACACCCATGGATCTGAGCGCACATGCACCGTCGCGAGCCCGCCGTCTCCGGGATCCGCCACACAGACGGGAGGGCCGCACCCCGCGGATCAAGACGCCCGCGCCACCGTCGATCCGGAAGAGAGGGAGGAGAGACCCTCCACCGCCGCCGTCGCACGCACGGGCTTTGCCTGGCGCCAACCATCGGCAGCGGCGGAGGGAGAGAAGGGCGCTGGAGGGTTATTAGGCGGCGGCGGCAGCTGAGCCCTCCCGAGCCGCCCGCGGGGGAGGCGACGCGAGGGGGAGGCGGACAAAGTAAACCGAACACTGTGAAACTGGTGATCTACCTAGAGGACGCACTTGTCTCGGTAAACCAGAAAAACCAAGTAATAAGACCGCAAACCGAAGACTGTGAAACTGGTGACGGGCCGTTTCAGCGTCTCTGTCGGTATTGTGAACCCTGCTTGTAATGATCCATGCATGCTGGGGGGTGTGGGTATGTGCATCCGGCCGGCTTAGCTACTTTCCTCACGAGGCATGACCTAGCTAGACTTGAATTGCCGGCATGTTTTACCTTGGAGTAGCAATAATCCGTCGAATCGTGGGAGACAGCAGGCAAGAACCCACTTAGTCTGTACTCCTAATGGACGAATTGGTTGAATAGTCCCCCCACTTTCAACCGGTTTATTTTCAATCGGTTTATTTTCAACCGGTTTTTCTTCGCCCCACCTCCCACAAGCCCCTCCCACCGGTTTTTTTCTTTTCTCGTCTGACCGGCAATACCCAACGTATTTATGGTAATCAATCATAATTAATCCACGTATAGTAATAAATCAATCCAGGTATGGTAAGGTCATAACTCAGGAAATTTTGAATATGGTAATTATATGGTAATAAATTTAAATTACCCCAAAGGCTATCAATTCAGGTATGGTAAGATCATAACTCGGGAAATATCGAATATGATAATAAATTTAAATTACCTAACGTATTTATGGTAATCAATCATAATTAATCCACGTATAGTAATAAATCAATCCAGGTATGGTAAGGTCATAACTTAGGAAATTTTGAATATGGTAATTATATGGTAATAAATTTAAATTACCCCAAAGGCTATCAATCCAGGTATGGTAAGGTCATAACTCGGGAAATATCGAATATGGTAATAAATTTAAATTACCACCAGGTATGGTAAGGCTATCGATCCAGGTATGGCACGCCCTCACCTGATCACCTATCACAATCTCCAGCCCCACGCACGCACCAAAGAACCCACCCGGCACCAAACGCAGCTCCTCTTGATCCCCTCGAGTAAACGCCACCACCGTCGTGCGATCTTCCTGACACAGACGCCGTCGCCGCCTCCTTCCCACCTACGGCGTCCCCCACATCCATGGTGACGGCGCTCGCGTCCTACACTGACCCTCCGCCTCATATAGGTTGGTCGTTGATGGAGTGGGATGTGCCGCTGCGGTTTGGGGAGGCGCAATCACGATCTGGTTGGGATCTCAGTGTGGACTCTTCTCTGCGATGAAGGATGGCGCTGCCTCCCTGGCAAATGGGATCGGAGGAAGGGGCTCTACGTCGTGAATGTCGGCGAGGCAGCGGACGAGGCGCAACCGCAGACACCGCCGCCGCCATCCTCATCCACCTCCTCCACCATCCTTCCCAGCCGTCGTCGGGGGCACCCGCCATCTGCGCTCTAGCCCACCCGCTCCCTCCTATCCCCTCCCCCTGCCTGCCAGCCCCGTGATCCACCGCACAGATGGCAGGTACTACAGCGACCTCCTCCCCAGCGGATCCGGCCTCCTCCGATGGAGATCCATCCTGGGCACCGCCTTATTCTCATGCGTGCACGTCTATATCAACGTCTCATTCCACCTCACCTGAACCTTTACCTTCCCACCTCTGCTTCAGATCCACATCACTTTGCAAGGTATGTGCTTGATTGTTCCGAACTGGATCGATGGATTGTGCAAGGTACTTTGGGTGTCATCATTGACGGCAATTGTCACGCCATGCTACCATCGGAGGGGTCCCTCATCGATGATTAGGGTCTTCCGAACTGCACGAGCTCCATTGATAAGGATGTTTTTAATTCTGGTTTTGCCTACATGCTTTCTTTGCCTGTATCTACTTAGCTAATGTCTTCTTATAGATAGTAGCTGCTGAAGTGGTGATCAAAGTTGTTCACTATAAGGAAACAACCATGGTAACAAAAGTGTATATTCCCTGACCTTTGACCTGAAGTACTTTTTCATTAGAAACTTGCAACAGCCAGGCATTGAAATTAGCAACAGCTCCGTATGTACTGAACTAATTTGCAGCAACACGTACTAAACTACCCCACTATGGACTACATATATTTAGGAACGGAGGGATTAAAACTCTAGCAAACAGCAAACATGATCTCCTCTTCCAGTAAGCCAGTGGTAACCATCTTTGTCCCTGAATTACTGGACTGCTTAGTGCTTACAGAAGTAAGCTTGTTACTTTTTTGTGGTCTCTTGCAGATATGTACAATATATTATGGGGAGATTGCAGGAACTTCTGAACCGGTCGTCCAACAGTAGGTTCGTACTTCATACCAGCTCGAGGTCATCATGATGAAACCCTTGACGTCCCATCTTTATCAATGGAAGTGGAAGAGCACGAAGTCGAGATTGGATAGGAGTTTGAGTTCTTTTTGGCACCGATCGGTTCCCCACTTTAGAGATGTATTTTTTTTGCGTGCGAGCAAACAGTGGGTTGATTCTAAAAGGGATAGGCACTTTTCAACAGAAGTGCATGACGGACCAAAAATATAACCTCATTTTATTCGTTTGATAGATATCGTATTATTCGTTCGGTGAAATTTCCTAATATTTGATTGTTGTGTTTCTAATTAGAGCACCCCATAATCACCCAATATGAGGGGATGATAAATGAAAGATACTGATTATAAATTTTGAAGAGCCCGTGGCAACGCACGGGCGTTATACTAGTACTACTTATTGATCCAATCCCTGCTCGCAATCGCTTGCCTTTATATGGTGCTTAATTACCAAATCCCAATATAATGTGAGTCAGACAGTCGTCAGTAAATCAGCGACGCAGCGGGTTGGCTTGAATGGACCAGGTCACAATCCATCACCATGCACGTGCGTAAATTTGGCAGCAGGCAATAAACCAAGGCCATTGGTACTAGCAAGTTGCAACTTGCAAGATCGCATAGGCAGGCGCCCATGGTTAGGGTACGCACGTAGTTATTGCCTTCTCCTGCAGTTTTTGATTTCCCATTTGAATGAATTTGCACCAAAGTAACTTTCCAAGTTGCAAGCCTACATGGCTACATATAATATATATGCATGGCGCGAGAGGACTCTCCATAACCAGTATCATCTCACTCACCATTCGTTCATTCATTCACTCACAAATTAAGACAAGATGGGCGCCTCATCACTCGTGGAGCACTGCGCCACCGTGGTCGTCGTGGTGCTCCTCGCCGCAGCCGCAGCGGCACGGACGAATAACGAGTGCCACCCCGGCGACAAGGCGGCGCTGCTGGCCATCAAATCCGCCTTCGGCAACGCCTCCTACTTCAACTCATGGACGTCCGCCACCCCGTGCTGCGAGTGGGCCAACGTCTCCTGTGACGGCTCCACGCACCGTGTCGTCGGCGTGTCCTTGGTGAACGACGCCAGCCTCGCCGGCCCGTTGCCCGGCGCCGCCATCGCCCGGCTCACCGCGCTGCAGCAGCTGGTGCTGAACTACGTGCCCGGCGTGAACGGCACCATCCCGCGCGACCTCACCCGCCTCAACGCCACCCTCAGCTTCCTCGACATCATCTCCACGGGCATCTCCGGCCCGGTGCCGTCGTTCCTGTCGGAGATCACGGCGCTCGGCTACCTCAGCCTCTCCTCCAACAAGCTCACGGGCCCAATCCCGGCGTCGCTCGGGGACATGCCCAACCTCTACTTCCTCGACCTCGGCTATAACCGCCTCACGGGCACGATACCGCCTCAGCTCCTCAGGAAGGGCTCATACCTCTACCTCTCCCACAACAAGCTCACCGGCAGCGTCCCGGCCGAGTTCGCCGCCGTGAATTTCTGGACCATCGACCTGTCGTATAATGGGTTCAAGGGCGACGCCTCGTTCCTGTTGGGCGCGAACAAGCCGCTGCTGAACCTGGACCTGTCGCACAATGCCTTCAGCTTCAACCTGTCCGCCGTGCAGCTGCCCGAGGGCCTCAACAGCTTGGAGCTGAGCCACAACGACATCTACGGCGACATCCCAGAGATGGTGGTGGACATGATGCTGAATTATTTGAACGTGAGCTACAATCGCCTCTGCGGCGTGGTGCCCGCCGGTGGCAACATGGCCTGGTTTGATCAGTCCTGCTTCCAGCACAACAAGGGGCTGTGTGGAAGTCCACTTCCACCCTGCAAGCAGTGATCGTCGTCTCCACTCTCGACCAACCCGTACGTCCGGCTGTAATCTGATGGATGGATAATTACAACTTTATTATCATATAAGAAATAAAGGATAGCATCCCTGTGGCTTACTACTACTGTTTACTGCGTGTTTTCATCAGTTGGATTAGCCTGCTGCTTGTTAGACTACTCATAGTGGGGAGTAACTTAGAGTAGTAACATGCATATGTTACTAGTCTATGTTATCTTTATAGTGGGGAGTGACTTAGATTAGTAACTTAATTTATTAGCTTATAGATTTATCTTGTGTTGGTATGTGTGATGTTATTCATAGTATGAGTAACTAGCTATGTTACTCAAATCATCTCTCACTATTAAATCATTGTCACATAAGCAATTTGCTGAGTTGAACCTTATATTACTCCTGAATGAGCAATGCTAGACCTACGTACAAGTCCTACGTGCTGATGTGGCCCAATAACAGATAGAAATTTCTGTTGCCTCAACAGCACTACAGCAGACGTGCTGGTCCACAGTTCTCAGCCTGTGTTTGGTTTGAGTCATGTCCCCGGACGAGACAGGACAGTCCCATTCCATTTTTCGTGGTGTTTGATTCAGAGGCGAGATGGAGTGGGACGACCCAAGCAGGGCCCCCTCGTGGTGTCACAAATACTTGAACTGCTGCGGTGACTAGGTACATACAGTGGGTCCTAGTCATTATTTTCTCAGTTCTGAGCTATGAGAATCTAACTTCCTTCAAATCTTTGAGCTATAACAGTTTTCAGTCAGTGTTCAAACTTTCCTGTCTTCTATACTGAATATAATAGAGACGCACAGTCAGTTATGTGCGTGCAACCTTCAAGCCCTCTTGCAGCTTTGGAACTTTAAGTCAGTCATGAGTTGGGCTAGGGTTCAAATTTTCTTCCAGCATGTTTTGCCTCTGTAGGATTTATTTTTAGCTCAGATGAAATTCCATGGTTTGATGCTCCGTGCATAGTTTCTGATGCAAACCGTACATCTATCAAAAGGCACAATGCAACTGAACTTCTTTTCTATTGCTTGGTTCCACTAAGATGCATGATTGCAACCTATTCATTATCTTTCAGTTTTTAGATGTGAGAAGATTGCCCATGTCCATGTGTGTGTGCTGTGCTCATTTGAGCAAGAAATTACCAAGTGTATGTCTTTTGCAAATGTGTTCGTCCATGGAGTTCTCCTCTGCTCACTCTCACTGTGCTCTCATCTCTATAGGTGTGAGCGAGCAGGACGAAGCAATGGATGCTGCTCGTGGTCCGCTCCTTCCCCACCAGGACGACGCCCACAGCAAGCTCAGGGTCTGCTCCTTCTCTGCGTGGCCTGTTAACACCTCTCCCGTCCATGGAAGCCTGGAAGGTCCACCTCCCCTCTCCTCTCCCTGTTCAATGCAATTTCTTTCTTTCTTTTTGCTCTTTCTGATTCAAGCATGCTAGAGCATATTCCAGTATGTGCCCATGTGGCTCACAAGTTTGGAACATCGAATCTAATTAGGGATTAGATTAGAAGTTTGGAAGGTGTTCTGCTGCTGCTAATCAAACCACCCTAGCGAGTTACTTAGTTGATGCAGATGCAAGAATGCTCACTTGTCCTGCCTATCGTGCCACTGCTCGGTTTTCGGTGTATTTGTGTTTGTAACTGATGCAAAGCTATCAAATCTTGTTGTGTGCAAAGCTAAGCAATCAAATTTTACTGGTGTGTGTAATCAACGTAAAGCAATCAAATAAACTTGCTACATGTTGCTTAGCTTATTTACCGGAACACTTTTAGGACCACTTATATAAGTAACAAAGAAACCTCGGCTTGCTTAATTTGTTACTCCCTCCATCCCATAATGTAAGACGTTTTCTTACACTAGTGTAGTAGTGCCAAAAAACGTCTTATATTATGGGCCGGAGGTAATACTTCTCAATGACAAGCATATGTCAAATTAACTTGTTATTTCTCCTGTCCTTGTGTGGCAGGATTCGGTTTGGTACAACACCATCACCGAACCGATGCAGACGACAAAGACCTTCAGCGTGCCAGGTACCTTGGCGCTGTTGCTTCCGTGCGATGGCGGCAGCGGTGGGTTCGGCATCGGCTACAAAAACAGCCACGGTGACCTCCTCTCTTTGCCTCTAGCAATTCTCTTCTGATGTAGGTGGTCTATGTTCATCTCTAACCCATGTGTGTGTGTTGTGCTCATGTGAGCAGCATATTACCAAGTTGTATGTGTGTTGAAAATGTGTTCTGCACATTAGCAGATCATGTTGATGTGATACAGTACAGTGGTTTAGTTCTTTAATGAACATGAGCTGATTTTCTTATCTCTGCTTAGGGATTCTTGTTGTATGAATTTCAGTTTTTGATGTTCTGCCCACTGATGCTTATTTGTTGGTGTATGTGCTATGCAAATATGTTCTGTACAATAGCAGTTCATGTACATCATACAAGTGTTTGCACATGCCATACTTACCTGCACCATCAAACTATCTTCTTTATCCACTAGCTAGCTGCTGCAAATGCCAACTACTCCCTCTGTCCCACAATTTTTCGCAAGCTAAAACAGATTGCAAAAGCATCTTATATTATGGGACGGAGGGAGTATTATGATCTGATGGATGCACCCATGTATATATATCGAGAGAAGTATAATAATGGTTAGAGAAAAGTTGAGCTATTACTTTGGTGCCAAGACATGAAAGTTTATTACTTTGGTGCCAAGACATGAAAGTATTTCTTTTCAAGGTCAGGGTAGTAGGACCGCATGCAATGTTCAAATATTTAGGCGGAGCACTTGTTCCACTCAATCGATTCATTCTTTAGCACTAGTCACTGCTCAAATTGGCACAGGAACAACAATATCATGGCACTCCAAACTAGTCATGTTAATACGTAGTATTAATTAGTATTGAGTCTCTGTGATGACTCTCCTCTCATATATGGGTTAAATCTTGCATCTGTGTGTGACGCGTATTTAAGTTTGTTAGCTATAAATAAAAGAAGAGCAACGGGTCATTCATGCTAGCATGATTTTTTTCTCCCGCTTCAAATTTTTTATGCCAGCATGATTTTTTCTCCTGCTTCAAGAAATATGTGCCTGATCGCAGCAGTCCAGTCCATATTATCTATCATTGGTGGAAACAATTGAACAGTTTGGTGAATTCACGGCATTTATGCCTGTCCTGTACTTTCTTCAGAGCATCTTAATTCACTGTGTTGGTTTGTTAATTATATTTATTATATTTTTCAAGCTAATTCTTATGGAATCTGACCTGTGATTTATGGATCAGCTGATGAAGATACTTGATATATTTCTCAGGTATTTACCGTAATTGCTAGACGATTTTTGAGTCATACTCCAGAGACCACCGTATGGTGTGGGTGGGGGAGAACTTCACCAGCGAGTCGGTCAGTGTGAGGCCTAGTTCAGCTGCAAAACGTGCCCAACCATCAGTGCCTTTACATGTCACTTGTCGTTCTCGACGGTGTCTGTTTGCACTCTTTTATGGGAGGAAAAATAATGCATTTCGGGGGAGGCGGTGACAAATTTTAAGCTTGTTTTCGAGAAAATGCAAAAGAGCTTGCGTTTCATTGTATTGAAAAGAAGAGGGTTTAATAGTTACAATCCTCCTGGGAGGCGGTTACAATTCGGGGTGATGATAGTCAATGGACATCCCAGATTTGCGGGATGATGGCTCTAAGCCCTAACGCGCCAGCGGCAGCCCAAAGAGTGACCTCCTCGTTGATCTTTGTGAGCAAGTCAGCAATGAGGGGGCGGCCATGATTGAAGACGCAGTCGTTGTGGTGCTTCCAAAGCATCCAGGGGACTAGCAGGACGGCAGAAGCGAGGCCTTTGCGCATGGGCTTGGGCGCGAGCTGTCTTGCGGATTGCTTTGTGATTTATGGATCAGCTGATGAAGTTATTTAATATTCTCCGGCACGGTGCCGTCATTCCTGTCGGAGATCACGGCGCGCGGCTACCTCAGCCTCTCCTCCAACAAGCTCACGGGCCCAATCCCGGCGTCGCTCGGGGACATGCCCAACCTCTACTTCCTCGACCTCGACTATAACCACCTCACGGGCACGATACCGCCTCAGCTCCTCAGGAAGGGCTCATACCTCTACCTCTCCCACAACAAGCTCACCGGCGGCGTCCCAGCCGAGTTCGCCGCTGTGAATTTCTGGACCATCGACCTGTCGTATAACGGGTTCAAGGGCGACGGGACAAGGTTGCCAGCCTCCACCTCCTCGTCGTGGCCCTCATCGCGTCCTCTCTCTCCGGCCGGTGGGGCGCGCGTTGGAGCCCGCCCCGGACGAGGAGGAGCCGGCGTTCAACCTTGTTCCGTCCCTGCCCACGCGCCTTGGTCGCCAGGAGGACCTCGCCATTGCACGGGTTGGAAGAGATGAAGAGCTTAGCCATGATGCTCGATGAAATGCCTAGAAGACGAGATGACATTATATAAGATTCATCCCATCCCTGCTTCATCCCTCCTACCAAACTAAAAACACAAGGACCTTCATGTCTCTTGAAGGAATTTTATAGAAATTTCATAGGATAGGATTTTTATAGAAAAAATTTCTATAGCGCTTTTTGGTTTGTATGAATGGAATTCTATTTCTATGGAGAAAATCTTCCTATCCTCCACATTTTATAGGAAAATAAATATTAGCCTAGACTCAATGAAAAAAAATTCTATGATGTGAAACAAAGGACATCTCCTTTCCTATTCCTACTCATAGAATTTGAGATGCATGTCATCTCATTTCCTATGACTTTTCTATTCTTATAATTTTCCTACCCTATAAACCAAAGGAGGCCTAGACACTATCTGGGATCGTCCCGTCTTCGCCTGGTCCTACCTTGTCCCCAAATAAAACACACCCTAGAAATCGATAAAGCAACCTAGGCTACACAGTGACCATACTGTCACTTGGCCCGCAGCTGAGAATGTTATTCCTCTTGTTTTAGTTCTTCCGAGGATGCGCCTATTAAGTTCCACAATTTTAATGGAAGAAGCCTATTTTTACTCTCCTTAATAATTCCCACAGGTTATCATCTCCTCTAGGGATTACATTGGAGCTTGCCATAGCGTCAAGGAAGCGAAACTAAGAACAACCCTATCCGGCTTGCATATTGGTACCACTCTTGACAAGCCCGTTATTTTCAAAACTGAATGTTCTTTGGTGGCTTCTGTGTTTGGAAAGGAGTATGTTAACAGGCCTACTCTGATGGATCTAAAGAAGGAGGCATTGAATGTGTCTAAGCTGATGGTGGATATTAAAGATATTGAAGATTAACATGAGGGGCACTATGGTGGCTAACGAGACTGCAAAGTTTAGTTTTGATAATAGGTCTGATAGTATTATTTTAATACTATTCCATCTTGCATGAAATTTTTTGTAATGAATGTTTTAAATTAATCAATATATGGTGGGTTTTTACACTTGTCCGTTTGACCCTCTAAATAAAATTATGATTTAACTTACTCCTTCAAACAATTCAAGATGACAACATGTGATGCCTTACAAGCCATCAATTTTTTTTAAGTTCCTTGTCTGCTATTTGATATGAATTTCATCCCTCACATGCCACTACTCTTAAGTTGATCGGGAAAATGGACAAATTAAACAAGGTTTTTGTCTGGATTGTTTTCATGACATTATATATGTAAATACAAATAATTGTGTTCCTTTCATGTCATTATAATTACGAATACAAATGCAGTGTGAGTACAAGAGGCATCAACCAATAAAAAAAATTTGCGGATGAACCAATAAAAAGTTGTGAATATGTATTGCCGAGAAATAGATTAATCATAAACAAATATTAATAAACAATTTCACAAATAATAGACAAGTGCACAATTCAGATACAACCAGTATTCCATTGTGTCCATGGACCGGAGTAAATCTAAGCAAAAACATAATTAGGAGAACTGGGTAGAACGAGAGTGTCTAGTAAAATTATTTTGCCATTGTTGGCGCTCAAAATTTTAAAAAGGTATCACTACCAGAATAAATGACGCTGCCGACGGTGTTAGCTATGCCGACGGCCCCCGTCGGCATAGATGGAGATACGCCGACGGCCGGGGAAAAGCCGTCGGCGTACAGAAGCCGTCGGCAAAACTTCGTCTATGCCGACGGGCACCGTCGGTGTAGATTAGCCGCCGGCATCTCCCCCACTATACCTACGGGGACCGTCGGCATATATACGCCCTCGGCACACATATGGGCCCGCCGACCCAGGACCGGGTGGGGAGTTGACGCCGTCACCACTATGCCGACGGCCCTGACGGAGGCCGTCGGCATAGTTAATACACTTTTTTTAGTTGTCAGAAAACACGGTGTGCTATCTACGCCGACGGCCTGGCCGTCGGCATATCTGTGGTCTATATATGCCGACGGCCAAACCGTCGGCATATATGTTTAAATCTAATTTAAATAGACTTAAACATACAGAAATTATATGTTTTTTATTTCTGTGGTCTATATATGTTTTTTATTTCTTATTTTATATTTTTAAAATTTAGACTTGATTAGTTTAAATCTAATTTATATAGACTTAAACATACAGAAATTATATATGGATTTCAAGAAGAATTTTCCCTATATTATGAATATTCGGTTTGTTTTTACTTTTGAGTACGTTAAAATATAACCTCATGTAATTTTGCATATAGGTCCTTATACTTAGTAAAAATCACAAATAATTCATACTTCCATAGATTTTGACAACTTTTAAATGACTTTTTTATCATAATCTCGCACCGCCTTGTAGCAATGCCATCGATACACCGTACCAGGTCCTGATGCGTGTGTGAATGTGTTGTGACATGTGTAGATGCCCTTCTTGGGCTCCAAGGTGTGCCCCCCTCTACGAACGGCAGAGCCGCCGTCACTTGGAGGGGGGAATCGTGCGTGTCGGGTAGAACCGGAGGGAATATATTGGTTGGTTGGGTCCAGACCGTGTTCGGGGTTGTTCCTATGGGCTGACCAATCGCAACCATGTGGAAGAGTACACTGGTCAAAGACCGTCCGGTGAAAGTTAAAGGCTAGATCATCGTGCCGACGCGTAGACCCGACGCGTCCGTTTCCCCCCTCCAGGTGCCGGCGGCGGTGCCGTCCGTGAGGGGGGGCACACCCCGGAGACGCATGCCGGGCGTTTGCAACCGCCACAACACTTCCAGACTTGTGAGAGGCCGCCCACGCAAGTTTGGCGGCATGCTATCCCCCGGAGGCCGCCGGCCACAGTCATAGACGCACGAAGAGCAATCCGCGTAGAGGGAATTTTTCGGAAACTTCTGCATCACCAAAAAATATGAAAAATTACCATCGTTCCTATAGCACATGTGCCCACGTCGTGCAAAAAACTCATGATTTTATCGTGCTCCGAGTATTTAATAATATTCACGCCGCATCGTTACCGCAAAACGTCTACTACCGTGTCATCGCCGTCCGTGAGGGGGGCCACACCCCGGAGACGCGTGCCGCCTCTTCGAACATGCCACCACACCACCCCGCATGTATGAGGGCCCGGTGCGACGCTCCGGTGGCATTGCTACCCCCAGGGCCCCCGTCCCGCCTAACCCTGTAGCGTTTGACCACGGGATCTAGCCCTTTGACTTTGCACGGACGGGCTTTGAGCAGTGGACCTCCCCACCCGGTTGTGTTAGGTCAGCCCATAGGAACACTTTGGAGCAACATCCGGGCCAGACCCACAGCAATATCCCCTCCGTGTAGACCCGACGTGTCCGTTTCCCCCCTCCAGGTGCCGGCGGCGGCGCCGTCCGTGAGGGGGTGTACACCCCGGAGACACGTGCCGGGCGTCTGCAACCGCCACAACACTTCCAGATTTGTGAGAGGCAGCACACGCAATATTTGGCGGCATGCTAGCCCCCGGAGGCCGCCGGCCACAGTCGTAGACGCGCGAAGAGTAATCCGTGTAGAAGGAATTTTTCGGAAACTTCTGCATCACCAAAAAATATGAAAAATTACCATCGTTCCTATAGCACATGTGCCCACGTCGTGCAAAAAAACTCATGATTTTATCGCGCTCCGAGTATTTAATAATATTCACGCCGCATCGTTACCGCAAAACGTCTACTACTGTGTCATCGTCGTCCGTGAGGGGGGCCACACCCCGGAGACGCGTGCCGCCTCTTCGGACATGCCACCACACCACCCCGCATGTATGAGGGCCCGGTGCGACGCTCCGATGGCATTGCTACCCCCAGGGCCCCCATCCCGCCTAACCCTGTAGCGTTTGACCACGAGATCTAGCCCTTTGACTTTGCACGGACGGGCTTTGAGCAGTGGACCTCCCCACCCGGTTGTGTTAGGTCAGCCCATAGGAACACTTTGGAGCAACATCCGGGCCAGACCCACAGCAATATCCCCTCCGTGTAGACCCGACGCGTCCGTTTCCCCCCTCCAGGTGCCGGCGGCGGCGCCGTCCGTGAGGGGGGCACACCCCGGAGACGCGTGCCGGGCGTTTGCAACCGCCACAACACTTCCAGACTTGTGAGAGGCCGCCCACGCAAGATTTGGCGGCATGCTAGCCCCCGGAGGCTGCCGGCCACAGTCGTAGACGCGCGAAGAGCAATCCGCGTAGAGGGAATTTTTCGGATACTTCTCCATCACCAAAAATTATGAAAAATTACCATCGTTCCTATAGCACATGTGCCCACGTCGTGCAAAAAAACTCATGATTTTATCGCGCTCCAAGTATTTAATAATATCCACGCCGCATCGTTACCACAGAACGTCTAATACCATGTCATCACCATCCGTGAGGGGGGCCACACCCCGGAGACGCGTGCCGCCTCTTCGGACATGCCACCACACCACCCCGCATGTATGAGGGCCCGGTGCAACGCTCCGGTGGCATTGCTACCCCCAGGGCCCCCATCTCGCCTAACCCTGTAGCGTTTGAGCACGGGATCTAGCCCTTTGACTTTTCACGGACGGGCTTTGAGCAGTGGACCTCCCCACCCGGTTGTGTTAGGTCAGCCCATAGGAACACTTTGGAGCAACATCCGGGCCAGACCCACAGCAATATCCCCTCCGTGTAGACCCGACGCGTCCGTTTCCCCCATCCAGGTGCCGGCGGCGGCGCCGTCCGTGAGGGGGGGGCACACCCCGGAGACGCGTGCCGGGCGTTTGCAACCGGCACAACACTTCCAGACTTGTGAGAGGCCGCCCACGCAAGATTTGGCGGCATGCTAGCCCCCGGAGGCCGCCGGCCACAGTCGTAGACGCGCGAAGAGTAATCCGCGTAGTGGGAATTTTTCGGAAACTTCTGCATCACCAAAAAATATGAAAAATTACCATCGTTCCTATAGCACATGTGCCCACGTCGTGCAAAAAAACTCATGATTTTATCGCGCTCCGAGTATTTAATAATATTCACACCGCATCGTTACCGCAGAACGTCTACTACCGTGTCATCGCCGTCCGTGAGAGGGGCCACACCCCGGAGACGCGTGCCGCCTCTTCGGACATGCCACCACACCATCCCGCATGTATGAGGGCCCGGTGCGACGCTCCGGTGGCATTGCTACCCCCCAGGCCCCCCGTCCCGCCTAACCCTGTAGCGTTTGACCACGGGATCTAGCCCTTTGACTTTGCACGGACGGGCTTGGAGCAGTGAACCTCCCCACCCGGTTGTGTTAGGTCAGCCCATAGGAACACTTTGGAGCAACATCCGGGCCAGACCCACAGCAATATCCCTCCGTGTAGACCCGACGCATCCGTTTCCCCCCTCCAGGTGCCGGCGGCGGCGCCGTCCGTGAGGGGGGGCACACCCCGGAGACGCGTGTCGGGCGTTTGCAACCGCCAAAACACTTCCAGACTTGTGAGAGGCCGCCTACGCAAGATTTGGCGGCATGCCCGTCCGGTGAAAGTCAAAGTGCTAGATCATCGGGTCAACTGGGCTTCGTGGTGGCCTGCCGGGTGTAGCTATGCCACTGAAACACCGTAACGGGTCCTGATGCGTGTGTCAAAGTGATGTTGCATGCATAGACGCCCGTCTTGGGTCACTGGGGTGTTGCCTCCCTCCACGGACGGCAGTACCGCCATCACTTAGATCATCGGTCAACTGGGCTTTGTGGTGGCCTTCCGGGTGTAGCAATGCCACCGAAACACCGTACTGGGTCCTAATGCATGTGTGAAAGTGATGTTGCATGCGTAGACGCCCGTCTTGGGGCTCCGAGGTTTGGCCCCCTTCCGCGGGGGCTAGATCACCGCGTCAACGGGGCTAGGATATAGTCCGGTCGGGTGGCGTGCAGGTACGACCGAATATATTTTTAATTTTTTACTGTACTTTAGAATGGTGCCGAACTTGTCACATGGATAGCTAGTTTATGTATAAATAATAATTAATTTAGTAAGGACATTCCTAAAATAAATTAAATTTAATGTAAAACAGGCATGCCGACGGTTATACACCGTCGGCATACCGCCCATCTTATCCAACCGGCGTCTCACACTAAAAAAACCAAAAAAAACCTTATCTAATCGTCCACCTTATCCACCCTCGATCCAGCCCCGCCGCCGCGCACTCGATCCAGCCCCGCCGCCGCTCGATCCCCGCCCTCCGCCCCTCGATCCCGCCGCCGCCAGCCATCCCCGCCCCGCACCGCTGCCGCCCTCTTCTGCGCAGGCGCCGCCCCCTCCCTGGCTGCATCACGTCGTCCTCGCCCCGCACCCACTCGACCCCCGTCCCTCCCTGCCCCGCACCGCGTGCCCCCGCTCTGCTCCGCCGCCGGCCGTCCCCGCCCCGAACCGCCTCCGGCCGTCCCCGCCCACCCCGCATCGCCGCCGTCCGTCCCCGCCCGCCAACGCCCGTGTCCCCGCAGCGGCCCCGTCGTCCTCGTCCCCTCCTGCTGCTGGTGAGCTGGGCGCGCTCGCGGCCGCGACCGCTGCTCCGAGGTCCGGCGCCCCCTCCACGGCCCTCCTCTGTTGCTGGTCCGGCGCCCCCTCCCCAACTTGAGCAGCAGCTCGCCCCGTCCCCACCCCGACCAGCCGGCCCTCTCTAAAAGTGAGGATTTTTTTTTATTTTTTTCTTAGTTTTGTACCTCCCTATGATTGTTGCTGTGTTCCAGTTCGATTTGTGATCGAGTTAGTGACGACCTCTTGTTGAAAGAAGTTAGTGTCAAGATGCAAATGCAATATTATTGACTGTCCTAATAAGAGAAAATGATGCAAATGTGATTGTATGTGGTATATTATGTGTTTTAGTAGAGCTTGCAAACAGATAAATTAGCATTCGAATTTTGTCCCACATGCAGGTGGATAGTTTGCAAAATGTTGTTTGCAGGTGGATAGTTTGCAAAATACTGATCAATGGATGACATTAGCACTATGATTGTTTTTCCAACTCTTAAGTGTCAAAGTTGTATGTGATGTGATGATATATATATATAATTTTTGCATGGTGGAATTAGCATTCTTTGTTGTGTCGCATCTCCATGATAAAGTGGTTTTTTCTTCATGATGGTCTTGCAAAATAATGATGAAATATTTTTTGACACTTCATGGTCTTGCTAAAAAATAGTAATTTGTGCAAAATTCATAAGTTGTTCATCAGGATTTAACATTTCTAATACTTTGAATGTGAAACTTGAAGTGGATGAATTTATTTTGTATTGCTCATCTAGTAAATAAAGCGATGAAGGTATTGGTCCGTGATCTATGTTTTTGACACTTTATGATCTAAGTTTATTTGTCGGTAAAATTTACAGGCTTTGGTGGTGTTGCATATCTTTGGAGTCATCGTCGTCTAAGGCATTGATCTGTGATCTCGTCGCTGTTTGACTGCTTCCTCTACAGTCAAGGGTGAGCTACAAATCCATCTTAATAATCATGTCACTAGATTTACTTTTCTTGTCAAGTCGCGTAACCTAGGCGTCTCCTGCCCGAAATGCTTGCATCGATAAATATGCATTCAATTGCATATTTATCACCGCAGCTGTTTCAGATTGTCCAGCGTTTTCCACGGACAGCCCGAGGATGTGTAGATTGGGTATGTTGTCCATGCTCTACCTTGTTCCGAGACAGGATTTCGGCGGCACCTCCCTGTTGTTCTCCGGAGCACATTCTCTCGGCTATTAGCCGAGACGTGTATCTGGAGAACAGCAGGGAGGTGCTGCCGAAATTTTGTCTTGGAACAAGGTAGAGCATGGACAACGTACCCAATCTACACATCCTCGGGTGGGATTAGGACCCATCTTTACCTATTAGAGATGTAGGTGGATTCGGTGCCGTTTCTCGTCAACCCGGTAGAAAATAAAAATTGTATGTACTTAAAATTAACGAATCCTTAATTTTGTTTCCTGGCTCGTAACAAAGCAGAGGATGGAAGATAATCAGTGGATGTACAGTGGTTTTATCCGTCGGAATCGAGTAACAACAGAGTGGGTCGAGAAAACCGATGTGTTTTTGAAGGAGATTTTCCGTCGTCCAATGAGAATTATTCCACCATGCCCCTGTGCAAAATGTGCCAGACGTCACAGTAGAGATAAGGGAGAAATGACTGAGCACCTTCGCACGTACGGATATATGAAAGACTTTATCATGCCAATAAACTTTGCCGAGCGGGACCGTGGTAGAGAGGAGGTGATGTGACAATGCATCGGTGGTTTTGAGGACGACGGGGTTAGAGACATGCTAGATGATGTCTTTGCTGCAGAGGCGACACATGCAACAGCTTCAGAGAATGAACCAGAGGAGCCGGAGGCAACCGCAAAGGCCTTCTTGGAGGTCTTGGCCTCGTCAAAGAAACCTCTTTATGCGGGTGCCAAAATCTCTCAGCTAGATGCCATCTCGCAACTGATGGCAGTCAAGGCTGAGTACGGCTGTACCCAAGCTTGCTTCGAAGCATTTCTGGGAGTATGGGCTAACAGCCTTCCTGAGGGTCATGAACTGCCGAAAAGCATGTACGCTACGAAGAAAATCATGAAGGCACTATCAATGAATTATGAGAAAATAGATGTTTGTCCGAAGAATTGCCTTTTGTTTAGGCACGAGTATGCGAATGACAAGTACTGTAGGAAGTGCGGTTCCTCTCGGTACCTTGAGCTGGTCGATGAGCATGGTGAGAAGAAGCAATTAGACATCCCCGCAAAGATTCTTCGGTATCTCCATTTCATAGAAAGACTACAGTGCCTTTTCATCACGGAGGAGTCTGCCAAAATGATGAAGTGGCACAAGAAAGGGATAAGGTACCATAAAAAAATCGTACATCCATCGGAAGCTGAAGCATGGAAGTCATTTGATGAAGAATACCCCGAGGAAGCAGCTGAGGCTGGGAATGTCAGAATTGCGATAACAGGTGATGGGTTCAATCCATATGGAATGTCTACCAATCCATACAGCTGCTGGCCCGTGTTTGTTATTCCGCTCAATCTCCCTCCCGGTGTCCTAATGCAACGCAGACATTGTTTTTGTCGCTGATCATTCCAGGGCCTGAATACCGGGAAAGAATTTGGGAGTGTTTATGCAGCCGCTGGTGGATGATTTGCTCCATTCCTGGTACTTCCCGAGGTTGACATATGATCGACATCTACAAAAAAAATTCTTGATGAAAGTTTGGCTGATGTATTGCATGCATGACTTTCCTGGCTATGCCCTATTCTGCGGATGGTGTACAAGTGGGAAGATGCCATGCCTAGTGTGCAGGCTCTACGTTTAATTTGGCTGCAAAAGGGTGGCAAGTATGTAGCATTTGACCTGCATCGACAGTTCCTCCCTCCAGACCATCCAGACAGGGAAGACAAGAAGAACTTCACGAAAGGCCGGGTTGTCCATGAAGTAAACGAGATTCCAATGTTTTCTGGGGTAGATGTTCTTGCTCAGCTAAAAGCTCTCAAGCCTAAAGGCGAAGACAAAGGCAAAGGCAAAGGGGAAAGCGAAGGCCAAAGCAAAGGGGAAAGCGAAGGCCAAGGCCAAGACAAATGCAAAGGCAAAGGCAAACGCTTTGAGGGATATGGTGAGACGCACAACTGGACTCACATTACCCCATTCACGAAGCTTCCCTATTTCAAGGACCTCAAACTTCCTTATAACATCGATGTGATGCACACCGAAAAGAATGTCGCAGAGTCCCTTTTTGCCACGATCCTCAACATTCCTGATAAGACAAAGGATAACGTTAAAGCTAGAGCCGATCAACAGAAAATTTGTGATAGACCACGTCTGAACATGCGGCCTCCTTCAAGCAGTCGAAGAAACTAGTTCAAGCCAGATGCTGACTTCGTCCTTAAACCGCCAGACAAGAAGGAAGTACTTATGTGGCTCAAACACATTGTGAAGTTCACTGATGGTTATGCATCAAATATAAGTAAGGGAGTCAATCTTTTAACAGGCAAAGTGACCGGGCTCAAGAGCCATGACTATCATGTATGGATTGAGCGTATAATGCCGGTGATGGTTCGAGGCTATGTCCCAGAGCATGTCTGGCGAGTGCTTGCGGAACTAAGCTATTTCTTCCGCACGCTATGTGCTAAAGAAGTATGTTCGGAGGTGATTGAAAAATTGCATAAGAAGGCACCAGAGTTGATATGCAATCTAGAGAAGATCTTTCCACCAGGCTTCTTTACTCCGATGATACATCTCATTTTGCACCTCGCGAAGGAGGTATTGTTGGGGGGGCCTGTGCAGAATCATTGGTAGTACGGCCCTGAGAGACAGAACAAGCATCTCCGATCCAAATGTGGAAACAAAGCTAAGATTAAAGCTTCCATAGCTGAGGCAGTTATCCTAGAGGAGGTGTCAGACCTCAGGACATCATACTACCCAGACCACATTCCCACTCTGCATAATAAGGTGTCTCGATACAATACAGAAGAGCCCAAGTATAAACCCAAACTCGATCTATTCGGTGGGCAATGTGGCAGGGCTGGGGGCTCGAAACCTTATAACATGCCAGCACAAGAGTGGGAGGACATAATGTTCTATGTCTTGCACAACATCAAGGAAGTTGAGGAAGAGTGGATGAGGTAATACTGTTGCACCATTCCTTTATGCAGTTCGTTATGTTCACTTAGTCTTGGTCTAACACCGATTTTCTTATTTTAGTCAATTCCTACTGGAGGAGTGGACGGGAATGATTCCTCCTACTGAAGCGGAGGCACTTACTCTTCTCCGGAACGGTGCCCCTGGAAGGAAAAATTTTGTTGCTTGGTTCATGGAGAAAGTAAATTTTCACATTCCCCTAGTTCAACTTCTAGTTCAACATTTATTAGTTAATAGAACTAATGCACCCATGAATTTAAATAAACTTGTAGGGGAAAGATCCGAACACCTCTATGGATGAAGAATTGAGATGGGTGTCCATGGGTTTTAACGCTCGGGTCATGAAATGTGAAAAGTATGATGTGAATGGGTATCGCTTCCATACAGAGGAGCACCAGAACAGCCGGCCTGATCCCAAAACTATAAACACAAGAGTGTACACCCCAGGACAAAATGGACTTGAGTACTACGGAAGGGTAGGAAAAATATACGAGCTTACATTCGACCTTGGGCGCGAGGACCTAAGGCTAGCTGTGTTCAAATGCCGATGGTTCGACCCATATGAGGGGCTGAGACATACGCCTTCCCTTGGTTTGGTCGAAGTTAGACCATCCACTGTCTATGCAGGAGCTGATCTCTTTATTGCGGCTACCCAGGCCACACAAGTTTATTATCTACCCTACCCATGCCAGAAAGAGTACCTAAAGGGTTGGGAAGTTGTGTTCAAGGTGGCGCCACATGGTAAGCTACTGGACCCGAACGATGACGATTATTACTACATTAACCCCATGACATACGAGGGAGTGTTCTATCAAGAGCAACCTGATGATGTTGATGTGGCCCGATCCAATGCCGCTGCCCCGTTGGGTGTTGTTGATGTGGATCCAAACGATAATGATGCACGGAATGATGGCGAGGCCATTGTGAATGACCAAGACATACTTATGCTAGAGAAATTAAATGAAGACGTTGAAGATCATGAAGAACCTCCACCTACGTCAGACAACAAAGATGATATGCGTGATAGTGACGATGAGACCGATCGAGGCACCGGTTACAATAGTGATGATTCATATGGGTTCTAGTAGATGTATGTTTCATGTCTTTTCTTATATGGTTTATATATGAATGTCCTTTTTTATTCCTTTTTGTTATATCTTTTTCTTCATTGTTAATATACTAACTTTTTATTCTCTTTTCAATGCAGGTTCGCTAAGCATGGGAAAGGGCAAGGCCGATGGTAGTGGTTTGCTAAGCAAACTCGCCGCGAGGGTTAGTCGGAGTGGTTGAAAGATCGTGGATGTCGCCTAGAGGGGGGGGGGTGAATAGGCGTTTTAAAATAATTACAGTTTAGGCTTGAACAAATGCGGAATAAACCTAGCGGTTAATTTGCCAAGCATAAAACCTAAAACAATTAGGCTCACCTATGTGCACCAACAACTTATGCTAAGAAAGATAAGCAACTATGTGATAGCAAGATATATGACAAGAAACAATATGGCTATCACAAAGTAAAGTGCATAAGTAAAGGGCTCGGGTAAGAGATAACCGAGGCACGAGGAGACGATGATGTATCCCGAAGTTCACACCCTTGCGGATGCTAATCTCCGTTTGGAGCGGTGTGGAGGCACAATGCTCCCCAAGAAGCCACTAGGGCCACCGTAATCTCCTCACGCTCTCGCACAATGTAAGATGCCGTGATTCCACTAAGGGACCCTTGAGGGCGGTCACCGAACCCGTACAAATGGCAACCCTTGGGGGTGGTCACCGAACCCGTACACTTTGGCAACCCTTGGGGGCGGTCACCGGTACCCGTCAAATTGCTCGGGGCGATCTCCACAACCTAATTGGAGACCCCGACGCTTGCCCGGAGCTTTGCACCACAATGATTGAGCTCTGAACACCAACAACCATCTAGGGCGCCCAAGCACCCAAGAGGAACAAGCTCAAGGGTACCAAGCACCCAAGAGTAATAAGCTTCTCAACTTGTAACTTCCACGTATCACGTGGAGAACTCAAACCGATGCACGAAATGCAATGGCAAGGGCACACGGAGTGCCCAAGTCCTTCTCTCTCAAATCCCACCGAAGCAACTAATGCTAGGGAGGAGAATGAGAGGAAGAACAAGAAAGAGAACACCAAGAACTCCAAGATCTAGATCCAAGGGGTTCCCCTCACATAGAGGAGAAAGTGATTGGTGGAAATGTGGATCTAGATCTCCTCTCTCTTTTCCCTCAAAACTAGCAAGAATCCATGGAGGGATTGAGAGTTAGCAAGCTCAAAGAAGGTCAACAATGGGGGAAGAACACGAGCTCAAGAGATGAGGTTCATTAGGGAAGAAGACCCCCTTTTATAGGAGGGGGAAATCCAACCGTTATGTGCTCAGCCCGCACACGAGTGGTACTACCGCTCCACGAGCGGTACTACCGCTCAGGTGGAAGAAACAGGGAAAAGGAGCAACAAAGACATGAACCTTGGGGTGGTAGTACCGTAGGAGACAGCGGTACTACCGCTGGGTTAAGCGGTACTACCGCTCCCTTCTGCGGTACTGCCACGCATAACGAAGGGTAAAGGGAAAGAGGGAACCGGGCGGTACTACCGCGGAGGAAGGGCGGTACTGCCGCTAAGGAGCGGTACTGCCGCACAACTGCCGCAGCGAGGTACCGACACAGAAAAAGACCCCTCGAATCGACGCGGTAGGGACCTGGTAAGCCAGCGGTAGTACTGCTGCGGAGTCACCGCCGGTACTACCGCTGCGGAGCGGTACTGCCGCTTGTGACCCCTCAGCGGTACTACCGCTGGGTACCACGGTACTACCGCTGGGACCCTGACAAAAACCACACTCAAGAAAACCAGAACTGCCATAACTTCTGCATAAGAGCTCCGAATTGAGCAAACTCAAGCTTGTTGGAAACAAGACCGCGAGTAGCATCAAAACAGCGACAGGGGAGGTATGCCAACAAATAGAGGAGAGAAACCTCCTACCGAGAAGAACCGGCAAAAACCTCCAACATCGAAAACATCATAGAAGATGCGAGTGGACTCCGTTTTTGATGAACTCGAGCTTGTCACCAAGATGACCATAAGCTCCAAACTCACAAAGAGAAGAACCAAACAAGAACCAATAAAGATGATGCAAGGATGCAATGGTTTGAGCTCTCTATGAATGATACGATCAAGCTACTCATCGAGAGCCCCCCTTGATAGTACGGCAATCGATCCTATAACCCGGTCTCCCAACTACCATCATGAGACCGGTAAAATAGAAAACCTATCAAGGGCAAACCTTTGCCTTGCACATGGTCCACTTGAGCTAGATGATGACGATCTTGACTTCCTCAAGTTGGACCACCTTTCTTGATTGTGTTGGCTCGATGAAGACTAGTTGATTGCTCCCCCATACTCCACTATGGGTGAGCCTTTCTTCTGTTGGAAATATGCCCTAGAGGCAATAATAAATTGGTTATTATTATATTTCCTTGTTCATGATAATCGTTTATTATCCATGATATAATTGTATTGATAGGAAACTCAGATACATGTGTGGATACATAGACAACACCATGTCCCTAGTAAGCCTCTAGTTGACTAGCTCGTTGATCAATAGATGGTTACGGTTTCCTGACCATGGACATTGGATGTCATTGATAACGGGATCACGTCATTAGGAGAATGATGTGATGGACAAAGACCCAATCCTAAGCCTAGCACAAAGATCGTGTAGTTCGTATGCTAAAGCTTTTCTAATGTCAAGTATCATTTCCTTAGACCATGAGATTGTGCAACTCCCGGATACCGTAGGAATGCTTTGGGTGTATCAAACGTCACAACGTAACTGGGTGACTATAAAGGTGCACTACAGGTATCTCCGAAAGTGTCTGTTGGGTTGGCACGAATCGAGACTGGGATTTGTCACTCCGTGTAAGCGGAGAGGTATCTCTGGGCCCACTCGGTAGGACATCATCATATGCGCAATGTGACCAAGGAGTTGATCACGGGATGATGTGTTACGGAACGAGTAAAGAGACTTGCCGGTAACGAGATTGAACAAGGTATCGGGATACTGACGATCGAATCTCGGGCAAGTACAATACCGCTAGACAAAGGGAATTGTATACGGGATTGATTAAGTCCTTGACATCGTGGTTCATCCGATGAGATCACCGTGGAACATGTGGGAGCCAACATGGGTATCCAGATCCCGCTGTTGGTTATTGACCGGAGAACGTCTCGGTCATGTCTGCATGTCTCCCGAACCCGTAGGGTCTACACACTTAAGGTTCGATGACGCTAGGGTTATAAAGGAAGCTTGTATGTGGTTACCGAATGTTGTTCGGAGTCCTGGATGAGATCTCGGACGTCACGAGGAGTTCCGGAATGGTCCGGAGGTAAAGATTTATATATAGGAAGTCCTATTTCGGCCATCAGGACAAGTTTCGGGATCATCGGTATTGTACCGGGACCACCGGGAGGGTCCCGGGGGCCCACCGGGTGGGGCCACCTATCCCGGAGGGTCCCATGGGCTGAAGTGGGAAGGTATCCAGCCCAAAGTGGGCTGGGGCGCCACTTCCCTTATGGCCCATGCGCCTAGGGTGAAGGGGGAACCCTAAGGAAGAGTCCCAAGGAGGGAAGGCACCTCCTAGGTGCCTTGGGGGGGAGGGAAACCTCCCCTAGCCGCCGCCCCCTAGGAGATTGGATCTCCTAGGGCTGGCGCACCCCCCCTTGGGCTCCCTATATATAGTGAGGGTAGGAGGGCCTCTTGAGACACCCCTTATGCCTTTGGTGCAGCCCCTCCCTCTCTCCTAAGTTCTTCTCCTCTCCCGTGGTGCTTGACGAAGCCCTGCAGGATTGCCACACTCCTCCACCACCACCACGCCGTTGTGCTGCTGTTGGATGGAGTCTTCCTCAACCTCTCCCTCTCTCCTTGCTGGATCAAGGCATGGGAGACGTCACCGGGCTGTACGTGTGTTGAACGCGGAGGTGCCGTCCGTTCGGCACTAGGATCATCGGTGATTTGAATCACGACGAGTACGACTCCATCAACCCCGTTCACTTGAACGCTTCCGCTTAGCGATCTACAAGGGTATGTAGATGCACTCTCCTTCCCCTCGTTGCTGGTCTCTCCATAGATAGATCTTGGTGACACGTAAGAAAATTTTGAATTTATGCTACGTTCCCCAAGATCTTCCGCACATCTTCACAAGTCCATTGTCACCACAAAGGACGGCAAGCTTCAAGCATTTGATCTCTCCGTGATGCTCCACTTGAACTTGCACACCGCAACCTTTCTTGATTGTGTTGACTCGATGAAGACTAGTTGATTGCTCCCCCATACTCTACTATGGGTGAGCTACTCTTCCGCACATCTTCACAGGTCCATTGTCACCACAAAGGACAGCAAGCTTCAAGCATTTGATCTCTTCGTGGTGCTCCACTTGAACTTGCACACCGCAGCCTAACCCCACAAAGAACCCTCACAAAGACCATGGGTCAGTACACAAAGCGTAATTGACAATGCTTACCATACCATGGGATCACTTGATCCCTCTCGGTACATCTTCTACGCTTTGTGGGTTGATCAACTTGATTCACTCTTTAACTTAGTCTTGATCGACCTCTCACAAGACCAATCTTTAGGTAATTCCTTGAATAGCACCTTGGTCGACACAAACTCTCCTTGAAACCAACACATGTACTCCAAGAAAAGCCTATGGACAAAACCTTCAAATATAACTCAAGGCAACCATTAGTCCATAGATATTGTCATCAATTACCAAAACCAAACATGGGGGCACCGCATGTTCTTTCAGTGGTCGACCCCGTAGTCTCCCCCCGACTAATTGACGATCAGTCCTCACAGGGAGGTCGAGGGAGAGGTGCCCCTAGAGGAGGAGGGGAGAGGCCCAAAAGGACGGTTTCGGGGCCAAAAACTGCGCTCTGTGACAGACATAGGGGGGTCGTCTTCGCGGCCCTCCTCTAGTGAGGTACCCTCTGAGGAGGAGGAGGAGGAGGAGGAGGTCCGGGAGGAGGAGGAGGTCCGGGAGGAGGATGAGGATGAGGAGGAGGAGGCACGCGGGGAGGATGGTTGTGGTGGGAAGGATGGTGGTGGCAGGGAGGATGGTGGTGGCGAGGAGGATGGTGGTGGCGGGGAGGTGGGTGGCAAGAAGAAGGCTTGGATGCGTGGTGGTGCACGACTCCCGGATCCTCCTACTACCGAGGAGATGAAGTGGCTCATTGAGCCCACGGGGAAAAAGTAAGTTCCCCTTAATAATATTTTAAACACATACTATCATTTTTATTGTGCACATACTAATATTTTTCATTCTTTTGCAGCTCCTGGAAATATCCTAATGGTGCCCGTCTTCCAAACGGCATCATCACTATCCTGTTGAAGAAATATTGGCCGGGGATGTTCACTCCGGACCCAGTCAACCACCCGGAGCGCAAGATTTTGGCCACGTGCTGGGATCACTACGAAGCAGCATTCCACCCGGCCCTGAGACGGCTGCTAAGGCCGTGATATCAAACTTTTGGGTAAGTCCTCTTCAGAAGCACTAGTCTTGAGTTTCTTTCATAGTTTATCATCGAATCGTTTAACTCATCGCTTGTTCCATTCTGGTTTTATGATTGCCTCTAGAAATTCTATAGAGTTCTTGAGGAGCACAAGGCCATGGCCGATGAGTATGTGCTGCGGGCTGCGAGGAAGCAGACCCGTCAGATACAGTACGAGGTGCGCTGGGTGGCCATCTCACGGTATTATCACGACAAACATGGCGTGAAGGTGACCAAGGAAGAAGCTAAGGCACAGGACCTTACCTTGGAATGGGAGCAGTACATGTTGGTAAGCATAACGGACTTTTCATTCCGACGTTTGTGGTAAATTTCATTGTTTCATGTTCACATGCCATTATGCTTCATTATGTAGGTGGCTCCTGATTGGTGCTATCGCCACCCTGAGGGATGGGCGGGATTGGTGGATATGTGGGTCGGCGTGGACACAGAGTTTGCTGCCAAGAGCAGCATAAACAAGGCTAATCGAGGACGTGACGGAACACACGGTCAGGGAAACCGAAACCACTGGCACACCAAGAAAATTTAGGTATATCTATGTACATGAAACATTCTTGATCTTCTATTTGCCGTATGTTCTTATGTATGACTAACCTTTGTTTGGCGGTCCAGGAGGAGAAATTGAAGTGGCCGCTCTCAGACATCGAGTCCTGGAGGCTCGCCCGTGTGCGGCCTAATCGCAAGGATGACGAGAGTGAGTACTATGGCAAGGCCGGGGAGAACCTGGAGTCCTACAAGAAGGAGTTTAAGAAGTGGAATCCTGACAAAGAAGACCCCATGTTTGCGGATTCCGACGAGAGGGCGGTGGTGAGCATAGGGCCGAGGAGTCATGGTCGGTCGACGGTTCTGGATTCGGTGATCACCCCTTCTATCTCCTACAGACGGATCCGAGCTACCAACCCGAGGCCGAGCCCGCGCCCGAGCATGTCCACTGCACAGGCCATCCTAGCCCAGCGCAACTCTGTACGTATTTTCCCTCTTATCTTCTTTCTTTCTACTTTTATTTTCCACTTTGTTATGTATTATGAGTTGCATCATGTCATATTGTAGGCCTACCATGGAGTTCCAACGTCAGCAGCTCTACGACTGGAACCAGAGAGTTGCAGCAGTCATGGAGCACAACAGTCGCATGACGCAGCTTATGTTTGCGTCTATGGCAACCGGGCAGATTCCTACAATGGAACCACCACCACCACCTCCTGGACCACAACCAGTGGTGCCTACGTTTGAACAATTTCTGGCAGACCACTACAATGTCACTCCGGTTAGTACATCACCAACCTATTCAACCACAACTTCTCATTTATTCAATACAATCATATATTGCCTTACCATCTCTTTCCAAACATGCAGGGAACCGGTGGTGGTGCTACTGATGGTTCCACTCCTGAGTCACGGAGCCCAGTCACTCCGGTCTGGCTTGGCGGCGGCGGTGGCGCTAGCGCTAGCGGTAGTGGTGACGACCTCGGCTTTGGCGGCCTCGGCTTTGGCAGTGGAAGTGATGCCGCTTAAGCCTTTTATTGTGATCATGTTGGACTTGCGATGATGATGCTTCTATGTTGGACTTGCGATGATGATGCTTCTATGTTGGACTTGCTATTATGTTTATCATATGGGACTTGTGATGATGAGACTTTTATGTTGGACTTGTGAGGATGTTTATCATGTTGGACTTGCGATGATGATGAACTTGTGATAATTATCTTCTCTTTTCTGTTGTGATGATGATGATATATATATATATATATATGCTGTTATTTGAATTGAAATGTAACAAAAACAAAAAAAAGAAAATAGTGCATAACTACGCCGACGGTTAAACCGTCGGCATAGCC